>NC_140592.1:75120550-75744300 GCF_964204655.1 Triturus cristatus | reverse complement strand
CTACCCCGTTGTAGCTGCTGACAACTCACAGAGTAAGTGTGAGGTAGCTCAAGTTCCTTTTGAGTGGGGGGGGGTCTCAGGTACTCTTCAGGTTGCTGTGAGGCCCGCCATGCCTGTTGATTGTCTCTTGGGCAATGATTTGGAGGACTCCCCTTGGGCTAAGGTGGAGAGGAAATCGCATCTGGAAATGTTGGGTCTGCCTGAGTGGGTGTGTGCGACCACCCGGTCCATGTCAGTCAGTAAGGGTGTTGATGGGGCCCTGGAGCCTGAAAGTATGGCCCAGGTCCCAACCGTGAAGAGAAGAGGCAGGGGGCGCGGGAAACCGTCCCCCATCGTTCCCGCGGTCCAGGAGGGAGCAGACCCTGAGGGGGATGCCCTGGAACCGACAGGAGAACAAGTGGCCGAACTGGGAGACCTGCCCGAACTGACCCATTGGCAGCAGGATGGTGGTCCCTCCAGGGAGGAATTTTGTGCTGAGCAGAAAGTGTGCCCTTCTCTTGTGGGTATGAGGCAGCAGGCCTCAGCCCAAACGACAGGTGATCAGTCGGGATCACATTGGGTCTACTGGGAGAACGACCTCCTGTATAGCGAGCCTAAGGCTGCTGAACCTGGGTCAGCCCGTGTGCTGGTGGTACCCCAGCGCTTCAGAGCCTTCCTACTGGGGTTGGCTCATGACGTTCCGTTAGCTGGACATCTGGGGCAGGACAAGACCTATGACAGGCTTGTCACCCATTTTTATTGGCCCCAGATGAGAAGGGATTCAGATATCCATTGTAGGACCTGTCAAACTTGCCAGGCAAGTGGGAAAAGTGGGCGGAAGCAGAAGGCTCCCCTCCAACCTTTTCCCGTCGTCAGTACCCCCTTTGAGCGAGTGGGAATTGACATTGTGGGGCCACTGGACCCCAAGACAGCCATGGGCAACAGGTTTATCCTGGTCTTGGTGGACCATGCCACCCGGTACCCGGAAGCCATCCCTCTCCGAACAGTGACGGCCCCCGTGGTGGGACGGGCACTGATGGGTGTTTTCTCCCGCATGGGGTTCCCCAGAGAGGTGGTGTCAGACCGGGGCACCAACTTCATTTCGAATTATATGAAGTCTCTGTGGAAGGAGTGTGGGGTAACCTACAAGTTTACCACTCCTTACCACCCTCAAGGTAATGGGCTGGTTGAGAGATTCAACCGGACCCTAAAAGGCATGATCATGGGTCTTGAAGAACCAATGAGGCGTAAATGGGACGTCCTCTTGCCATGCCTGCTGTTTGCTTACCGTGAGGTGCCACAGAAGTCTCTAGGGTTCAGCCCCTTTGAGCTTTTGTATGGTCACCCGGTAAGAGGACCTTTGAGTCTGGTCAAAGAAGGCTGGGAGCAATCTCCCAGGAAACCTCCCCAGGATGTATATAGTTACATGCTGGCCTTTAGGAACCAGACTCGGCGCTTCAGAGATCTTGCTCAGGCAAATCTGGAGGCCAGCCAGGAAGAGATGAAGCGGTGGTACGATCAGAATGCCACTCTGGTTGAGCTTCAACCTGGTCAGAAAGTTTGGGTCATGGCCCCTGTGGAACCTTGTGCGCTCAAGGACAGGTGGACTGGACCGTTTGAGGTTGTGGAGAAGAAGAGCGATGTCACCTACTTGGTGGACTTGAAATCTCCCAGGAACCCCTTAAGGGTCCTGCATGTCAACCGGTTAAAGCCCCACTTAGAAAGGTCCGAAGTGGGCATGCTCCTTGCCACAGATGCTGGGATGGAGGAGGAGAGTGAGCCTCTTCCTGACCTCCTGTGTGCAAAAGAAAAAGATGGGTCAGTGGATGGTGTTGTCCTCTCTGACACACTGACCCCTGAGCAGCAGCAAGATTGTCGCCATCTGTTGGTACAATTCCCTGATCTGTTCTCCTTGATCCCTGGTGTCACTCAGTGGTGTGTCCATGATGTGGACACTGGGGACAGCACTCCTGTGAGGCACAAGGCCTACAGGGTGACTGACAAGGTCAGAGCATACATCAAGGAGGAGGTCTCCAAGATGTTCGCCTTAGGGGTGGTTGAGTCCTCTAGCAGTCCTTGGGCCAGCCCAGTGGTCTTGGTCCCAAGGGCTGCAGCGCCTGGTGCTTCACCAGAACTCCGGTTCTGTGTGGATTACCGAGGACTCAATTCGGTCACCAAGACTGACGCGCACCCCATCCCCAGAGCTGATGAGCTCATCGATCGGTTGGGGGCTGCCCGGTACCTTAGTACGTTTGATCTAACGTCTGGGTACTGGCAGATCGCCTTGACTGATGGGGCAAAAGAGAGGTCTGCATTCTCCACACCAGATGGGCACTACCAGTTCCGTGTGATGCCCTTTGGGATGAAGAATGCCCCTGCCACATTCCAGAGGTTGGTTAACCAGGTACTGGCCGGGCTGGAAGATTTCAGCGCCGCCTACCTGGACGATATAGCAGTGTTCAGCGCCAGCTGGGAGGAACACTTGCGCCACCTCCAGGAAGTGTTGTTGGCCCTGCGCAGAGCAGGCCTCACAATCAAGGCTAGTAAGTGCCAGATTGGGCAGGGTTCAGTGGTGTACTTGGGGCACCAAGTAGGGAGCGGCAAGGTGGCCCCCCTGCAACCCAAGATAGATACCATCCTGGCTTGGGAACCGCCCAAAACCCAGACTCAGGTGAGAGCCTTCTTGGGTCTCACGGGTTACTACAGGAGGTTTGTCAAGGGGTATGGCAACATCGTGCACCCCTTGACCTCGCTGACTTCCCGGAAGCAGCCGAGACTTGTGATCTGGACTGACGCCTGTCAGAAAGCCTTTGACACCCTGAAAACTGCAATGTGCACAGCACCGGTCCTCCAGGCACCCGACTTTTCAAAAGAATTCATTGTCCAGACGGACGCTTCAGAGCATGGTGTGGGGGCTGTTCTAGCACAGATGAATGAGGAGGGCCGAGACTTACCTGTAGCCTTCATCAGCCGGAGGTTACTTCCCAGGGAACAAAGGTGGAGTGCGATAGAGCGTGAGGCATTTGCTGTGGTCTGGGCGCTGAAGAAGCTAAGACCCTACTTGTTTGGGTCTCACTTCCGGGTTCAGACAGACCACAGGCCCCTCAGATGGTTAATGCAGATGAGGGGTGAGAACCCAAAGCTGTTGAGGTGGTCCATTTCCCTACAGGGGATGGACTTTACGGTGGAACACCGCCCTGGTACAGATCACGCCAATGCTGATGGTCTGTCCAGATTTTTCCGCCTTAGTGATGAGGACTCCCTGGGTGAAGGGTAGTTCTCCCCACATTTCAGCTGGAGGGGACACGTGTTAGACCTGGCATCATTGGCATGAGTCTCTCCTCCATTTTTTTCTGTTTGCCTCCTCTGTTTACGATGTTTTTGCTGGATTATTGCTTTGGGCACTGTGCCACTGCTGATCAGTGCCACAGTGCAAGTGCTCCCTATGCTAAATTGTTACGTTGATTGGTGTTACCATGATTGGCTTGGTTGACTTACTGTTCAGACCCTAGTCTAGTGCACTGCGCGTGCCAAGGGCGTGTAAGTTAACTGCTGCTGGTGGGCTTGCAGCACTGGTTGTGCCACCCACAGAAGCAGCGTGCAAAATGGGTCTCAGGCCTGCCACCGCGGCGCCTGCGTGCAGTCCCTGACTGCCATGTCGACTTGGTAAGGAAACCTACTTGCCAGTCTCTAAACCTTCACTTTGCCACCTTTCAGACACCTCTATGGTAGGCCCTAGGGCAGGGTGCATTGTTGGTAAAAGGTAGGTCATGCCCTGATGTGTGTGGCATGACCTAATAGTGAATTACAGCCATTTTCGTTTTTCACTATTGAAGGGCTACCTGCCTCCAATAGGCCAGACTGGGCAGACTGATTATTAACTCCATTATAATCTATCTGACTCAGGGAGCATGGTAGCAAGTCGAGTTTAGTATCCCTGAACTCAGAATTTAATAACACACCCTTTAGGATGGATGGTTTTTAAATTCTATGTTTGAAAATAGCACTTTTAGAAAGTGGCTATTTTCTTGTCCAACTATCTACCGGTCTCTGCTGGTTTGGTGTGTGTGTCAGGGGCTGGGTGGCTCCAGAGGTCTGAGTGAGTCAGTGTGGGGTGAATGGGGCGTTTACACATAGAGTGAGGGAAGAGTAGCCTGCCCTGCCTGACACAATACTGGCCCCGCCTCCTGCTGGGCGACTGATAGCCCTGCTCCTACCAGTGACAATACTGGCTCCGCCTCCTGCTGGGCGGCTGAGGACTCTGCCCTGCCCAGTGAATAGGCCAGGTGCCTCTGCCTGGCAACACCCACAACAAACCTGAGATGGTGGGAATCGCCCTGCTTGGACAAAGGGAACAAAGGGAAAAAGGGGTATAAGAGAAGGACCCCTGAACCAAGAACTCAGATCACTTCTGACAAGGAAACCTGTACCAAGGACAAGAAGCCTGCTGATCTAAGGACTTGCCTCCCCTTTCTGCCAGAGTGCTGTTTTGCTGTGGAGGAACCTGAAAGCTGCTTCTTTATTTTTGCCAAGGAACAAGGAGAGAGGAACTTGGTGTGTACTCTCTGAACACTTGCTAGGAAATCTCCAAGGACTGGAAGAGTGCCAGTCTCCTGCTGAAGTCACAGGGCCAAAGGACTTCACCATTTGCTGAATTGCTGGAAAGTGTTGTTTCCAGTACACAAGGGAAAATCTGCAGTCTCGACGCCGCCGACGCCGCCGAATCCAGCTCGACATCGTGAGTAACGGCTCCAGTGTCCCGAGCCTTCGACGCCGGCCGCCGGGCCCGATCGACGCCAGCAGCAACACCAGTGAGCAGTGGGTATCGGCCCCGGCTCCAAGTGACCCCGTCTCGACGCCGGTATCGACGCCAGTGAGGAGTGAGTATCGGCTCTACCTCCAAGCAACCCCGTCCCGACGCCGCTGCTGATCGCATCGACTCGACGCCCTTCTCGACGCCGTGAGCGCTGCTCCGGCCCGACATCCCTCGACGCCGCTGCGGATTGACCCGACTCCGAGGCACGATCGACGCCGACCTCGACGCCGACATCTCGACGCCGTGGATCATCGTTTTCTTCGTTTCTCAAGGTACTGTACTTGTGGGGTCTGTTACAACTCCAGGCTCGACGTAGCGCTCCTCGCGGTCGACGCCGAACCTTGGGAATCTTGTAGACTCGACGTCGTGTGACTCCTGTGGGGGTTACATTGTTGCCAAAGAACTGTGCTCAGAAGAATACTTTGCTAAAAGAACTATTTGCCAAGAAGAAACCTTACTTGAACTAATATTTTTCCTTCCAAAGAGTATTTATTAAGACTGTGGTATATTTTTGTCGTTATTTGGTCTTGTGCTAAGCCTTATATAAAAATACTATTTTTATAATAACTTCTGTGTCGTGTCCATCTGTAGTGTATTCACTTTATTACTGTATGTGGTCATAAATGCTTAACACACTGCCTCTGAGATAAGCCTGTCTGCTCTGCCAAGCTACCAAGGGGGTAGCAGGGGTTATCTGAGTGTGTAATCCCCTTTCCCTGACTAGAGTTGGTTGGTCCCTATTTGTCAGAAGTGTATACCTCTGCCAACTAGAGACCGCCGGTTCTAACAATGAGCACAACAACAGTTGTTTATTAATTCAATATACGTTAAAAGTGATGATTGACTGTCACTCAAGCCATTCTTATAGCTTTGGGGGTCTAGAAAAAGTCAACATCAGCAGCCGCCCTCAGCATTGGGGAGTTGAGGGCTGCCAACGAAAGGATGTCTCAGTCCGAGAGTCTAAGGGCATGTCTCCGAGAGCCAGCATCTGCAGGTGTCTGACAACATGCGGAGGAAAGAGTCCGAGTGATCTGCTCTGAAGTTCTGAAGATGCTCAGCTCCCTCTGCAAAGGGTACTTTCAATAATATATTACTTGCTACATCCGGAGGTGACATCAGCCATCACCCTACAACGGTCAGTCACCATCTCACAAGGTGGAAAAGAATATTCTTTACAGAGTTTTCCCATAACATTCATGGGAATCAGTTGTGTGTTCTGGGCACAGAGGTTAGTCCACCAAGAACAACTGAAAATGTTACTTTCCATTACTTTGTCAAGAGTTCAGGGTCTCACATGGAAAACCATGTTGAAGTGTCAGAAAAGTATCCTATAGGCATTAGGAATGTCGTGTGAAAGAGAAGAAAAAGGTACATGAATAGGCAAGCAGAGTCCTTACGTACCAGCCCATGAAGTAAACTGAAGTCCTAAAGGAAAACTCATTCAATGCATTTAAAGAAATGCAATTCTTATTACGAACCAGCAATTAGATCCAAGCATGATCATTTCAATGATGGTTTTTTTGCCAATAAGCAAGATTTATAAGTTGTCATAAGGGTTTGCGTAGAAATGTTCAGTCCTAAGTAGAGCCTATTACAATGAGCCACAAAGTACTTGTATGTAAAATAATTCTATAAAACATATAATCATTGCTGTTTCAATGCATCTAGTTTCCTCTCAATGTAAAGCAACTATATAGGAAGTTTCATTCATGTAAGTTGTATTATGACACTTTTGCACCAGCTTTTCGCTCTCTATGGAGCATTACAATGGAAGATGTAAACGATGGCTTTTACATTTGTTACACACACCGCATTATTAAATCAAGACTTTTGTAAGCATACATATAAGACTTATCAAGTTTAATTTACATTAGTTTGCATATTATCAGTGCATATTTTTAAGAACATTCATTTCAACATTGTTAAGCGATCAGTAAAGATGATTATTAGACATTTTAAACAAACAATACATGAATTATTTCTATTTCTACAGCTCAAAGCACTCTTTTACGGTGCTTGTATTCTCGCCTTCACTCAGTATCATTGAAAAACTCTTAACGTGTGCAAGGTGCACGTTTGTTTTCGTGTGTGGTTTTGTTGTCGCATCCAGTGTTTATTGTCAAAAAACTAGTTGACAGTGTTTGCGCTGCATCAACAGTGTCCCCATGACATGGAGGGGTCTGGTGGAAGTAATCTTGTCTAGGGGGTCTGGCAGGCTACCGCAGTCCTATCCTCAGACATCATGAGGCTGCGGCCGCCTGTGGCAGCTTGGGCACTATCTCACCAGAGTTGACACGCTCATGCTAAGATCCCATTATCCCCTGGCTGCTTCCTCCCGCTGCCGGCTGATGGAGCCCTCCCATGGTGAGGATGTGACACAGCAGCGGCATTCAACAGCTGCCGGGATCCGTGATTAGCTCCAGCGAGCGGGGCGCTGACCCAAGCCTTCAGCGCTTCATCTCAGTAATAACCGTTCTCATCTGGGCTCTGCTGCTGGGGAGCTAATCCTACAGCCTGGCTGAGCCAGGAGCATCCCCCAGCAAGGAGGATGCAAGCTGATGCATTGCAACAGGGTCAGGAAGAGTTAGCATGCTGATGGTGCATGTTGTCCCAGAAATAGGAGCACATAATGGCTGCAGATGGACACAAGGCCGTTCACCTGGAGATGTTAAACTTAGAATGAGGCCCAGGTTGGTAGCACTCACATTTCATCACTATGCCTTCATTACAAGTGGCATCTGATGGAGCAGTTAACAGCGCCACCCGAATTGTGGGATCTGAAGAAACACCATGGATGTCTTATCTTTCAGCCAGAGATTTCAGCAGCTAAAAGTAGAGCGAATCTGACTCGTAATTACTAGGGGTGGGCGGAATTTGCGAAATTCACTTTCGCAAATTATCGCAAAAATGTTAAAAATCTCGACAAACGCGCGGAAATATCGCGAAGATGCGGAAGATTTTTTCCCGCCCGTTCGCGGTATTTTCTGCGTGGTCGCGGCTCGCCAACTTACCCATGCGGTTGCTCGCGGGAGCGGCCATTTTGTTTTCACTTGTCTCGCGATGCATGATCGCGAGAAGAAAGACGTGATCGCGCGACGAATGAGGTTACTGCGGGCGCGAACTGTCGCGAGAAAGCGCAAATGGCTACCAACAATCCAACATCTCGTGGAGAACGCGACCGGATCGGGAAAACTTGTCGGCGAACGCAGGGATTCAGGTAAGGCGATCGCGCGCACGCGAGAATGTATTATTTTACAGTGCAAGCAAGCAAAAAATTTCCGGTAAAATGCAGATTGCGGAAATTTTGACATTTTCACGCTCTCCGCAGAACGCGAAAATGTCAAATTATCGCAATTTCCGCGAGCGGAACGGATTTTTAGCCCAGGCCTAGTAATTACAGATTCCCTCAATAATTCCTAATTTCTCAGTGGAATTTCAGGGTCAAACTAACAATGGGCCAGATGTTCCTCACACCTGGAGATACCAGTATCTGAGATATCAGTAACTCCCGGGGTAGGAAACCCCAGGCCATTTATTCCGGCTACTCACTGTACCTTAACCAGGTGTGCCTTTATGGGGAGGACAGTTTGACTATGTGACTATTTTCACTTTATCTTTGTCATATGTTCACTGATCATGTAGATTTACTATGTACCTATTTATCATTGTAGTTTTACGTAGTTGCAGTGCGTGCCTGTACCTATATAGGGATGTATGACGATCCTCTTTGTAAGGAGTTTCATTATGTGCACTTTTATCTGTTCAAGTTACCTATTTGTCATATGCCCCAATGGAAGGGTGTTTTCCCATGGGCCCAGGCATCGGTGCACGTTTTCCATCTATGTGTCCATTTGTAAAAGTTAGTTTAACATATTTCCATCTACAAGGATGTCACTTTATGAAAATGTATCAGTACATTTTCCACTTGCCCCACTACCATGTCATAAGTGCAAACCTTCCATGTGTCCCATAATAAGGGGTTTTGCCATGTGTCCATTTATAAGTGCACCTTTTCCATGTGCCCATATACAATTGATTTGATCATGTGCCTAATTATTTGTCAAGGTTTTCCAAGCACCCATATGTAACTGTTTTTATCATGATCCCATTTATTGGTGCAAAATTTCTAAATGCCCATATTTATGGTATTTTACAGTGTCCTCATTTAACAGTGAGATTTTACCATATGTCCACATCCAGTGCTGCTTTAAAACGTGTCCAAGTACAAATCGTGTTTACCCACGCGTTAATAGTTTCTTGGTCCTATAACAGAAGGTTGCGAGTAAAAAAAGTCAACAGCAAAAAACCAACGCCCCAGGAGCAGAACTTACACATACAGTAAACATGATAACTTAAATAGCAAATTAAAATGAACAGCGCCTCAGAGAGAACAGCTTGCGAGGAGAATTGGGCAATCATTGGAGAAGATTGCGAATGGTAATACCAAGGATGCAACGAGGCGGGAAAATGGCAAAGAATATTATTATACAAAATACAAAAAAGAATTACAAACAGTATCTGAAACGGAAAAATTGAAGGGGGCACAGTCCCTGCCTCACTGAACTTTCCCTGCCCTGAGCGGTGCGAGCAAATCTATTAAAGTGTCGCTGCCCTGCTGAGAAGTGCTGGTCTATCCCATTAAAAGTAAAAACAGCTAAATGTGTATCAACCCTCCTGAGATTTAATAGGATTATCCTGTTAAAAGTGCAGCAGTCCTGCCTAGAAGTTCCAAGTTCATCAGGGATCTCCATCGCTGGCCTGATCTATGCCCCCTTTTCGGATATCTACGTGGAATAATTTGAATATAATGATGAATTAATGAATGGCGGGGTTTGTTAAGGGCGTGGCTACTCTAAAAGAGTGTCCCGGTGCCATATGGCGAGTAAAAAGAAAATTTAAAGGCTAAAGTGTAAAAAAACAGGTCTTAAGTTTCTTTCTGAAGGCCTCTGACCTTTAATGTTTTGCAGTTCTACAGGAAGCGTATTCTGGTCCACCGAGAGAGAAGGACCTCCCACCTGATTTTGCTAGTCAAATCCTAGGTATTATGGTCAAGTGACCACTAGATGACTGTAGGGTTCTCTTGGGAGAGTAGTGACATATTCAGCCATTCTCGCTATTGTCAGACAGCACGGACTCAGCATAGTATCCTACACCGACAACACCCATCTCATCCTCTCGCTCACCAAGGGCCCCTCACCACCAGGCTCAACTTCTAGGAAGAATTGAAGGACGTCACATCCTGGATGAGCAGCAGCAGACTGAAGCTAAACTCAGAGAAGACAGAGGTCCTCGTCCTTGGACCCTCCACCTCTACATGGGCCAATACCTGGTGGCCCTCTGCCCTCGGCAGCCCTCCAACCCCCACCGACCATGCCCAAAACCTCGCCATCGTACTCGACTCCTCCCTCTCCATGACAACGCCGTTGCCTCCACCTGATTTAACACCCTGTGTATCTTCCATAAGATCTTCAAATGGATCTCCTCCGAATCAAGAACGACCATCACTCAGAGACTCATAACCAGCATACTGCACTACAGAAACACCCTCTATGCCGAGATCAACAAGTCCTTGCTGTACAAACTCCAGAACATACAGAACACTGCAACCAGACTTGTCCTCGACATCCCTCCACACGAACACATCTCCCAACACCTGCGCAGCCTTCACTGGCTCCCCATCGGAAAGAGAGTAACTTTCAAGATACTCATCCACGCCTACAAATGCCTACACAACACCGGACCCCAATATCTCAACGACAGAATCTCCTTCCACGTACCCAAGAGGAACCTCCGAGCCGCCAACCTCACCTTGCCAAAACCCCGTTCATATGTAGAGCAAGAATGGGGGGAAGATCCTTCTCCTACATCGTGGCCAAGACGTGGAACGAGCTCCCTATAGACATCCGTCACACCCCCACCCTTCAAATCTTCAGGAAGACCCTCAAGACCTGGCTCTTCGACTGACTGGAGCTGCACCCCCCCCCCCCCCCCCCAGTGCCTTGAGACCCTCGCGGGTGAGTAGCGCACTTAAAAGCCCCTGATTGATTGATTGATTGATTGATTGTTTGATTGATTGATTGGGTGACACGTAAGTGAAGCCAGTGTGATTCATTGCTCAAGCGCCTGGATACCCTATTGGGTGATTATCCCGATGGGGTGATTAGCCACGCTTTATAAATCCTGATTGATTAATTGATTGATTGATTGATTATGCATTAAGAGAAGGTTCTTGAATAAGATCTACGTATGCACAGGAAGCCAATGCGGTCAAACATGTGCTCAGTAAGGTAAGTTAAGCGCCTGGCGAGGGGCCGCCTTTCGAACCGTTCACAGTTTTCTCAGTAAGTATTGTGGGAGTTCTTCATAAAGCACATTAGCATAATCCAACCTAGACAGAATCAGTGCAATTACTCCTAATATTCTCACTTGTCCAGAAAATAAAGTGTAAAAACTTTTTGCCGAACACAAAACAATCCTAAATGGAGTTCGGTTACAGAGTCAGTCATTATCATGAAAAGTTAGCAGGACTCCAGTACAGCAGTCGTCTTGAGAAGTACTGGGATAATTCAGGATAGTCTCTTAAGACATGTTGACATATGATAAATCTAATTGAAACTCACTTACATAGAGATTCATTAACTGTCCTGAAATTGTAAGGTAAGTCCTGCTCTCGAGGACAAACACGCAACACTGCTGCATAAAGGTAGAAAAGGTCTTCGATTAATAAGTCTGTCATACTCTTGCAGAAAGTGGCACCTTCTTTACTAGCTGACAGGCCCAACACAAGTGCAGGTCTGTTCAAGTCTGCATCCTCAACCAGCTGTCCCAGGTGCCAGGTGTTAGGTCCAACATATTCCAAATTCCAAACGTCATCACTTTTTCTAGTGCTGTACTTATAAACAGATTGTGATAGCAGGCAAACATAGCAGCACATAACATTTCACAGGGTTGTGCCTTCAGTAGGGCAGCCTTCAGGAAGCCCCATGGCATTGTGGTAGATGTATTCCTTGCATATTTCACTCCTTTTTTCATTCTTCATTTGGCAATACAAGTTTGATCACTTTTCCATTATCTAATCTCCTTAATTTAAACAGGACGGTTCAGCTTTCACTAAGGTAATCATCTGACATCATTACATTTCACTTTTATCATAGCACTTCAGAGGAGCGTAAAGGGCTGACTTTGAATGCTGCAGAACAACTCAAGTGGTAACACAACTACATACCTGTAGGAGCGATGGTGCAGGACAGTGGTTCCGAAAGCCACAAGTTCCCAGGACAAAACACAGATTGTGGTGGCACTCAGACAAGGCATCACAGAATGGCTCACAGGTGTGACTTCAGGAAGGTCCGAATCCATTGTGATAAACGTCGTCCTTGCAGCTTTTTTAGTCATCATTTTGAATGAGATATTGATCAGTTTGTAGAAATGCGAGGATTTGACCAGTGTACGTGTCAAGCAGGCAAAGTGTAGCTGCACTGTATGTTTTGTGTTAGTGTGAATGTAAGTCTGCACATAAAGGGTTGCCCCAATGCTCCCTATACATGGCAGAGTACACTGGGTGTGTATTTTAGTTTCAGATGGAATGATTAAGGGTACACGATGTGTTTCCTCAGTTTGGTGCCTTCTGACCTGTTTTGTGGGTGCTGACGTCGGGTCATTGGTTTCTTTTTTTTTTTTTACCTGCTAAGCAACATTTGCTTTGTTTTTTTTAATTTTTTTTATAATTATATTTTTATTAGCAATTCCAATAAATACAGATGAGCAAGTCGATCGTACAATAAATATAACAGCAATGTAAACACATTAATACACACTCTATGATGACAATAAAAATACATAGCGGAAGAATACAAAGCAGTATGGAGCTGGGAAAAATTCATAGACTACTTAATATTGCCGAACTCCATTCGCCCAAGCTGTAATCGGTGCCCAGATTTTTTCCCCCAAAATTCTAGACCGCAATGCTCTAGTAGCAAATATGGCTTTCTCTTGATTATACACCCCCAAAAATCTGGCTAACCACATCTGAAAGCTGGGCGGATGCGGATCTTTCCATTGTGCTGCTAGTATGATTCTAAAAACAGCCGTCCCTATAAAAAGACATGCCTCTTCTTCACGACTAAAACCTAGGGTATTATTGTTGAAAGGATGACAGCACGCCAGATAGGTAAGACCTCTTTATTCCACCTCCACAGCGTTCTCAGTTGGTCTCTAGTGTACTCCACTAGGAACGTTGCCAACATTCTAAAGCAGCCTCTCGGCCAACAGAAGGAAAGTACCAACGGAGGACAGGGAGCAGGGGGGAAGGAGAGGAGGAAGATTCCAAAGGAGGAGAGAGAGAGAATGAGGAAAGGAACAGTGTAGGAAAAGGGGCATAATTACAACACATCTTTCCCCTTAAAGAAGAGGAACTGGAACATCACCTTAGGCTTGTAGACATAAGCAAGGTAAAAGCGGTTAAATACAATATCATTAATATGTAAAAGAACACAGGCTAATGAAAGGTAAAGAACATATGGTGTTACAAGATAGGAACAGAAGAGCTGGATAGTCTATCCATACTCCAGCATTGGCCATTTTCAAGGATGACAGTATTCTGCCTAACTTCTACAATCTTCATAGGTTCAGAAAATTTCGATTCACTCTCCCCACTGCGAGTGGGTCTTTTAACAACCACCCAGTCACCAATATCCCACTTCTGTTCCTTAGTACCCTTCTTGGTATCATAGTACTGTTTGTATTTGGTCTGGTTGGAAACAACTTTCCTACTTCTCTCTTCCTCATCATATTCAACAGATTCTCCCCCACCTATCCAATTAGGAAAGAATTTGGTTCCAGGTTTCCTCCCTCTAAGAGAAGAGAATGGGGATATGCCCGTAACTTGATTGGGAGTGGTATGGTATGCCCATAACATTTCTTGCAACACCAATTCCACTGACAATTGATTATGACAAGCAAGTTGAATATGCTCCTTGACCATTCTGTTAACTCTTTCAACCATGTCGTTCGCCCTGGGACAATAAAGTGCTGTCTTATGTTGTGTGATCCCCAACTTAGACAGGAAGGACGACATAGCTGTAGAAGTGAATTGCACTCCATTGTCAGTTACAATGGTTGATGGGATTCCTTCAGATGCAAAAGTATCCCTCAAGAAATTTATGAGTGTTTCAGTATTAGTTTGATTAACCATCTTAATAACCACCCAATGGGAGTGATAATCAGTTAACACAAATGCAAATCTGTTGCTCACACCTTTCCTGTTGATGGGACCTATCATATCTAGGGTTAGCTTGTCCCATGGTTTGCAAGGTATAGATACTGGGGATAACGGCGCTTTGGAAGTAGCCTTGGACTTGTCACTGTTAGTACACACACAGCAATTTTTCACTTTGTTTTCGACCAATGAATCCATACCTGGGAACCAATAACGTTCCCTAAGTCTAGACTTACTCAAACTACGTCCTAGATGTCCTTCATGGACGAGATCAATGATTTTCTCTCTCATCCCTGATGGTGGTATAATTTTGTCATTTCTCCACACTCGGTCTTGGTGTAGATTAATTTCGTATCTCACCTCCCAATATTTTTTTATTTCGTGGTTGAGTTGATCACATGTGTCAGGCCACCCCTGTAATGCGTAATTCTTTAACTGTGTAAGGATCATGTCTTGTTCCTGCAAGGTACACCACTCTTCAGAGTTTATAGTGGATGAGTGTATTTCCAGGATGGGGTATTCCGTGATCCCAAATTGTTCTTCCACATTTAAAGGTGCTCTTAAAAGGAAGTCAGCAACCAAATTGTGTTCTCCTGCAACATATTCTACCTTGAAACAGAAGCCCTCTAACCCTAACACCCACCTTGCCACTCTTGGGGTGCTGTTGTGAGTTCCTTTCGGGTTGAACATGAAAATAAGAGGTTTGTGGTCAGTGCGCACAGTAAATTTTATACCCCATAAATAGAATTTAAAGTGTTTAATGGCCCAGAAGCATGATAGGACCTCCTTTTCTATTACGGAGTAGTTTTTTTCCGGTTTGGTAAGCACGCGTGAAGCAAACGCAACTATGCGTTCCTTACCGTCAATTACTTGTGATAGGGTAGCACCAAGACCTTTGTTACTAGCATCTGTAGTGATTATAGTCCTCCTATTGGGATCAAAGTTGCACAGGTATGGAGTGGAGAGAATAGCTGCCTTCAATTTCTCAAAAGCATTCTGGTGTTCTTCCTGCCACTTAAATTGTGTGTTACTCTTAGTTAGATCTCTGATATTGCTAGTGAGATCTGCAAAATTTTTCACATATTTTGCCATATACTCTGCTAATCCTAAGAAAGACAGTAGTTCTTGTTTGTTAGTAGGGGCAGGGGCATTCTTCACTGCTTCCACTAAGCACATTTTTGGTTTAAAACCCTCTTTAGTGATAGTATGTCCCAGGTAGTCAACTGTGCTCACCCCTATTTTACATTTTTCTTCCTTGAGTGTTAGACCAGCCTCCTTAAATTTTGTGAGTACTTGAAGTAAGTTCTTATCATGCTCTTCTGTGGTAGCACCATAAATTAGGACATCGTCCCGAAAGCATAATGTCTTGGGTACACCTTCCAATGCGTGCTGCAGCCGCAGACGCTAACCCAAAGGGCATTCTGCAAAACATGAATGTACCCAAAGGGGTGGTGAATGCCGTAAGTTCTCTCGAATCCGGGTGTAGCTCTACCTGGTGGTATGCCATTGATAGATCTAGAACACTAAAGCAAGTTGCTCTGCCCATCGTACTGAGTATTTCGTGTATACGTGGCAATGGGTGTCTCTCAACTATTATGCTGTCATTGAGATCTCTAAGATCAATGCATAATCTGATGTCCTCTCCATGGGCCTTACGGGCAATCACAATGGGAGCAACCCATTCAGAGCAATCTATGGGAGATATTATCCCTAAGTTCTGTAATTTAGTTAACTCTTTTTTTTAATGGTTCCCACATAAGGTGTGGTATAGGTCTAGTTTTATGTACCTTGGGCTTAGCGTTATGTTTGAGTTTAATGCGGTGCTGATAATTTCTGAGAAGCCCTAACTCTTCAGTAAATAATTCAGGGAATTTCTTACAAATTTCTCTACTTGACACATCCTGGTCTACGACCAGCACCTGCTCAGGATTGTTAGGGTCTAATCGTATTCCTAATTCTTTTTGATGCTGCCAACCCAGCAGATTGGACCCTTCTTTCACAACGTAAATTTTCCCTGTGGTGGAACGGTCCTTAAAAGAAATTATGGTTTTCATCATCCCTTTTATAGGAATAGAGTCTTTAGTGTAACTGCTAGGTGAAATATCAGCAACCTGTAATTCTTCCTCTTGACCAATATTCATTTCATTGAAATCAGATACATTAAGTAGAGTAAACGGTGAACACGAATCTGCGTACATCTTAATCACTTTACCATTCAATTTTACATCACATTGAGGATACTTGATCTGATTGATCTCACTACCATCATGAATCTGAAATACAATTTTCTTCACACTCTCTTGCTTACTGTCACTTGTGTCATTGCCAACGAAAGGTTTCTTTTGATTACTGTGGCATAATCTAGCCAGGTGACCCTTTTTATTACACTTTCTACAGATATAAGATCTTGCTTGGCAATTAGGACTATTGGCTAAGTGATTGCTGCAGCCACAGCGATAACATTTTAATTTAGTATTATCATCGCTACGTGAGTTTTCATTACTCTTCTCTTTCACTTTGCATACCGTATCCTCAAGGGTCAACTTAGCAACTTCTGACACCTGTTCACTAATAGTAGGTGTTTTCATCTCTTTGATGCATAGCGCTGTGTGCTCTATAGACTTCGCTATTTCTACAGCGTTTTTAAGATCAGGTTGCTTCTGTAATAGCTTTTCTTGAATTCTAGGATTGTTAGTACATCTAACTACTTGATCTCTAATTAGAGAATCTTTAAGATCTCCGAATTCACACAATTCACTCAAACCCCTAAGTACAGCCACATAACTAGAGACACTCTCCTGCTTTCCCTGAACCCTGCTAAAACATTTGTGTCGTTCAAGAACAATATTCACTTTATCACCAAAGTGTAACCTCAATTTTAACAACGCCATGTGGTAAACATCCAACTGATCATCTGCTAAGTTTGAGTCTTGCGGAATATCAGGAAGCGTATCAAAAACTTTTCTGCCATGGGAACCAAGATTATGCAACAATATGTGTTGTTTTCTTATCGGACCAAATCTTTCTCCCCCAATGGCTATTAAATATGATTCAAACACTTTTTCCCACTCATTCCAAGGACAATTAGGTTCTGAAAATTCATTTAAATATGGAGGAGGTTGTGACATACTTGCCGCCATTTTAACAAGGTTATAGAACTGAAATTCAAACAGAAGAATTACAGAGGAAATTTCACACCACAATTCCGAAGTCTGAATAGTGTCTGTCCTGAACAACAGGCTGAAATGAGAAAATACTACGAAGATTCAGGTTGAGAATATAACTCCGTCGCTGCCGAAATTACTACAGAATGCTTCAGAACAGATGACATCCGCTAGATGACAGGCTAATAAGGGTTGGAGGTGTGCCTGTCACCGTTACGAGGAACTAGCAAAACTTCCTCAGAATGCTTCAGAATAGATGGGAAACGCTGTTGAAATAGAGATGACAGGCAAAGAGGACTGGAGGTGTGCCTGTCACCGTTGACGAGTAAATACCACAGATAAGGCAAGGCAAAGAAGGCTTTGCGAATTATCACACAGAGTCCAGTTGGAAATGTGAACCCTTGAAAATTAGGCTGTTGAAATAGAGATGACAGGCTAATGAGGACTGGAGGTGTGCCTGTCACCGTTGACGATTAAATACCACAGATAAGGCAAGGAACTGTAAACTTTGCGAAATATAACACAGAGACCAGCTGAAAATGTAAACCCTGGGATGTTAGGGGTTAACCATTCGTGAGAAATAAGCTCCGCCTCTGTATGGCCCTCCGCTCTATGGAAGTAGGCGTGTAAGCTGAGGGCGGCTGCGCTGGTGCCGTCGAGCACGGAACAAGGAAGCTGCCCCCGAAGGTTCCTGAGGGAAAAAGGTGAATACTCCGCTTCGTAACCCTCAAAACATCAGCTGTTTGCCACTTGAAAGCTTGGTTCCGGACCCACAAGTACACCAGAAGCCTGAGTATGACGGATATGCCAAAGACCAGGGGACTCCCGTGAAAATTGCCTCAAGGAGAAGGCAAGCGCCCAAAGCACATAGAAACCTGAGGGTGACGCGCCCCCAAGGATCAGGCTGGAACGTGTTCCTCAGCGAAAAATCGCTCTGAAACCAAAACGGGAATCAGAGTACGTCGTAAACGCTGAGAAACAGCTGGGCAGAGCTATGAGTTTCCCCGCAGTGTCGTCAATACATAGCTCAGGGCTAAGCTCGGCTACACCACCGCTCCGCTGGAAAGGCACCAACCTTATCTTGACTTTATAAAATGTACCTGACCTCGTGGGCCACAAGGTGTATGAACGACACTCCGAACACGAATACACCAAAGGGATGGAGGTGGACACTGCTCCCTCACGCAGTCTTCTCGTCGCCAGTGTTGAAAGGATGACAGCACGCCAGATAGGTAAGACCTCTTTATTCCACCTCCACAGCGTTCTCAGTTGGTCTCTAGTGTACTCCACTAGGAACGTTGCCAACATTCTAAAGCAGCCTCTCGGCCAACAGAAGGAAAGTACCAACGGAGGACAGGGAGCAGGGGGGAAGGAGAGGAGGAAGATTCCAAAGGAGGAGAGAGAGAGAATGAGGAAAGGAACAGTGTAGGAAAAGGGGCATAATTACAACAATTATCATATCCGAGAATATAAAGTGTGCTAGAAAACACCATCTTATGACCAAATACCTCCTCCCAGAATCTTAACACCATATTTTTAATTGGTATTAGTGCAAGGCAGTCCGAAAACATGTGAGGGAGAGTAGCCGGTCCTAATCCGCATCTTGGGCAGGAGTCGTCTGTTCTTTTTCCCCATAAAAACAGCTTGGCAGGGGTAAAATACAGATTAAAAATTGTCTTGTATAATTGTGCCTTCAGATTTGAGGATAAGAATAGTTGAGATATTAAAACCAGGCTCATGTCAATATCAATATCGGGGTTACGTAGTTTTTCGACCCATGAGGCTTCAACACTATCTAGATCGCTTGGAAGCTTCTCCTGGAGAGTATTATATATAGTTCCTATCCGAATAGAATCTCTAACAATGACATCCATAAATGGTACAGTTTCAATCGAAATCGTATTGGACCCTAAAATAGAGTTAATTTGAATAAACTTAAAGTAATCATTATTCGAAATTCCAAAAGTGCTTTGTAAATTTAAAAATCTATGGCCTGTCCCAGCCCCCAAGAAGTCACCAACTGTATGTATCCCTGCTCTATCCCATTGGGTCATTGGTTTCAGTGTAGTTCTGACCATCATGTCTGTGTGCAAGGACATGGAATGATGCCCTACGTTACTATGACAATGTAGGGGTGGGCAGTCTTGAGATGCTGTGTAGTAGTGAGAGTGGCTAGGAGAATGTGATGATAGTTGGTGTTTGTGTGTGTGAGGCAGGAAGTCTACCGCTTAGTCGTTACTGTATCACACCACACACACAATCACTACCATAGACTTTCAAGCCAGACCATGGAGTTATTAATGGGCAAAAGACATTTTGCTCCTTGTTGAGTTCTATAAATATGAAAATTATCATTATCGTTTCTTGTTGCTTGCCTGGCGGCGTGCATTGCTACTGGATACAGAAGGAGATGAGATGCAGGAATCTTATGGATCACCATTGAGAAGTTTTATTCAGCACTTGGAAACAAAAAATTGGTTCTCAAATTATTGATTATTTGCGAAGCATGAGCCAACAGAGTGGTTTTGTAATGCTGAAGATAAGGTGGATTGAGAGGGGAAAAGAGCGAATACTGTTATAGGTGGAAATGACAAATTGCCAGTCTTACTAAAGGCAGAGAGCGGTTTATGCTTTCTGATCTGACAGGGAATGAGAGTTTAGAGGAGAGAAGCTAAAACAGTGAATGTGCGGGCTCCTCTCTGCTCTGTGTTAGAGTGGGGGAAGAAGAGCAGAGTTTAATGGAGAACGAAACATGGGAGGGAATGAAACCACATTCATGTATCCTCTGGAGTCCCAGGACAAAGGACAAGGCAGGGCTGATGTGCCCGAACTTTTAGAATCTGAAAAGAAGGACAGCAGCTCTTGGGACTATTTGACGTCTGCAGTGGATGGAGCAAGGCAAGCCCAGCTAGTGCCTGTTTCAAAAGTCAAGTTTGTTGTAGATATAGACACCGACATCTTTAACCAGGTTTGGGAATGAGAGGTGCCTGCCTCTTAAGAAGGCACACTCTTTTGTTGTTTTGACCAGCTACAGAAATTAAACAAATAATAACGATTTTTAATCCTTTTTTGTATACACCAAACAATGTTTATGATCTAATTGTGAAGAAAAAATGTTTATCACTCCTGTTTTAGACACATTTTTATGGTTTACTTTATTTATTTGTTTCGGCAATCGCATGTGGTACATTTGCAGAATGTTGAACATTTGAGAAGAGCATATATCAACAGGGACGACTTCTTGTAGCAGGTGTTGCAAGTACATGTATGTGTATGTTCTGTGGGTAGAGGCTTTAGAAAATGTCATAGGTTTTAGCACCCCATCAATATCTTCCTAACCAAATTCACACAGATCTTTCTCTACGTATGCATGCTCCAAAACATTTAAACATCTTCTGATCAAGTAGAGTGCTTTTTTAATGTTTCCACAGACAGACTATGACATTGGTGGAAGTTAGCGAAGATAGTCAAATGTTTGATAGTGAGAACTCATTTTCCACACATGCACAAGGTATTTTCCTAAGTCTTCAAAGTCACATTCTTCTTTCGTTTCAGCAAATCCTTTTAGAAACTTCACAGGTTCAGCAGTTAAAGCTCCAAGCTCTGTACCAATTTTGCTCATAGTGTCATCAACTGTAAGGACAACGTGCCTTGACAAGAGAACCATGCATCTCTGGGTCAAGATTCTTGTACAGAATATCAAGTGGGATTAAGTGTCTTTTCTCGGCTGTTCCATAATATATCCATAACTCTGACAATCCTTGACATATGAACATTGCAACACATCTAAGTAGCATAATAATTACATCTGTGTCATTTGACAGTACAATGACTCGATTGGAACCATTTTGAACCACTCAGCATGTAGCCCAACATGAAGGTCAGCTTCCTCCAATTTACTGTTAAGTTCTTGAACAATATGGCCGGTACCTTTTGAATACATCTCTGCAAGCACCATCGACAATCCTTCCACTTGCAATAATTTGAAATTTAGTGTTAACTGACCCATCAGCAGCGTTTAGGCGATTCAACATCTCTAGCTTCATTTTGATCGATGTTGATGACCAGAATTTTTCAAGTTGCACAGTTGTATGTACTGAAAACGTTGTTTAGTACACATTGCAAATTGTCGACGTGTGTTCGTGGTCTGCGTATAAAGGCATGTGCAACTTGTTCTCTCTCTCTTTATAAGTATATATGTAACAAGAGATGTTCTTCAGAGTCCACCTCTGTGACCTAAGGCTCCCATGGAAAGCTGTGGTAATCTCACTTCTACCCTTAACTCATTCTTCAATAACCACCGGACTCCTGGTAGTTAATTAGTTTACATTAAACCTTACCGAATTATAAATAGATCTACTGTAGACTTTGACATCACCATCACCCGAGAACCAGTAATTGACTCTGAGAGCTTATTCCGGAGCTACTTCTGGGCCAATCACATCTATTCCAGTGAAATGAGGTATAGTCTGCGCTCTTCATTAACTATATGTGTTGTTACTTTGTAACCAGGAGATGATCTACCTCGAAACGTGTAACACTCTTGTCCTCTCAGGCCTGGTTTACAGTGTAGTAAACTTGAGAATGAAGTTAATAAATAAAAATTCAACTTCAAAAGTAGTCTGGATGACTCACATATAGTTAGACATTATTTTATTTTGATATGAGAAGTATAAGTCCATCCTTACACGATAACTCGACTTGTGTGGTCTTTGAATGTCTCAATTTTTAATTAATGTATTTGTAATTTTAGATTGTGAGTTTCTCAACAAGGCATGAGGGCACTTAAAGAAAATGTTTGGCAAACGTTTAAATGGGGCTGTTGTGACAAAATAGCAGGTGACAATAAATTGCAAACAAACTGTAATTAATGAGACGCCTGTTGAACATATATTTTCTTATTACACTACACAATAATGCCTTTGGCTTATACATAACACCACACAGCAGCAAGTGTTGTCTCCATGCAGTAGAGTAACCTGATGAAGAAATGTCTACTTCAGTGCAAATTAATGAAGGTGCACGCGAGCTTGCATTCATTAAAAAAAAAATAATAATTATCTTTCTCTCTCCCTCCCTCCCTCCCCCACCCCTTCACCTTCCTCAACCTCTCTCTATCTTTCTCTCTCGCCATCTCTCTCTCTCTCTCTCTCTCTCTCTCTCTCTCTCTCTCTCTCTCTCTCTCTCTCTGACTAGCAGGCTGGGTAACAGTGAGGGCAGCAGTGGAGGAGGGCACCATAGAAGGGGCAGAAGGGGCAGAGAGCAGATTACGGCCATCGCTGATGTCTGCCTTCTCAGTATCCGAAAAGTAATGGTTTATAAGCTATTGGCGTTATTCTATTTTATTCATATAATAATGGAACTGCACCTAGGCGCATCTGACGCTAAGATTGCTGTTATAACTAACATGCCTCTGTATTGCACTGCTAGTAGATGAGTGAGCAGGAGGCTGCAGAAGTGCCTCTCCATCAGTAGTGAGCAGGGGCTGCAGAGGCACCTCTCCATCAGAAGTGAGCTGGAGTCTACAGAGTCGCCTCTCCATCAGAAGTGTACAGGGGCTTCAGACGTGCCTCTCCATCAGAAGTGGGCAGGGGCTGCAGAGGCGTCTCTCCATCAGAAGTGAGCTGGGGCTGCTGAAGCGCCTCTCTGTCAGAAGTGAGCAGGAGCTGCAGAGACGTCTCACCTTCAGAAGTGAGCTGAGGCTGCTGAAGCGCCTCTCCATCAGAAGTGAGCAGGCGCTGCAGACGCCTCACCTTCAGAAGTGAGCAGGGGCTGCAGGGCCGCCTCTCCATCAGAAGTGAGCAGGCGCTGCAAAGACGCCTCTCCATCAGAAGTGAGCAGGGGCTGCAGAGGCACCTCACCTTCAGAAGTGAGCAGGGGCTGCAGAGCCGCCTCTCCATCAGAGGTGAGCAGGGGGCTCAAGTGGCGCCCCTCCATCAGAAGTGAGCTGGAGTCTACAGAGTCGCCTCTCCATCAGAAGTGTGCAGGGGCTTCAGACGTGCCTCTCCATCAGAAGTGAGCTGGGGCTGCTGAGGCGCCTCTCCATCAGAAGTGTGCAGGGGCTTCAGACGTGCCTCTCCATCAGAAGTGAGCAGGGGGCTGCAGAGCCGCCTCTCCATCAGAAGTGAGTAGGGGGCTGCAGGGCCGTCTCTCCATCAGAAGTGAGCAGGGGGCTGAAGGGCCGCCTCTTCATCAGAAGTGAGCAGGGGGCTGAAGGGGCGCTTTAACATCAGAAGTGAGCAGGGGGCTGAAGGGGCGCTTTAACATCAGAAGTGAGCAGGGGCTGCAGAGGCACCTCTCCATCAGAAGTGAGCTGGGGCTGCTGAGGCGCCTCTCCATCAGAAGTGAGCAGGGGGCTGCAGAAACGCCTCTCCATCAGACGTGAGCAGAGGGCAGAAGGGCCGCTTCTCCATCAGAAGTGAGCTGAGGCTGCTCAAGCGCCTCTCCGTCAGAAATGAGCAGGCACTGCAGAGACTCCTCACCTTCAGAAGTGAGCAGGGGCTGCTGAGGCGCCTCTCCATCAGAAGTGAGTAGGAGGCTGAAGGGCGCCTCTCCATCAGAAGTGAGCAGGCACTGCAGAGACGCCTCACCTTCAGAAGTGAGCAGGGGCTGCTGATGCTCCTCTCCATCAGAAGTGAGCAGGGGCTGCAGAGCCGCCTCACCTTCAGAAGTGAGCTGGGGCTGCTCAAGCGCCTCTCCGTCAGAAGTGAGCAGGCACTGCAGAGACGCCTCACCTTCAGAAGTGAGCAGGGGCTGCTGATGCGCCTCTCCATCAGAAGTGAGCAGGGGGCTCAAGCGGAGCCTCTCCATCAGAAGTGAGCAGGAGCCTGCAAAGGTGCCTCTCCATCAGAAGTGAGCTGGGGCTGCTGAGGCGCCTCTCCATCAGAAGTGTGCAGGGGCTTCAGACGTGCCTCTCCATCAGAAGTGAGCAGGGGGCTGCAGGGCCGTCTCTCCATCAGAAGTGAGCAGGGGGCTGAAGGGCCGCCTCTTCATCAGAAGTGAACAGGGGGCAGAAGGGGCGCTTTAACATCAGAAGTGAGCTGGGGCTGCTGAGGCGTCTCTCCATCAGAAGTGAGCTGGGGCTGCAGACGCCTCACCTTCAGAAGTGAGCAGGGGCTGCAGAGCCGCCTCTCCATCAGAAGTGAGCAGGGGCTGCAGAGGCGCCTCTCCATCAGAAGTGAGCTGGGGCTGCTGATGCGCCTCTCCATCAGACGTGAGCAGGGGGCAGAAGGGCCGCTTCTCCATCAGAAGTGAGCTGAGGCTGCTCAAGCGCCTCTCAGTCAGAAATGAGCAGGCACTGCAGAGACGCCTCACCTTCAGAAGTGAGCAGGGGCTGCTGAGGCGCCTCTCCATCAGAAGTGAGCAGGGGCTGCTGAGGCGCCTCTCCATCAGAAGTGAGCAGGCACTGCAGAGACGCCTCACCTTCAGAAGTGAGCTGGGGCGGCTCAAGCGCCTCTCCGTCAGAAGTGAGCAGGCACTGCAGAGACACCTCACCTTCAGAAGTGAGCAGGGGCTACTGAGGCGCCTCTCCATCAGAAGTGAGCAGCGGCTGCAGAGGCGGCTCCCCATCAGAAGTGAGCAGGGGCTGCAGAGGCGCCTCTCCATCAGAAGTGATCAGGGGGCTGCGGAGGTGCCTCTCCATCAGAAGTGATCAGGGGGCTGAAGGGATGCCTCTCCATCAGAAGTGATCAGGGGGCTGAAGGGGTACCTCTCCATCAGAAGTGTGTAGGGGCTGCAGAGCCGCCTCTCCATCAGAGGTGAGCAGGGGGCTCAAGTGGCGCCCCTCCATCAGAAGTGAGCAGGGGGCTGAAGGGGTACCTCTCCATCAGAAGTGAGCAGGGGTGCAGAGGCGCCTCTCCATTAGAAGTGAGCAGGGGGCTGAAGGGCCGCCTCTCCATCAGAAGTGAGCTGGAGTCTACAGAGGCGCCTATACATCAGAAGTCAGCAGGGGCTCTAGAGGCGCCTCACCTTCAGAAATGAGCAGATGCTGCAGAGGCGCCTCTCCATCTTAAGTGAGCAGGGGCTGCAGAGGCGCTTCTACATCAGAAGTGAGCAGGGGCTGCAGAGGCGCCTCTCCATCAGAAGTGAGCAGGGGGCAGAAGGGGCGCTTCTACATCAGAAGTGAGCAGGGACGGCAGAGCCGCCTCTCCATCAGAAGTGAGCAGGGGGTCTAGAGTCGCCTCTCCATTAGAAGTGAGCAGGGGCTGCAGAGCCGCCTCTCCATCAGAAGTGAGCAGGGGCTGCAGAGCCGCCTCTCCATCAGAAGTGAGCAGGGGCTGCAGAGCCGCCTCTCCATCAGAAGTGAGCAGGGGCTGCAGAGCCGCCTCTCCATCAGAAGTGAGCAGGGGCTGCAGAGCCGCCTCTCCATCAGAAGTGAGCAGGGGGTTGCAGAGCCGCTTCTCCATTAGAAGTGAGCAGGGGCTCTAGAGCCGCCTCACCTTCAGAAGTGAGCAGGGGCTGCAGAGCCGCCTCTCCATCAGAAGTGAGCAGGGGGCTGCAGAGCCGCCTCTCCATCAGAAGTGAGCAGGGGTCTCCATCAGAAGTGAGCAGGGGGTTGCAGAGCTGCCTCTCCATCAGAAGTCAGCAGGGGCTCTAGAGTCGCCTCTCCATCAGATGTGAGCAGGGACGGCAGAGCCGCCTCTTCATCTACGGTGAGCAGGGGGCTGCGGAGCTGCCTCTTCATCAGAAGCTGTTCCTGGTGGAGGTACAGGCAGGTTTACGAGTACCTATTCATTGTAAGTGCAGCAGAACGGCCAGGAGTACTACCATTGACTCCTGTGCTCCTTCCCTCCCTATCTGACCTCCCTCGCACAGAAGGCTCTTCAAACTTGCCCTCTTTTCTCTCTCTGCCTGACCCTTTCTCTCACTCTCTTCCCCTCCTATCTATGTCTCCCTCCCCCGCTCTCTGTTTCTCCCCTCCTGCCCCCTCATTCGTTTTTCTCTCATGTTCTGCTCTTTTGTTCTCTCTTTTTTCTTTTTCTCAGTCTTCTCCTCCTTTTCTGTCCTCTACCTAGTCCTACTCACTCTCATCTTTTTCTGTCTCATTGTCACTTTTGCTCCCTCCCTCCCTCTTTTTAACAAATCTATTTCATCCTCACATCTCTATGTCTTTTCTCCCCTGTCACATTCTCTCTCTCTCCATTACTTTCTTCCTCTCAACCTCCTTTTCTTTCCTCTGTGTGTCTATCTCTCCCCTCCTTCTCTCTGTCCCTGTTTTCCCTCCTCTGTTTCTATCTCTTTACCTCCATTTCTCTCCTCTGTACCTATCTCTCTCCCTCCTTTTCTCTCCTCCCTCGTTCTCTTTCTCTTTTTCTATTTAACTCTCCCTCCTTTTCTTTCTTTTTTCTCACCCTCCTGCTCTATCTCCACCTTGTTTTCTATCCTCTGTTTCTATCTCTCTCCCTCCTTTTCTTTCTTCTGTTTTCATCTCTCTCCATCCTTTTCTCTCCTCCTCGTTCTGTCTCTGTCCCTACTTTTCTTTCCTCTCTGTCTCTATCGCTCCCCTCCTTCTCTATGTCCTACTCCTCACTCTCTCTCTCTGTTGTTCTCCCCTCTGTTTCCGTCTCTGTCCCTCTACTCTCTGTTTCTAGCTCTCTCCTCCTTCTCTCTCTCTCTGTCTTGCTCCTTCACAATCTCTGTTTTTCTCTCCCCTGTTTCTATCGCTCTCCCTTCTTTTCGCTCCTCCCTCTTTCACTCTCTCCCATGCTGTAATTTTCTCTCCCTCCTTTTCTCTTTTGTTCTCAATCTCCTCTCTCTTTGTCCTTCTCTTTCATTCTCCTTCACTGGTTTCCTCTTTTCTGTTTCTATCTTTCTCACTCCTTTTCTCTCCTCTCTGTTTCTGACTCTGTCCCTCCTTTTCCCTCCTCTTTGTTAATAGCTCATCCCTGCTTCTCCCTCCATCTTGCTTCTTCACACGCTCACCCTTCTTTTTTTACCTCACTCACTCCTTTTCTCTTTTTGTTACCCTTCTCCTCTCTCCGTCTTGCCCCTTCATTCTCCCTCCCTTTTTCCTCTTCTATGTTTCATCCCTCTCTACCCATTTCTCTTGTTTTTCTTTTTCACACCCTCTTTCTCTCTCTCTCTCTTGCTCCTTCATTCTCCTGCCCTTCTGTTCTCTCCTCTATTTCATCTCTCTCCCTCCTTTTCTTTCCTTTTTCTTTTTCTCTTCCTCCTTCTCTCTCCATCTTGCTTCTTCATTCTCCTGCCTGACAGGTCAGTTTAGTGTTTTATGAGTTAACAATGCCAGAACTCTTTTGGCTCCTGATTAACTCTGCAGAGTTATGACATAATGACTAGAGTGTATTACAGTGAAGGTTGCTTTAGAATGTTGATGTCGTAGTTACTTGTATTCGAATAAAGACGTGTAATACCAAGCTCTGTGTGTGGTGTAGTCGTTGGTGGGTACCACAGCTGAGAAGACGCTACAGTCAGTGCGTGGGCTGGTGCTTTGGCTGTCTGTGGGCCTGTTTTATAGTCTGTTGGCTAGTTTTCACTGCTGATTTCCTTGGTATTAAAGCAAACATTGCCTGCAGCAGCTCAAATCCATACATTTCTCCAAACTGTCTCAAACACTGATGCAGTGTGTCTTCAAAGGTTTCCAGCAGCTCCAATTTGCAAACATGGTTCACTTTGCAAGCTATCTAATTCTCTAATGCGGGCCACTTTTATTTTGATGCCCGGACCTATTCTCTTGCCCAGTCCGACCCTGCTTTTCTCTTCTCTCCGGTTCTATATCTCTGCCTCTCTCATCCTCTCGCCCCCTCTTTATCTCTCGCTTTTGCTCCAGGATGCAGGAAGTCACATAACAGTTGGAGTAGGTGGCCCTACTCGCACCTTTCTCATTTCACTACTGACTGAGGTTCAAGGAGCAGTTGTGGCTTTTTTTTTGCTCTCCATGGTACTGAAACACAGGTGCCAACAGTCTCCATAGCCAGTCCATGCTGATCAGGTGTAACGCTTTATGAGTTAATCTCATAGATCTGATTCAGGGGCGTAGAAACCATTGGTTTAGCAGGTGAAGCAGTGCCGGGGCCCAGAATGCTGAGGGCCCCAGTGAATCCTCATAATTGCTGTCTTTTACTATTACAACAGCAGTCAAAGAGGACATTTCCTTTCTTGCACCAGGGCCCACGACATCCTTGCTATGCTACTGGTGTTATTGCCAGCAGGGTTCAGGAGTAGCATTCGATGTTGCTCCAGTGCAGACTACGCGAGGTGTGGCACCATAGATTTGACCTTAATCGGATTTAAAACCAAACTTTCATTTCTCAAGCTACCCAGGACTGTGGGTCACTCCTCATATAGACAGTACTTATGCAGGACTAGGGACATCTCGATGTCTCTTTCTTGAGGGAACATCACACTCATGGTAAGAGTGAGACCTCGCCCTATTAACAAGTATTCCTAGTAAATAAACTTGTGATCGCTTAAGCACCAAAGTGTGCTCCATTTAAAATGAACTGGAGGCAATGGCTAAACTCTGTCCTCCTTTCATGGTCTCTTCCACTGGGTTGGTTCTTGACAAATACAGCGATGCACAGGACGTGCACAGACCTGAAAATCAAGGGATACAGGGCTCCATTACAAGCTCCTTGTTATCTCCCCAGGGAGATGCACAGGCTGAGATTTACCATACCGTACAGAATCACCAAATGAGATAATGAGGATTAAAAGCCATTTCCCAGTGCTTAATCTGAGCCTGTGAGATCTAGTGCTCAGCACCGGCACTTAATTGTCAACACTGGCACTCATGACAGTCTGACACATGGTGGCGCTGTTTGTGCAATTAAAAGATGAGTAGAACAATAGTTGTTCATTAATTCAATATACATTATAAACAACTAATACCAGCTGCCCAGCTATTCTATTAGCTTTGGGGGCCTCAAACTGTCTGAAATGTCACACTTGTAGCAGTGTGAAAGTTTGTGGTTGTGTTGGTTCTGTCATTGGCAGCGCTGGTAGGGGCAATGGGTGATGCAAGCTGTAGTGGCCTCCTGACGAGGGCCCGGCACCTATTTTGTTTTTACAAATTAAGCACTGCATTTACCACCTGCTTGAAACGGGTGATTAATAGTTGGGGTCTTCTCCCCCAATGCTGAAATATGCAGGCAGGAGCAGAAGTTGCCTAGAGTTCCTGCAACTCCGGGGGGAAGACTGTGCCCGAGGTCTCCTGGCCTGGTATGATTGGGTCCAGAGTTTGCGAACCGGGTAATTCCAGTCCCGAAGACAGCTGTCACACAGATACTTTTATTAATTATTGCATTCATTTCTAACTCCCTTGTAATAGTTACTATGGTGTTGAAACGTAATGTGTTCCTTATCATGTAACATATTTCATATTTATTTCTTGAATTTATTTTCAGCTGTTACTTGGAAATCTAAGCAGCCGCCAGTCAGTTTGAGAACAGTTGTCTTGGATGTTCTGGCCTTCCTTGTTTGGGGTCAAAAAAGATTGGCTCATTTTAATGAGCCTTCCTGGGAGCCAGGCTGTTTTACTCTGATTAAGCAGGTAAACACTTCATATGTCCTCGGTAGAAGCAGATAACTCCAAGCACAGCAACTAGGTATTTCTTTTTATCTACTACACCACAAGGGCATCTCTTTTAAATATGGAAACAATTCGAACAAAGGGGCTGAGAAACAGGCATAGAAAGAGGGAGCGCTACTTTGTTCCTACAATACACTTTGTAAAGTTTTAGAGGCTTGAAGACAACTACCGCTGTGTTTATAGGGCCATGTTGCTTAAAGAGTGGGCGTAGACTAGCTTAGGGGAGCTTAGTACTGGTACCTGATTCATGGGAGAGGATGTCCCCTTGTGCCATAGTCCAGTTCCTCTGCCACTGATGACAGAGATTTACCACTGGCCCCAAACAGCTCCCCACCTTACTTCTGGGATCACTATAGTGCGCAGTGCTTTGTCACGTCTATCCATGGTGGCTTGAAGTCCATGGTGAATAAGTATGTGTGTGGACCCACATGGCGCATACACTATGACAGCACACAGTTGTGAGCTTGTGGTCCTGCTTGCCTCCTCCTTGTGTCTGTCCGTTTGCAGCAGGGTGTGGCATCCACTGGACCCATGTTATGCCTGGGGCTTCGGCCATTTGATGACCAATGGAAAAGCTGGTCTCTGACAACTCCCCTGTCATCACTCAATATACAGCTTTATTTGTGCACAGAAAGCATGGGTGTCAGGGAACCAGTTCTTAATTTTTCTTTAAAGATAAGTGTCAGGGCCCTCTTCAGGCGGCAACTGCAGTTTGCACCACACATTGCCTCTGCCAGAGCTACCAATGACAGTAACAACAGAACTACTAACCATCACACAAGTGTGACAATTAGAACAACTACAGGCCCCCAAAGCTATACAAATGGCTTAGGTGGCAGGTAATAGTCATTTTTTTATGTATATTGAATTAATGATTAACTGTTGTTGTGGTCATCTCTAAGGTAGCCAGACACCGCCACCTTGTGGCATACTGTCACAAGCGCTCGTGTTGACAATTAAGTGCCAGTGCTGAATACTGGAAACCACAGGCTCAAATTAAGCACTGCAAGGAACGATGGGGCATATTATCAAGCACGGCGTTAAAATTATCGCCGCTTTAGCGGCAGAAAACTGCCCCTAAAGCGGCGATAATGGGCTTGATAATATGCCGCAGAGAATTCCAATAGAAGCTCAGGTTCACACCAGAACATGGGCTTCTATGTGAATTCTCAAGGGCATATTATCAAGCCCATTATTGCCGCGATAATTTTAACGCCGTTCCTTGATAATATGCCCCAGAGTCTTTTGGAAAGCTGTTAAATCCCCACATCCCAGACTGTAATGAGAGCATCCACATTGGAAAGCCTGGGGCATTTCCCCACAGAATCAGCATGTCACTTTCAAGGTAGCTTTCTTTTCCCAAGATCCACTAGAGTCTGAAAACACCTGGTGCATTGTGAGCCTCTAGTGAACATCGTCTTGCACCATGAAGCATAAACCTAGCGGACACTTTTGCTAAAAGAATACTTTTGTTGCCAAATTTTCAATACTTTTTATTTTAAGAAGCTAAGTAAAGGGTTTTTTAGAATGTTTTTGTCACTCTTTAATTGCTGCTTTTTCAAATTATAACTTATATTTAACTGATTTGTCGCCAAATGGGTTAAAGATTATTATACATTGAACGTCTGTTTTCTTCAATTTCACTTTATTGTGTTACCTGTCGTTTTTGTGTTAAAGTCTGATACATTTTTTCTTTTTATGAGATTGCTTTCGACCTTACTCTGGAAAGCTTGTTTCAAATTTACATGAGCCCAGTCTAATCTACAAAAAATACTTTTTTTGCGACTTGATGTATTGTATCCCTGTAACTCACAACAACTGTTTCTTACCAGCATATATTCAACCATGCCCAGAAAACTAAAAGGTGAGACAAGAGTGTGTAGCTGGTTAGTGAAGGTTAAACAACAGCCCACACAACATGATTGGCTAATCTCTCCTCTCTGACTAGGTGGATGTATAAAACATATATCCCTTTCCCCGCAGCCAACTACCTATTCATTAAGTTTTAGAGTGTCTGCTCTGTGGCGCTTTATCTCCTGTTCTGGCATTTACTGTGTTATATTTAAGAAAACAAACCCACCCACTGCCTGAAACAGATGAAAGGTCACCTCGCGTGGAAGGGATGGGTCTCCTGCAAAAATGTCTACCCCCATTTTCATTGCAAGATGGGACCTAATGCGAACGGCCAGTGCATATGTGCCACAAATAGAATGAGGGTGAGGGCATCACAGCTATGGAGGTGGGTTAGAAGATACATATTTTTTTTTAAGTTACAGTGATGGAGGATGACAATAGGTGTCAATGAAGGAGATAAATAAATAAATTAAACATTTGTAAAGTGTGAACACTCCGAAGGGTATCAAGGCGCTGGGGGCCGTCGGGGAGATTAAGTGAGCTATTGCCCAGAGTCACATGGTGCTGAGCTGAGCTACTGCTGGCATCGGAGATCGAACCATGAGCCCCGAGCTCCGGAGTCAGCCGCTCTAGCCGCTGCGCCAAACCTCTCCCACAAGGGTGCGTGTGGACTGCATGGAAGTTTGGTAGGGGCTAAAGAAAGGTCCTGTTGGGCTATATTATTCTACTCTAAACTGTGATATTTATGGCATGTCTCAGATTGCTAGAACGGAAAATAGGGGTAAGAAGGGGTTAAGGATGAAAAACAGTGTCTTGCAGTAGTTCACAGGTGGCCAGTGATAGCACCAGCATCATTTTTGGAGACCAGGACTGTTTTTCATCCTCAGACCTTGATCCAAAATGAGTGAAAGGTAGGAAAGGGAAAATGAAAAAGGAAGAGAAAGATAGGAAACAGACTGGGTGAAATCAGAGGTGGAAAGAACCCACAATAGTGAGATAAAGAGACTGAAAATGCAGAGTAATGGAAGGAAGAAGCATATGGTGAAATCAAGGCTCTTCAGTCTTGGGGCCTTATTGCGAGTTTGACAGTCCACCGATCGGCTCGCCACCACCATGCAGACAGGAGGACCCCCAAGCCCGTTGAGCACCTGCCCATCAGATTACAACTGTAATCCATGGCGAGCAGGAAGTGCTGAGGCGATCTCAAGGTGGCAACAATATAAGGAACATAGGTGAGCCTTAACTGCAGATGCCACCATGACAGTACCTGCAGCACGTTGCTGCATGATGTGCCATACATGCCACAACGTGCCGGAAGTGGGATGCAATTTTAGAAGGGCACATTATGTGCGCCGCCCGCATGCACCCCCAGGCCAAGCAGAAGCAGGGGGCCCTATTAGGGCCCCCTTACATGCCAATCCGCACCCTTATCATGGCGAGGTCACCACCATGAAAGGGGCTGTGGAGAGGCAACTCGTACTATGCACATACACACGTCTTATTGGTTTGCTGCCATTTGAACCTTTACACCCAGAGAAGACCAAAATGCAATGTCTTCTTGCACTGTTAACTCCTCACAATGCATCACATGTGGAGGAAATGCATGCATGTAGTATTTCTTTACTCACTCAGAAATGATAATCACCTCAAAGGATGGTACGCCTGGTGTAAAAATAGAAAATGAATAAGACATGAAATAGATGCTCTCTCAAATTTGTTATGTTATAGCCTAGTCTGTAACATGGGTCAGTAGACCGATGCAGCAACTTCAGGGCTTTGTGTTTGACTTCATGGCTACTGATTCAAATCCAGGTGGGTCCACTCAGCTTTTCATCATTTCTAGTTTAATTAAAATGAGTGCCATTGAGTTGGGTAACCATAAACATCTGTTATTCAGCACTCATCAGCCCCAAGAGATGAATGTTCACTTTATAAATACACATTTGTTAGGTCAATAGTAGTTAGAATGAAAATCTGCCATTTTTCTAGTTGATACATGTTAACTTCACACGGTGAAGTTAAAGTAGTTTTTTTTTGTTGCAAAAAAATGGTTCAAAACCTTCCATACTTTATCAAATTCCCTTAAACTGCAAATCTTATTTTAAAAAGAAAACCAAAAGTAAGTGTTGTGCTAACCAAACCCTGTGATATTCTATGTTCAGTCCCTTGCAAACATATTTTTGGGAAAATCCTTCTGTAAAACCTTTTTGCAGCGGTTTCAGGAGTAACTTTACACTGCTGACAACTTAATGAAATGTGAAGTTGGCTAAATTTACAAAACTTTGCTGACAAAATCATAATTTTCTATGTGCTTAATTTCAAAACACATGTAAGCAGCTGTCCTCAAGCCAACTACGTAATGCAGGTGTTGACCATAGTTCAGGAGTGTTAGGTAAATGTCAGATGTACTGGATTACCACTGGTTATTAAAACTAGTTGTGCAGGCGCTGGTTTACAGATACTTTTGAGAAATCAACCCAAGATTTGCTAGATTTGTTCAAGAGAGGTAATGACACAGGCCCGGAGCCCTGGAGATGACAACCTGTACTACATCCTCAGGGGTGAAACAAAAGCTGAATAAACTAAGAAGTGACATAACAGTTTGAAAAAATTATCTAATGTATCACATATTCTTGAACTCGAGATTTGAGTCAGAAGCATTGTATGTATGCATATATGAAGGATACGTAACGGACAAAGTTGTAATACAGCCCAGTATTGCCATCCAAGGGTTCTGGTGACATCACAAACCACAAGGGCAAAAAACGAGTGTTTGTAAAAGTCACCAGAGCTCTAAGAGGCCAACATCACGCATGAAGTGTGTTGTGATCTGTGTTTAGAACATTGGAATGCTCTCAATGTAATGGAATGGTGTGATGTACTTGATGATGTTCACTCATTCCAGTTGGAGATAGAGAAACGGAGTAACGTTGGTGCTGTGCTGTGTTACTGGCTGTATGTCAAATAAATCCTTGACATCAACTTTCCTGAAGAACAGACTCTTCATTACACTGGCGACGAGTGGTTAATGCCTGATTGGGGACAGGTAACGAGCTGAAGCACCAATTCCCCTGCCTTTGGACTTTGGATTTTAAATACGACATCGTATTTAGTTTCTCCGACTGTTTTTGGAATCGAACGAAGCAAGGCGATATCTTCAAGCCAACCGCTATGGTGAGACTTCTGTGAGACTCTAACTATAACTTTAACCTTAAAGAGATTCTTACCGTTGTGGTCTGGCCGTTAGTCTTCGCGAGCCTTGCATTGCTTCACGAGCCTTCCGCGAGCCTCTCCTGCAGTGAAACGCACCCGGAACTTGTGTGGAACGCACGTTTCACGTTGCGTTACGCTCCTCGTCATTGTGGCCATTTTGTTTACGATCTCCATGACAACGCTTTCACAAAGCGAGTGAAACGCGACGGAAACACGGACAAGTTTTTTTTTCTTCTAATGAACTTTATTTTACTGGACAAACAGGGGAAAACTGGTACAACCTCTGTTTTAAAGCCGACTGAGTGGAAGGAAAGTTCAATTACAACATTATTTTTGGGCTGAAAAACAAAGAGTTGTTTGATGTTAAGCATAACATTACATGGCATGTTAAATATTACAATGGTGAATTAAATGAATTCCCTGTGAAAAGTTTGTCAAGTGGGCGAGATGGCGTTGGCCTCATCTTCCAGCATGTCACAACCGCCACCATTTCTTTCTGAAGAAGGTGATCCTATCCTACCCTGGGAAAAGATGGAAGAATCTTTTTGATTCATACATTGTGGCCATTGGAGGGGAAAAATTTTCTGCGGTTAGGAAGCAGGCTATTCTTCTTCACAATTTGGGCGTAGAAGGAAGGAATACCTATGACAGTATGGATTTACTTCCCATTGGCGAAGGTGATGGTTCCCCCAGTGATGTGTACGAAATGTCTCTGGTTATGCTTGAGAAATACTTTGGCCCTCGCATCAATGTAGTCTTGGAAAGACATACGTTTTTTACCAGAATCCAAGGTCCAGTGGAACGTGTTGGCAGTTATGTCGCAGCATTGAAAACTCTTGCTCGCGCGTGTGAATTTGGTGACCTTTCGGATTCATTAGTAAGAGACCAATTGGTGAGGTGCACCAACAGTGTTCGTGTTCAAGAGAAGCTTCTGTCTAAAAACCCTTCTTTATCTGAGGCTGTTGCTATTGTGGAGGGGATGGAGAACACTTCCAAATGGGTGAAGGAAATTAGGAAGAACAAGGAAGAAAAAATTCCAAAGCCCAGTGATGTACATGCTATTGAGGAAGAGGAAAGTCAGGAGGGTTGCAATACATTAGCGAAGATTTCTTCTTCTTCCACCAATAGCAAAACACCTGTGGGAAAGGACGCACGTGCACGTACTCCTTTTAAGAGTGTTCATAACAAGGGAGAACGTGACAATCACTCTGTTGAGGGGAGTGATGATCCTAGTGATAAACCCGTTCCCTCCAACTCTAAACCCAAGTGTATGAGATGTGGAAGTTTTTCACATTTTTCTAACTACCCACATTGTTTTGCAAGAGAGGCGGTGTGCAATAAGTGTGGTGTTAAAGGACATTACGCTAGGGTGTGTAAGGGGTTTGATAAAAACCGCAACTTGCAGAAAAATGCTGAAGTCATACGCACCGTTCTCTTGAATGTGAAGGCTGATGGTGGGGAGGTGGATGCTGACAGGGTGATTATGCCAGAATGTAAAATCATGGTGGATGGATATGATTTTACTGTACTAGCGGATTCTGGTTCGCCTTTTACCATGATTGGTAATAAGCAATGGGATGAATGTGTGGGTCTTGAAAATATGCCTTGTTGGCACCTGACATCAACCCTGTTAGTTATGGTGGTGCCGAAATTGATGTCCTCGGGTATGTCCAAGCTCGCATCGGATTTAAGGATAGGCATACTATTGGGAAAGTCTATGTGGCTGTAAGAGGGGACAATTTGCTTGGATGGAGGCATCAGCGAGATCTGGGCATAATGCTTAACCCTTGTGCAAAGGATCCCAAGGATCAAGTCATGTTGGTAAACTCTCTGAGTGTGAGTGATGATTGTTATGACAAATTCCCGGAAGTTTTCTCAGATGCTTTAGGATGTCTCAAGGGGTTTGAACATCGCATTGTCTTAAAAGAAAGAGCAGTACCGTGTGTGCACAAAGTAAGAAGGGTGCCAAACATGATGATTGAACCACTAAAAGCTGAATTGCAGAGATTGCTTAAATTGGAGATTATTGAAGAGATTGAAGCCTCGGAGTGGCTTGCACCCATTGTTCTTGCTCCTAAGGATGGAGGGGCAAGTGTTAGGATGTGTGTGGACTTGAGAGGGTTGAATGAGTGGATTTGGGTTGACCGTCAACCGTTACCCAACATTTCTGAGTCCATTAGTATGCTAAAAGGGGCCAAAAACTTCAGTGTGCTAGATTTATCTTCGGCCTACCACCAAGTCACACTGCACAAAGACTCAAGACATCTTACGTCTTTCGTGACGCCTTTGGGGGCTTATCGGTTTTTACGAATGCCTTTTGAGTTGGCTTCGGCGGCGGCCTGTTTTCAAAGGGTCATGAAGATGGTTCTTGGAAAAATACCCAACGTAATGTTTTTCCAAGATGATATCTTGATCTATGGGGAAAATGAAGAGGAACATCGGTTGACTCTCTATGCTGTGTTGGAGAAGCTGAGAGATGCAGGACTCACAGTTAAAAATCAAAAATGTCGTGTGGGTTTGAATTCTGTGACATACTTGGGGCATGTAATCTCAGGGGAGGGTATACAACCCAAACTGGAGTTAGCCGAGACTGTGGTGAAGGCTCCTGTTCCTCAAGATAAAGATCAGGTGAGATCATTTTTAGGTCTCGCCGAGTTTTACTCTAAGTTTGTTCCAGGGTTCGCTAGTGTAGCTGAACCGATTAGGACTCTACTCAAGAAGGGGACACAGTTCACATGGTCTGGGGAATGCCAGGAGGCCTTTGCGTGCATAAAAGCTGAGATTGGTAGGATGCCCACCTTAGGTCACTTTGATGTGAATTGCAAGACGGTCTTGACGACGGATGCCAGTTTGAAGGGTTTGGGAGCGGTGCTCTCCCAGGTAGTGGATGGTGAAGACAGGGCAATAGCGTTCGCTTCCAGGGCCCTTAAAGATGCGGAAGCTAATTACTCTTGCATTGAAAGAGAAGCATTAAGTGTCTTCTGGGCAATTCAACACTTTAAGTTTTATCTATGGGGTATTCCCTTTCTGGTCCGGACAGATCATCGGCCTTTGGTTCAAGTCTTTTCGTGCCGTCCTAATGAAAATGTTACACCTAGGCTCAAGCGTTGGAGTGAAGGACTCCAGGAATTCAATTTTGTGGTCCGTTATATTCCAGGTTTGTGTAACAAATCTGCGGATTGTCTTTCGTGTCTACCGGTTGGATAGGTTTCAGACTGTAGTGTGGAGGAAGGTGTGCTGTGGGTGGCAGAATCTGCCTTTTCGTCTGAAGAGTGGGCGGAGGGTGTAAATAATGACAGTGATTTTGTTCTCCTTAGAGAGTGGATTAGTCATGGTTGGCCTGATTACAAGACTTTGGATTTGGAAATGAGATCTTTTTGGGGTGTGAGAGAGGAATTGTCTTTTTGTTGCGACAATCTTATGAGAGGTGACAGAGTAATTCCTCCGAGTGCTTTTAGGGATAAAGTAATTAACCTTGCTCATGAAGGTCATTTGGGCAGGAGTTTAACCAAAGCTCGGGTGAGGGAGAAGTATTGGTGGCCTAGTATGGATCACATGATCGAGGCTGTGGTTAAGGACTGTTTGTCATGTGCTGCTAATGATAAGTCGCATACCCCTAGCAAAGTTCCTTTGTCTCCTGTGGAGGTTCCTGAGAGGGTTTGGACGAAGTTGGGCTTAGATATAGTGGGCCCATTTGAGTTGTTACCTTCTTTTGAACGTTTTGTTATTTTACTGGTGGATTATACTTCAAAGTGGGTTGTCACCAAAAGTGTGTCTGTGGCTAACACTAAAACGGTGTTGAACTTTCTTAGGGATGTTTTTGCGGCAGAAGGAGTTCCAAGTTTTTTGGTTACGGACAATGGGGTACAGTTCGTTTCCCATGAAATGTGCAATTTTCTGAAAGATTTCAACATTGTTCACCAGAAGACAGCTTTGTACTCTCCCCAGGCTAATGGGTTAGCTGAAAGGATGAACAGGGTGGTTAAGAGTTGTGCTCAGCGGGCTTTGGAGTTGAGGTTACCCTTTGATACTGTTTTGAGGGACACCTGGTGGGCTCACCGCACCACACCTAATGCTATCACGCTTAAGTCTCCTTTTGAAGATTTGAGGGGGAGGAAGGCTTCTTCTAAGTTGAATCCTAGTTGGCTACCTGCTAGCATTGGCAATGGTATGTCTGCAGACATGAGACGCACCAGGGTTATGGATTATCAGAGGAGATATAAATCATGTTATGATTCTAGGATGAATGTAAAATACAAGAAGTGGTGTGTGGGTGACAAAGTTCTGGTGAAGAATCCTAGACACTCTTTTAAAGGTAGATCTGGTTTTTTAGGTCCTTTTACCATTGTGGCCATCAAGAAGAATGTGGTCAAAGTTGACACAGATTGCTGGTGGAGCATGTCTAGGTTGGTCAGGTATTCTGGTGGGTTCCGTGACGAGGAAGTTTCCAGACCTGTGTTGACGGAGGTAGAATGTTCTGATGACAGTAGTGTTTCTGGTGGTGGGGAGTTCAGAAGTCCTTCTACTAGGTGCAGGAATGTGCCTGTCAGGTTGAGGGATTATGTGCTGCATTAGGGTCATTCTCATCCTTGTGTTGTTGCTCTAGTGTAGTTATTTGTGCTCAGTTTTACTTTTCTTGTTTAAGTTATGTTGTCATACAGTGTTATCTTTTGCATCTGTTTTAATGTTGTTTCTTTTTTTTGAATGCTATTACTTATGTTTGGTGGTTGTTTATTGGGAGGGGGATGTGTTGTGATCTGTGTTTAGAACATTGGAATGCTCTCCATGTAATGGAATGGTGTGATGTACTTGATGATGTTCACTCATTCCAGTTGGAGATAGAGCAACGGAGTAACGTTGGTGCTGTGCTGTGTTACTGGCTGTATGTCAAATAAATCCTTGACATCAACTTTCCTGAAGAACAGACTCTTCATTACAAAGTCAGACCAGCGAAAGTCACTATTAGCTTGTGGCCCTGATTATGAGTGGGCTGGAGTTATCCAACCTCTGTGCAAACTCCTGGTTGTGCATAGGTCAAGATTCCGAGCTGTCTACAATTTAGCACACCTAATGGTAGCTGGGACTGATACAGTCCTCACCCTTTGTTAAATTTCAGCAGGTAAAACGTGCCAGAATGTGAGAGGGGAAATTAGATATTTACCCCTGCACACTGATTTTGGTGCCATATGAACCAAAATCCGCATGTTATTGCCTCAACACTTGCAAAAAGTGAACTTTATCGAGCCTGACAAATTTTATCGGGAGAGATAAATAGCATTGGGCCTAGGAGTAAAACATGATAGTCACACACCCATGGTTTATTTTCTAGAGAAAGCTAATTTTTGACCCCATCACCCTATTTCGTTGATACTCCGATTCTACTCAAAATGGCTGCCGTTTGCACTTAACCTGCCCCAGCGTTCATCTACTCGACAAAGCATTTTTGAAATCAGCTTCTGTTGAGGTGTTTTGTTCCTAATAAACCTCAAACTGGAACAGAACTTTCCAGATAAACCTGCTCCCTTAATCCCTTCTGGCCATAGACTCAGCTGTCACAGAGAATCAAGGCGGGCTTTTTAGAGGAAAAGGTCGATCATCTCTCCCCACCAAGGTTTGCAGCAGACGAAGCCTCACCTTCAAGTAGGCCTGTGAGATCTGTTCCTCTTCACTCATGTCTCCTGTGCCTTGAATCCCTCTCCCGAGTCTGATAGGTGGCAGAGGCGGCCAGCACGGATCAGAGTGAGGGGTGTGGGGGCGAAAGGCGGGGAGGATGGGGGAAAGCCGGTATAAAGAAATAAAATACCTTTTTGCAGCTTCCTCGCTGCATCTCTCCTCTATAGTCCTCTCTCGCTCGGCCACAGGAAGCACACTGATGATCCCAGTCAACCAATGCCAACGCTGCCTTAGTAGCGTTGTGATTGGTTTGAGTGCCGTGTTTGGACACTCAGACGCTGACTTGAGGCCTAAGCATTTTCTCCACATAGGCTGCGATGCAGCCTGCATGAAGAACATGCAAAGTGCGCAAGAATGTTTTGGGCAGCCCAAGAGGGCTGGCAAAGCAGTCATTGCGCTCTTAGGAGGGTGCTGCCTACCACTCCTCCCCTGCCCCCGCCCCCTCATGCAAAGCTGTGTAAGTAAGACAAAATAAATGATAATAATGTGAGTTATTTTTCATATTATTTTCCCTCTGTTTCACTGCAAAAAAGCAGTGGGGCGATGTTCCTCCACCTTAAAGGAGGAGCCGCCACTGCTAGGTGGGCAACTGAACAACGCATGCAAAGACAGGTACAGCAATGCCAGGCTCTGTGTCAGATGACGGCGTCAGGGAGCTAAGTGAAGTGTGAACCGAGCAGTAGAAAAACAAGAATGCGTTACTGCTTTGTAAGGAACACTTGGTACCCAGCAAATATACAAAGAGGCCCCCTGGGAGGGATTGTCAGTCTCCAGCATCAGCAGGTCTGAGCGATGGGATGCCGTCGCCTGCTTGGAGAAATAAAAAGAGGATGCGACAGCTGGTCTGTCATGCGGGAGCTATTGTGACGACATGTTTTCCATTCATCACACCCCGGAGATTCCCTAGTCTATGCCAACTCGCAGTACAATGCTGTCTGTACTATAAACAGGCAAGAGGGTGGCGTAGGGAACGCAGAAACAGCGACTCCAGGCTTCAGAGAGATAGTTCGAAAGCTTTAATGCAGAAGTTGTGGGTGAAAGTAAGAAGCACAGAGGGAAAGAAGCGGACGATACGAAGCATGACTTCAACTGATCACAGCAACATTCCACCAGTAAAACATACAGTATTGTACATGGGTAACAGTGAATTACGGGGATGCTTTGACATAAAATAGACAAGAGCGAAGCCCGAGTTATCCATCATGTAACTCAGAACCCCGAGGTGAACAACATTCCTGTAATTCATTTTTTACCCAGCTGTAATTTTATGCCATGCTATGCGACAGGTTGTGGTGCTCTCACGCGGTAGATCACAAGATGGAGCCTTTATCTGTTTATGTACCAGGGAGTGAACCCTGAAACATTCAATAAGTAGCGTGCACGTGGTTGGCCGGGGCATGGGATATTCAAGACCCTGCTGTGGGGGTTAACAGGATGAATAACCTGGATGCCGAGCTGTGACGTCGCAACTTGAATAAAGAAGGATTATTTTTCTACCAATTTGTGTGGCGTCTTCCTACGATGGATCTCCTGGAACCCATCTTCTTTACACATGACCCCCAAAATCATCTGCCCCTGTCTTCAACTGCTATGCATTGGCAGAGGAGTAATGAGGGAGATATAAATAACATGGCCTCTGTTAAGTATCACTGTCCCCAAAGATTAAAAAATTGAAAAGAACTTACCTGCCATCCTTAACCAACCCCCACCACCTTCCCTGCCTTCCTTCCCCCTCCTGCAGCCATGGTTCTTCTTTCAGTCAAAGCAGAAAAGATGGGCTTTGCTGACTGGCTCTCAGGGAGCACAGTCACCTGGCCTAGAAGGACTTCATGACATCACAACAGTGGTTAACCAGTTTTATGACCCTTCAGAAATCGTAAACACAGGCACACAATTTGTTCCTTTAAATATCTCCCTTAAAAGTTCATCTGTCACTGGGACCTGGGCAATGCAAACTTTCAAATCAAATCATCAGAATTATGGTGGTGATTCAGATTGTCTTATGCCAGAAAAACTTCCACCGCGTGCACCTGAGTTCCGGGTTTTGGGTCTAAGTGAACAGATGATTTGCGTCTTTTAAGGAGTGCAGTGGGAGGCATGGTCATGCATGATGTACAGGGCCAGACAGGCCGTAGCGGGCACCAAGTGTTTCCCCGGTGGACCGTCAGGGTGGGGGCCGGTTTTGGGCCCCTGGAGGGCCGTTTTTGTTACCGGGGCCGGCAATATCGGCCCCCTGTAACAAATTCATCCGAAACTGGCACTGACTAACAGCTTGGCCTCACCTCCCTCTCCCCCCTCCTGGGGGCTGGCCGAGCAGTTTGCCAGGGCCGGTTTCGCTTCCCAGTCCGGCCCTGATGATGTAGCATATTTCTTAATTTTATTAAGTTTATTGGAGAGAGCATAGCCAGTGTGTCATAGACCCTAGTGCAAGGAAGGAAACAGGATACCTGACCTGATGGCTGTTTGAATGATAAATTAAAGCAATAATCAGGGGTCATTGGGCACCAGTGCACTGCACCTGCTGCACCAATGGAAGCTATGGCCCTGAGAGAGAGAATGGTAAACAAAATGTGTTTGTTGTGTTGTTCAGTGGGTTGGGATATACTCTGTTAAAGAAGGCAGGAGTCTGGTTTAAGCTCAATACTAAATAAATTATTAAAAATACTGTTATTACATTCTTATAATTGTTATCAGTTTTAGTGACAAGGGGCCACATGTACGACGGAAACATTTTGTGAGTTCCTAATTGTAAGTTTTTGAGACTCACAAATAGGAGCTTGCAAAATGCAATGGGGAAGTAATTGACCTGCCTCATAAATATTCATGAGGCAGGTCGCAATTTGCAACCCATTGGGAATGGCCTGTAATCACATGGATGGTGGCCTGCTGGGGTCAGCAGACCACCATGTCTGCGATTGCTTTTTAAATAAAGCAAATCTTTTTTTGGAAATGCAGCCTGTTTTCCTTAAAGGAAAATGGAATGCATTTCAAAAAGAAAAATGAAACGTTCCATTTTCATTTTTTAAGAGCAGGCAGTGGTCCGTAGGACTACGGACCACTGCCTGCTCTTAGAATATGTTGATGCCCACATTCACAAATTGTAAGGCATCTCTTGAGGACATCTTCCCATTTATAAATGGGTTACCACCTCCTTCACGGAGTCGTTAAATTATGAATGATTTGCCACAGCATTGCAGACGCAAAACATTCATACATCCCCCTGCAACTATTAAGAAGAGACACCTTTGACATGACCCTTCCTAATACCGACTCGCAAACCCTATTTTGGGATTCGGTAATAGGCTATGGTCCAACAAAATAAGGTTAGTACATAGGAAAAGGCACTTCAGTGGTCTCAAATAGACCGACTCTTCATTTGCGACATCTAAAACAGGTCGTGCATGTGGCCCATAGTGAACAGACTGCATTTTGGTCAATAAGACACATGGTTGGATAAGACAAAGTGGGAGAATTGAATCAGCAAAGAAAAGAAAAAAACATATTGCCCTGCAAGGGCCACCCCACCCCATAGAGGCTGGGACTGAAAAAGATTATTGCCCTGCCCAAGCTGAGCATGAAAAAGATTGGCTCCTGCAAGCTCATAGCCGGGGTCAGGGGCTAAAACTGAAAAGCAAATATGTGTAGTTTGCCATAATTTCATGGGTAAAGCAGTGAGGCAATAAGTCAATTTCAGATCAATTTGACCAAGAATGAGGGAAACCAATTGGCATTACACCAGAAACCTTTACATCTTTTCACACTTTCTGACTCCAAAGCTCATGCATTATTTAGGGACTTGGGAGACCTGCGGTGCCCCTCACCCTCCTCTTCGTCATAGAATACCTTAATGTTCTAATAGAAAACACATAAAGGTAATCTTCAGAATACGGTCACTTCAGCATGATACACCTGGTCAATTTCAATACAAAACTCATCACTAGCAGACCGGAGTTGAAATAAATAGATTATGGTAAAAGAAATATCCAGCTTTTCCTTAACTAACAACTGAATGAAATCAGATGCCACTGTACCCGCGCATCACTCAGATGTCCACAGCGCATATGTCAAGGTGAAAGGTCAACCATATTAGAGCCTATTCACAAACTGCACATTGTAGGATGTTTATAAGTACAATAGTACCTCTCACCTACTAGTCACACACCTACGTGTGGAGGTCTCCACCTCTGTCTCTCCTGGTGAAATGGGGAGGGTCAGGGGGGTCACTGGAAAATTAGGAATTCTTACTACTAAAACAGTTTTAGTTTAATGACCACAAGATTCATGAAAGCAATGGAGAAGCCGGTGGTGGGAGTGAGTGGAAGGAACCAACATGAAGTGGGCCACATGGTCATGAAAATCAACCAATGGTAAGCAATATGCGGGCTTCAAGCCTCTGTAAGTTTTTGGTATGGACCACAAAAGGTCTTTTGACAATAGAAGTTAAAGGAAGTCTGAAGAAAAAAATATAGGGCTGCATAGAAGTGGAACAGCAATATGACTGATCTTGGGGAATGTTCTGATGGTTTACCAGTAATCATAACGTATCACAGTCCTAAAGTCCTCATACCAGTCATGGCTTGTGAGGCCGAACACCTACCAGTCATGACTTGTACAAGGACCGAGGACATCGAGTATTGTCCTGTTTATGCATCAATACTAGTTATTGCTCAAGGCCTGATTACAAGTATTGGTGCTATTTATCACTCCCTTGAAAATAATGATACCACGGGGCTTGTTATTGATCGGGTGCGATAAATAGCTCCTGTTATGAGTTTCTGGGGAATAACATGCAGATTTTGATGTTTAACGCTCCAAATTCCGCATGATACGGTGAATACCATGGGCTTTTCCCCTGTTAAAATTTGGCAGGTTTGACCTGCTGAAATTTAATGAAGGTTGAGTTATTTAACACATCCAATTATTATCAGATGCGTTAAATACCTTCACACTCGTAATTGCACCCCATGCATAAACAGGTGTTTATGCATGGGTCCTAAAATTATGAGGAACTCGTAATCAGGCTTTCAGTCATAAAATGCTCATACCAGTGATGTATATGTAAAGTACTTATTACTTCTTAATAATGTTGATTACTCTTAGTCCTAGCGTCCTTGGTACAGTCTATACCTGTGAGGTATGCTGCCTCACAATTAATGACTAGTACAAAGATGCAGGATGCAGAGGTAGAAGGTCCGATTCAAAAAGGTAAACTGAGACGAAAGTCTAATTTTACGACTTTCGGTATTCACAAAAGGCATTTACGAGTAGTAAATTTCAACTTTCGTCTCAGTTATGGTCTCAGTTAAACCTAACACCAGACCTTTGTTAATTCGACAGTTGTAAACTTAGACTTTCGTTTCAGTTTCACTTTGGGAATTGGGCCCAATATGTCTTGTGCCATACTTGGGTAGAGGGAAAATGCCTTCCCGAGCCATCAGTACATTTCTGAGTGCATTGCACGCAGCTGAGACCAGCTCACACTGGTTTTTACCGCCCCTGCTGATCCAACAGTTAAAGATCTCCACTGGACCAGAATAGGCAGTTTAAAATAGGTGCAGAGCAGAGTAAAATCAATAGGCCTGGAAACCAGAGGACCCAAAGTGGCAATTAACAGATAACTAACGTAGCTGGAAGTGGAGCATGGAAAGCGTGAGGAGGGAGCAGGCGGGAGACAAATAAGGCGACTGCGGTGTATCCACCAGCAAGGAGAGATACATCAAGCTTCAACTAGTCATTCATTCTATGAGGCGTCTGAGCACCATACCTGCTCACCTGGGCTGATACTATTGTTCTCATTTGACTAAACTATATTAAACCTCAAGTGAATGAATAAATGAATGAATGAATGACATTTATACAGCACCCTCTTCTAATGAGGCTGTACTTAAATATAAAAGCAAGACCTGATCCTCTGGGAGGAGGCTAGCATCACCAGAGGCAAGACAGCAGGAACTGGGATAAGTGCACCTATTAAATTAGGTCTTGATCCTATGTACTAATTTATCGAAAACGACCCTTATAAAGCCACCTAATGGTAATATCGCCTTTTTTATGGTACCTCAAGCCTATAAGAGATGTCACTATTAAACAATTCATGGGCCTTAGTTTGCCACCTTTGGAAGGATGCAGGCCCAGTCTGCTCTACTGGAAGTTAGACTTGTGGGGGCCGATTCACAGAACTAATCTGAGACAAAATCCTAAATTTACTACTTTTGGTATTCAAAGAAGGCATTTAGTAGTAGTAAAGTTAGGATTTTGTCTTAAATTAGGATTATGTTTTAAATGAGAATTTTGTCTTAAATTTGGATTTCGTCTTAAGACCAAAACTTAAGACAAACTTAAGTTTAACTTAAGTTTAACTTAAGTTTAATTTAGGACAAAATCCTGATTTAAGACAAAATCCTAACTTTACTTCTACTAAAAGCCTTCTCTGAATACCAAAAGTAGTAAATTCAGGATTTTGTCTCAGATTAGTTCTGTGAATCGGCCGTTATCTTCACATCATTCTGAAGTTAGACTTCTGAACAATGACGGGAGATGACAGATGCACTGGGCGCTACATGACAGATGCACTCGGCGCTACATGACAGATGCAGCCGGTGCAGCCGCTCCCCGCCCATGGTCGTGTATTCAACTCCTGGTGTCTCTGCGCTGCTGAGAAAGGGACATGAGCATCTTACGTAAAACCCTCTTGTGTTGTGTATGATTGTGGGCATTTCATTTGCTGACAACTAGAATCAGACTCTTTTCGAGCCCCACCAAGGAACTAACTGCTGAAGCCAGTCTGCTTTTGAAATGTCAGCAGAGGCCTCACGGTGGTCCTTGTATTTGCCTGAATCCCCTGCACAGAATGTGTTGTTGAGTGGGCGCTACTTTAACAGAGATTAAACTACAGGGAAGCAGGGGAAATATTTGTAAGCATCAGTTTGCTTTTAACACCCCGTTTGCCCATATCACAGAATATGGCAGGCCAGAAGATGTGCAAAGGACGGAAAGGGAATAGAAACGGTGTAGGGTCACAGTACAAGGAGTGGTGTAGGACTTGTAGTTGGCAGAATCAGAATGTTGAAGCAGTGTTGTGGGACAAGGAGTGACATGGAAATGATACCTTACCGGAAGTGACATAGGTTACTTGTAGAACTTGTCGGACCGTGGGAAGGCAGAATCAGAATGTTGCAGCAGTGTTGTGAGACAAGGTGTGACATGGAAATTATACCGTACAGGAAGTGACATAGGTTAGCGGTAGGACCGGTAATAGGCAGAATCAGAATCTTTCACAAGTGTTGTGGGACAAGGAGTGACATGGAAATGATACATTACAGGAAGTGACATAAGTTACCTGTAAGACATGTAGTAGGCAGAACTTGAATGTTGCAGCAGTGTACATGGAAATTATATTTTACCGGAAGTGACGTAGGTTACTTTTAGAACCTGTAGGACATGTAGCAGTCAGAATCAGAATGTTGCAGCAGTGTTGTCGGACAAGGAGTGACATGGAAATGATACATGGCTGGAAGTGACATAGTTACCGAGGCATTATACATAGGCGTCGTGATCGGGATGCTCAGGAGAGTGCACCGAGCGGCACTGACCCCACGAGGCACTCAGGGGTGAGACGCTTCCTGCACAGGGCGCCTGGGGTTCGTCACTGATTCCGATGGTTGTGTCTTCAAAACCTGCCGTCTCAGGGCAGCAGCCACAGACCACACTGACATCAATCATGGCCTGTGGGGCGAGGCTTAACATGCTGATGACTCACACGCCTGCTTCCAGCTCCTCCTCGATAAAAAGATGCCATCCAGTCATGTCGGCGCTGATCATTGTAGCGGTCTAGTTGTTGTCACGTCACATTGACGTGACGCAGGCGGCCATGTTGGCGCCGGGGTGCGCGCGCAGGCATTAGCGCGCCGAGCATCCCAGAGAGCAGAGTGCCGGCCGGCGCTCCTCGGTACAATTACAATTGTATGCTAAATAAATATAGCGGTAAATCTACAACGTGCCTCGAGTGATTACTGAGCGACATTACAGTGGCGACGAGGTCGGGACAGAGACCAGACCGACGCGGGAGCACAGGAGAGGGCAACACCCCACGTGGCCCCCACGAGGCGAAGGAAGACACGCAAGCAGGTCACCAGGCCCAAAACGGAACACCAGACAGGCCTGCCTGGAGCGGTGGAGTCACGGAAAACGTCCTAGTCAACCACGTTGGACGATCCGAGGTACGGAGCAACCGAGGAGCGTGGCAGTGCCACAGTACAGCACACGAGCTGCATATAGGCCACAGGGACGACGCTATCCACAAACGGCCAAGAGCACACGTGCCACCCTCACACATAACCACGTACAGGGAGCGCTGCGCTGGCTACCAAAGAGGAGGAAGTGGGGTCTAGTAACAAGAGCCCCCAGAGAATCAAGCACACAGGGAACAACAACAACACCCCAGGCAGCCCCCCGAGCAAAGCCACCGACGGAACGAACGCCAAGGAAGTGAAGATGAGTACCCCGGCAGGGTATGCGATTGCACCCGTGCAATTCCTACCGAAACCCGGAGACCCACTGATGAAATGGGAGGACTGGAAGGAATATATAGACAATTTCATAGGGGTCCTGGAGGACGAAAATGAAGAGAAATTCACTCCTCAGAGAAAAAAACGCATACTGCTACTAAATCTGGGCCCAGAAGGACTGAGAATATACAAGAGTCTAGTACCAAAGAAGAGAGAAGACACAGACGACGATGTGTATGCGCATGCAGTGGAGGACCTAGATGAGCGATACCGCCCCACCATTTGTGTTTCAGTGGATAGATATAACTTCCAGCAAAGGAAACAAAAGGTGGGGGAAACCATCGAAGAGTATGTAGCAGCGTTGAGAAAGCTAGCAGCCCAGTGTAAGTACGCACTGTGGGAAGACGAATTCATAAAAGACCAGGTGGTCATGCACACCACTAGTGCAAACGTACAAGACAAGCTGTGGGCGAGTGGGGACACCACACTCAAAGAAGTACTGGTCATAGTGAAGAGGGCAGAACTCGTGAAGAGGTGCGCTAATGCTACAAAAAAAGAGGCGGTCACCCCAACCATGGTGAACAGGATACAGGAGGAAGATCACCGCAAGGACCAGAAAAACAAACAACCCATAGCCAAAGGGACTAGCAGATGGCAAGGGAAACAAGCGAACAGTGAGAACAAGAAACCGTGCTACAGGTGTGGAAGTTGGTCCCACGAAGCCCACGACAGACGTTGCCCGGCATTCCGAGCCAAATGCCTGCACTGCGGTATCATAGGTCACTACGAGAAGGTGTGTCGGAAGAAACAACAGAAAGGAGTGGTGAAATATGTTGACCAAAGCGAAGAAGACCTGGAGGAAGCCACAGAGGAAGAAGTGGTCACCGTCTTATGTATATACGATCAGGTATTGAGCGTAGACGACAAGAGATCAACCAAACCAGTCCTAGAGATGTCCATGGGCGGCATCACCATTTCAGTAGTGGCAGACACCGGATCCCCATTCACCATTATACAGAGAGCAGTGTGGGAAGAAAAGTTCCAAACCAAATTGGGCCCTGATCTGGAGAAATTAGACATACGACCAGTTACCTATAATGGGGATCGCATTCCCATGCTAGGCTTCCGACGTCTACTGTTCGAGTTCAGAGGCCGATCAGCGTGGTGCAAACTATATGTGGCCGAGAAAGGACCCTCCGTCCTAGGATGGTTAGACCAGGGCGACCTAGGCATAAAACTCGACCCAGGAGGGAAGGAACAAATTCTGCTCACAGAACAGGAGGAATGGCCGGACATGAACAGATGGAAGAAGAACTACCCAAAAGTGTTTGGGGGCACTGTAGGGAAAATGGAGAAATTTCAACATAAAATAGTGCTTAAGGAAGGAGCCACACCAGTAGCACATAAAGTGAGGAATGTGCCCATTGCAGTAAGGGATGCCGTCCAGACAGAACTCCAAGATCTGGAGAAGAAGGGCATCATAGAACCCATTACCTGCGCCGAATGGCTGGCGCCCTTGGTGGTCGTGATGAAACCCAACGGGAAGGTCAGGCTCTGTGTGGACTTGAGAGAACTCAATAAAAACAGAGTGGTGGAGAAATTTCCCCTTCCCAAGATAGAGGAGATGTTGGCAAAAACCAGAGGAGTTCAGTGGTACTCCACCATTGACCTTACATCAGCTTACCACCAGGTAGCTCTACACCCGGACAGCAAAAGCCTGACATCGTTCATCACCCCGTTTGGGTGCTACAGATTTTGCCGCATGCCGTTCGGACTAGCCTCGGCGGCAGCCGTCTTTCAGAAGATGATGCACCAATTGTTCAGAGACTGCAAAGACGTACAGTACTTCCAGGACGATATCCTAGTGATGGGGAGAGATAGGAGAGATCATGACCGGAAACTAGAAAAAGTACTACAAACACTGGAAGCCAAAGGTCTCACGGCAGAATGGTCGAAATGTCGGTTGGGACTGCAATCGGTAACCTACTTAGGCCATGAAATAGGGCGACAGGGGATCACACCCAAGACGGAGAACGTGAAAGCCATCGCTGAAGCACCGCCCCCCAAGAACAAGGAGGAAGTCAGGTCGTTCCTGGGGATGGCGGAGTACTATAGCAAGTTCGTGGTACATTTCGCATCCAAGACCTACAACATGAGGATGCTGACCAGAGAGAGCACGGTGTTTCAGTGGACACCGGAAGCCCAAGCGGAATTTGAAGTCATCAAAAAGGGAATCCTGGAAGCCATACCACTCAAGGGGTACGACCCACAAGGTGCCACCATACTCATCACCGACGCCAGCGACAAGGGGTTAGGCGCTGTACTCATGCAAGACCGAGGAAGAGGGGACATGGAGACAATCAGCTTCGCCTCCAGAGCACTGACGGAGACAGAAGGCAAGTACAGCGTCATCGAGAAGGAGATGTTAGCGGTAGTGTGGGCCATGACGAGGTTCCGGCAGTTCCTATGGGGTACCCGATTTCTGCTCAAGACGGACCACAAGCCGTTAGTGAAGGTATTAACATCGAGCGGGCACGCCAGCGCCACACCCCGGATATCGAAGATGTCCTTAAAACTGTTGGAATTCAGATACGATGTGGAGTACATCCCTGGAAACAAGAATCGAGTGGCGGACTACTTGAGTCGAGCGGCGGCCATGGAGCCGGGAGAAGAAGACCCAGCGGACAGAGGAGAGATGGTAGCTCTCATAGAGGACCAAGAGAAGATAATCAGCATACAAGAGTGGACTGAAGCCTATGAAGAAGATGCTGACCTTAAGGAAGTAAGAGCGCACATCACACAAGGGTGGCCTGATAAGAAAAAGGTGAGAACTAACCTCAAACCATTTTATGACGTGAAAGAAGAACTGACAGTAGGAGACAAGGGCATATTCATCTACCGGGGAGACAGAGTAATTCCCCCCACGAATCTCATCAACAAGCTGCTGGGCTTATTACACGAAGGCCACCTTGGCATAGGGAAACTCAAGGCCAGATCGAAACAGAACTACTGGTGGCCAGGTATGGACGTAAGAGCAGAGAGGCATGTCAGAGAGTGTCCCCAATGTCAAGGGGCCGACAAAACATTGAGACCACTACGTCCAGCCCTTGGAAAATTCGACAATCCCTCAAACCCGTGGGAAGAGTTGTCAATAGACATTCTAGGACCGGTGCTGGATGACCAGAGCATACAGAAATACGTGTGTGTCCTCATTGACCGTTATTCCAAATGGCCAGAAATAAAAGTGAGCGAATCCATGGACACGGAGAACATCCTGGAGTTTCTATCGGAAACATTCACCCGAGAAGGAATTCCCAAGTCCATCTTAAGTGACAATGGACCACAGTTCACGTCGGAAAGATGGAAACAATTCATGGGGAGAAATGGCATCTCTGTAAAGCACACGGCCATATACCATCCGGCAGGCAACGGTCTGGTGGAGCGATTTAACAGAGTGGTGATGGGGGCCATACAAGCGGCCATCACCTGTAATAAAGACTGGAAGAAAGCGTTAGAGAACATGGTATGGGCCTACAGAATAACGCCCACAAGCACGGGGTACAGCCCGTTTCAAATATTGAGAGGACGTGAACCCTTCACGCATGACAACAGAATCTGGAAGGAGAAGGTGGTGACCAGTGAATGGTCTCCGGCGGTAGTAAGAGCAAACCTGGAGAGAGCACAAGCCATCTACACCAACAACTACAATAAGAGGAGGAATGTGAAGGACACTCATTTAGAGATAGGAGAATGGGTGAGAGTAAAGCTGGCTACTCTACAAAGAAAGGGAGACAGCAAGTACAGCAAGCCGATGCAGGTTAAGGAAGTTTATGATCGTGCGGCCCTGCTCAGTGATGGGAACGTGTGGTCGCAGGACCGCATGGCCCGGTGCAACAAGATATTGAGATGGGAGCAGTGGTGTCCGGAAGGTGAAGGCATGGAAGACGAGGACGAAGAGAACAAGATGGGCGGAAGTGGAAAAATGGAAGAAGCAGGTGCAGGAGAGGAGCAAGAAGGCGAGTTAGGGGGTGAGACTCCAGTGGTAGAGATGGACAGGCCGAGAGGCAATATGAACAGCGAAGGAGCAATGAGTGGAGGAACAGAAATCGAGGAAACGCAGAGCCAAGGGGCTCGAGGGAACATTGGTAAGGTGACCAGGAGCGGAAGACAAGTTGTAAGGCCTTCCAGGTTCCAAGACTTTGAACTAAACTGCGAACTGTAAGTGACTGATCTTTGGTTTGGTAAAAGGGGGAGATATGTAGCGGTCTAGTTGTTGTCACGTCACGTTGACGTGACGCAGGCGGCCATGTTGGCGCCGGGGTGCGCGCGCAGGCATTAGCGCGCCGAGCATCCCAGAGAGCAGAGTGCCGGCCGGCGCTCCTCGGTACAATTACAATTGTATGCTAAATAAATATAGCGGTAAATCTACAACGTGCCTCGAGTGATTACTGAGCGACATTACAATCATGCCATGCGAATCTACAGGGGAACAAAATCCGTTTGAAAAAATAAAAAACATTTCTAGTAGACGGACACCAAATGTAGTAAATATCCGCGTGTTTATGCTGGTTTCGGACCTTTCTGCCCTGAATTAAAAAACCAAAGACAAGGTGCGCTGCAGCCCATGAACCCCTCATTCAGCACAGTGAGAAATGCATGGAAGGAAGAGTTAATGTGCAGCTCAGCGCTCTCCGAGCCTGGACAACGTAATTACCTTATTGGTAATGTCATTAAGCTAATTACACTCTCCAGCATCTGGAGCACTGGGAGGCAAGGGTAAAGCTACCACTTGTGCAGCAGGTGCAGTGGCACCGGGGCACAGAGAATTTAGGGGAGGCATTGAACCATGATCAATGCTTGGTTTTCCTAGCCCAACAGCAGCCAATAGGGCCATTTGTCTTGCTTGCACTAGGGCCCTTGGCATCCTTCCTACGCTAGACCCTGCAGGCATGCCCTGCACACAGGCTTCCCTTCTGGAGACGTTTCTGTCAGGGGCACTTTCAGATGTCCAGATAATCGGTTTACCATAATACAATTATTAGTAAGATAAATACTTTGCCTGGCTCCCCACAGTGACCCTTTTCTTTATTCCAATTATGGGGCCACAGGGCCAATCCAACAGGCAAAAAGAAAAGATTGTTTTCACGTTTAGAAATTCACTCAAATATTTCACCCATCCCAAGTTAAAGACACAAGGGGATTATTATGCAAGATATATGATGCTAGCATGAACATTTTACACATAATAACCCTTCTCAGCATGGGATGTATACCCCCAAGCAGCAGCACCTTCCAACCTACTGGTTACTAGCCAAAGGGAATTGTTTGTGCTACAAAATTAACTTAACCTAAGCTGCCACCATGAAGGTATTAAAGTGTGACTTCTGTCATAGAGATTTCAAGAATGGCTTATAGTTCTCATGCTGTGTTTTGCTGCAGGGTCCCAGCACAGAGACATCCTGTCCCTGGTACATTTACTGCTGCTTTGCAAAGCACATTTAAGCATGCTCTGGGGCGGGGCAAAGAGGGCTGCCCCGTGACACAAGCCTCTTTCACATCTATATTTGTTAAAGAGAACACATACCATGGCAGGCCTGTCTGCAGAGAAGGTGTCACCAAAGATAGAAGTATGTTTACCTTTTAATAAGATATATCATTGCATCTGAAACCCATGAGGACTGAGAAAAGAAATATATAGGCCTCATCTGTCAGCTGAACTCTCAAAGAGAGAGTCCAGGCTAGGGGTTTCCAGCCTTTTTAAAAAAAAAAATTTTAATAGAGTTTTATATAGCGCGAACTTCACCCGAATCGGGTATCAGAGCACTTTACATAGCACCAGTTACGTTACATGAGGACATACATTCATTTTTGTTAGGCACGGGGAGATTAAGTGATTTGCCCAGAATCACAGGATGTTCAGCGTCATTGCCGAGACTCTTTAATGAGAGCTACTTCTGCTCAAGGAAAACCATCCTGAGCTCTTAGCAAATGTAGCTCTGTACAACATTGACCAATGGACCACACCCGCTACCAAAGCACAAAGAACCACCAGCATTTCAGGTGGGCTGGTTAGCAGAAATGTCAGGAAAATGTTATCAATATGCATCAATAATGACATAACTTCCAAATCAGCATTTGCCCTCTCAATAAGCCTCCACAACTCAGTTTGGATTACCAGTCAACTTTCAGTTTTAAAATATGTTTTGGCTATGTAATAATTTTGTCTCTATTAGCATATCAGTTCTATAAAAATAAATATTTTTCTATAAAATACCTCTTCCATTTTGGGCAAAAAACAACATTTTCCAAATTTATTTTCTGAAAGAAACATAATTTTTGCCTTCAAAATATCAGATTCATTTTTGGTAAATATGCCATCCCCAAACATTGGCTTTTACACTCACATGCCATGGATGCTATCATAATGCCAAGGCTGCCTAGATATGCCAATCAGGCTCACCAATATACCAGAGGTATCACTGTGCTCAGGCTGGACACCATAAGGGTCAGGGTGCTCTGATTTCCTCATTCATGGCTATTATTAAGCAGTTGTGACAACCATTACAACTTGACCAACGATACTCAAAATATATTAAGGAGGACAGTTAGTGTGCCAGGGCCACTACTGTGCAATGAATGGACACAATTTGTAAACCCAGTATGATGGGAAGCAACATATATTTTGGTGGCCTGTGATTCCAGCCTATAACTTCCAGGGAACATTATTATCTATCAGGGAGAAACACAATGCCAAACAGATGCACAGAAATGCATGCACTCGCAAAGATGCATTCACAGTGAGGCTCAAAAGTAGATCTTAGCTTTGGATCCAGCCACTGCTCTCCTCAGCTCCAGACATGAGCATGCACCCTACTCACACACTTTCTCTGACTCCTGAAGGCGCGTAATTAGGTGAGGCCACTCTGGCTTCTGCTTGAACTCTTCTCTCCTTTCCCATTATTCATACAGATAGAGTGACTGATAAAGTGGGGTCTACCACAACCTCCTTGTGACTTTATTAGATAGAGAGTGAATACATAGTCACGTTGCTGGCTCCCTAGGCCAACACAATGTGTGTATGTGTCTTAGTCTGTGGTCATTCATTGGATTGGCTTGGTGCCATTCTAAGGGTCTTGAGTTGAGCAGTGCTGCCTTCTTCAATTGTATACACTGTCCCAATGATGTACTAGTCTGATCTTCGGTTTGGAGAGCTACTTCAAGGTTGTTGACTGAATGGTCCTACGTCTGTGGACCTTCTGCAGGTGAAAGCCTATGTATGTGTGCGTTGCGTGTGTATATATATATATTCACTGAAAAAATCATAGGTTTCAGGGGCGTTATAGTTAGCTGGACTTTTCACTCGTACAAAACCATTGAAATTCCCCTGTTATAGTTAGTTCAGCTAACTATAACTCGCACGCCCGCAATGCACTGCTGATGACGTCACATATTATATCACTCATGACATGGTCAGTGACATCACTCATGACATCACTGATGACATCTCAAATGAAATCACTGATGACATCACTGATGACATCATCCAGTGAATGTGTGTTTTTCTGAAAATTACATATAATGTTTTATATATGTATATCTCAAGGTCGATGGAAGAATAAATGGGTATATAAGTGTCTAAATGGATGATTTGTTTCTGGAAAATTGATTGTATAACTGACTGATTAAGTGTATCTTAGTGAATACATGGCTTAGTGAGTAATGTTTAAATATGTAAATATCTGTATCAGTCTCTCACTTTGTGTATACGTGGCTGCATGGGTTGGTGAGTAACTACATGAGTGTCTATATAAGATATTAGTTGGTTTTTTGAGTATCAGTATGAGTGTCTGAGTGTCTGTATGGTTCGTTGGGGGGTATTACGTAGTGCATAGGTGCATGAATGGGTGACTCACTGTATGTGTTGAAGACAGCATGTGTGCAGGACTGAATGGGTGGATGAGTGTGTGCAGGGGTGTGTTAGTGAGTGAATGACTGTCTCTATAGTGTCTTTATGAGTAACTGCATATGTTTTAAACTAGTATATGTGACTATTGGTGTATATAAGTGAGTATATGTGAGAGTGAGAGATTGAAAGAGTTTCTGTATGAATAAGTATGTGTTTCTATAAGTGATTGTTTAAAAGACTAAGTATGTGTAAGTTTCTGTGGAAGTAAGTGTGGTGGTGTTTGTATAACTGTATATGCAAGTAAATGGATGTTTGATACTTTATTAGCATGAGTGACTATGTGTGTGAGTAACTCTATGGATGAGTGGCATTGTGTAACAGGATGTATAGGTGTATGAGTACATATGATGAGTGAGTACATGTATGAGTGACTGTATAGGACTGTTGGTGAATGAGTGGATGTGTATGTGGATCTCAGAATTACTGAATAGGTCGTTGTAACTGGTATTGGTATGTCCATTGTTTTGAAAAATTTAGTTTCTCTTTTTGAATGTGTGTATCAAAGGGTATATTAGGGGGAGAGGAGGTCTGCCATTCTATCACAAGGATGATGTCATCAGTGATGTCATCAGTGATGTCATTTGACATGTCATCAGTGATGTCATGAGTGATGTCACTGACCATGTCATGAGTAATGTAATATGTGACGTCATCAGCAGTGCATTGCGGGCGTGCGAGTTATAGTTAGCTGAACTAACTATAACGGGGGAATTTCAATGGTTTTGTACGAGTGAAAAGTCCAGCTAACTATAACGCCCCTGAAACCTATGGTTTTTTCAGTGAATTTCAAACTCTGCCTACAAAGATAGGACATGTGAAGAAAGAAGAAAAAACGCACAGAAAGAAAAAAAAGAAATGCAGAAAGAAGCAACAGAAGTCCTCAAAGACGAAGAAAAGTGCAGGAAGAAGGATAACGTGCAGAAAGAACAAACAGAAGAGCAGAAAGAAGCCTTGCTGCAAAATCATCCTGTACCCTCAACTTTTTCAGATGGATACTGGTGGTAACTGAGTCTGACTAACCAGTCCTAGAGCCAGTGCTATGTTAAAAGACACTCAGAATACCGTGAAAAGACCTACATACACTAGGGAACACTATGCATTGGGGTCCCCCTGTGATTAGCATGACCTCCTCTGTAAGCCCCTAGTATATAATAGGGCAGGGGATTAAAACAACCTCCTAAAACGCGCGACAGGGCGTGTTTGCACACGTCACCTCAGGCCCCGTCCCCTCCCTTCCCCACTGTGTAAACACGCCCTGTGGCCGTTTTAAGTTGGAAGATTAAGTCCCCTTGAAACCTGAGGGTCCCTAGGGTCCAACTAGACCACTAGGTACCTCCAGTAAGCGCCACAGAGCTGCGTTGCAGAGAGATGTAAAAAGGGGCACGGGCTAGACCACCTCTCTGCAACGCAGCGCAGTGGCGCTTACTGGGAGCACCTGGTGGGCCAGTTGGCCCCCAGGGTCCCTCAGGATTGAAGGGGAATTATTTCCCCAACTTAAAATGCGCCACAGGGCGTGTTTGCACACGTTAGCTCAGGCCCCGTCCCCTCCCTTCACCACTGTGTAAACACGCCAAGTGGCCGTTTTTAGTTGGGAGATTAAGTTCATTTGAATCCTGAGGGTCCTTAGGGTCCAACTAGCCCACTAGGTACCTCCAGTAAGTGCCACAGAGCTGCGTTGCAGAGAGGTGTAAAAAGTGGCACGGCCTGGACCACCTCTCTGCAACGCAGCTCAGTGGCGCTTACTGGAAGCACCTGGTGGGCTAGTTAGCCCCGAGGGGCCCTCAGGATTGAAGGGGAATTATGTCCCCAACTTAAAACGCGCCATAGGGCGTGTTTGCACATGTCACCTCAGGCACCGTCCCCTCCCTTCCCCACTGTGTAAACACGCCCTGTGGCCATTTTAAGTTGGGAGATTAAGTCCCCTTGAATCCTGAGGGTCCCTAGGGTCCAACTAGACCAACAGGGATCTCCAGTATGCGCCAGAGAGCTGCGTTGCAGACAAGTGTTCTGAGGCCACGCCCCTTTTTACACCTCTATGCAATGCAGCTCTGTGGCGCTTACTGGAGGTACCTAGTGGGCTAGTTTGACCCCAGGGACCCTTAGGATTCAAGGGGACTTAATCTCTCAACTTAGAACGGCCACAGGGCGCGTTTACACAGTGGTGAAGGGAAGGGACGGGGCCTGAGGGGACGTGTGCATACACGCCCTGTGGCGCGTTTTAAGTTGGGGAAATAATTCCCTTTCAATCCTGAGGGACCCTGGGGGCCAACTAACCCACCAGGTGCTTCCAGTAAGCGCCACTGCTCTGCAGAGAGGTGGTGCAGGCCGTGCCCCTTTTTACACCTCTCTGCAATGGCGCTTACTGGACGTACCTAGTGGGCTATTTTGCCCCTAGGGACCCTCAGGATTCAAGGGGACTTAATCTCCCAACTTAAAAAACGGCCACAGGGCGTGTTTACACAGTGGGGAAGGGAGGGGACGGGGCCTGAGGTGACGTGTGCAAACACGCCCTATGGCGCGTTTTAAGTTGGGGAAATAATTCCCCTTCAATCCTGAGGGCCCCTGGGGGCTAACTAGCCCACCAGGTGCTTCCAGTAAGCACCACTGAGCTGCGTTGCAGAGAGGTGGTCCAGGCCGTGCCACTTTTTACCACTCTCTGCAACACAGCTCTGTGGCGCTTACTCTAGGTACCTAGTGGGCTAGTTGGACCCTAGGGACCCTCAGGATTCAAATGAACTTAATCTCCCAACTAAAAACTGCCACATGGCGTGTTTACACAGTGGTGAAGGGAGGGGACAGGGCCTGAGTTAATGTGTGCAAACACGCCCTGTGCGCGTTTTAAGTTGGAGAAATAATTCCCCTTCAATCCTGAGGGACCCTGGGGGCCAAGTAGCCCACCAGGTGCCTCCAGTAAGCGCCACTGCGCTGCATTGCAGAGAGGTGGTCTAGGCCATGCCCCTTTTTACATCTCTCTGCAACGCAGCTCTGTGGCGCTTACTGGAGGTACCTAGTGGTCTAGTTGGACCCTAGGGACCCTCAGGATTCAAGGGGACTTAATCTCCCAATTTAAAATGGCCACAGGGCGTGTTTACACAGTGGGGAAGGGCGCATTTTAAGAGGTAGTTTTAATCCCCTGCCCTATTATATACTAGAGGCTTACAGAGGAGGTCATGCTAATCACAGGGGGACCCCAACGCATAGTGTTCCCTAGTGTATGTAGGTGTTTTCACAGTATTCTGAGTGTCTTTTAACATAGCACTGGCTCTAGGACTGGTTAGTCAGACTCAGTTACCACCAGTATCCGTCTGAAAAAGTTGAGGGTACAGGATGATTTTGCAACAAGACTTCTTTCTGCTCTTCTGTTTGTTCTTTCTGCACGTTATCCTTCTTCCTGCACTTTTCTTCGTCTTTGAGGACTTCCGTTGCTTCTTTCTGCATTTCTTTTTTTTCTTTCTGTGCGTTTTTTCTTCTTTCTTCACATGTCCTATCTCTGTAGTCATAGTTAGAAATTAGCATTTAAAAAAACCTTTGAAATTCACTGAAAAAACCATAGGTTTCAGGCACGTTATAGTTAGGAATTAGCATTTAAAAAACCTTAGCAATTCACTGGAAAAACCTTAGGTTTCAGGGGCGTTATAGTTAGCTGGACTTTTCACTCGTACAAAACCATTGAAATTCCCCCGTTATAGTTAGTTCAGCTAACTATAACTCGCGCACCCGCAATGCACTGCTGATGACGTCACATATTACATCACTCATGACATGGTCAGTGACATCACTCATGACATCACTGATGACATCTCAAATGACATCACTGATGACATCACTGATGACATCATCCTTGTGATAGAGTGGCAGACCTCCTCTCCCCCTAATATATACTTGGATACACACATTCAAAAATAGAAACTAAAATTTTCAAAACAATGGACATACCAATACCAGTTACAACAACCTATTCAGTAATTCTAAGATCCACATACACATCCACTCATTCACCAACAGTCCTATACAGTCACTCATACATGTACTCACTCATCATATGTACTCATACACCTATACATCCTGTTACACAACGCCACTCATCCATAGAGTTACTCACACACAAAGTCACTCATGCTAATAAAGAATCAAACATCCATTTACTTGCATATACAGTTATACACAAACCACCACACTTACTTCTACAGAAACGTACACATACTTAGTCTTTTAAACAATCACTTATAGAAACACATACTTATTCATACAGGAAACTCTTCCAATCTCTCATTCTCACATATACTCACTTATATACACCAATAGTCACATATACTAGTTTAAAACATGTGTAGTTACTCATAAAGACACTATTGAGACAGTCATTCACTCATTAACACACCCATGCACACACTCATCCACCCATACAGTCCTGCACACATGCTGTCTTCAACACATACAAACAGTGAGTCACTCATTCATGCACCTATGCACTACGTAATACCCCCCACCGAACCATACAGACACTCAGACACTCATACTGATACTCAAAAAACCAACTAATAACCTATATAGACACTCGTGTAGCTACTCACCAACCCATGCAGCCACTTATACACAAAGTGAGAGACTGATACAGATATTTACATATTTAAGCATTACTCACTAAGCCATGTATTCACTAAGAGACACTTAATCAGTCAGTTATACAATCAATTTTTCAAAAACAAATCATCCATTTAGACACTTATATACCCATTTATTCTTCCATCGACCTTGAGATATACATATATAAAACATATGTAATTTTCAGAAAAACACACATTCACTGGATGATGTCATCAGTGATGTCATCAGTGATGTCATTTGAGATGTCATGAGTGATGTCACTGACGATGTCATGAGTGATGTAATATCTGACGTCATCAGCAGTGCATTGCGGGCGCGCGAGTTATAGTTAGCTGAACTAACTATAACGGGGGAATTTCAATGGTTTTGTACGAGTGAAAAGTCCAGCTAACTATAACGCCCCTGAAACCTATGGTTTTTTCAGTGAATATCTATCTATCTATTTATCTATCTATCTATCTATCTATCTATCTATCTATCTATCTATCTATCTATCTATCTATCTATCTATCTATCTATCTATCTATCTATATATCGAGTGAGTGAGAGAGAGCTATTGAAATAGATATCAGTATATATAGAGTGATTTTCAAGTGTCTTACCTTTTTTCTTCTTCCTCCACCCCAAGGGTGTGTTTTTTCCTTGGTGAGGAACCCCCTCCCCTTCTCCTTTGCTCTTATTGAATGTGAAGGATTTGGGCAATGGAGACGCTCTGTATGGCAGATGCACAGTCCAGCCAAATGGCCCCCAGTAAACTCGTCAGAAGTTTTGCCAAGAAACTTAATGCTGAGTCATTTGCGTCTCCTATTTTTTGTCCGGTGGCATAATCACTGGTTTCTAAATTTAAAAATAAAAGGTACTGCAGATCATAGGGGTACCTTGCTCATATAATACTTTTCCTCAAAAGGGCATACCGTGAGTGGTAAACAGACATTTATATGCAACCACCTTTGGGTTTTGACACAAATCTGTACCCACAGACATTTGTAGACAGGGATTTGCACCAAAAAACTATGCCTCCTCGAGCTGGACATAACAGTGGAGCAAATATTAAAAGTCTCCATATTTTTTTAACTTTGCATTTGTGCTGCAATGTACAGCACACAAACAAAGTGAGAAATCTATTAAAGCAAAGCTTTTGTACTTGAAGTGTCCCCTTCCAGTACAAAACCTACCCTTAACAGAACGCAGTCATCCTGGTACAATGGTACAAGGGTGTGTCCGTTGGTGCAGGGCAGCCTAAAGTGAGCCTGCACCGGGGGAGAGCAAAACAACATCATACCTTAAAAGATATTGCACTAGGTTTGTCTCACCCTTTGGCACAACACACGGTAACGCAGTGTCAGAGGTTAAACACAATGGGGCAGATTTACAAGCCCCTTGCGTCACTTTTGCACCGTCGTTGCGTCACTTTTGTGACGCAGCGGCAGCGTAAAAGTTGCGGCCCATTTACAACGTGACGCAGAATTTCTGACGCATCTGTCAATCCTTGCGCCATGGTGCGCCGTATTGTAAATACGGCGCATCCACGGTGACGCAAGGGTTTGGCATGTTGGCGCAGGGAATAGATGCGTCACTTTCTTGTAAATCTGCCCCAATGTGAGTTTAACGTCCTGGGCACTCTCTGATGTGCTTGGCTGCAGAGTGGTCAATGTTGAGTGTTCTATATTGCCGAGCCGTGATGTGTTTACCAATAGCCTGTTCGCTGTTATGCATTCTATGTTCAGTGCTTGTTATGGCTTGAGCGGTGAAGTTCCTTTGTGATCAGTCACTTGCCGGTTGGCAGGAGGAAACCACGCCCACATCGCTTGTTCCAATAAATGTATTTAATCTGCATTGCTGGATTAGTGTGATTACAACCCTACGCTGTGTCAAAACACAGTAATTCTGCCCCAGGTGTGTAACTTGCAAATAGAGGAGCTATGAAAAATAGGCTGTATGTGGGAATGAGCCATGAGTCTGCTTGGCAACCGGGAGGGCTGGGAAACTACATCCCTTATTCATTGGCAGCCTCTGACTCAAACCAGACAAAATGTATCATTACTGAAACCCGTTTACAGTACAATGGGTATAATGTAGCTTTGTGAATGAAAGAACCTGGGACCAACTCATAATGTCACTGTGAGTACTGCCGAAGGTTACATGATTGGGGAAATTCAGGTGTAGTGAATTAAACTGATAATACATGATGCCTCTCTAATTGCCAGCATGTTCTGCATGTAAATCTCCTAAATTGTACCAATTAAGTACGATTCAGACATGTGCTTCAGTAAAACAGTTTCAAAGCATGCAAACATTCAGAACAGATGATCTTAGACCATAGAAGGGACTGAAGCATGCGTAGAAAAATTTGTGAAAACGAAAGATGCGCATTAAAATATGTTAAACCCTACCAGGTGCACTCTTTCTGACATTGCACTTCCATGTTTACCTAGATATGTATCAGGGTAATAGATTAGGGAGTATCTAGTGCAGCGGCAGCCACCATAAACAAAGGGTGGTGGGCTGGGTGGAGTCGCGCGGGAGGCTTCGTGCAGGGGTGTGTGGGGGGAGGAATACAATATTTAAAAAACTTACCTTTTGCCTCTGGCTGCCTCCAGTATCGCGTTGCATGGTGCCGCTTCTCCTCTTCCTACCTGGTCCCAGCAGCCCCTGGGACAGACTCCCTGTCCAATCCCAGGGCACAGCACAAGGATTGATCTGAGGGGGCAGACAAGACACCCTGCTCACATCAGCAGGGCCGGACTGGGAACCGAAACCAGCCCTGGCAAACAGCTCAGCCACCCCCCGGCGGGGGGGGAGGGCCGAGCTTGTTCCTAGGCACGGTTTCAGCTGATTTGGTTGCCGGGGGCTGATATTGCGGGCCCCTGGTTACAAAAACGGCCCCCTGGGGTCCAAAGCCGGCCTCCAACCTAGCGGCCCACCGGGGAAACGCCCTGCACACCAGGTAGTCTGTATGGGTTTCTCCAGCCAGGCTGCTGAATGCAGCTGGGCTGCAGACAACCTAAGGGTACATGTGTGTTTTGGTCGGCCTGAGACGGCCGGCCATACACACATGAGCACTTAGGGAGTGGAATGCACTAGCACTCCTCCTCCCGCCTCCCATGCCTCGGCCCCGCCCCTCCAAACACCGCTGCCTAAAAGTCGGAAAATGTAAAATAAAATGATGCAAGAACATAGTTTTATTTTACATTTGCTGGCTCTGAGCCAGGTAGTGGGGAGACGCTCCTCCGCCATTTCAGAGGAGCCGCCACTGATCTAGTGGCTCACACGGTGCACTAAATTATCGCTTATTGAACTCTTTAAGTCATACGTGCGTGGGATACAAAAAGGAATCCGTTTATTGTTGTGGGTTTTCACTGCAGCAAGGTTTTTTGTAATGCTGTATGCAGTACTTGCATATATGTGAAATTGACAAACAAGCATTGGCAAAGCAAATGAAACTCACTTTAATATGTCCGCTCTGTCATGCACATTTTTATTACATACGTTGCACATTAAAGCCACACCTGTTGGCTTGAATAACATTTTTTTACATTAGCTAAGTATTTCCTTCTGCTTCACATTAAGGCCCATGGTAAAGTATATGAAGTTCTCAGAGGAGGCATGCCATGCTAGGACTGCTAGGAGGTAATTTACAGCATGTCAAGCTATATATGGTATGCTATATGATACCCTTAAAATCAGGCTGCTTTGACACTCAGTAACTGTAACAATTCCTGAGTGTCTCCTATACAACATTTAAAATAGTCACTGTATGTGCCCATTGAAGTGTGAGGATTTGACTTTGCCACACTCTTGCAAAACCACTGAGTGCTATTCCAGTAATCAGCAGATGATGGTCCGATCTGCCTTATGGGGCCAAAAAAAAAAAAAATTATGAGTGCTAGAAATGACCCTACAAGTCTATCTGTTTGCATATTTTTACATGACTTTGTGAATCAGCCTAAAAAGTCAATTTCCTAATAAAATTGCAAATTGGGTACATACCTTTCCATTCACAGTAATTGTATAGGATTATGGTATGAATATTCCCATTTCATTCCTATTTTATATGCTTTGGGGTCAATTCACAAAGGCATGTAAGAGAACATAAAAGAGTGCACAAACAGAAGCGCCATTTCCAATTAAGTTTACAGCTTACTCTGTACTAACAAAGAAGGCCTTATTAATAGAGGATAGCACTCTTAGGCAATTTATAAAGAGGAAAATAAAAAACTCCAAAAAACGGATGATAAATGTTCAATAATGGGCAAAAAAACATCCAAAGTAGAACAGTCTATCTGGATCTGCTGTATTTCTCAGTTGAACTCTCAAATAAAGATTTTAAAGAAACAGTGTGAACATTTGGAAAATAAAGGTATATATCAAAGAACATGATCTTGGAAGGCTCAGAAGGTGGAGCTCTATAGCTCTATAGCTTTTATGAAAAGTGATGGGGTTAAAAGATATTCCAGAACTCATTATGCAAAGAGCCCAGCACTAGGGAAATACCAGATTCATGATCATGATGGAAATAGTTACAGCCTCAAAGAAGTGAAAGCAATTTATTTGGTTCCGTCTGAGGGTCTTTATTCTTCCAGGTGTCACAAAACCCATGGCTACACGAAGGAAGCAGTTCTTAGACTTTAGACAATCTTACTCCTGAGCATGTTCAATATGCCTTGTTCATATATTCTTTATTAGACTGATCCATAATAACAAGACCACAGCTTATGAGGATCCTCTAAAACTCAACAAGTAAATTAGAAAATGTCATCCAGTGGAGTAGGATACATACATTTTATTTCACTATTATAATGGTAACCTTCAATTTTTTGATGTGTCCTCTCCGTTATTGTCATTTATTATTATGCAGTTTGTAAGTTATTTCCAGTTATATGCATTATTACATTGTGTTAAAATTCATATTTTTTCTTTCTCACTCTAGGTAAGTGTTTGCCTGTAAGACGTTCTCCTGTGATGTACAATTATGTCCTATATGGCTGTTGCTTGGAAGAGGCCATTGGAGGTGAGGCGTCATGTTTTTATTGCAGTTCTCACAACACCTCATGATCTAATTTAGCTTTCTTCATTGTACATTCCGACACAGCTTGATGGCTTTTTATTGCCTCTAATTATATCTGGTACATTTTTGGCATATATTATGTGATCTTATTATCCCTCCTGTTTGGTGTTATCTTCAGGTTTTATTTGGTTGGCTGTGTTTTGCTTTTTGTTAAAAGTTAATATTCAAATGGTAGCTTCCTTTGTTGGTGGTCAGTAACAGTGTTCTAATTTGTGATTGGTGTTTTTCAATGTTTGAATATGTAGTTTGGAATGGAAAATGTCTTGAAAAGCATAATAAAAGACAAAGCAATTGTTTCACTTTGGTAGATTAAGCCCTACTATTGTATTGATCAATGAATCCAAGTTGTCTATGATAGAAACTATGAAATGAAGAAGGCTAAGAGTAAGGCAGGTATTTGCTTGTGCATCAATGATCAGAAAACTAGAGTCATTATTTTATTTGGTATGTCTTTATCTATTGAGATGGGATCACAATAGGCAGATATAGATCAGAGATGGGTTTTATCTTAAAGTATATCATATACTGATTTGTATGTTGTTTTTCTGTGGTCCAACACATTTGATGTTTCTTTTTTGGAATAATGTTAATATCTTAAGTATATCATCCACCTGATCATTCAATTGTAGATGGGAATTGTAAGCAAGTCATAGAGCCTACTGTAGATAGGAAATGTAAGTGTAAGCATATTGCTAATAAGATTAAGAAAGCATTAAAGAGAGTATGTGTACAAAGGTTATGAAATCCATAAAAAAATCCTGCTTTTCAGATACACTCAGAAATTTGAGTTTTTCCAATTTTATCATGAACCTGATTTTTATTTACCATTTTTATAAGAAAATAAAAATTAGAGATTTCATTCTTATCTATTGAAGCATGTATATTTTATCCTTTAATGTGAAATTTTGTACCCAAAATTTCGAAATCTTAATTCTATAAATGATAACTCCATGCACATTTATTCAGAAAGCATTTAACGTGGCTTTCCTTAGATTTTAAAGTATAATGTTCATAGTGAGAAATACATTTCTAAAAAAAAAAATTAAGTTTGGTGTGTTGACTATAAAATCCTTGGAAAATAAATCATGTAATACGCTGGAAGAACTTGTCATGGTAGGAATGGATTTTAACAAGAAAACTAGTGTAAGTCCATGTTATTCTTGTTCAAAGCTGGGGCTAAATTCTGTGGAGGTAAAAACAAGATGTGAAAATATTTTACTAGTTTATTAAAGTTTAAAAAAAAGAATTGTGTATTATATCACAATTGAGGACATGTCTAAACATATTATTGCAATTGAAAACTAAAGCTGTAGACTCTGATCGCTTCTTTATGGAGTTCTGTCTTCATTTTTTGTTCCGTCACAGAAAGATTGCCTTACCTTCAACAAATCTAAAGGTCCTTTTATGGAGCCACTGCTTTGTTGTATTTCCAAAGAAGTTACGATTCTAGTATGCAAAAATTAAATGCCTATACATCATATTAAGCTTGATTGGAAGCAATGTTTTCATATATTGTGGCTTAGCAATTGAAATCTTGTTAACCCAAATGAATTAGCACTGAGCAATCTCAATATATTAACAAATCCTTTTAAAAAATGATGCTTAAAGCTTGTATTTTATCATCTCCTTTTTAATCTTGATGCTGGAAACAATTAGTGAGATTGTATGAAATTATATGTTTGTGACTTCGAAACAGCATTGCTTGCAACTCAGATTTTAAGAAATAATTACTAATATGCTAGAGTACTGTCTTTGTAAAAGTTACTCTTTCCCTATTTTTCACATACAAGAAGTACTTGACATGGACTGTTGTGTATTAAGGCTTTAGTGCCTTAGTGTTTTAGCATTAGAACCTTTACTAATACAAGTTATAAAACACAGTAACATAAAAAAATTCAATACAGTATTTGCAGGAGGTGGATATATTTTTTACATGCATTGAAACATGATTCTAGAAAGCCCCTGAGCAAGTATTTGTTGTTACTATTTTGCTTAGAGATTGCAGCTAGGTATGGAATAATAGGTGGATTAACTATTTAGACATTTGGCTCCATAATTGAATACTAAAACTGTTAACCTTAGAACTGAGTACAATTACAGAACTGACTATGAAGTGGTCTTCTTTATTGGTATACCGGTGAGGAAGGCTGGGTACTATTAAGAGGATAATGGTTTCTATTGTTCTATATCCACTATCTGTGTCACCAGTTAACTTACCCAATTATTTGATTAAAGTATTGAGTTATCACTATTTACATTTGATGAAATCAGAAGAGAGAAACAATATAAATTGAAATGCTTTAAACAAAACAGACATTAAAATCCATATCATATAGCACTTTCTCTTTCAAAAGCTTGGCATTAGTTAACGGCTAAACTAATTTGAGGTATTAGAGAAATGTTTTATTTATTTGTTTTATTGTAAGGAATTGCTCATTATTACACAGAGAGATACATTACACACTTGCCCCAGAATATATAATGCATGTAGATCACTAGCTCCACTACACCTATTTATTGGCGTAAATGGAAACTCAAACATTGATGCTGACACTATTCCTTCTTTTGCTCAATTAAAGGTGATATGGCAGTTTCTATGGGGCCAAATCACAGAACTAACTAAAATCCTAAACTTACTACTTTTGGTATTCACAGTAGTTAGGATTTTGTCTTAAGTTTGTCTTCAGCCAAACTTAAGACATAGTTAAGACAGACTTAAGACAGACTTAAGACAGACTTAAGACAGACTTAAGACAAACTTAAGACAAACTTTAGACAGACTTAAGACAGACTTAAGACAAACTTAAGACAATATCCTAACCTAAGGTTGTCTTAAGTCTGTCTTAAGTCTGTCTTAAGTCTGTCTTAAGCTTGTCTTAAGACAAATTTAAGACAAAATCCTAACTTCTGTGAATACCAAAAGTAGTAAGTTTAGGATTTTGTCTAAAATTAGTTCTGTGAATCGGGGCCAATTTTCTTTCTTAAGCATTACACTAGGTTTAAACTATCAATTGATATGAACAAAAATGTATCAGATATTTGTATTACTGATCAAAATATTTTATATAGTTTTGTCTAACAATGTAATCCTTCTGCAAAAGGCTACCTTGATTTATGTCTTGCTAGTTCTATGGATATGGCGATAAGTGGTAAATTAACAATACATAGAATACTTTAGCATAGCTGCCGATTGGTCCCATATTATGGAACTGGCTTTCATTCAGTACTGGTGTTTAAGTCAGCACCACTTTAAATGCTAAGGCTCATAGTTTCAGATTTCCTATTATAAATCTGGTCCGCAAAGGCTATCATGCTTAAAACTGTTGCCTGAAAAACCAGGAATGACTGAAAGTTACCCCCATGAGAGCACATAAGACAGTACATGATGAACATAATAAAGTTGGACTACTTAACCATTAAATCCATTTAGCTAAAGGTGTAGTCTGTATCATGCCCCACCTTAGTGAGTTAGTCCTGCTGTGCGATAGGCAGTAAAATTCACAGGAAAAATTGACAATCGAAAATATGGACAAAATAACATTATCAATGTTCTGATTGTCAATTTAATTTTGACTCCGTAAAAGGAAATACATCAGGAAATGTACACAATAGGTTTTCTCTGGGGAAAGTATGCAGGGAAAGAAGTTCAATTAAGCTTAATGCGAATAGGGAAATAATAGGAAATAGATATTGTGAAAAAAATAAAAAAGGGAAGCTGAATGATCTTCCCCATTGCAAGTGTTGCCATATTTCTCCATGTGAGGACAACATTATGCTTTCACTTCTGGGCTTTGAATTAACAAATAGTTACTTTATAAAACTTTAAGTCCTTGCTCTAATTAAATCACACATCGGGATTTAGAAAACGAAAGCTCAGACGTAGATTCAATCGATCTTCTTGACATGGAGTGGTATGGCAACCTAGTCTTCACAAAAAGAAGGGGGAGAGTGAGGCAACAAATGTCTCCATCACACACCACAACAAAGACAATCTAAAAGATCCTGAAGTGTTATACATCAGTGGTTTTACAAGAGATTAGGTGATCAGTTGCAGAAGTTTCAAGTTTCCCTGGTGTAAGTGTTAATAGCTAATCTATTTTAGGATTTTTAGGATTCAATTCAGGTACTCATAATCTTGACTTTCTTAAAGAAATAACTAAGTCTAAAAGTACCAGAATGCACAGAAGAAATGCTGCGCTAAATTGGCTATGCATGCATTGACCCAGGAAACAGAAGAGGCCTGCTGTACAGAAATTGGTTTATGGTTAGGTTGACTACGAGAACTGTAATTTGATTAAATGTCAACTGGGCACCATTTTCAGCCCTAGGCTTTCTTATAACAAATGGAATTGAACTTGTTCGACTAAAGTACCACACTCTTGTCAACATTACTTGGTCCATGCAAGACTATCTGGTTATTCCAGGTGTTTTCTTTGCACCAAAGGACTTGTAATCTTTATTCCATTTATTCCATTATAAAACCTGGTCTACAAGTCCTATAATGCAAAGAAAGAACTTTGGCTTACATTTGACCCTGCCCCCAGTTCATCAGAGGGGAAGAGGTCCTCTCCTCCACCACCCTGGTCCTTACTCTAACAGATCCTACTCTGTTGTGCTGTCGAAATAAGCTTTTCCAACAGCGGAGCCAGGGTGGGCACCGCTGCCTGAAAGATGAAGGAGTACACTATTCGCAAAAAACTAAATCAGGCCGTTGGACTCGAACCGCTAGTCACACAGGAAACTTGGAAACCTTAGAGCTATCATGACTGGAAGGTTTCCCAGGTCCATGCATCACTAGTGTAGTCCTGGGGCTGTATTATGCATTGTGATTGTTTGCGCATGTCACACCTTTTAAAAGGTGCGCCGGGCGAAAATAATCACAATGAGCTCTAATATGTTGTATGCGCGGCCCCCAGGGCAGCCGCGACTCGCACTGCCCAGGGGGCAGCACATTCATGTGAAAACACGGAGCAGCTGCTCCGTATTTTCACAGTGCAGGCGGCACCTGCCTGCACTTTTAAAGGGGATTACAGATCCCCTTGCAGGTGGGTGTAGTCAGTCACTGTACCCGCCTGCAACGGGATGTCTGGGGGTCCTTGGGACCCTCTTTACCCCCGGCAGAGGGCTGCTCTCAGGGGGTGCACAGACAGTGCACAACCTTTTAAATGACGCACTGTCAGTGTGCCTTCTGAGGGCGTCTTTGACTCTGCGCCTGTGTCTGTAATATGGCACAGGCGCAGAGTCAAAGTAATTCCCTCATTTGCATTGGGCACAGTCCTTTGCAAATGAGGGAACACCCTCTGTTTATAGCGCTGGCGCTTTAAGTGCGCCAGCGCTATCGGTATATAGAAGGGGACGCACAAGCATCTTCTATAATACCAAAGTGCCCTGGGGCAAGCAGAGCGAGCGCAAATGCCCATTGCGCCCCCAGTCTCTTTTTGTAATACAGCCCCTGGTGTTTTTCTGCAATCCTGGGACTTGTAGTCCTGGTTTCATACTGAGTTAAAGAAGACTAAGAGGGCTAAAATTCTAAGAAAAATCATGACTGGGTAAATAGTTGCAAACAGATATGGGAAGCTGGCAACTCCATTAGTACCCTAAAATGATGTCCTGACTCAAAGGGCAATCAACATAGTGCTGTGCTGACATGAGTTTATCTAACACCCTCATGAACTACATAACTTCAATTAAAGGTCGTGGTTATCAACAGCACATTCTTGTTGAAGTCTTGGATCATTCATTAGGAACAAGTGGAACATAGAAAATTCCAATAGCTTACACAAGTTAAGGATGTAATGTGACTGGATGCTTCAGCAACCTGTAATAAATGTGTAGTTTAGTAAGTCACTTACCTAAACATATAACTCAACTTTTACAGCCCTGACTTTCATTTTTATAAATCATTTTTTAGGTCTCTTAGTCAACTGAAATGAACCATGACTACAACCCCCAACATGCAGTGATTTGTGGAATTCCAGTCAGGTCTGGAAACAAATGCACCATCTAGTAACCTTAAAGAGAGCATAACTCCCAAGGTTCCATGGTCCATATGCAAGTAGAATCAGGAGTTCAAATATCAGATTGAAAAGCAAAATTCCAGGACTGGAAGAACTACTCAAGAATAAACCTAGGGAACATGAGAGTTCTCCTAGAGATGATTTACTCAGATGTCAGGAAGCAAGATATCAACTTGCATTTTAGCTCACATCACTGTGCATTCAGGTACTAGTTTGACCAGTTCTATATGTATAAATCCAAGTAGCAGTTAGCAAGGTGATGTGGACTAAAATGCCAATATGGTTAAATATAAATCTCATGCCTGAAATTGGATAACTCGGCAGCTCTGCCACTATATTAAGCTGACACCTTATAAAAAGAAACATGGTTCTAGTGCTGGGCCTTCAAACAACATTCTGATGCACTATTGGATTCGCAGTCTTGTTTCACTTTTTGATTGATGTGATTGGTTAATATACCAGATCACAATGATTTCTGCATTGAAAGCTAAAGGCAGAAAAGAGGTGTCACCACTGACATGGAGATGTTTGGTTTCTTAAGCTAAACTGGGTGCCAAACCACTACTCTCACCCATCTTCTTAAAATACCATCATACTCAAGGTGATCAGATGGCTAAGCATTACCAAATGTTCCCAGTGCACAGTTTTCATTCAATGAAATTGTGCATTCTGGCATTCGTAGTTCTAGCTTGCTTTAGTTGAACCCTTTTGACTAACAACTTGAAAACAATGCTGTATAAAAAAAAAAGCCCACAAGCAAAACAAGAATTGGTAAAGCCAATAGGTCGCACCTCAGGGAAACTAATGGCTTTGCCAATGTTTTTTAGCCATGCTACATAGAATCTCCTATGCTATGCAGTGTGTGTTAATAAATAAAAGTTTTGATGCAGCTGTAAAAGAACAAAACAATGCAGCTGTGTCAATTTTTAGTCATGCGCACCACGCATGTGCATGCCTGCAAAATAACACAGCCACTTTTATTTCTTTTTAGTTACTGATCTGAGTTGGATCAGTACTAAATACATTTCAAAAGTGTTTTTTTTATTTAAAAAAAGTAGTTGGGAGGAAAACAACATTGAGGTGGAAGCAGCTGGGAGTGGAACCAACAAAGGGTACTTGATGGCGCCAGAAGCAACAAGGGGGGCATGAGTGGAGAGTGGAAGCAATACAAGGGGCCCAGGTGATGAGAAGCAAAAAAGAAGGGGAAGGGTTGGGGGGACAAAGAGAGAGAGAAAGAGAGAGCAATGAGGAGCGCTGGTGGGGAGCAAAAGAGAGCAACGTGGAACTGACGAGGAGAAGCACATGGATGGGAAAGCAATGCGTAAGAATGGGAGAGAAGCACACACTCAAGAGAGAGAGGAACACTAATGTGTGGTGGATGGGAATGGGAAAATAAGTAAATGAGGGAGACAGCTGGAAAAATACATGAACCATTGTGGAGTGCTTAAACAAAAAGAAAAAAATTGTGCCTGAATATTGAGCAGTTGAGGGACACAATCAATACATCAATTCTCCAGTTTAAGGACAAACATAAAAAGAAGTAGAAAGAAAACCATCACAAGATGATAATAGGAAGCAAACAAAGGAGAGTGACAACAAAGTCAACCAATGGTAGGCAAAGGAGACTCCAGTAAGAGAGATCGAAAAATGGTTCCCACGTAACATACAGAGTTTTGGTCACTCTAACATGTAGGACGATTTAAACCAATAGAGAGCAGAAAGATGCATGGCTGCCAAGTGGTCCCCTGTCATGCACTGATATGCTGCTGTTTCTGAGCCCATCCTTTAAGGTTGCCAGATGATTCTGTGTCACGAATGAAGCTGTGCTCTGGACCTGGATATTCTTTTCAAGACTTGTCCTGGTTCACTACGGTTGATACCCTGGAACTAGGACACTTGAAAGCTATTATTTGCATCTTTGATGACATGGAGTGATCAGGTAACCTGTCCTGCTTACAATGATAAAAGTGAAACTTTAAGGCTCACAAGTCAGAACACAGCATGCTGTAGGATAAAAAAGCAAGAACTGGCTGAAGGTGTCACACGCGACTTAGGACTCCTGGGCTGCTTTGAAATGATTGCCTGTCCAGGTGCCAGGTAGAAGAGCAAGGACTTATGTGATAAGACTCTGAACTCAAGAACATCTCTTCCTCTCAATTTAGGCAATGGGCTGTGACACGGCTGCTTTGAATACATGCCTGACTCAGGCTGGTGATTACAGGCGCAGGTTTAATCTCTCCCCGCCGCAATGTGCTGCTCTGCGATTAGCCACTGCATCGCAAGCGCCGTTAGCTCTATCTTTCTGTCGCCTGCTGTGGCACCTAATCCTCTCCGATATCTAGGCATGCTGGATTTACAGTGACATTCTGCTAAGTATCTGAAAAGCCTCTCTCTGCAAAGTTTGTGTTGAAAGTTAAGTGCCTTGGTTGCAACGTGAAACTGATGGGCTCCAAAGGAAGCACTAGACAGCAGTTAGGGACAGGGGGACAGGGATATAAAGGTAGTGAACATCTGTCCAACAATCAATTCACCAATGGCAACCTCACACGATCACTGTTCACCCAGCTGGTGTGGAGCACAGAGTGCTGAAGTTTCTTACAGTCATGAATCAGTGGCATCTCTGTTCTAGGTGCATTCTTTGAATTCTGGGACTTGCAGTCCTGATTTTACAGCAGAATGGACTGGATGATCTACTCACACACCAACCTGGGAAAGGCTTGAGGTGGGAGGAATGAAGGCTGGGCTATAAGCCCTTGGCCACAGATTCCATAGCGGGTCATCTAACAAATCCATGCCATCCCACCAGTATGCTCAAGATTGCTAATTCCATATGTGAGTTGCTCATTCAGGTTGTGTTCTGATATTATGGGATATAGATCACAAGTACCAAAATTCAAACAAAAAAGCTTGACTGGGGGAGATGTTCATGCCTGAAATCAGTAAACCTTAGAGCTGTGGGACATCAGAGCTGGACACATCCTCCATTATACAGCTTCCATTTTGTATTAGAAATATCTCCATACCTTGGTACAACATGTCAGAGTTTGCCACCAGAACTGAGTATCATCCACAAGAGGTGACCCTCCACACTGGGTACATTCTCCCAGTGAGAGCTTCAATATTAGACACAAAAATCCGGGCGAAGTTAAAGAACAGAGCACATTACTCCAGAGGTGACTGCCAGAACTGAAGACAATAGTCCAGTTGAGGTCTGGGATGTCAATCAATCAATCAATCCGGATTTATAAAGCACTGCTTATCACCCCTGAGAGTATCCAGGTGCTGGGGGGGTATTCTGTTTCTGGGTGCCGCCAGTCGAACAGCCGGGTCTTAAGGCCGTTGCTGAGTTCTTGCAGAGTGGGGCAGGCCCTGAGGTGGAGAGGGAGGCTGTTCTAGGTCTTGGCGGCAAGGTAGGAGAAGGAGTGGATGCCGGTCCTGCTTTGCCGGTACCGAGGAGTGGGTGGGGGAGATGTGAACTCTACACATACATACCACAATCCCCGCTATCGGCTAGTTGTAGGCCTTCTTCTGCACCGTGGCAATGCTCTTGCCCGTCTCATGCCCTAGTAATTATTTTCCCCACATTCAGTCCTTCAGTATGAGAACTACAAGGGATCACAGTATTCATTTCTGAAGCACAGTTTTGCGTAGATCTTAATTATTGACCCGCCCATAGTTCATGAGGTTTCTTGTTTTTAATTACGCCCTGGCATCGTTTTCTTAACAAACTGGCAATAGTACCTTGTGACCATGGTGAAAACCGCTGTGACATTTTCTTGCAAGCCGACTTTAATTCGCTTTCAGGAGACTTGACAAATGGATGGATTTTGGTGATCTTTTTCTTCCAGAAACATCCTAAAAGGTTACGAAGTTCAGAATGAACAGTTTTACCATGAGAACCCACATGAAGAATTATAAGTGAACCATGGATAGTAGTTGGGCAGTTTGTGAAAATTAAGGAAAGTACACAAGTGAAAAACTTCACATATCTCTAATAAGAACTGCTAAGTACCCAAGCATAAAAGAAGCTTACATTATTCATGCTTGTGCTATAATTGCTATGTTCATGTGAGTGAAGCTTGCACCACCACTACCTACACTACCTGTTTTGTTTCTCAGGTAATCTTATGTTCAGTGTGTGAAGGTAGCTTGCTCTGCTGCTGTCTGTGCTGAATGCAGATGTCTAAGTTTCTGTTGCTCTAGTAGTGTGAAGGTAGCTTGCTCTGCTGCTGTCAGTGTTGAAAGTGGCTGTCTGAGTGACTGCTGCTCTGCTAGTGTGACGGTAGTTTGCTCTGCTGCTGTCTGTGCTGAAAGAGGATGTCTGAGTGTCTGTTGCACTGCTAGTGTGAAGGTAGCTTGCTCTGCTGCTGTCTGTGCTGAAAGTGGATGTCTGAGTGTCTGCTGCTCTGCTAGTGTGACGGTAGTTTGCTCTGCTGCTGTCAGTGTTGAAAGTGGCTGTCTGAGTGACTGCTGCTCTGCTAGTGTGACGGTAGTTTGCTCTGCTTCTGTCAGTGTTGAAAGTGGATGTCTGAGTGTCTGTTGCTCTGCTAGTGTGAAGGTAGCTTGCTCTGCTGCTGTCTGTGCTGAAAGTGGATGTCTGAGTGTCTGCTGCTCTGCTAGTGTGACGGTAGTTTGCTCTGCTGCTGTCAGTGTTGAAAGTGGCTGTCTGAGTGACTGCTGCTCTGCTAGTGTGACGGTAGTTTGCTCTGCTGCTGTCTGTGCTGAAAGCGGATGAGTGTCTGTTGCACTGCTAGTGTGAAGGTAGCTTGCTCTGCTGCTGTCTGTGCTGAAAGTGGATGTCTGAGTGTCTGCTGCTCTGCTAGTGTGACGGTAGTTTGCTCTGCTGCTGTCTGTGCTGAATGTGGATGTGTGAGTGTCTGTTGCTCTGCTAGTGTGAGGGTAGTTTGCTCTGCTGCTGTCTGTGTTGCAATTAGGTAAGGGAAGATAATTTGCACTGCTAGTGCTTTTGCTATACATATGTGTGCTTGGGGTGGATCTTTCAATCAGTGATGAAGTAAGGGTGTCATTGACACAACCCTTCCATATGATTGAGTAGGAGGATACCCCTCAACAGTGCTTAATTTGTTAAAAAAAAGAAATAAGTGCCCAGGCTTGCACCACCCATTGCCACTGCAAGCCCTTCCAATGGCAGTTCCTACACAACTACTAACAATCACACTGCTACACGTGTGACATTTCAAACTGTTTGATGCCCCAAAGCTATAAGAATGGCTTGGACGGCTGGTATTAGTTATTGTTAATGTAAACTGAATTAATAAACAATTGATGTTCTGCTCATCTTTTAATTGCACCAAAAGCACATCCATGTGTCAGACTGTCATAAGTGCCGGTGTTAAAAATTAAGTGCTGGTGTCAAGCACTGGAAACCACCGGCCCAAATTAAGCACTGCCCCTCAAACCATTGGGCCATGCTGCTACTTTACTTTTCGCACTAGTGATAGTTGCACCAGTGCTTGCAATGTGAATGCCTGTGCTTTACCTCTGCTTTAGGGGGAAAGGAAAGAGCAGGAGAGTGGTATGCCCACTAATCATGCCTTTTTCCACTGAGCAAACACACTTTAGGCTGCTCAGTGCACGGCCCTAGTTTAAAAATTACACAATGAAATGCAAGAGGTCAAACACCTATGCAGGGTATTTATAGGATCCAGATCTGTCCTGAGGCAAGCTTAAAGAAACGCAGCAGGTACTAATAGCACCTTATTTCAGGTGCCCACACCCAGCCACCACCATCCCCTTGGGTAAAAGCTAGGTACAGAGCCAGGCATTCAATTCTTTTCAAGCTGGTGTGCGGGCTCCTTTCCTGCCTGGACTCAAAGACAGTCTCACTCCAAGATCCCAGTCTGATGGTGGCTAGCCAGTCAGCATAAGTCCCCAGTGAAATACTTTGGATGGCAGATGGTGTTGTCTACTCCAGCCCAGTTCCTCAGCACAGTAATGTAGGGTAGCAAGAACAAGGAGAGCACATCTATCATTAGCCTAGGTTTAGCAATAGCAGACTCAGCTGTGGGACAGGATGTGGCACAGCGGCCAGAGCTGCCGACTCGGGAGCTGGGGATCCAGGTTTGAGTATCGGATACCCTCACAGGTGATAAGTTGTGCTATATACATCTAAAAACAAATTACGTAGAGAACTATTACTGAAGGGAGCAAGAACAAGCTTTTAGTTGTCAAAGCCTGCGGCCTGCCAGCTGCAAGGGGGTGGAGGGAGCAAGAGCTCTTAATTTCCATCCAGCTCAGCCCAGCAGGAAATGGCTCACTTTGAAGACTAATTCCTTTTGTGGTACTTGAGTGGACTTCTGCAGGCAGTTGGAGGTCAAGTGGAGCAGCACAGCTGGGTCCTTGCCTCCAGATTTAGCAGCAAACAAAGGTACACTCAGTGTCACTTTACTATTTTTAAAGAGAGAATGAGAGATTTAGAAGTGTTTTCCACTCAGACCATCTGTATATGTAACTTAGTAGGGATGTGACGTATGACTGTCAGCATGTATGAAAACACTAAGCAGCTTTTAAAGAGCCCACAATCAGGGCCGGACTGGGAACTGAAACCGCCCCTGGCAAACTGCTCCGCCAGCCACCCTGGGGAAGGGGGGGGGGTGAGGCCGAGCTCTGTGCTAGGGCCGGTTTCAGCCGATTTAGTTACAGGGGGCCGATATTGCCGGACCTCAGTAATGAAAAGAGTCCCCCAGGGGCCCAAAACCGGTCCCAATCCTGGCGGCCCACTGGAGAAACGCCCGGTGCCCGCCAAGGCCAGTCCGGGCCAGCACACAATGCAAGGTGAATGTTTACTATGCATTATAGCAAGCATTTATTACTACCCAATCAAATACATGTGATGAATCTTAAATCAATAATGACTGAGGTAAAACCTACTATGATCAAAAACTATGCCTTGCAGGTTATATGCAGATGTTTGCAATGGGCGCACAAGTCACTGAACCTTTTTACCTAGCTGTAAACCCTGACCTGCAGGTTAAATAGGGATGTCTGCAACAAAAGCATTAACGCACTGAGCTATCCTCCATGCAAAAGTAATGTGTGACTTACATATTGCTTGCAGTTCTTGATATTGCACACAGATATCCCTAAATGTGTGATAACCACTTGACTTATCACACCAGTTATAGCAATACTATACCCTGTAACTTAGTTATCTGCAGATGGTGCCTTACCATCTTAAAACATGGTGAATTTGTGAGCAATTAAGTAATATTTACACTCGATTTGTTCCCGTGAGTTTGTAAAAAAAATTCGTGGTCTGCAGTGGCGGCTACCTCTGAACGGGGGGGGTGGGCGGGGATGTAAGATGAAAAAAAAGAAAAATAAAGTTACCTGCTTGGCCGCCGCATCAGCTGCACGCCTCTCCTCCATCTTCTTGCCTTCTTCCCGGCTGCTGCCTGCAGGCTACTACAGAAGCACACAGGCTTCTGACTCTGCAAGCCAATCACGACGCTGCAGGAGCAGCATCGTGATTGGTCTGAGAAGCCTGTTTGGCTGCTCAGGCAGTGCCTGGGGAGGCTGAGCATGTTCTCCACGGGGCTGTGCACAGGCCAATGGAGAATATGGCAACTACGCATGACTGTTTGGCCGTTCCTGGAGGGCCAGTCAAAGCATCATGTTGGGAGGGAGTGCAAACCACTCCGGCTCCCTCTGAGACGAGCCAGCCCTGCCCCGCCCAGAGTCGCAAAGGAAAATAAAATGATGATACCTTCATGTCATTCTGATTTTATTTTTATTTCCCACTGCTCAACGAGCACTAGGGCGACGCTTCTTCGTCTTAGTGGAGGAGCCGCCACTAGTGGTATGATTGTTATTGAAAAGCTCTTCATGACTCTTCCCTACATCCCCTTTTGCCCCAACTTATACCCTCTATTTGCAGGTTTTAGGAGTATTTTTTCCTATTTCAAGCGCTGGTTTTGGGCATGTCATGTGAGCTATGTGTGCCTAGTCTCAGATGTGCAAATGGCTTCATTTATGAGTGCAAAATCTCCTTCCCAATTCGTAAAGGCTGTTTTTGAACTTGTAAATGGTTCACTCCCGAGGGGTTTTACTTCTGTGATTGGAGAGGGGGGAACTCTACAGAGGGTATCCAGAAACAATTTTCCAACCTCCTCCCACCCTAAAATTAGTTAGATAGTTCCACCGGTAAACTGCAAGAGTAAATCAATTTCCAGACTGGTGAGGGGAAGGGAACATCAGCACAATATTGGTATGGTTTCTCCTAAGGGAAAAAAAAAATCCCAGTGGGGATAGAAAAAATGCTCTTAATCATATTTTTTTGTAGATGTGTACATTCTTGTGAAAATGGAATTCACACATTTTGACCTGGATTATTCCTGGGTGGCTGTTTTTGGCAGAGGTTACCAGTCACCTGAAAACAGGTGTTGAATTCCTCCAATGCGCAGATCTGCAGAGGTAGGTAAGAGCGTAAACCTCCGGGTGGTGATTTACTCACTTCTTTTAGATTGAGCCCTGCCGTCTTGGCCACTCCACTATTTGCTGCATCATCTAGTCTGTGCAGATGTACCGACGTTGGAGTAGAGGAGGATGTAGTTATGTGTTACTACTGTAAGTATTGCGTGTCCCATTGGAGCCCATTGGAGCAGATGGAGATATAAGCCATTCCTCCTACATTTTGATACTGCAGACTTATAACTCTGCTTTATTACAGAACATCTGGAGTGTAACAGGCATTTGCAGGGGATTCTTCAGCACTTTCGAATTAGGGAAAAGGACACAGTTGTTTGTAGTCCCACTTGTGCAGGTGCAAAGTTAGCATCCACTAAATGGAAAGGGGAGAGGGGCTCTCATTTGCACTGGCCGTAGTCCCTAGTGAATAAGGGCATTTCTTCTTAAGTGAATGCTCTTAAACATGCACCATCCAAGAGATGGTGAACTATCAGTCACCTCCTGAGGGCCCCCTTTGGATACAAGCTGCAACTGAGCAGCCAAGTCCTGGAACGACCTTCCCCTTCACCTCTGAACATCATCCTCTCTCCCAGAATTCAGAAAGGGACTCAAGTCCTGGCTTTTTGACTGATGACAGCAAGAACCTGTCACCTGGAAACCCTCGTGGGTGAATAGCCGCGCTCTACAAATCTGAATTGAGTGATTGATTAGAGTTCTGGCCAGCTTAAAAAGGGGGACCTGGGTGTTCCTGCAAAAACACTGTCTTTGGGGACATCTGAAAAGGCATCCATGAGGGGCAGTGCTTCCTTTGACTGCATCCACCCTAGTGGAGCCTCCAGGGTACAGGGGTCTGCATTGAAACTCAAGTAAAGCCACAGTTCCTGTTCCTGTTCCTGTTTGAGGCACATGCTCTTGCATGGAGAATTGCCAATGGGCTGCATGGCCCTGGTCTGTGACCACGTACCCAGTTTTAGACCATTGCTGTACAAACCATGGTCGTCGAAGATGGTGTTAATCCAAAGTCAGTTTCAGACCACAGCTAATGTGTGAGAAGAAAGGCTTCTTGCTACACCTTTTCCAAGGGGACCTCCTTCAGGTCTTCAAAGGAAGGAATTTCTAAGCCCACGTCATCAGGGACCTCTGGTGCTCAAATGGAGAAACCGCAGGGTGGAATGTGTTATTCATAAAGATCGTCTTAATTGCATGGCACTTTGACAAAAAAATCATAAATCCATAAGATGATCTCACTTCTAATGATGTGAAACTCTCTTGCCTTTGATCCCCCCATGCACACTGGGAGGCTGATTGTGTAACTTGCATTAGGAGCCAGGGTTTCATGTTATCTGTTCAGATCAGAGGGAACCACAACCTGCTTGAAGAACAATTTTAATGGAGTATTTGGAAGCATTCACATTTTCCAAAAGTCTGTAATTGGGGAACTAAGTTTTAGCCTCAAGTTTGTTAATGTACTGTTACTCATTCTCGCGGTCAATAGTATCTAGTCCATTCATGTTAGCAATAAATAGTCAATTTTTGTCTACAATTACTAGTCAATTCATGCCAGCAACAACTAGTCCATACTTTTCTACAATACCTAGACTATTCATGCCAGCAGTAACTAGTCCATACTTTTCTTCAATAAGTAGTCTAGTCCTGCCAGCAATAACTAGTCCATACTTTTCTTCAATAACTAGTCTAGTCCTGCCAGCAATAACTAGTCCATACTTTTCGACAATTACTAATTCATTCATGTCAGCAATAACTAGCCCATTTTTCTTAATTTGTCTTTAGTCTACCTTTTCTCCCATGCCCTTTCCTACTGTTTACCTCATTTCTTTGTGCCCCCTTCCTTGTCCCTATTCCCCTTTCTCACAATGCTTCCTTCATCATTCCAAATGTACCTGTCGATTCATTTGCTCCCCTCTTTCTCCCTCCTTTTTACCCTCTCTTGCTCCTGCACCACCTATAATTCATTTTAGCCTTGTGCTGTTGCCTCCTTTATCATATCCAAGGTTTCAAGGGCACCTTTCCTCTACTGTTTCTTTAACAGAGTCCACACAAGTTTGTGATTCTGTTTCTTTTCCTACACGTCTCTCCCTGCCACATATTGTACTTTTGTCCTTTCATATTCTCCACCGTCCTCCAATTTCTGCCTCTGCTTCTGTCTCCAGCTCCCCTTCTGCTTTCGAGGTACAAAAAAAAACTCCTGGCCTTGCAGCATTTGCTAAGAGTCCTTTGACTATGCTTAATTTGAGCAAGTAATTTCCGGGGCTCTGCACCGGCACTTAATTGTCAGCACCGGCGCTTGTGACAGCCTGCCACAAGGTGACACTGTCCGGCTAATTTAGAGACGATCACAACAACAGCTAATTATTAATGCAATATACTTTAAAATGTACTATTTCCTGCCGCCTAAGCCATTCTTATAGCTTTGGGGGCGTGAAATAGTCCAAATTGTTGCACTTGTAGGAGTATGATGGTTAGTAGTTGTGTTGTTACTGTCATTGATGCATGGCAGGGGTAATGTGTGGTGCAAGCTGACGTGGCCTCTTGACGAGGGCCCTGGCAAGAATTTTTTTAACAAATGAAGCACTGGGTATAGAGACAGCTTTAGTCTCACCAGCCACACGGAACGAAAGGAAATAATAGTAATACATAAAAAAAATACACACATCTATACTTATACAGAAGATGGGCCAGACCCGTTCATCAATTGTTCTGCCCAAACATCATTTAACATTTTGTTTCTGACCACCACGGCATACAGAATGGGTCTATGGGTCAGTCCGCTTCAGCCATTGGTTCTCTTACGCTGTGGGAGAATCCATTAACTTATTTACATGTGTGCTTCCACCTACAAAGAAGTTCATTTTAGAAATAAGGCCGGTGAGCCAATACTCTACTTTGACAATGTTGTTTTCTTTCAATTCTTTATCTTAAAAAAAAACATTTAGTCAACCTTGAATGCTTAAACTATGTCTTGAAGTTACAGTAATTCAAAGCCAATAATACCTTTCACCAATAATGTGATGTGCATTAAAACTATAAAGGTTTCCTATGCCTTTTCTTAGTACCGCTGCCCGCTAGGAAGCCTGTGCTTCTATTACAATGTATGTAATGGTTATTTTTTAAATTACTTTCTTATTACAAGCATAAGACCAACATGTTGAGGTAGGGGTGTGTTTTCTTTTTTTCTTCTTTTGCTTAATAAGATGCAATTTACAATAACCATTGCACCAGCTTGCCAAGGCCACATCAATTGTTGTTTCCAATGCTTGTCTAAAACGTAATGCAGTTTTCGCTTTGAGTACGGAGCATATCTTCCTACTTGTAATTCTTTATGTTATGCTCATTTCATACATTTTATAGCATGTATCTAACACCAGAGGGTGCTGGAGTACTCTACGTGCCCCTGAGAGCTGGTCAGATGGCTTAGAAGGTTCATGGCTAGATAGGCCATTCCGTATCAAGCCTAATTCCTTGTACTGCTTGTTTTAGATGTTTAATTTATGTTTTGTTGTTGTCTTCTGTCTTGGCTCTCTTGTTACCACTACTAATAGTAATAAATATGCTATAGTTTCAAAAGCATGTTAATAAAGTCATTTCCATTTTTGCACAATTTGTAACTCGGGTTCTCATTCATTTTGTGTAACATTAAGGGCCGATTACGATACGGTTCGGAAATCATTCCGACTGAATCGGTTTGGGAATGGTTTCTGACCGACTCACATTGGGAGAGTCTGACCGACCGATTATGATGAATCCAGATGCTTCCATCGATTCAGTCGGACTCCCATTGACTTTAATGGGAGCCTATGTTCTGACCGAATGCATAGGCTCCCATTGAAGAAAGGGGTGGCTGCAGAAAATCGGGGCACCCCCTGGTGCCTGCCACACTGCATGGCTGGTAAGGGGGGGACCTCTGCATCCATTAACATTAAAAGAGGTTTTTAATTGTATGCAAAACTAATAAATATAATATTAGTTTGGTGAACTTTTTTTAACTAGATATACATAAAATGATACGAAATGTTACTTTACTTCAGTTGGCTTCATAACAACCCGCAGAAGATGTAACTGCGGCTAGACCAAATTGGTGATACAAAAGTGAAAGAGCCTGTCTGGAAAGGGACCAGTTGGAAAGCAACAACTTATCAGAGTTTCCAAGTGCTACAATAATCGGTCTAAGTATAAGCCCAGCTTATTGTCACCAAGACCAATACATGGTGGCCTTCATCATTTCTTCTTCATTTCTGTAGCCTCATTGAAGTGCAAGTAAAGGGGGGTCGTGGAAAGAGAGAGCTCTTAATATCAAATATAGACCTATGCATTACTTGGATGATTTTGAATGTATGACATGGGAGGCCCCCAACCAAATCTTGCAGGATTTGACTAGACAATGTAGTAAAAGAACTAAAGTGATGGTATAACAGGGGCTTCTCTTGACATAATGTCAAGCTGGGTGGGGCCTACAGAATTTGTAGCAAGTGTGAATTTTCTAATTATTCCTAAATCCCAGGACCAACAAATAGTGGAATGATCTCCCTGCTGTTCGGGACATACGTGACAAGTAGGTCTTTGGTCTGGTAACTATTCGTGAAGAACAAATGATGCAGAGATTGTGGCAGACATGCCTGATAGCTCAGAAAGTTTCTGCTCCAGTGTCCTCTTGAGCGCAGGAGTAGTGAGAAAAGTGGCCGTACAAAGAGTCCTTCCTGATTAGCTACAAAGTCCAAAAAATGTAAATTGTGGAATTCCTGAGAAGGATATTCAGAACTGCTGAGAAAATGAAGACCTTTACTGGTATCCTTCAGCAGACTGGTGAAGTGCCTGCAGCAGTTTAACGAATATTCAGCCTCGAGAGCCTCCACCATTACCCTCACCCTTCCAGAGGTGGAGACTACTGGAGAAAGAATAGATCTGGATGTCCTGCAGAAGCAGAAGAATAGCCTTCTATCTCAGGAGCTAACTTTGCCTCCAACATCCGACCTTGATAGGAAGGTTCCACCAGTTGAAGCTTGTACTTTCTTCTTATGTCCCCCCCACTGCCGAACAAGCCTCCCTGGGGGCTCATAATCACCTGATGCAGCTTTGGTAACCTCTCAGTTCGTAGAGTTAGCGCTGTGAAGATAAATTTGCCCACCAAGCCAACACTTCCAAAACCATCCAATGCCACTTACTCACGGTTTAGGCACTATTGCTCAAGCCCCCCTGAAAATACACAAAATAACACTTAGGGGTTCATTTGATCATGGATACAAATTGGGTGTGGTTATTGCACACCACCAAGTTGTAATACTGCACTGTATTATAAATAGCTGTTGCAGAATGACTTCCCTATTATGAGTTTAAGACCTTGAAGGGGCAGATAATGTCATTATTGCATGTTTCCCCCAATTCCTGATGAGCAAATCCTTCATTTGGCTATGCGGGCTCATGATTGTCACCAGGTCTTTTCTGCTAAAGTCATGACAGGATAGCAGATCATGCCACTAATATCCAAACTACTCCCGCGACCTGTTAATGCTTGTACCTATGTTTCTGTTCATCTGGGCTCCCAGCTTCCAAGTCTCTCGATCATTGACAACCAACCTTACCACCAGTTGCCAGCTCCTGTTAGAGCATTTGAAGCGGCTGTTTGGCGCTTTGCAAGTTATACGAACAGTCAGGTCACCTCCCTACATGCAAAAATGAAACATCGTTTTGTTTTAATAAACCCCATAATTATGTGAAGTTTTAGGAAGCAAACTTTGGAACTTTCTTTCCCTGTCTCTAAGATCCCAACCCAGCCATCCTCTCTTAAGAGGATCACTAAAGACTAGAGGGCAGATTTAGAAGGCCCTTGCGTCACTTTTCCCATGTTAAAAGTGACGCAAAAGTGGCGCAAGGGGCTTGTAAATCTGCCCCATGGCCTTTTGCCGCCTCTTCTACATAAATTTGTGTCTTTTGGGCTGATGTTTATTGAGGTTCCAAGTACTTTGATAATCGCGCGCTTTGTAAAATATTTACTTTGCAACTTTACCAGGCTTTGACACGTGTCAGCTCGTCTGTGGACAAAATGCCTCTGAGCTAAAACTTTTTTTGCAGGAGGATATTCCAGTAGGTTTTAAAATTTCTCTTGCAGAAGCTACCCCTGGAAGAATTTTTCAAACTCTTACGTTTTTTACGCCTTGGAAAATTGGCCAAGCATGAAGAAAATGTTCACGGAGTTGCCAACTTTTCAAATCCGGCAGGCCACTATCTTAAATGCAAAACTATTCTAATACAGACTCAAACGTAAATGAGATAGTTCTTCTGTATAGCAAAAGCCAATGTATAGAAGCTTGGATATCAACATAATGGCATACAAACCTCATCAGCAACGCACTCCCAAGCAGGTTAAACCAGCCAATTGCCTGTTTCTTTGCTGTATTCTTATTCGCCCCTCTGTTGTGCACAGCCAGTCTTCTCTTTCAATCCTTACAAATCTAATTTTTTCCCTAAATGTCTTCACGTCGTGATAAGAAACCCTGCGCCTTTTGTCCCCGGCATAATTTAGTTCCAGCATTTAAAAACGTTAATCAGGTATTCATGAATTGGACCTTTTCAAGCTGACAAAAAGCCAGATTGATGGGATAAAAGTAGCTGGTACGTGAAGCTAATATTCACGACTGAGGCAGCAGGCGGGCCAATTGGATGGAAGTTTAAGTGCCTGTTTCTCATCAATATTGCAATGGAACTTGGTCACAGCAGGCACGAGGCAATGCTAAAGTTGGCTCTTAGAATCTGGGGGGGTTCAGAAACATTCCTCAGTCCCACGCTGCTTAAAGTGACATTGAAATCCCGATCCGTTTTATGGTTTCCAGGGAAGGAAATTAAAACATTCTCAGAATGCGGTAGGGGGTTCACAATCCGAAAGCAGGCTTACATATCAGTGATAAGACTGGGGAACTTATACCCGTTTGTTTAGCATCATATGTGATTTCCTTCGCTTAGTAGAGGGCGAATTTGAAATAATCTATTAATAACAAGCCAGGTTTGGTGCACAGCATCAGCACCAGCACTCCCTCAACAAGGGCGTAGATCAGTTATGGGGTTTTGGTGTAGTGACAGATAGGATAAGTAGGTGACCATTCATTCAGATGAGGTTTGTTGTTTTTACCATAAACCTTTAGTGGTTGCGCCGTATTATGGCACCGGTGGTAGTAGTAGGGACATCAGAAGGGGAGGCAGAGGGAGCAGGATTCCTCAGTTCCTGTGCTCGAGCTACAAAATGTATTTATAGTAGGCCTGGGGGGTAAATTCCGTTCCGCTCGCGGAATTTGGATAATTTCACGTTCCGCGGAATTGCCCAAAATTCTGCGTTTCATGGCTTCGCGGGATTGATTGCTTGTTCGCGTTCTCAAAATGCGTGTTCGCAAGATATTTACCCCCGAGCACGCAAACAGCGTTCATGAACAGGAATTTGTGGAATTTCTGCGTGCTCGCCGAGATTTTTTACTGTTTTGCGGAGCTTTGCGTCGTGCGACTAAGCAAATTTCGCCCACCCCTAATTTATAGATCTTGAAGAAAGGCTGCCCCTTTTGTTCATGATGATGAGGCTATGGTTGTATCACTAGATTTTGCCAGATGCTGGTGCTGCTGTGTTTCTCATTAGGATACATTTTTTTATTAGAAATTGTAGCTCGTTCTATGTGGGGCCTTGCTTGAAATTTTTGATCCGGGCCCCGCAAAAACCTTGTGACATGCCTTAGTAGTAGGCCTGGGTAAGCTGCACAGGAAGAAGGCAAACAGCATGTTGTTTTGCAAACCATGAAGCTTGCAAAGCTTTAGATTGAATGCGACTAACAACTCCTCTAATTGGGGAGAGGAGTTGGCCTAACGGCTAGGGCGCTCGACCTCGGACCCCGGGAACTGGGTTCGAGTCTCAGTAATGACGCTGAACATCCTGTGATTCTGGGCAAATCACTTCATCTCCCTGTGCCTAACAAAAAATGAATGTGTGTCCTTATGTAACGTAACTGGTGCTATGTAAAGCACTCTGATACCTGATTGGATTCTGGTCAAGTTCGCATTATATAAAACTCTGGAAAGGGAAAAAAAAAAATCAGACTGCAGTGGAAACTTTCCAGCTATGACACCAGGATGGGACCCTCAGCCACTTGACTTTTTCATCAGAAGTGCCTCTCCATGTCGAGGAGGGAGCGGATGTCGTCGGTGGCAGCGAGTAGGGCTGTCTCGGTGCTGTTGTTGCTGCGGTATCCGGATTGGGAGTTGTCCAGGACATTGTAGGCTTTGGTGAAGTTTGCTAGCTGGGTGTTGTCAGCCTTGTTGATGACCTTGGCTGCGAATAGAAGCAGGGGGATGGGTCTAAAGTTCTTGGAGTCCGTCGGGTCTGCGGAGGGTTTCTTCAGGAGGGGGTTGACTTCGGCGTGTTTCCCGTCATCGAGGAATGTGGCAGTTTCGAGGAAGCAGTTGATCATCTGGCGTAGTTGGGGTGTGATGGCTGTGGAAGATGTGGGGTGGGCAGGGGTCCGAGGGTGCTCCGGAGTGGATGCTCTCCATGGTCTTTAGGGTGCCTTCTGTCAAGAGCGGGGTCCAGGTGAGCAGAGTGTTGGATGGCGTCAGTGGGGGTTGGATCAAGAGCGGGGCGTAGAACTTGGTTGTTGAAGTTGTCATAGTTCATCTTAATCTTGAGGTGGAAAAAGGTGCTGAGTCTGTTGCAAAGGTCTTGGGATGGTGGGACGTCTGTTGTTTCGCTATTGAGTTTGGCGAATTCCTTGGTGATGGGGAAGAGTTCTTTGGTGTTATGGGCATTGGTGAGAATTCTGCCTTGGAGGAACTTCTTCTTTGTGGACTTGAGTTGGTGTGTGCTGTGGTGACTGCTCTGTAGGTGGTGCGTGTTTCTGGGGTTCTGTTGTTCCTCCATGTCTTTCCAAGTCGCCGGCAGCAGCGCTTGGATTCTTGGAGTGCGGGGGTGAACCAGATTGCTTCCTTGATGTTTCGTCCTGTCGCTTTCTTGAGAGGGGCGAGTGTGTCGGTGCAGTTCCTGATCCAGTGGTGGAGGTTGCGTGCAGGGGTGTTAGCATGAGGGCAGAGTTGAGCTGGTCTTCGGTGACTTTGTTCCAAGTTCTCGCCCTTCTTGCCGCGCAGCTGTCACCATTAAGTAGGGTTCGGAGGAGGGCAGTCAGCTGGGAAGCGGTAGCGGGAAGGCCACACTGGAGGGGGAGGGGCCACAGGAGCAGCAGCGGCATGGAGCGAGAAGAGAGCACAGAGAGGAAACAGAAAAGAGGACAAAAATTGAGAAAAGAGCGCAGAGTGAGCAGAGAGTGAAAACAGAAATGAGAGAAAAGAGGGTACAGAGAAGCCAAGAGAGGCAGAACAGCAGAACAGCAGAGTGCTCGCCCACTGGACCACCAGGGATGAGGCACAGGCAGGAGCCTGCGGGTGTGGAGGAGGGCCTCAAACACCCAGCAGGGGTCAGCAAAACGAAGAGCTCAGGGGGCAGCACTTAGTGGTGGAGCTGTGCGGGGGAGACCTGTCACACTAACCAGGGCAGTGGTCTCGCTGGTGTCAAATCAGACGCCACCAACCACGAGTCCCACCATAACCCAGGTAGGGGGCAGTAGTAACACTGTACTCATTGTGTAGTTTAGGTGCACCCTAAGATCATCAGAGCCTTGTCCGCTTTCTGGGATGAGTCCAACATATTGTGCTAGGTTTCCCGCTGGATCACAAATGCTGAGTTTACTGCGGTAAAACAGAATCAGCCAGGAAAGGTAAAACAAGGAAGAAAGGGTAACACACACTATATAGCGCCTGTGCTTTTGGTTTTGCAGGAGCATCCCTCACTCACTTATCTCCCTCCACCCCCTTCCCCTATGCCTCACTCTGTAGTAATCACTAGTTATCTCTAACGTTGACCCACTCTCACATTCCAGTTCTCCTATTCTCCTTCTTTACTTCCTCCTCCTTCGCTATCCTCTTTATTTTGCTTTCTCTCTCAATATCAACCTCTCCCCTTCCTTTTTTTTAAATCTTCCATCCATACCTCGAACAAGGGAATAATAAAAGTGAGTACTTTTCACCAGTGCAGCTCTGCTGAAACCTGAGCAGCGGAAGATGGGGGATTGTGCGACTGCCTAGGTGAGGAGCCTGCAGTGTTGCTAGGTAACAGCCTCCTACTGATCTCCAAATACGTGAAACCACTTTATTTGCCCATTTGTGTCTAGATAATATATTTGGTATTTTGTTGCCTTATTCACTGGGATTTACGTGTTAATTGTATTACTCGACTGGTTACAGTTTTAATAAGATGGCTTTAGACTCAAGACATAAATCAACAATTCATGTGAGCTCTGCAAGAAAGCGATCTTTAAGGAGGTCGACTGGACCCAAATAATGTGTGCAGGGAGAGCATTTCCAAAATACTTGTTTTTTTTCTAGAAAAGGAGGTGTTTTAGAGAGGATATTTCTTTAATCTGGGCGTGTCTACCTTGGTCAGAGCTTGGCCTTGGAGGACTCCGAAGAACCACCAAAGGACTGATGTTTTGGAGAAGAGGACCAATAGCCAATGGGTAATACTAGCGAGGGTAATTCGGTTTTCACATACCAGGTGAAATGAATTACCACCAGTGTTCAATTTTAGCTGGTGGTTATCGGTGGGTTTCAATGGCACTAACTGTTTGCGACCGGCACTTATTTTTACTTATCAAACATTTCCTGAGAGCAAGAGCGGGAAAAGCACTAGGGATGGGTGATAGAATCCGCTCTGCAGGCGAAGTTGATGTTTTTTTGGCCACTCTGTTTTACGCTTGTAATGCAGGGTTCCGGCCAACCCTTACCAACTGTTGAGTGGCAGAGTTTTTTCTCATGCCCGGCTCGCCAACGACAAGTTGGCCAGCGAGAATTGGCATTCACTAGTGCAATTTTGAGGCCCAAGGAGGGCACCAAGAGAGATTTTCCCACAGCAGGCGGTCGTGACAGCTCGCGGTGAGAAAGCTGCTGCTCGAGTAGAAAATCTACTTGAGCGTCCGCAAAAGCAACTCGAGCAGCAGTGCCTTCTAGTGTGCTGCATTGTGCTGCTCGCGCTGATTTTTCCGCGTGGAACAAGTTCCCGGTTCTAAAAGTCAGCACGAGTGGAGCAACCTGCTGACTTCTGCCCATTCGCGGAACTCAGTGGAATCTCACAGAGGTTTCAAGTAATTCTGCGTAGTTTCGCAGAGTGAAACTCCGTGAGTTCCGCCCACCCCTAAAAACCACACAAAGGGGGAAGGAGGAGGAAGAGAAACACGGAAAAACCATCACAAAGGGAGAAATCAGGAACCTGCAAGAGTGAGATAAAGGCAGGGAGTGTCTGTAGTGGATTAAAAAGGCATGAGCTAGATTCAAAACTATGCAGCTTTGGTGTTCGGCCTGCCACAATTTAATAGCTCTGACCTCAGCTTCTGAGCCGATCTTTGGGCACTTGCACTCATTCTTTTACAAATTAAGCCCAGATTACCACAATATTCTAAATGTGACTGTGAGCATCCAGAGCCGCAAAACTATAATTTCGATCAATATTGGCACTGACCTGTAAACCTTAAATGCTACACCAGCTTCAAAGGAGCCTCTTCCTCCAGGATCTAGACATTTCTAACCTCACACTCACCAAAAAGGAGCCCACATACCAATTAACATCTTCTAGATGCCATATTCGTCTCTCCTTTCATAAATTATACTACAGGTCAGGCAATTTCTCGAGCATGGTCTGACCATGTAGACCATGTAGACCATAAAACTGTAAAAAACTCAAAAATGAAGAGAACCCATACCACAATAAGATAGATATTGCAAATCATTCAACAATTTTGAGGCTCGTCTGTCTTTCAACAAAATGTACTATCAGACACAGAAGCCGATGCTGATAGAGTCTTCAGACCTTTACATCAGAATATGAGAAGTCGACTGGATGCTATTCTGCCAACTAAGAATACACTATAATCCATGAACACCCACCTCAGCAAAAAATATGTTTTACACCTGATCTTGCCACTCTTAAAATAGAAACAGGGAGAGAGAAACTAAATGGAGACTTAAATATTATCAAGAGAAAAAAAAACTTTACATAAGTTGTATTGCCAACTATAAATAGCACATACACAACACAAGCAATTATTATGCTACTACGCATACTACATGTGCCCAACAAGAGCTGTTATGAGTGCCCACATCTTCAAATACAAATAATCTGCCACTAAGAATGTGTGTCCACTTTCCAAACTATTCACCATAAAGATAGACTCCAGATTAATTCAGAAGCTAAAGAAGAAGATAAGGGCTATGTGACCTTCCGTCTCCCCTGCCCCTTTATTATACTCACATGCTTTAATAAAATGCTCACCAAGCAGGCCATCAGCATCACAGCCACTACCAAACCAATGGGTTCACCAGTAGAAATCTGTCCTACCAGAGTTCTGAAGCAGTTGCTATCTGTGATGGTGAATTGTGTTGCTCTTCTATTTAATTGTTCTTTTAAGTAGGGTCTAGCACTAGATGAATGGCTGTCTGCAATTGTAAAATCGCACTAAAAAGAAACCTATGTTATCACAGATATCCCAAATAATTTTCCTGTCGGCTCATCATTTCTATACCAGTGGAAAATTTGAAAAAAATGGTCTTAGATGAATCGTATTCCTTTGTTGAGTCTACTAATGTGATACATCATCTATAGACCGGTTTCAGAACCGGCATTAGCTTTGAACTACTGTTACTGGATGTTCTTGAAAGATTAGTGGATGGCAGTGAGCCGGGACACTAGCGTTACTTGACCTCTCGGCATCCTTTGACACCATTGACCATTCACTATTTGCTAACAGACTTAAGACCATTGTCATAAATGGATTAATCTTGAAAGGTATATAATCCTTCCTTTCAAACTGATTCCAGCCCATCTTTCCTTCGTACATTTTAGTAGGTAGATAAATCCATCACATATGGTGTCCCTTAAGGATTGGTGCTTTTACTATTACTATTACTATTACTATGCAATGTGTGTATGATCCTGCTGGAGCCCTAGCAATCCACTGACATCCCCAAACTAAATGATTTTCTTCTTCTAATCCTTACAACTATTCAGAAATGGATAGATTCATTTAAAAACCTTAATTTGAATCTCAATAAAACTGGGCTTTTGATAAAATAAAGGCTTCCAGGAAAAGTTGACTTTTAACCTGTGGCCTGACTCTCATGGTTCAATGGAATACAATATGTAAAATCGATATTTCCATTCATAAGGAAGTTCTTTAGAGGTCCTAATCTCAAGAGTAGCAACTTCCTGCTTTTGGAAAACCCTCCCTTCTCTCATTTCAGAACATCATTCCAATGCTTTACTCACTCTTATGTAAGCACCACTGGACAATGGAAATGCTCTCCACATGAATCTGCCTGAAAGATCAGCTCACTGCCTCCAACTCGTCTGGACTTGTAGCTGGTTTGCAGCAGCACACGCATATCACCCCTCGGCTAAGGGTATTGCATTAGCTACCGATTAGGGAAAGAATCATTATCACCAGGAATATCTTAAGGATTTCAGGGGCCCTGGGCCAAATGTAATTCGGGGGCCCCTGTCTGGAACAGCTTTGAATTTCTGATCCATTTTCAGCTCTTTCATACACACATTGGCCAGGTCATTGAAAGTGCACAGGCACACTTGTCCAAAATCTAAATGTGTTTACATCTAATATTCATGGATAGTGACATGTTTTAAATATTATAATACAGTCGCTCACTAATATTACAAATACTCTTTGTTACCCTGTCCCATTTCTTATATGTGACCTGAAAGAAACCTTTTTTATGGATTTTGAATGGTGTTGAAAAAAATAAAATGTCTCTGTCTTTAATAGACAGAGACATTTTATTTTTCTCAACACCATATAACACCCACACTCAAAATATGTTGAAGGAAAATGGTATTTAAATCAATCTGTTTAAGAATTATTCAGGGTCATCAGGGCAAGACTCTGTAGAACGGAGCTGGCTCTGTCAGGGGGCCCCATGAAAGGCTGGGGCCCTGAGCTAGGGCCTACTTTGCCAAAATGTCTCTGATTATCACTTCATAAATGCAACATTTTGGATGGATACATTTCTGTCACACATCCTGAGTCACACACTGAGCTCAGCTTATACATGTTTTGTTGAACATCCCTAGAATGCAAACCATCACTTCAGGAGACATGGCACACCAGGATACTGACAAGACATGTAAAAGTGCTACTCTTGATCCTTGAACTCCTTCTCCTGTGTCTATAGTTCAGTAGACAGTTAAGACCTTTCTTTTTAACCTACAGTTTTTACTGGTGCATTTTAGTTTACACTTTTGTTGTGTTCTCCTATTGCACCAAGAACATCTTATGTATGTGTATAGAAGTACAATGTAAGCTACAATAACATTTATGAATACTGTCCCCAAGTCCTGTGACTTTTTCTCCAATGAATAAAAACGTCAGCATTCATCAGCATTGACTTTTACGAGGCCTTTGGATGTGGTGACTGGGAATAAATATATATGACATGGGTGAAAGTGCATTATTCCTCTAGTGTAAGACTCCCAACCCTCAGTAGATTCATGAATCAGGTGCCCACATGTAGAACCCAAATTCTGGAGATAAGGTGATGATGATTTTGCTCAGTAACTGAACTTAAACTCTGCTTCCCTAGTCAGAAGTCAATCAGTGAAACCATGATTGAGTTTCTTTATACCAGAGGTGCCCCCTACCCCCTTCCTTTGCTTTTGAAACAAATGCTGACCGTAAAATATTTTAGTGCACCCTCACAATTTACTAAGTCTCCTCTGGAAAAGGAGACATAATGGTGACTCCCCTGAGTGCCGTACTTTGCCGCCTGATTTCTACTCTGATTACAATCAATGACTATCTACTGCAATGGGAGGGCCCATCTTCTCAATAGTGTGGACACATCTTCTCTATGTGACTTTCAGGATAGGGAATGACTCTGCTAGTATAGAGGGGCTTGCCAGTGAGCCTTTCCAGACCTCTGTTTTCCATAGGTTACTCCCACAGAGCAGTCAGCCAGCTCTATCTCCCACAGCCTTTTGACATAATCTCCTTACTAAAGTCTCCTGACAAGTCCTTCTCGATTCACTTTGACTTTCAGCTCCGCATCACTGACTGAAAGAAACCCCCTCAAACGTGCACAGCTCACCCACCTCGGTGATATCATTAGACACATGGCCAAATCATCAGGCACTCTGCCTCACGTCCAAGAGTCAATAATCTTTAATCCTTGTAGCATAATTTGTGAACCAGCCATATTCTGATTCATCTAAATTATTCAGAGAACCAGCTTTGCTCACCTTTGTCTCTCACTACAACCAATAGAACAATGAATCACCTCAGAATTCACAGGATGGAAGACACCATTGCTATTTAAAGGGTCCACTTCCACTTGTAAATTGCACTAAAGGGAGCTGGGTGTCTTCTTCCACAGTGGAGGCACAAACCACCAGAGTCCAGAAGGCAGAATCCCTGGCTGAAAAGTCAAACGCATATTAACTGTGTTGATTACTTTCATCTCATTTCTTCAAAGACAGGTGCATGGTATCTGTCATTTTCATGGTATGTTATGTAATGTTATGTTAATGTTGGACTTGGACCTTTTTTCAGGGTCATCCAAGAACCTTTTGCCTTCTACCTGTTTTTTGTCTGACTTGTTTTTGTTAGTTTTCTGACTCTGGGCACTTTACCACTGCTGTTTAGTACTAAAGTGCATGTGCTCTCCCTTGTAAACATAGTAAGATTTGTCTACACATGTTTGGCATATTTAATTTACCTGTAAGTCCCTTGTACAGTGGTATCCCATTTACCCAGGGCCTGTAAATTAAATGCTACGAGTGGGCTTGCAGTGCTGCTTGCGCCACCCACTGAAGTACCCTTTCAAACTGTCTCAGGCCCCTGCAGGGCCTGCTCACGTCATTTTACTGCCGCTGTGACGTTGCATTTAAAGTGGTTGCCACGTCTGAAACTCCCTTTTTACTACACATAAGTCACCCCTAAGGTAGGCTCTACTAAGCCCTATTGGCAGGATGCCGTGTAGGTAAAAGGTAGGACATGTGCCTTAACTGTGTGGCATGTCCAGGTAGTGACAAACAGCCTATTTGGTTTATCACTGCTGTGAGTCTGCCCTCTCATAGGTTTGAATTGTGAATTCCCTGATATGTGTTTCAGTGGTAAGTTCTGATATGAAAGAGATAGTGTGACCATGTTTGGTATGTTTGGAATAGTAGGGATAAATCCTGTTTATTGGTAAAAGCGGATTTGTCACTACTATTTTAGAAATTCCACCTTTACAAGTGGGCATTTCTGTGTGTTTATGAGTCTTGGGGCCCGATGTATGACCATGAAAATTGTGCATCACAAATTGCGACTCTTTTGCAAGTCGCAATTAGCGTGGCGCAATTTCTGATGTACAACAGTGTATTTCACACTGTTTACAATTCCCAATGGGGTCGCAACTTGCGAGGCTCATTAATATTAATGAGCCTCTCGCAATTTGCTAGCCCATTGGGAATGACAGCCCTCCCTGGGATAGTGGCCTGCTGGGCTCAGCAGACCACCATGCCTGGGACTGCTTTTTAATAAAGCAGTTTTTTTAAAAAAATGCAGCCCGTTTTCCTTAAAGGAAAATGGGATGCATTTAAAAAAGAAAAATGAAACTATTCAGTTTCATTTCTTTAAGGGCAGGCAGTGGTCTTTGGGACCCCTGCCCGCTCTTAAAAAATATTTTCCAACATACTCACAAAGGGGAAGAAGGTGGTAAACTGCAAGTGTTTTGTGGCCACAAATGAGGTCGCAAACACTAGTACATAACATGTTGACTGGCTCTTAGGAAGGGACGCCCCTTCCTAATAGCGAGAGTCGCAAATGCTATTTTGCGAGTCAGGGACTTATAAAACAGCATTTGTACATGCCATTACCCTTTTTTGCGGCCGCAAATGGGAGGTTCTCCCGTTTGTGGCCACAGAAAAGGGTCGTACATCTGGCCCTTGGTGCCCTGCCTGGGTGTGTATTCACTGTCTGATTTAGATTGACAGGAGAGAGGGGATGTGCGTTCACTGTGGACAGTCACAAGGGGGGGTTGAGGTGTGTTCTGCCTTTCCTGGGTGAGTCTGCGCTGGGCTGAATAGACCTTGGGTGCATTTAGAGTAGTGGGAGGAGTTCCCTTGCACCTGAATAGGTCTGCTCTGCATTTAGAGTGGTGGCAGGAGTTGCACCTGAACCTGAATAGGGCTGTGCCTGCCTTCTACAATGCTGTCTCTGCCCCCCTGTAGTGGGTATGGGGCCTGGGCTTTGGATGTGAATGGGGGTGTTGTGCACTTATAAACAATGTTTGATGTTCCCCCCAGAACAAAGAATTTTAGACTAAAGGTACAGGGGCTGTGACCCCATGAATGTAGATATTTCGTAGGACTGTAACAGACGCTGCTGGCTCTACAGACTGCCAGGAGGACCGCCATTGGACTGAATTACTCAGACTGCTGACCTGCTGCTTGCTGGGTGGAGAGATGGACTGCCACTGTTGTTACCTAGACCCTTGTACTGGCCTGCCTGTGTCCTTTTGTTGGTAACCCCAGAGATCTCTCAGGGCTGTGTGGCTTGCCCTAGGTGATTTGAAACAGCACATGGTGAGCGCTGTGCTTTCCACCCTGTGATTTTAACAGCGTGTGTGGAGAGCTGGGGTTGCTTCCCTCATCATTCCCAGAGCCCAAAAGTAAAGCTCTGCAACTTTGGGCTGAAAGGCTTCTCTGTGCCTCTAGCATAATGCAGGCCTTGGTGCTGAAGGCCCTTGCATTTGTATTGGCCGACTCGGGCCGTGCTACCACCCGCTGCACCAGAACCGTGTACAGAGAGGATCCCTTCCGGAATACTTGGAGTTTCCTGGCAACCCCAACGAAGCCGGTGCAGTGCAGACTCCAGCTGCGGCAGCTCCCTCAACGGAAATGAAAACCCTGGGAATGGGTTCCCACATTGTCTAGCAACGCCAATATCACTGTGGGCATGGCCAGCCACTGTGGAAGGCCGGGCAGAGGAGAGCGAAGCCAATAGAGACTTTGTTCCGTGCCCCGCTGCCGCAGCACAGAAGGAGCCAGTGCAGTTTAAGGCTAATGGGTGAGTGACCCACCACACCTGGCATCCCAGCCGGAGGAGGCTGGTGTGGAGCCATTATCCTTCACCGCATTTGTTAGGCAGCTGCACCACATGATCCTGGGCAGCTTCCTTGGGCAAATTTTTTTCCATACAGGGGGACCAAGGTAGTTCTCCTGTTGCCTTGGAGAGTGTGTTCGCCCTACCCCTGCGCTGGTGGCCTTACTTAGCGGAGCATTTCTGGCTCAGCGGCTGAGTGGGAAGGAAGCCTCCATGGAGGTCCCTGTCTGGCTGAGCCTGTCGGAGCACCGGACAGATAGTTGTTGGGGCGCAGTTCCCTATGGCCTGGTATTGACTACCATAGCAAGTTTGTGGTGACAACGGTGTAAACTACTGCCTGTTATGCCCTGATGTGGGGATATGCATATGTTGGCACCACCCTGATGACCCATCTGGGGTTTACAGTACATATATGATGTGGCAGCTCAGACCCTGATGTGATGATTTAGGTCATGTATGCCTTGCATTGGTCAGGACCACAGGCATTATCTCAGGATTTGCTTATATGTACAGTGATGGTGGATTTATGATGTGCGCACTCTACAAGTATTTACTTTAGTGCACTACTGATGTTGTGATGACAATTGCCATATTGGCAAAGTAACAGTGTAACCTATGTGATATCATGACAAGTGCCTATGGCACAGTGATTTATGTGATTATGGTCTAAAGTGTTTTATGTACAATACAAAGGATATTTGTATTTAACATTGTGTGTAGTCTCTTTTTCTGGTTTGCCTAGTGTGTCACTAGTGTGTGTGTGTGTTGCACAAACTCAATTATTCAATCAATCAAGTGTATGTTAAGCGCGACTACTCACCCGTGAGGGTCTCTCTCAATCTGCTGGGGAGGTGGGAAGGTGCTGGTTCCAGTCCATCAAGGAGGGGGTCTGTTGAAGAGTCAAGTTTTGAGGTTTCTCGTGAAGATGGGGAGTGATGTTGTGAGGTGGAGCGGTAGGGCGTTCCAGGCTCTGGCCACGAGTAAGGAGAAGGAGCGGCCTCCTGATCTGATCTTTCTGGCATGGGGGTCCAAGGCGTAGGAGAGCTGGGCTGATCGTAGGGTCCTTAGGGGCGCGTGGAATTTGAGTTAGTTGTTCAGGTATGCTGGTCCAGATTGTGGAGGGCTTTGTGTGCGTGGGTGAGAATCTTGAAGGTGATTCTAGCCTCGATGGGGAGCCAGTGGAGTGTGAGCAGGTGTCTTGGCAGGTTGAGGACCAGTCTTGCGGCAGCGTTCTGCATGTTTTGTTGCTTGCGAGTGAGGTTTGTTTATTCCGGCGCAGAGTGCGTTGCTGTAATTGAGTCTGCTGGTGGCGAGGGCATGAGTGACAGTCTTTCTGTGCTCGAGGGGGATCCATTTGAAGGTCTTACATAGGAGGCGGAGGGTGTGAAAGCAGGAGGATGCAGCGGAGTTGATCTAGCAGTCCATCTTGAGCTCGGAGTCCAGGATGATTCCAAGGTTGTGTGTGTGGTCCGTGGGGTGGATGGGCTTCCGAGGGCAGGGGGACTCCCGGTGTCGTTCCAGGCGTCGGGGTGTGGGCCCATGATGAGTACTTTTGTTTTGTCAGTGTTGAGTTGTAGGCAGCTGCTTTTCATCCATTTGGCGACGGCTTCCATGCCTTCTTGAAAGTTGTGTTTTGCTGCATTGGGTTTGTTGGATAGGGAGAGGATGAGTTGGGTGTCGTCTGTGTATGAAACAATGTTAAGTCTATGGGTTCTGACGATGGGGGCGAGTGGAGCCATGTAGATGTTGAAGAGCGTGGGGCTGAGGGAGGATCCCTGGGGGACTCTGCAGGTGGTTGGTGTGGGGTCCGAGAGGAAAGGTAGGAGTCTGACCCGCTGCGTTTTGCCAGAGAGGAAAGAGTGGATCCAGTCGAGGGCCTTGTCCCATACCCTCGTGTCGTGGAGTCTGCATGTTAGGGTGCGGTGGGAGACTGTGTCGAAGGCCGCTGAGAGGTCAAGGAGGATGAGGGCTACTGTTTTTCCACTGTCTAGGAGGGAGCGGATGTCGTCTGTAGCGGCGAGGAGTGCGGTTTCTGTGTTGTGTTTTTTTCTGAAGCCGGATTGGGAAGAGTCGAGGATGTTGCGCTTTTCGATGAAGGTGGCGAATTGGCAGTTGATGGCTTTCTCAATGACTTTTGCTGGGAACGGGAGCAGGGAGATGGGTCTGTAGTTTTTGAGGTCAGTGGGGTCCGCCGAGGGCTTCTTTGGGAGGGTTTCCAGTCGTCGAGGAAGGAGGCTTTCACCAGGGAGAGGTTGATGGTGTGGCAAAGAATGGGTGCGATGGTGTCGATGGCTCTGTTAAAGATGTGGTGGGGGCAGGGGTCTGTGGGGGCCTCAGAGTGGATTGACTTCATCGTCTTCAGTATGTCTTCGGTGGTGAGGGCTGTACAGCTATTAATCGTTGGCTTTAGGGTGTAGGGGGTGGCTGGTGAGGGTTCACTGTGTTGGTTGTTTTCTTCGAGGTTGTCGTAAATGTTCTTGATTTTGTGGTGGAAGAAGGTGTTTGTTGCAGAGGTATTGTGAGGGAGGAATGTCTGTAGACTAGCTGGTGGGTTGGGCGAACTCCTTGATGATACTGAAGAGTTCTTTGCTGTTGTGCGCGTGCGTGGTGATTCTGTCTTCGATTGCTGTTTTTCTCATATTTCTGAAGAGTTGGTGGTGGGCATTGGTGGCGGCTCTGAAGTTGTTGTGGGCTTTAGAGGATTTGGAGTTCCTCCAGGCCTTTTCGAGGTGGCGGTATGTGCGTCTGGACTCTTGAAGTTTGGTGGTAAACCATCTGGCTTTGTTGGTGTGTGTGTTGTTGTCCTTCTTGAGGGGGGCTATGGTGTTGGTGCTGTCGGAAATCCATCTGTGAAGACTTCGGGCTGCAGTGTTGGGGTCTTCGTCTTCTGCGGTGGTTGGGGTGGAGTTGCCAAATGAGGACGTGAGCTGGTCATCCGTGATTTTGGTACAGTTTCTTCATGGGAGCAGGTGCTGGTGTCTCTGGATGGTCGGTGTTCTGAACGTGAAGTGGATACATCGATGGTCTGTCCACGGGAGTTTGGTGGTGTGGCTGAAAGTGATGGAGTTCCCTGTTGTGAAGACGGGGTCAAGGGTGTGTCCTGCTGAGTGCGTAGGTTCAGTCACGATCTGGCGGAGTCCAATGTTGTGGAGGTTGTCCAGGAGGTATGTGGTGTTGGGGTATAGTTGATTGTCGAAGTGGAAGTTGAGGTCTCCCAGCAGGGTGTAGTTGGTGGATGCGATGGCTTGCGTGGAGATGATGTCCGGGATGGAGTTGGTGAAAGATCCGCGGGGTCCGGGGGGTCAGTAGACAAGAGTTCCTTGGAAGGTGGTGGTAGGGCTGTCCTGTATCTTGAAGTGTAGGTGTGCCATCAGGTCTGTGGGCTCGCCGGGGAGTGGCTCAGCCAGAGGGTGGATTTGTGGACGATGGCAATTCCTCCTCCCGGGCGTGTGGGGCCCGGGAGGAGCCTGACTGCTCTGCCAAGCTACCAAGGGGGTGTGCAGGGGTTATCTTAGGTGTGTAACTCCCTTACCCTGACTAGTGTGGTGGGTTCTGCCTGGCTTAGGTGCATACCCTAGCCAACCTCAACCCCCATTTCTAACAGTTATGTTATGTTAACTGAGAATATTATATAGTGTTATATTAGTATTCATGTGGCCTTGCAGCGCTGTCAGATTTAGGTATTTTCAAGCCTTAGGGCCTCATTTATATATAGGAGGATGGCCTGTTGTTCTGCCAGGGCAATGGAGTTGCTGGAGCAGAGTTTTCTTTTAGAAAATTCTGGGCTTTTGAAGCTCTGGCATGTCTATGCGTTTTATTAATTTTATTAATAATTAACAATTAATTATTTGTCTTGTGAAGGTATGTTTCAATAATCAACTCGTTTGTTCTAACATAAGAGAAAGTTACATGAGGGTTAGCTTATGTGTGCTGTTCATGTATTTACAATAACGTGCAAGTTTTCATGTTTAAACGTTGCTGTGTGCTATTTATTTTGAGCACAAAACGCTGTCAGAATTAATGCTTTTTATGTTGCAAAGCTAGATAAATGCATACACATAAGGGTATTAGTGGGGTTAACACTGTTTAATCATTATGTTGTATTAACGTTGTTTTTATTTCTTTTAAATTGAGATGGTCTATTGTGGCCTATGGAGGCCTAATTCTTGTTGGCTGATTTGAGAGCCTGGCCTCGAGTGAATATTTCTGTGATGTGGCAAGAGGGACCCCTGCTGGAGAAAGGTCGAAGACAACTGACCATAGTCCTTCTATGAAAATTTTCCATGAGGACGGCAGCAGCTTTGGGTGTACTCCAAGAAAAATGAAAGTGTCCTTGGCTTTCTCAAAGGACAAAGGAGCCTTAGAGGGAAACTCTGAACTGTGGCTCGATGGCCGAGGAAGAATCGGATTAAAAGTGTTACATGTTTATTTCCTTGGTTCCTGTTCCGTAGTTTATGCCTTGTGACTTTTCCTGAGCGGAGATTTCCAGATGTAGCAAAGCTACATTTCTTCCTTCTCGTTCTGCTCGGTGATACAGTTTATTCAGCCAACTTTATGTGTGTTTCTATTGTATTTTCCATTATAAAAGCTGTTAGTTTAGGGAGGGCTCTCCCCACTCTTTTGGCCGCCTTCACGCGTTGCTGAGGTTCGATGCTGAGGACATTATCCTGAGAGACGTTTACCGAGAGACTGGTCCTGACCCGTTCTGACACTTAGTTAGAATAGGTAACTATGAGAAATGATTTATTCTGATTGATTTACTTTGACTAATTTTAGATAAAGCAATATAACTTTTAAACATGGTGTTGAATATTCTTTCTTGTCAATTATTGGGTACATTTTGATTATTGTTGTTGTATAGTTTCTATAGAGTATGATTAAGGATAACCACTATAATCAGATCCTATCGTCCTAGATATAGATGCAGGGTTTTCCTTCCCACAGGTCTTTTGCTGGTAGAGTATTTGAGCGTATGTTAGTGAAATGGGCCCTAGCGTATGAAGAATGTATGTGCGTGTAACTGTGAGATTACTCTATCTGTGGTAGTGGGCATATTTTTGATACCCTGATCTGTATCAATTTCTCTGGTAGCAGAGGATGGTTGTAGATGGTTGTCTTGATCTGATAAGATGAGATAAGATTGCTTGTAAATTAGCTTATTGATTATTGATTTATTTTGATGTTGTTGGTATATGTACTAATACTATATGTTGGAGTCGTGATGTTGAGTTATATGTAGTGCTTCTGGAATTTGGAAGCTGTGGAAGCAGTTCCGTAGTAGGGCAGAGAAGGTGTATATGATGCTCTTGGGAAAGACGGGATTGTAAGGAATTACGTGTGACAATTGAAGTTGCGCGTTCACATTGTCTGGGTTCGGAATCAGTGACATCGTCGTATGTTACTATTAGAAAACATTTCTGGTATATAAGGAGTGTGTATCGTAGTGAAGGTTATCTGTGAAACTCTGGTCTTAAGTCCCAGGGATCCGTAAGGATTGCCGTTAAAGCTTATCGCGGGAGGAGTAATAGGTATTCTCTGAGCTTGTTTGAGGAACTGGGAGTTATAATTCTGTACAGAGACAGGTTGTGCTGTTCTGTTCTCGAGAAGCAGGATTCTGTGTGCATGTACTATATTTTTCTCGTATGAATGTGCGTGAATGCATATACATTTATTGACTGTAAGACTCTTTGGATAAGTCCTAGAGAAAACGGTTATGCGATGTATGAAAGTTGTTGATTCTTGAGAAATAGACTCTCTTTTACTATTCTGTGGTTAGCGAAGCAGACAATGGAGATGTTTTTATGTTGTAACTAATAGATTTTGTAGAAATTTTGACACACGAACTCTATTGAGAGTTTTGTAAAGGAGGGGTAGACGAATGACAGAGACAGGAGACAGAGACTGCAGCGATTGTTGACGTCAGAAGGTCCGCGCACTGATTGGATAGTGAATCAGAATAGGGTTCGCGCTGGGATTGGTGCGTTAGTGTGAGTCGCGCAGAGATTGGAAGAGCTGTTTAGTGACATAGACGCTCCAGGATTGGTGCGTTAGTGTGAGTCGCGCTGCTATTGGTTGAGAAACTCGTATTGTATATTTATAATACGGAAAGAGTAGAGAGTTTGATAAGCGCTTGCTAAAATGTATTACCAAGAAGAGAAAAAGAAAAAGACCTTCTTTGGAAAAGTCAAAAAGTGGTTTAGCAAGGATAAAGAGGCTAAAACGAGAGAGGGTGAGTTGTTACCTCCAGCGAAACTCCTGCATCCTTCATGGCTGTGAAATATGGATTGCATACCTGTATATGGTTGCAGAATTGGGTTAAGTATACTAAAGAAGATGGTGTTCTAGCATTTCCGGAACATGGTTCATTTAATTTGGCCGTGTTAAGAAATTTACGGGAAAAGATGTTATGTCTTGACCCGAAGCCGAGACCTACACAGTTCGAGGCTTTAGTGGAATGGGAAGAGGAAGTTCATGACCGAGAAAAACAAAGGTCTGGAGGGTATTATAGGTACATGTTTGGGAGGAGACATGATCGGGAAACACATCAAGATCGAATGAAAAGATGGCGAGATGCTTGTATGTCAGAGGGATTATATCCAATGAGAACAGTTGAAGCTTCTGCTCCTTCGACAGAAAGAGCTTCTGAGTCAGACATGAGAAGGTATGGAGAATATGAGGATGAGGTCTTAAATGACATGATTTACAAGAGACCACCTCCATATAGAACAGAACCAGATGAGAGTACACCAGTTGTTTCTCCGATAAAAGATACAGTTGAGAAAGAAAAAATGACACCTGAATCAAGAGGTAGTAGTTCCTTCAGGGAGAGGGAGAATGGAGGTAGTGAGGAAAATGCTAGAAAATTAGCAAAGACGACAACAGAACTAGCTGAGAAGATTAGAGAGTTAACGAAGAATCTGGAAGCTGTTACGGTGCCTGTAACTATAGGTCCAGTTATGCCTGTGTTTGACAAACAGAGAGCAGGTGAGAATGGACTGGTAATTCCATATATTGCAAATGAATTGACAAATTCAGTTGGTCCTTCAGGAGATTCAGAAAAAAGGACAGGGAGAAGTGACATGAAACAAACCAGACATGAAACATGTAGTGAACTATTGGATGTCAGTGAACCTAGTTGTTCAGGGATGCCGATTTTAGAACCGCAGAAAAAAGTGGTTCCAGTAAGAAAAACTGCAGAAATAACAGTGGACGATTTAAATGATTGGATGAAAGTTCTTCAGAAAAAGGATAAAGATTCATAAGTTATTGATGTGGTTAAGTTACGAATAGAATTAGAAGAGCTTGTGACAGGAACAGTTTCAACAGAAATCCTGAAGAGTCATCATGATGGTGAATTAATGTTTATGTGCAAGAGCATAACATGGAGAGCAAGAAATACTCATGATAGACTAAGAGCGATAGCAAATGAGCAAGGAGTTGACATTGATAGAGTAAAGGCTTTGCAGAAAACGTACAGGATGGATTTCACTGAGAAAGACATTGAAAATTTGAATACTTCTGGTAGAACAGGACAGATTAAAGAAATGGTGGCATTATTGCGAAGATGGGGTGATGTAGAAAAGTGGAAGGATAGGTGGTATAAGAAAAGAGAGGAATCTGAAGATAGAACAACTTATTCAGCATTTCCAGTAAGAGAAAAAGAGAAACCAGTGGAGAATTATCCCATGAGAGAAATACCTGGAGGAGGATATGTACATGTTCCATGGACCAGACAGGATATTTTATCATTTACGAATGATTTCCCTCGATTGAGAGAAAAGCCCGTCGAGTGGTATAGGCAGGTAGATAGGTTTGTGAAATTGTCAAAAGTGTTGTGGGTTGACCTGAATAGTCTGTTTGATATAATTGTTCCAGCAGACTTGTGGACTGAGTGTAAAATAGTTGTGAGTTGGCCTACTGAGGAATATCCAAGAGATTCAAGAACAGGGGCACCAGATCCAGAAGTGATGAGGAAGTATGATCAGGTGATGGTATACCTGAAGAGTAAAGTTCCTCCAAAAGAGACAGACTGGGTTAAGATAGATCGAACACAACAGGAAGCAAAAGAATCAGTTCATGCTTTTTACGAAAGGCTGATACTGGCATTTAAACAATTCAGTGGAGATGAACACCTGGGTGACAAGGATTTGAGTCATTTTGTATACAGGTTTGTATATGGTCTTAGACCTGAAATTGGTGAGAGAATTTGTGAACACACAGTGGATTGGCAGAGTAAAAAAGTAGATGAGATTTTGAGACATGCAAAATATTTCAGTGATGAAATTGAAGCAAAACAGAGAAAGCTGAAAGAAAAAGCAATGTGGGCACAAGTGAAAGTTGCGGAAAGACAGGAAGCACAGTTAGTGGAACAGGCAAATAATCCAGGAAATAATGGAGGAAATAGACCGAGATTTGCAGGAAAAGGAAGGGGAAGTCTTGAGGAAGCCAAAAAGAAGTTCCCTTGTCACAACTGTGGCCAACTGGGACATTGGAGATCTGAATGTCCTAATCCACCATTAGTGAATAATGAGGGTAAATCCTTAAATCAACAGGTGCAGAATGATGGGAATAACCAGCAGCAACAACAGCAGAAAGTTGTGAGACAGCAGCAGAGTCAAGAGCCAAAACCGCCCTTACCGCAGAATAGAGGGGTACAAAAGTACAATCAGGACTCAGGATTCTTCAATGATGAGCAGGTAAACAAACCGAAACGTTCTAACAAAGTACAGCAGTACTTGTTAAAGAGTGAAGGGAGTGAGTCTGAGGGTGATTATTGACGGTGCCGAGGAGAGGAAGAAGAGTGCATACTTGGTGCAACTCTAGAAATAGACCAGGCAGGACCATTTGTGGATGGGAAAATAAATGAAGAAGGTGTTACTTTTTTGGTAGACACAGGTGCGACAAGATCAACTGTCAGGTCAACAGATGTTAAAAATCTTCCTCTCTCGGATGAAGCAATCCAAGTAGTTGGTGTAGCCAATACACAGATCAGAACACGTCTTACTGAGCCAGTAAGAGTACAGATAGGGAAATTTTCAGACATGCACAGATTTATTGTCTGTGACACGAGTCCAGTGAACCTGTTAGGTAGGGACCTATTATGTAAAATGAATTGTACAATTTTTTGTACACCAGATGGAATAGCTTTTGAGACACCAGATGATGATGTATTCTACCGAATGACTCTAGAGAATAGAGAAAATGAGTTAATTGGTGCATTTCCAGTGTTCAATCCGGAGGATTTGCCTCGAGTGTTGAGAGATACAGTGAAAAGAGCAGTTTGGGATTTTACAGGAGAGGATGTGGGATTGATGAATAATGTAGATCCAGTGAAAATTGCAGTGAAAGAGGGAATTACATATCCTAACATTCCTCAGTACAAAATGACACCAGAAATAATTGAAGGGATAACTCCTATAATTGAGAAAATGATTCAGCAGGGAGTTCTGAGAGAACTACTGAGTAGTCCGTGTAATTCACCGATAATGGGACTGAAAAAGCCCAATGGCAAGTTTAGGATCGTGCAAGATCTGAGAAAAGTTAATCAAATTGTGGTGGCATGTTGTCCCATTGTGCCAAATCCATCAGTGATTCTGTATCAAATTCCACATGATGCTGAGTGGTATACAGTGATTGATTTGTGTCATGCGTTCTTTTCAATTCCATTGCATCATGACAGCCAGCCGATTTTTGCATTTAGGTTTGGCCAGCGTATCTTAGCATGGTGTCGTATCCCACAGGGGTATACAGAGAGTCCTTCGATATTTAATCAGTTATTGAAGAAATCGTTGGAAAGTTTGATCATGCCTGAGAGCTCAGTGCTAGTACAATATATTGATGACCTACTTGTGGCATCAAAGACACGTGAAGCTTGTGAAGTGGATACCATAGCTTTACTGAATCATCTGGCAGATGGAGGGTTAAAGGTATCTCCAGCCAAATTGCAATTTTGCAAGAAAGAGGTGCATTATCTTGGACATAATATTGAAAAAGGTCTGAGAAAAGTGACTACTGACAGGATCAAAATAATCAAAGAAATGAAAGCTCCGAAAACCCAGAGAGAAGTGAGAATGTTCCTGGGTATGGTGGGATATTGTCGTCAGTGGATAATTAATTTTTCCCTGATAGCAAAGCCATTGATTAAATTGACAAAAAATGAAATGACAGATCCGTTAGATCTGGATGCAGAACAACTGGCAGCATTTGAAGAGCTCGAAACTAAAATGTGTGAGGCTCCAGCTTTGGGTATGCCAGACTATGAAAAAGAATTCGAACTGTACTGCAGTGAGAGGAATGGATGTGCACTTTCAGTGTTAATCCAGAAACATGGGCAATTGAGAAGGCCTATTGCATACTTTTCATCGACACTTGACACTGTAGCCGTGGGGTTACCAGGTTGTCTGAAGGCTGTAGCTGCGACATGCAGAAGCCTGGAACAGAGTGAGGGAATCATAATGGGGTATCCTGTAAGGGTATTCGTACCTCACAATGTGGCAATTCTTTTGACAAGAAGCAGAACTCAGCATATGTCACATAGTCGGCTGACTAAATATGAAAAAGTGATTCTGGGAGCATCAAATGTGACTCTTGAGAGATGTGTGAATGTGAATCCAGCGACACTCTTGCCGGATATTGAAAATGTGGGTATAAAGATGGAAGATGATCATGATTGTTTGGATGTGCTTGAGTACTGTACAAAACCGAGACCAGACATAAAGGATATTCCCTTACCTGAGAATGACCATGTGTTGTTTGTGGATGGATCATGCCTGAGAAATGATAATGGTGTGCTATGTGCAGCATATGCAGTGTGCAAAGTTTCAGAGATCATGGAAGCATCACCATTGAAAGGAGTGAAATCTGCGCAAGTTGCTGAATTAGTGGCATTGACAAGAGCTTGTGAGATTGGGAAAGACATGAGAACAACCGTGTTGACTGATAGTCAGTATGGATTTGGAGTGGTGCATGACTTTGGCCAACTGTGGCTACAAAGAGGTTTCTTGACATCGGGTGGAACCCCGATAAAGAATGCTGAGTTGATTGGAAAATTGCTTGAGGCAATACAGCTGCCTAAGGAGTTAGCGGTTGTAAAATGTACCGCACATGGTACAGGGGACGATTTTATCTCTGTTGGTAACAGGTTTGCCAACGATGTGGCGCAATATTGCGCTAAGACCAACCAATCTATTAACCGGAGTAGGATGGAGGAAATGTCTCTCCTTTCTGTGATGTTTACTAATGTCCTAGAAACGTGGGATGAAGTAAAGCAGTTACAAGATGAGGCAGGAGAGGAAGAGAAACAAGATTGGGTTAAAGCAGGATGTGCTCCAAGAGAAACAGACCATGTTTGGGTCTACAGAGATGGCAGACCAGTAATGCCAAACTCAATTTTGTCGTCAATGGCAAGGATGTATCATGGCCAGGGACATCTGGGGAGGGACGCAATGGTAAGGTCCTTTAAGCAAACCTGGTACAATGCAAAGTTTAGAACAATTGCGGAGAGCATTTGTCAAAGATGTTTGATTTGTCAGCAATTTAACACTGGGAAAAAGACAGTGGTGAGTTTGGGGACAATAGGCAGAGAAGGAGGTCCTTTTACAAGAATGCAGATTGATTTCATTGAGATGCCCCAAGTGAACAGACTGAGGTATGTCCTAGTGGTAGTCTGTTTATTTTCAAGGTGGGTGGAAGCTTACCCGACTAGAAGAAATGATGGATTAACAGTGGCAAAGTTACTGTTAAGGGAGTTGATTCCTAGGTACGGGTTTCCAGTTACAGTTGAGTCTGACAGAGGTAGACACTTTCAAAATGAACTCATTGGTTTGATTTGTGAAGCATTGAAAATACAGCAGAAGTTACATTGTGCATACCGACCAGAGGCTTCTGGTGTGGTTGAGCAGATCAATGGCACAATCAAGAATAGGATTGGAAAAATGTGTCTAGCCACTGGTATGAAATGGCCGGATGTGTTACCTCTTGTCCTGATGACAATGAGATCTACTCCAGATAGAACTACTGGTTTGAGCCCGCATGAAATAATCATGGGACGTGCTATGCGCCATGCATTCGTGCCTGTGAATAAATTGGTGTCAATAACTGATGACATGATTTTGGATTACTGTAAAGGCCTGGCTGACGCAGTTCATTCTGTGTTTCACCAGATTGGAGAAGAAGCTACCACACTTGAGAAGAAGCAAGCCCATGATCTGAGTCCAGGTGACTGGGTAAGGATTAAGGTGCACAGAAGAAGAAATTGCTTGATTCCAAGGTGGGGAAGGCTGAGACAAGTCATTCTGACTACAACGACTGCAGTAAAGTGTGCTGGAGTGAAGCACTGGGTACATGCAAGTCATACTCTGAGAGTTCCAAGCCCGAGAGAGGGAACTGGTGAAGAGTATTATGAAGAGTCAGATTCCAGTGATGGTGAAGATCCTGAAGATACAGAATCAGTGAGAAAAGAAGCGGAGAGAGCTTCAAGAGATTCACTGCGAGTATCAGAGGGAGAATCTAATTCTGTTATAGAGCCTGAAGTTTCAAGTAGCAGTGGGAGTGAAAGAAAAGAAAAGAGGAAACACATTGAGCCCACTCCTGAATCAGAAGAGGAGGAGATTGAAGAACCACTTGAGATTTTCCTTGAAGAAACAGGGTCAGAAGAAGATAGAGAGGGACAGATTGCGGAAGACCCCCGAGGAGGTGTAGGGAACATTGATGAGGAGCTAGGTGAAGGGACAAGTAGACAGCAAGAAGATTGCGTGTCGGAGACCCGAGGAGGGACAGAAGTAGGGAAGTCTCAAACAGTGGTGGAAAAATCTGTGGAGAAAAGAAAAGCTACTGGGAAACGGAAACAAGAGGCACTTGAAACAGATGATGAAGATGAACAAACAGGAGGTCGAGTTGTGAGAAAGAGAACTTCGATTGGAGAAAAGAGTGTTAAACAATTGAAGCCGAAAAAGGTTGTGAGAGGAGATCGTTGGCCTAACAACCGAGTGAAGAGGGTGAGATACAGAATAATAAGAGCAAATTCATCAAAAGCTGAACAAGTGAATGAAGTATCAAGCCAAACCTCAAGAGCTGAAGAAAAAGAATCAAAGAAATCAAAAGAACCAGTAGAAATAAGAAGAGTTAAAAGACCCAACCAAAAGTACAGATCACCGGAATGGTCTTATGTGACACTGTCTGAAGAAGGGAAAGAAAAAACAGTGACTCGAGATAATCCGGAAGTGGTCTTGAGAAAAGTGGTTGAGGAAGATACTGGTGAAATTCTGAAAGTACTCTTGACTGACATTGGAGAAGAGTCGAGTACTGAGGATTCCGACGTTGGAGATCTGATACAATTTGATGCTGAAGAAATTGAAGTAAAGAACGACAAGTATCCAAACTGAGTGAAAGAAGGATTCACTTGGATCAAGTGAATAAGGAGATCATTTGGATAAACTGAAAGCTGAAGAATTGCTGAAGAGTTGAAGAAGTTCAAACAGTAGTGGAGTAGTAGAAGTTAAACTAAAATGGCTAACATAGAGGAGAATAGAAATAGATGTGCCTTTTTAAAGAGGTGGTGCAAAATGTGCTGCTGTTGTACTGGATTATTAATGCTTCTATGGGGTGTTTTAATTTTATTAGTTACTTTTAGAGTAGAATTTGGAATGGATATAGCAAATGTGACTAATGAAGAGAAGAATTCACAAAAAGTAGTTCCAATTAGAAGTAGTGGTTACATACACAAGGATAGGTCAATTAATAATTTTTCAAGTAATGTTTTTTCTAAACTGTTATATGAATATGTGAAGACAATGGAAGTGAGGGATTGCTATGTCTGCATGCAGTTACCTGCATCCGTTTCAGAGGGTGTTACTTATCACCATTTACCGGCTACATATGGTATTTCTTGTAGTATTTTGAGTAGTGTTTTTTATTTGTTAGGGAAAATAGATTATAAAATGTCTAACAGAGATAGTATTTTTGGGCACTTGCCAATGAACAAAGAGCTGAATCCAGCTAAAGAAGCTAACACTTTTGGTGAAATTTTTATTGAAGAAAAAGGACTAACATTAGATTACATTTTTAAGAATAATTTAACTTGCAATTTGAAAGGAGAGGAGAAAGCTTTCCTGGACATGGTTGAGGAAAGGAGAATGAACATGCATGAGAAAGGGGGAAAATATGAAGTGAGTGAGACAATTTGGGACATTGAGATGGGAAAGGAGTTGAGGAATGGGGCTAGTCCAACTTTGGCTCTAGATGCACCGCAGAAGGGTAAACTATGCATTACCAGAAGGAAATCCCAATATGATACATATTTTGTGGGAACTAGTGAGTGCCATGATACATACTTCATTGCGACAGGTTGGGGTTTCAGAGGTGGAGAGGATACGATTTTTCCAGGAGTGTACTATGTGTGTGGGAACAAGGCTTATTACAAGTTGCCTGACCATTGGTATGGCACATGTTATGTGGGCCTGGTTTTCCCTAAGATTTTTCATACGGATAAAGTAAAAGATGTGGAAGACATTAACCTTTTGACACGCTTTAAGAGAGAAACCTGGTCTGAAATTGTGGGTGACATTTTTGGGGTTTTAATTCCGGCAGTGGGAATTTCTTTAAATGCTTATGGAATCCGGAAACTGTCCACAGTGGTTGATCGCTTATCGACGAATACCGCAGGAGGGTTTCTTTTGGTGAATACGGAATTAGGTGCCGTACGTGCCATGTCCATGCAAAATCGACTTGCCCTTGATATTCTTTTGGCTAAGGAGGGTGGAGTTTGTGGAATTTTGAAAGTCCAACATTGTTGCACTTACATTCCTGATGAAAGTAAAGACCTGAAGGTCTATATCAAAAATATTACTGATTTGCATGAAGATTTAGTACCACTTGAGACTGGGAGTTTATGGACTAAACTAGCTAATAAAATGATAGCTGTTAAGGATTTTATTGCAAAAATAGGTAGTACCATTATAGGTAGAATATTGTTTCCTTTGTCTTGTATAATTGTTGCGTTACTGATACTAAGATTGGTGTGTGTGTGTTGTAAAAACAGGAGAGGGAAAGAGAAATTGAAAAATGAAAAGAAAAATAAGAATTTGAAACTTTCAAAGAGAGAACCAGAAGAGATTGAACTAGAAGAATTGAGGGAGAGTGTTTATTTAGAGACAAAGAGAGATGATGAAAGAGTGACTGGTGTTTAATGTTGTCTAAAGGGAAGAGACATTTCTGATTTCCTAAAATGGGACTAAAATTGTCACTAATTTTTTTTTGGGTTTATTTGGTGATAAAATCACCAAAGGGGGGATTGCTGGAGCAGAGTTTTCTTTTAGAAAATTCTGGGCTTTTGAAGCTCTGGCATGTCTATGCGTTTTATTAATTTTATTAATAATTAACAATTAATTATTTGTCTTGTGAAGGTATGTTTCAATAATCAACTCGTTTGTTCTAACATAAGAGAAAGTTACATGAGGGTTAGCTTATGTGTGCTGTTCATGTATTTACAATAACGTGCAAGTTTTCATGTTTAAACGTTGCTGTGTGCTATTTATTTTGAGCACAAAACGCTGTCAGAATTAATGCTTTTTATGTTGCAAAGCTAGATAAATGCATACACATAAGGGTATTAGTGGGGTTAACACTGTTTAATCATTATGTTGTATTAACGTTGTTTTTATTTCTTTTAAATTGAGATGGTCTATTGTGGCCTATGGAGGCCTAATTCTTGTTGGCTGATTTGAGAGCCTGGCCTCGAGTGAATATTTCTGTGATGTGGCAAGAGGGACCCCTGCTGGAGAAAGGTCGAAGACAACTGACCATAGTCCTTCTATGAAAATTTTCCATGAGGACGGCAGCAGCTTTGGGTGTACTCCAAGAAAAATGAAAGTGTCCTTGGCTTTCTCAAAGGACAAAGGAGCCTTAGAGGGAAACTCTGAACTGTGGCTCGATGGCCGAGGAAGAATCGGATTAAAAGTGTTACATGTTTATTTCCTTGGTTCCTGTTCCGTAGTTTATGCCTTGTGACTTTTCCTGAGCGGAGATTTCCAGATGTAGCAAAGCTACATTTCTTCCTTCTCGTTCTGCTCGGTGATACAGTTTATTCAGCCAACTTTATGTGTGTTTCTATTGTATTTTCCATTATAAAAGCTGTTAGTTTAGGGAGGGCTCTCCCCACTCTTTTGGCCGCCTTCACGCGTTGCTGAGGTTCGATGCTGAGGACATTATCCTGAGAGACTTTTACCGAGAGACTGGTCCTGACCCGTTCTGACACTTAGTTAGAATAGGTAACTATGAGAAATGATTTATTCTGATTGATTTACTTTGACTAATTTTAGATAAAGCAATATAACTTTTAAACATGGTGTTGAATATTCTTTCTTGTCAATTATTGGGTACATTTTGATTATTGTTGTTGTATAGTTTCTATAGAGTATGATTAAGGATAACCACTATAATCAGATCCTATCGTCCTAGATATAGATGCAGGGTTTTCCTTCCCACAGGTCTTTTGCTGGTAGAGTATTTGAGCGTATGTTAGTGAAATGGGCCCTAGCGTATGAAGAATGTATGTGCGTGTAACTGTGAGATTACTCTATCTGTGGTAGTGGGCATATTTTTGATACCCTGATCTGTATCAGAGTAAATTACTCTGTCATGTTTTGGAGGATTGCCCACCAGAATTATAAATGACTGCCAAGGGAGCAGTCATTTACCAAGCATTGGCAGGAAGCGCAGTCAAGGCGGTTCTTGTCAATGCATTTTTCTGTTTGGTACAGGGCTCTTCTCCCATGGACTCCTCTTCCATGGCGAGGGGAGCATTTAGTAGTTTTCACTGCCCCTTACCGCCAGGGTTTTTCAGGTTGTGACGGGCAGTGAAAACTGACCTGTCATTCTGCCCATCTAAATTAGGTGGGCGGAATGACAGTTCAGCCTCCAATGGCCCTTACTCCGCGGGGTCGTCAGAGAGGATTATTCATGGCAGAGGCAGAGTAGTTTCTGCCATGATTAAACCTGTGATTAGCCCTCATATTTTTTTTTTTTAGTTTTATATAGTGCGAACTAGACCCGAAGATTTCAGGTATCATGAGCACCAGTTTCGTTACAGACGGACACATTCATTTTCTTTTTTGTTAGGCACGGGGAGATTAAGTGATTTGCCCAGGATGTTGAGCGGTGTTGCCGAGACTCGAACCCGGTTCCCCAGCTTCGAGGTCGACCGCTCTAGCCATAAGGATACATTCTCTCCCCTAAATTCGGCGGGTGGACCGCATTCTTGGTGGTAAGGATACTCCATCACCTTTGCAACACAGTATCCTTACCGCCAAGAATAAAATCGCCCCCTAGTCTTGAGGACTAAGTCACTGACTGAAGTCTGTTTCCTGTTTCAGCAGATTATCAGTAGTGTGGGTGCAGTCGATGTGTATAATAGGTGTTTAATTGCAGTGCTATTGACCAGTTTGGGTCTCAACAGCTGTAGGCCTAGCAATTACAATTGACACCACCAAAGCTCACTCAAAAGATTATGTATTTTCCCTATTTTTCCCTATTTTAAAATAAATACAGACAGAAAATAGATGGTTTTCTGTCTGAACTCATCTGTAAAAATCAATAAATACTGAAAACGGGGAGCCTTACTCATGATGTCCCTCCCACAAAAGTTAGTAAGTAAGGTAAGTAGTCACTAGGTAACCTATCTGCATGTATGGTTTATGTCATACTGTTTTTTTATGTATCTGAATCATGAATAATGCAATTTAAGCTGACAAAGAGCACAAGAAGTTAAATCCTTGCAGGTACAGTCTCATTAAAGACACATTGGGAGTATGGCCTCAGACGTTTATCTGTGTAGTGTTTGCTACAAAGAAGGACATAGAAGTAAAGCAGTTTGCAGCAATTTCTCATTAATCAAAGTGTACTTTGGTGATACTATCAAATGTGACCTTTGCACTGTAGAAATACATATTTTTAATGGACATTTACTAAGTCACATGCTTATGTTGCATTGACTGTGTGCCACAATATATGCGGTGCACAATAAATGCACCTTCAGGCAGCCTGTTTACACCTATGATCAGATCTGTAGCACAGCCCAGGTGCAAAACAAAGCGATTCCCTCATTAGCATGTCCTGATGCAAATGAGGGAAACCCTCAAGGATTGCGCAAGCATATAATGTGCACCAGTGCCATCCCAATTACCAAAGGGAATGCATAGATATCTACAGCTCTTCCTGTATACCGACGTGTCCCAGGGGTGTATGGTAGCCCCTGCTTGCAGCCCTCTGACAGTGTTGATGCATTACTTACCTCATTCGCAGGTTTTTTCCTCTGAAACAGGGCCTCTCACATTTTTTCCATAAACGGTTTAATTTCAGTGGTAGGGACTCTCCACTCTTCGCCCAGTGTTCATTCCTACAATGTTGGATGCCATATAAATGAAACTGTAAACCACTTCCAACAATGCACTTCACTGTTTTGGAATTTGAAATATTTTCATGCATAACATTTTGGGACTATAAGTCCGTGGTAACAATAATCGAAGTCAAATGTTAGTTGGGTGCCAACAGTGCTTAATTTGAGCTGGTGGTTTCCGGTGCTTTGCACCAGCACTTAATTGTCAACGCCGGTGCTTGTGGCAGCCTGTCACATGGAAGCGCTGTCTGTCTGATTTAGAGATGAGCACAACAACTGTTGCTTAGTGATTCACAAACACAAAAAAATGAGTATTACCTGCAGACCAAGCCATTCTTACAGCGTTGGGGGCATTGAATAGTCTGAATTCTCACTCTTGTGGGAGCGTGATGGTTAGTAGTTCTGTTGATACTATGGCCCGGATTCTCAAAGGTATAGTGTCAGGTTTGTGTTACTTTTTCAATGAAAACCCAACGCTAAACCTGATTAGCAATTTACAAACCAATGCTGATTGGTATTTGTATGTAAAAGTCACGCAAAGCAGCACAAAACGCTGCTTTGCATTACTCAGCGTCAAGGGGTGTTACATAGGTGGTACATAAGTGTTCCCATGCAACTACCAAGGCTCCCTGCTCCTAAACCCTATTTACTAACATTGGTAGGAATGGTGTAGCGCCAAAAGTTAATGCAGCTGAAAAGCAGGCGTTAAACAGAGAAATGTTTACAATTCTTCGTGCTTTTCTGGCTTTGCATACGTGCTGCACTGTTCAGCACACATACAAAGTAGGGACAGCTTTTTTAAACTTGTATAAGCACAGTATTTTTTATAGGAAGGGTCACCCTTCCTGTATAAATCCTTTGCTAGACTCAGGCGCACACCCTAGCACTATGGCGTTACGGTGTGTGTTTGGCGCACGCCAGCTGAAATCAGTGCCAGCTCTCAGGGAGGACAGCAGAGTGCCACATCTCTGTGAATATGGTACTCCTATTCTCTCTTTCTATCACACACCGCAGCATCTTTGGACGCTGCGCTGCGTTGCCTGACACCTTTCAGAAGCTGGGCGTATGAATGACAGCGCTGCCACGGACAATATGTGGTACAAGCTACAGTGGTCTCCGGACAAGGGCCCTGGCCCTGCTTACAAATTAAGCACTGGCGTGCCAGTCGAAATCCTCTTGTCTTGTGGATGTCATTTCTCAGATTAGAACAGAAGGCCTTTGCCATCTATGCCCCCAGGAGCTGAAACAACATCCCCATGTCCATCAGGGCAGCCTGAAGGCTGCACCCTTTTAGGAAAGGCTTGCCTCTTTAAAGTACACTGCATCGCAATGTATTGACTGTCCACAAACCAGCTAGCCATGTTATTACTTGTTGACTTTATGATGCTCTGTGACCCGGTACAGCACTCCACTGCCTTTTGGCTAGGTTTGTGCTATAGAAACACCACATACATACAAACATACATAAAATGAGCAACCAATGCTATTTGTTGGAGCCCAAATTTAAAGAGTGAAGCACTCAGGTAGGTGTTAAACTGCACATCAATCACTGAAGAACACTTGGAGTTGGAAGTCATATAGTAAAATATTCTGGATCATTTTCTTGAATATTTTTGGATTGTTCTGGTCTTAAAATTAAAGTAGTAGTAGTAATATAACTTTATTCGACAAAACATTTTTTCATCATAAAAGTAAACAATAAACATGACATATAAAAATATCACAATGCAAGAAAATGCAGTTAAAACTCATCAGACTTAATATACAATATACATCATAACTTACACACTTCCCAATTTATTCTATATACCTGTAGCAACAATCATAGCCATAAGAACTTCCTTCTTGAGGGCCCTCTGACCTATAAGGTAAGTTGGGGCTTGAGTCTCCTCATACGTATCTTCCAAGCACTTCCAATATATTTGGCTACGCCACATACCATCGAGGAAGAAGATGTGTCGGTACAAAGGACCCGCAGGGCCATTACATGGCATCTAAGGCCCAATCCCTTACATAAAGGCTTTAGCCATATCCTCCGAGCCACCCTATAGGCTGGGCAGGCAAACATGAGGTGCGCCACAGATTCTAAATGGGCTGCACAACACGGACAGGCCTTTGATAAGCCACATTGGTTATTCCACCCGGAGGTAAAATCATTTACAGGGAGAATCCCAAACCTAACTTTTAAGTACAGTGATCTGTCAAAGGGTTTCTCAATAAAATCAAGAAGTGGTTCGAATAACCTGGACCATTTAAACTCTAAGAATCGCTCAGTGAGAGAACCCCCTGCTCCTCTGCATAAGGCCTCCCGCTGGACCCAATCCCAATACAGCTTCTTAATAACTAGCTTAGGTGGCGGGGATTGACTCTTCCAGAGGTCACTCAAGCCTATGTGTCCAACCAGCTGCCTCAGATTACACAGCCACTTAATCCTATTACCTCTATCAAGCAAGATAAGTTCATCTAAGGCAGCTGCGTACTTTTAAGCTCTTCAGTCCTTCTCAATCGAACCCAGAAGAGTAGGGGGCGAAGGCGCACTGTTTCTTTAAGAGGGCGCCTGCCCATATCTAGACGTAATGGAATTAGTGGGGTGGAAACTGGTAAGGCAACCAAATCCCTCAAGAACTTGTTTTCTGAAGTGATTAGCTCCGGGATGTTCTCCAACCCCCAGAGTTCAGAACCATATAGGGCTGTTGGTAATACTTGGCCTTCATAAATTGCGAGAGTAGGTGCCACAGGTTTACTCGTAGACGCCCTATGCTCTCACAAGACCGCCCCAGCAACTCTTTTGAAGTTTAATAGCATTTTGGCCAGATGGTCATTCCAGCTCATCCGACTGTTCACCCTAACACCCAGATAGTCAAAAGAATCCACCATCTCCAAGGACTCACCATTTAGCATGAAGTTGTTCTTAAATCTTTTGGAAGGTGAAAGGGCCATAAGCTTAGTTTTAGAGGTGTTGATTGTGAGTCCCCTGTCATTGCAAAACTCGCTAAAGCGGTGCAGAAGCTTTTGAAGGCCTGCTGGAGTTTTCGAGATCAGAATGGTATCGTCCACGAAGAGTAGGGTTGGAGTTTTTTCCCCTGCCAGGGATGGCGCATCCGCCGGTTCTTCCCTCAGATGGTCCACCACACCATTCATAAATAGGGAGAATAGGGTCGGCGCCATAACACATCCCTGGCGAACTCCCCTCCTCACGGGCACCTTCTCAGTCAATTGTACCTGAGTGCCCCATCTGATCCTCGCATAGTTTCCCTCGTGGAGTTTCACAATGAAATCCAACAGTGGACCTGGGAAGCCCATCTTCTCCAGGATATCCCACAGCCTTGCTCGAGGGACCAGGTCAAACGCCATCCTGAGATCTATGAAGGCTAGGTAAAGACTACCGTGATTAATTGTCACCGACTTCCAATAGATCGCAAGGAAGCGGAAGACCTGGTCCATCGTACCCACTTTTTTCCGAAAACCAGCCTGGAAATGGGAGAAAACCTGCTCCTCCTCCATCCATGCACCTACTCGCAAGATGATGACCCTGCCAACCACTTTCTGGATCACGTCAATCAGACTGATCGGTCTGTAGTTGGCAGGGTCATCTCTAGCACCCTTTTTATAAACAGTAATCACCTCAGCACCCTTCCACGAGTCTGGGATGGGGTGGCCCTTAGAGATTAAATTCATTATTAGTGCAATGAGGGCAGCCCAGGCTGTGGGTTCTTCCAAGAGGAGATCCCCCGGGATACCATCTTGACCAGCAGCCTTCTTCGGGGTCAGATGTCTTATAGCCAGTACTACTTCAGAAGTCAAAAATGGCTCCTCAAGCGTCGAAAAAAGAGGGGCCCGTCTGGCTGGATCAGGAGAAATAAAATTAGTTGCATCCAAACCGCCATATATGGTTGAAAAATGGGAATGCCATTGTTGGCTGGTAATGTGGTTAACTAATAGAGGCCTGTTAAATTGTCTGGCCTTGTTAATCAATTCCCAAAACAGCGAGGCATTTTTCCTTTTGGATGCACTTTTAAGATCCTGCCAGTGCTGTTCCTCCCACTCTTTTTTAGCCCGCACTTGTTCTTTCGCGTACTCCTTCCTAGCTACTCTGACTAAGGGTTGATTCTTTTTACGCAGGGCAGCGGTTAGTTCCCGTCTTTTAGCCCGGCACTTTGCAGAGTACCAGGGATTACTAGGTTTAGGGGGTTTTGTTTTGGAGCTCTGAATTAAAAAGTGTTTGCCAACTTCCTCAATAGCGTTTTTATATATCTGAGGAAAAAGCGACTCCTGGGCATCCCCTGTTCCTGGGGCTAATCCCGCCAACTCACTAGTCAGTTCTTCAATGTGCACCCTAATCTTTGCCAATTTATCTGGGCGGGAGATAATCTTATCCCATTTCAACCTTCGATTGCCATTGTATGGGACCACCTCATTTGTTAACCTCAATGGGGCTAGCTTCGGGCCTCCTTTTAAATTGCTCCACCCTAACTTCAAACATAAGGGGTTGTGATCACTGTCCTGCGTAGGAATCACCTCCATATCTACTAGGTCACGCCACATAGTGACATCCAGTAAGATATAGTCAATTCGGGACGGGCCACTAAGTCTGTTAAACGTCATGGCTCCATCCCGATCAGAGGGTGATCTACCATTCAATGCTCTTAGTTTAAAATCAACAGTAAGAGCATTAATCTGCAATGCCTTGGCTGACTATTTTTTGATAGGAGGTAATGACAAAGCAGGAATAGACCAACTAGAGTCCTCCTCCTCTGTGCCCAAGAGATCATCCCTGCTTAGGGGTTCAAATGTGCAATTGAAGTCCCCACCCACAAGGATTTTGGAAGTTGTGGGGCAATTACCAAATGCTTGTTCTAAGAGCATAAAAGTGCATGACATTTTGTCTCCCAGGATCCCTCTATCATAAATGTTAAATAACTCAATCCCACTGTCCTTCGTCTGGCCTGCAATTGAAAGGTGCTGAATGTCCCTGCTTCCCAAATCATGGGTTGAAACCTTCCAGTTTAATTCTATTTTTAGCCATACATGTAAACCCCCAGCGGGTCTGCCCTTACCACAGCTATAAGCGGGTAACCAGTAGGTTGCATATCCGGATTTAAAAACTGGGGATAGGCTCCAAGTTTCTTGGAACATACATACATCAAATTTTTCAATAAAGTTGTTCCATTCTGGGAGGGCCAACTTTTTTCCCAAACCAGCTATGTTCCAAGATACCAGATGAATAACCTCTTTACCGCTAGAGGGCAGAGTAAAGAAGACTCCCTTGTTACCACCCAATTCCCGTAGGTTAGGGTTGTTGGAAGTTTCAAGATGATCTGTAAGATTTAAGAGATGACAACCATCACCACTACTGCCCGTAGGCCATGGATAAGTGGTAACGAGGGACCTGGTAACATCCAAACTTTTAGGATCCGGAAGGGCCATAACCCTGGTGGGGAGTTCCCTGGCCTCATCGGAAATCTCAATTCCGTTTCCCACTAGCCTGGCTACACTTGGGCTGCCCCGGGAACCCATCCTGGACTGTAAACTTCAATCACATTCATCCATGCCCGAAAGCACATCGAACCTGTTCACTACCTCCAGGGGCGTAAAAGGCCTCAAATGTTCCATTCTCCAGTTGTTATTCCTAGTGGATCTGGGAGGGATTACATTCCAGCCTTGGGGTTCAAGTAGCATATTCCTGTTAAATGGTACTATAGGAATAGCTGGGTGGACTCTAACCTTGTTCCTGGCATGGATTGGAAGAAACACCAGGGATCTAGGATAAAAATAAGTCAGGGCTCGGGGGCTAATACAGCTGTTACCCTTTCCTGGGGGCCAATTCAGAATATAATCAACCGCACCTGGATCTCTAAAATTAATCAGGACTATATCTCCCTCGACATCTTTACATCTACCACCAAGCCAAGGAAGCCGTCTGACATGTAATATCTCCCCATTGATGTTTTTATTTATTGGTCTATGTATACTTAGCCAATGTATAATTTTATTTTTCAATTGAAAAAATCCTTCTCTCTTATTATCTGCCAATACGGGAACTCCCGTCAGAACCACCACCAAAGGTACAGCTTCAGGACGTAAATCTACCTGTGGTTCATAGTTCCCTAGGCCTCCAGTCCGACTAGAGCTTCCCTGCTCCTGTCGCATAATCCCCTTTAATACTGTAGCGTTCCCTTCCAAGGGATCAATAATAGGCTTACTAGTTAATTGTTTCCCAGTCGTAGGGGGCCCTTGCTTATGATGGTCAAGCATCAGCTGGTTAGAAGCCTGTGATGTAATTTTACTAGCATGGGGAATTTCCTTGGAAGCCTTAGTGGGAGATAGTGTGGCATGAGGGATTGTCGTATGCGCTTGAACCCTATCCGAGCCGATCTTATTACTCAATGCGGATTCAATGTCCGCCAACCTCTGCTCCATCCTCCTCAAACTGTCAATAATAGGTAAAATAAGGGTACTGAACAAATCTCCCAGTTTGGTTTGAAGAGCAGTAGAGAAAGCGGCCGACTGCAGTGGTACGTCAGGGGTCAAGTGAGTCTCAGAATTGTTCACAGTTAAATCAAAGCCTACAAGAGGGGAAGAGGGACCCGAATTTAGCTTAGTATCTGGCCCCGCCACCAACCCTAAAGCATCTCCCTTTGCGGCCTTAGTATGTTGCCCAAAGTCAGAATGGTTAATCTTTGTTGTTTTAGCCAGGCCCGCCCCCTCCTTGCGTCTTATTTTCCTTGGGGGAGGGCCATGAATTTTTCCCTTATCCAGTTTCTTGGGCTTTTTCCCTGTTGGTTTGCCACGGCTAGAAAACTGAGTTTTGGGAACCATAGGGCTATTTATACAATTGGAAGGAGGAGTGTCAATAATGTCATGAACTATAGGGGCACAATTTATAGAAGGACAGTCACGTAATAAAAAGGGAACACTATCCTGAGAAAAGGGGACATCACTAACACTACAGTTACCACCATCACCAAAGGGGGCCTCGGAAATAGAATCAACTGGAGCCCTGCGTTTCATATTTTCGACAGAGCGACGACGCTCTGTCCTGCGCTCAGCCATAGTAATATCCCTCTCGTCATCCATTGTAACTTTCTTAAAATAAATATCTAAGGGGCCATTTAACACACCCCCCGGTTTTTCCCCAAACACTTTGTCTGAAATCAGGGCCATGGCACAAATATTATCCTGGGAAACGGGTGCAATCAGGGCGCTCAGATGATGTAAATAGCCGAGCCCTGCCCGGCCTCAGAGGGCCTTAGAGGGCCCGCCCTTTTCCCGGGCTTAGCCCCGGTCTACGCCCCGCTCGCGTCCCGCTATCGCGTAAGTTAGTTACCAGTTATAGGAATCAGGGGGAGGGACCGGGAAGAGGCCCCAGCTGCGGACAATGGTGATTAAGTCGCAAGTCCCGCTGGTCCCTCGCAGTCCCGCTGAAGAAGAAAAGTTCAAGTTTAAAATCACTCGTCCCTGTAAATTCCCCAAAGCACACTCCTTCAGACAGCACGTTGAATCCAGCGGTCAACAAGGGATAAGCCTCCGAGCGGCACCCATGGGAATATAAAGTCCCTATCAGGGGGGAGGCCCCCTTCACCACTGCCTCCTACCCTCCTTCTCAGCGCTGTAGATGGGGACAAAATCTGCCACACCCGAGAGGAACCACGCCCCAGGCAGCCTCCACTCTCACTGCCGTGTATCTCGGAGCCCTCCCTTCGCACCTGTAGGCTGCTTGTTGCTGTGGATCCAATAGGGCAGCTGTAATTCGTTAGAAGGAGCCCTTTGTGCTGCGATCATGAATAGGGCTGCATTTGCGACCCTCCGAGGTGACTGTGCCAGCCAGGGACCAGGATTCTCTGCCTGCAGCCTCACCAAGCTCCTGCAAGCTCAGTGATACTCTATGCGAGGGACAGGCACCGCCATGTTGGGGTCAGGCAGGCCACCACACCGCAAAACTTGCATTCAGCTTGCCGGTGTAATCCTGCACTGGGGGCCCTCGGCTCCAATTCCACCAGTCGGGGCCCAGAGTCCGTCACTTACTCCTCCTCCGGGCCTCACGGTGGCATCAAATGTCGGGTCGCAGACGTTCCGAGTGGGCTCCCCCATCACTTCTGCCGCCTGCCGTACTGCAATTTATTAAGGCGTGCGATAAAGACCTCAGTGAGAAGGGGATCCGCTCATCACCAAGCCACCTGGTGCGGCTCCCCCACCGCGGAATCTCTTGTGGGCTCGATGAAAGGACTGACAGAGGAGGACACTCAGCTGCGTTAACAGGTGATAACAGACCGAAGCACTGAGCGCTAGAGCAGGTCAGCGAATGTGGTCAGTGACGGAAGATGCCGGATCATCAGTGACGGAAATAGAAAGTTATTATCGCAGCCGCCCACTCCGGCCGAGCGGAGACGTGAAGCCAGCCAGTCGGGGCAGTGACGTATGCTAGATGGGGCATTAAAGTTAAAATGCATCTTTCACGTTTTTGTGGCTTCTTCCTCTCTCAAATCTCTAATAAATCTTTGATAAGGTATGGGTTTTTCAAAGCCCTATCTGAACATAGCAGCATCCTCTATTGTTTGCAACAAACAAGTGAGTAGAGGTAAGAAAAGCCTGAAATTTTAGCCCACCAACCTAAATATCAGGTTAGAGAGACAGGAGGTTGAAAACCTAGAACGGGCGGTTCCAGTGACAGACACATGATTGACAAGGAGCAGTTCAATAGTACTTATGGCATCAGGAGAGAAACTGGAAAAGACATTGATGGGCATGTAATTTCTAGTGCCGTGCGGTCGATTGATCACAGTCCCTTTAGCTGTAGGCAGCAGCACCAATGCACTTATGTGGCACAGATGGCAGTAACAAAGGTAGGGATTTAGGTGAGAAACAGCTGCAAGGGACAGTGCCAGTTCTTTGAGTATGTCCCAACAGACACATCCTAAGGAACATGAGTTAAATGCAAGACTCCACATCATACCAGCCGGGAAACTGCTCGTTTCTACGGAACAAGTCTTCCTGCAGCTAATGGTAGGTAGACTATCTCATTAGAAGGCACAGAAATTACCATAGTTCTATAAAACTGCAGTGGCAGGTTGATATAAGCAGCTGCAGTGACAGTGGACAAGTCAGAAAGTGGCCAAGAAGGCTAAAAGAGTCACCTGAAAACAGGTCAAGTGGGCAATATACATTCTGTACATGGCAACCACCAGTGTATACTGTGATTGACTGAGGTCTTCTATCTGCTGATGAAATGCTACTTAAAATACTCGCCAGTTAACCAATGTGAGGGAGCTGTGCTTCCCTTTCAATGCTCTGATGGGATTTTCCTCACTTGCCTTGAGGGGGCTTCAGCAGCTATACAAAATGGCAAAGTATCAACTCCACAGGAGGCAAGAAGATTGATGTTAGCCTTCATCCTGTCTAATCACCTGTACATGACTTAGCTGAGTGGTTCATGGTTGAACACCCATATCAAATCCAGCTTCCATGTCATCGGGCTACCCTGGATGACATTCAAGGAGATGTATTGACTGACCAGTTGCTGTCATTGCTAGCTGTGTGGGATATTCTCCAATATTTAACTAGTTAAGCCCTATCTCTGAGGATGACAGAGTCACTGTAATAAAGAGAATGGGAGCGAAATCATCATTAAATAATCTGGAAACTCAGCATATGATCTCTCATGTAGAAACACCAACACTTCCCCATAACGAACCTGTAGTTGTTAATACAGGTACAGTTACGGGTTACAGCGTAGTGACCTGGAATATAGCAGGCCTTTACAGAAAACTGGATACACCTTTCTGGGGGGGTTTCATCAGAGCAGGACATGATATCATCTGCCTCCAGGAAACTTGGTGCATTTTTATAAAGGGCTATACTTCTCATTGGCTAAATGCCGTTAATTCCTCAGCCGACAGGGCTAAGGGTGGCCTTCTATTGTTAATATCAAATAAATTGGCCAATTGTAAAATCAAAAGTTGTACCCCAGTGGATTCTTATAGTCAGGTGCTGCGTCTAGAATTTACTAAAGGTAAAGATTTATTACTGGTCAACTATTATAATAATGTTTTTAATAACAACAGAGGAAAAATTTTAGTCCCACTTACAAATGAAATTGAAAGGATTTTGGCGTTATCACGTAAGCAGACGATCATCCTCTGGGCAGGTGATTTTAATATTAGTTTATGCCCATTGGCTATGAGTAATTCATGTGGCTTTAGAAGGGAGATTGGTAATGATGAAGATGTTGATCATTTACATTTCCCTCATTGCAGCTATGGTACAGCTTTGAACAAAATGATAGTAAAGCTAGACTTGGAACTACTTAGCTGCACCAAGAACAAGGACAATATAAACTGCCCAACTTTTACAGGGAGGAACGCCAATACATATATCGATCATATTTTGATTTCCAGTAATACTGACTATTCGAACCTATGGGTTAATGAGCAAGCGTTAAGTGATCACAATAGCATATCTATCTCGCTATTGTCCTGGGGAAACAAACATATAGTGGAAACCGACTGCATTAATAATATCGAAGCCTTGAGATCAAACGGCATGAGAATCAAATGGGCTGGGATTGACCCACAGAAAATGCATAAAGAGGTGGTAAGGAAATGTAGTACGGAGATAGATTACTGTTTTAGAGAAGAAGTTAATCTTAATACCCTTTTCACTAGCTTTCTCAGGATAAGTGAAATAATAGAAGGCTTATTTACCAAAAGAAGCAGCGGGAAAAAGATAGCAAGCATAGGTTAGTTTGACAAAAATTGTACTTGGGCTCTACATGATCTAAAACAAGCCCTGAGCATCAAACCTCGGAATAACATCTTTATTAAAACCCTACGTGGAAATTATAAAACAGCACTTGCCATTAGGAAAAGAGATCTCCAAGAAGAGGCTTGGAATAATCTTAATTTAGCTGCAGCTACAAATAATTTCAAACTGTATTGGGAGACTATAAATAGTCCCTTTTTAAAGAATGATAGTGTGCCTGAAATGACTTCGTTTATAGATTGTAATTCATGGACCGAACATTTTTTAAATATTTTTAATCCGGAAAGGTTAGTTTTAGATCCAGTTCAGAGTAATGACTCCTTATGGCCACCATTACCACTGCAAATAAGCCTAGATGAGGTAAATGAGGGCCTAATAAATAGCAAAGGAGGTAAAGCCCCTGGCCCGGATGGGGTTCCGGTGGACTTATACAAAACTGAAATAAACCTCTGGGCACCGATTTTAGCGAGATTTTTTAATGCGACTGCAGAAGGACAGCTACCGACATCATGGGGCCAATCTTTAATTATCCCCCTTTTTAAAAAAGGATCTAAATCAGAGGCATGCAATTACCGTCCCATTTCCCTATTAGATTTGTCGATCAAAATAATGAGTAGAATCATGTTAAAAAGGTTGGAAGCCTGGGCTAAAGAGAATGCAATTTTATCAAAGGCACAGTACGGTTTTAGAAAAGGCCTGGGGACTCTGGAGCAGTGTGTCAACCTTGACCTTCTTATTAATAAATATACAACTGTCAGGGAGGGCAACCTGTTCCTCTGTTTCGCGGATCTGAGTAGTGCCTTTGATCTTGTAGATCACACTATTTTGTGGCAAATTTTACTTGATCTAGGTGCACCTAAGGAAATTGTACATTTTTTAGCAAGACTATATTCGATGTTGTCATGCAAAGTTCGCTATGGACCGTCTGGCGAATGCACCCCTTTTTTTAAGGTTGCGAGAGGCATCTGTCAGGGTTGTGTTTTGGCGCCTTTTTTATTTTCATTATTTATTAATCAAGTCGACTCTACCCTAAGTGAGATTTCATCGGATGCCCCCCTTATAGATGGGAGGGCAGTTCCAATTTTGCTATATGCGGATGGCGCTGTTCTGTTATCCCGCACACAGATTGGTTTGCAGCGTCTTATTGACAAGTTCGTAAAATTTATAGAGAGTAGGAAACTTGTAATCAACAAATCTAAGACCTTTGTGATGACTTGTGGAAGGAAAGTTAAGTCAGCTAGTACCTTCTACATAGAAAAGGCCAAGATGCAATCTGTCTACACGTTTTGTTACCTTGGAATAACATTTGCAGGGGATGGGAAGTGGATAAATGAACATGATAATGTGCGCCTCAAGATGAGTAGGAATACTAATAGTATTTTTAGATTTTCAGCTAAACTGGGGGACAGAAGAAAAAAAGAAATGATGGCCATTTATAATGCAAGGTGTGTTTCATCTGCATTATATGGGGCAGGAGTGTGGGGCCATCAATGTGCCAAAACGCTCCAGCATGATGAAAATAAGTTTCTCAAACGTTTACTGTGTGTTCCCCTCTCAGCATCAATAATACTAATTGATGAGGAAGTAGGAATCAAATATATTTCGGATCTGGCTGCATTACGCCCTTTGACACTCTGGCGTTCCATTTGGTCCAAAACTGAAACTTTATTCGCACAAACTATTATTAAAGACTGCTTGAGGCTTGATAATTTTTTGCGTATACCATGGCTTAAATATATTTATTACTGGTATAACCTTTCATTTGAATGCAATATTTTTTCCGACCCTGAGTTTGCAGCATCATTCCCAAGGAAAGAGTTAAAAACAAGGTTTCTATTATATAAAAGGGAGGCTAGAGAGAGATTGTTTAGGAATTTACCAACCTCTGTTTTTTATTATGACCTAAACCTAAATAAAGGTTTCCAGGAATATTTAACTATAGTGACACTAGATCCAACTCCGTATGCCCATGTGATAATACCTCTAGACAAAGTTGTTGCCATTTTTTTATGTTTTGTAAATGTTATCACTTTTATAGGAAATTTTACTTGAAACCCATTTTTTTTAAATATTATGTGCGCTCCACTAAAATGGCAATGAATTTTTATCATCTTTAGGAGATGCAGAAATTTGTTTTTATGTTGCATCTTATATATTGAAATGTATTGCTGTGAGGAAATCAATTTTTCTTTCTGTGTAACATACAATTCTTTATTGCTCAATTTGCACATATTTTTCAAAACGAAGCCAGTATATGCACTTTATTAATGTTACGCGACACTTTTGCGAAAATTGCACATAATATATCATTTAGAATTTTAGAATAATTTTTAGTATTGATATTGCTGAAATATATGTATAAGTACTGTAGAAGGTTGTATTATACATTATATGTTTTTCACTGATTTTATTTTATAATTTTGTGAAGGAATGTTTGTTGTTCCGCTTATATGGTTGTGTTTAACAAACCGAATAAAGCTTTGAACTGAATTGAACTAGTTAAACCCTTTTAAAATAAGCCTTTTTTTTAACTAGTTTCTATTTTATCATTAAATACATCCACATTTTTGGGGAACCCAGGCTAATCATTGGCCATCTTAGCAAAAGTATGTTTTCTTCAAGTTTATTTAGCTGTTTTTGTTTTCTTTTCTTTGGTAGGTGGAACCCTCAACCACAGCCCTCTCTTTGTTTTTTTCCTCTTTCTCTGCATTTTATCTTAGTATCTTGGACTGGAAACCCTCCCATACTCACCTCCCCAATCTATCATTCCTTTCTCCTCCTCCCTATTAGATCTTCAGACTGATAGCTTTAGCTGTCTGCCAGGGCTCAGATAATCAACACCATCTAAACAAACAGAGAGGGATTTAAGTTCATCTCCGTTAGCTCACTGGTCAATAGTATTACATCATTATATATTTTGCTATGGTGAATGTTAAGAAAAGGAGTCTGATTCTGGCACCACAGCTGATAAGCCATGTGTAAGGCACTGAGAGGAAATGGACCACAGATACAGTACTCCAAACAGGCTGAAGTTCCCTCTCATGTACTGCAGGGGAGAAGGTTGTAAGTGACCTTGGTCAGGGCTTGAGCAGCATAACAAAAACTAACACACTTATCATTTTGAGGGTCCTCCCCTCGCGCACGATAGCAGCTTAATGAACCCGATGACCCAACTGACATCTTAGAGGAGGGTTGTCCCTCTCACATTCCACTGTCACAAGCCCGCCGCCACTGGCAGCCCAGTGTGAGAGGAAAACCCTCATCCAAAATGGCCGCCGCCAGAACATGACCCAGGGAGTCGTTTGATCACCTTTGGGTCTGATTTGACTCTTTGTTAATTTGGACCCATTACATTTTGGAAATCAAGTATATAGACTGCTTCACAAGACTTTATTCAACAATATTCCGATTCGGCTGTAACTGAGAATGGTCCCAGATTGAATGACTGTACAAGCCACAGCTGCTCTCTACAGACCTGAGCAATCTGATTACAACAGAGTTTATCTGTGGTATTCTTGTTGTTATAGCGATGCTTTGCCTATGTCATTTAGGTTCTCCTGCTTGTGATTATGTCTTAGGAATGTTCTAACCGTTACCTTGGTTAGAGAATGTAATGTTTTGAAGAAGGTTCTAAGACCAGGGGCAGTTGGGGGAGAAGAGTTATACTTGTTGAGCTGGCTGTAGGATTGGATGGGTCCTGTTACTTTGGAATAAACCTGCTTATTTCTGATGAATCTCCTGAGTCAAGACTGCTCATTTCATGCAAAGGAGATTCCCACATTGGCGTAGTCGGCAGCTGGACCAAAGAAGGACCCAACATCCACAACGCTCTGTTTTTACTACTTTCCACAAGGTACTGTGCACTTTAATTTGGGGCTGGGAGCTTTCGCCGTGAAGTACATAGTTGGATGTCATGTAATCGTCACGGGCTCGTCCCTTCTATTTTACTTCTTTTGATTTTGTGGTGGGAAAATTAAGAAACGCTTGAATTCAGGGAATCCTCCACATGACATTTCGTTGGGGAGCCTACCTTGTTCTTCTGCAGTTTTGAAGCGCAGTGTCTCGTGGTGTGCCATACTCAAGTATTACGTTTTTAGGGAGATTACTACTCGCGCGTTTAAATTCGTTGCCTCACGGGAGCTCTTCTTCCATTGATCGCCCTGTGAGACTGATGACGTAGTGGAATCCTGCAAAGGGATTCGGTGAACCACTAGCGTCATCGTCAGCGTGTGGGTCACTTTAACTCCTGCAGACAACGCCTTCTCTCACTTGTGGTTAGGAGTATCCAAATGTTCTAAGGCTTTCCTGAGACAATTTAAACTGGTATTAAATGGCATTTATGAAATAGCAGTCCTAATACACCTCTTATTCAAGAGGATTAAAAAGATTTACAACCCAGAAGGCCAGTGTGAAAGAATAGTGATATGCATCCTATTGCAATCAATTTATTTAATATGTTTGTTTTCTTTTTATTTACTTCATGTTGATACTATATGACATACACATACACCAGGAGGTTCCATGGTGCTGGGAACTGGCTATGAGTAGCCAGAGACCTGTCGGTGGATCAGTAAAAGCACAGGGCATTTTCTGGGTTCATCTCAGGCCCTGTAGTTGTTCATTTTCCTAATCTGAAAGGGAATGATAAAACCCCCAAAAATATTTGGACTGCAATAATTGTGAGGCAACAACGTTACATCCATGGTGATCCAATACTTCCAAGTTTAAAATTTGATGGAACCAAATTCTATTTTACAACTGGATGCCCAAAATATATATTAAATTCAGATCAAAAGGGCTTCCTGAGATCACTTTGGATCTATAGCAGAAAAATCTTATCAGAAAAAAACATTTATTTGTCTGTGATGTATGCCTCAGTAAAACAATAGGATATTCATGTTCCTATGTCCACATTACAGAAAATGACTGGCTGAAACTTATAACATTGTCATTGCGATGTTAGAGAGAAAAGTCATGCTCTGTTATTCCATTGTTCAACCAAATCCCCCGCTGCCCAATTAGTGATGGCAAAGCACATCTGGAGTGCAGGACACCAATGCAGAAGGGATCGTGCCTTAGAAAAAGATGTAGAACATTGATCCTGAGAGAACAAACCTTGTTTGACCAGCAGAAGACAATTATGACTTCCACCATGAATGTTATGCTCTGCGAAACAAATTATTGCATTCTTGTTTTCTTTAAGGGGGGTTGTATGAGGAACACTGGTAGAGGCTCTGAAGAAAGAATATCTTTTGAAAACTGGTGAGATAAAAAAAGATTAGTCGTAGTGGAAGAGTTTAAGGTCCATCTGAACCTGAAGCAGGTTCATACAATTTGCATTTGAGAAAGAACAGGAGCGAATGGTCCCTCCTGAATCCAATAACAGACGCGTGCCTGTAAATAAGATCCCTGCCTCACCTGCATCACTAAATTGAATTTTATGTTACGTGTTGTGTTTAATTAAAGAATGTCGATTAATGGTCATAAGGTGGTGTTGTGCAGATCTTTGATTCCAGAAAATCCTTGAGTGATGCTGCAGAGGAAGGCTTTTGTAACAAATAAATGTGCTCAAAGACACAATCGATGCACCTTTGGAGAATGCTGTAAGTGATACATACGGAACATGATGGAGTATGCCCATGAGGAGAGCCAACTTGGGCTCTTTTTTTGGCTGCCCTAATTTCTCCATTGTTCTGCCATTTCTGAATGGCTCTTACAGTGCCATGAGGTACTGACCCTGGGCTTCCAATGGACAGAGTTCTGTGCTGATTCTGCCAATCTTGAAGGTGCTTTATGAACCACATCTGGACCTTGCAGCACTGACATAGAATGATGCATAGGATTAGTCCCAAGCTACGATGGGACCTTCGTGAAGAGGCCCTCATCGCCGAGCATTGATAGTCCCCTTCGAACTAAGAGCAACTGAGAATATCTGCTGGGGCTGGAGGGAGACTAACCCAGTTGTGTCAGGTGTGTTCCTTCTTCTGCTGACCCAGAGAGTTTGGAAGGCTGACACCAGCTCTGGAACCAGCACAAGAAACAAAGCCTCTCCTCAACTGTGACAGAGAGTCACCTACCGCCCTTCTGTGCCTACCAAGTGGTTTGCTTGCCGCTGAGGTTTGCAGATGGAAGCCCAATCAGATCAGGGATTCGGATCAGAGACTTACGGCCAGATGGATCAAAAATACATTTTGCGATTTCCTAATTGCAAATCCTTGCGATTCGCAATTAGCAAATCGCAAAGCGGCATGCATGAAAGTGTTTTGAACACTTTCTGCAATCCCTAATGGGTCGCAAATGACCTACCTCATGAATATTGATGAGGTAGGTCGCAATTTGCGACCCCGTAGGAATTGCAAAAATCACAGGGATGGAGGTGTGCTGTGAGCAGCAGACCACCATGTATGTGATTGCTTATAAATAAAACAATCTTCTTTTTTGTAAAGCAGCCTATTTTCCTTAAAGGAAAACGAGATACTTTGCAAAAATAAAAATGGAATGTTTTCTTTGAATTTTATAAGAGCAGGAAGTGGTCCGTGGGACCACTGCCTGCGTTTAAAAATGCTTTTACAAACATTCACAACGGGGAAGGGGTCCCTTGGGGACCCCTTTCCATTTGAGAATGGGTTAGCACCTACTTCAAGTAGGTGGTAAAATGTGAATGTTTTGCGACCACATTCACAGTCCCAAAACATTCATACATACCTTTAGGATTCGCTATTTGGAAGGGATGCCCTAGACACGCCCCTTCCAAATAGTGAATCACAAACCCATTTTGCGAATCGGTAACATGTTACCGAATTGCAAAAAAGGGTTTGCTACATATGAAAAGCATTTTTCATTGCGTTTGCAAACGGGCCGATTCTGCAAATCGGCTGTTTATAAAGACAAAAAATGCTTGATACATCGGGCCCTTAGCTTCTTGTGGTCCTGCATGGGCCACCTGTGACTTTGACTTTATGGGCATCTGACTTTATCATGAGTGGTGCAATGGAAGGTTGTGGGAAGAGGAGGAGGATTGCAGAACTATTGATCAAAATCTGTGATGCATCCTGAAGAAAACAACCCTCCTTTGATATTTGTTATCAGAAGCCCATGAAGTGCAAGCAGTCACCACTGATAAATTTGCCTTGTTAAAATCACATCTGAAAAGGACGCAGGCCAGCATAAGCATGATGCGGGCACATCTGGACCAGGCAGTGTGATTTCTGATTTAGTGAGCTAATCAATAAGTGCATTTCCACTGGACCCTTTGGTCCACCTAATGGGGGATATGGATAAAAATGGTGGTTTCACCCCAAACTCTAAGTTAATCTGTTTCATCTTTCAACAACTGGTGGCTCCAAGACTCACAGCTGCCCAATTCCTTACAACCATAGGCCATCCATCTATTAATCTTTACTTAAATAAATGTGCTACTAATTTGCTGTGGGTAAAATACCCGCCTCCATAAAGGATATATAAACACATTTGAAAAAGCCTGTAAACCTTCCCACTCCTTTGCATCTTTTGATACTCACCCAGTTCCCTCAGGCGGGTATGGCTAGGAGTGTACGGTTTCTATTGACGAGATGACACTATGGAGAGGTGTGCTCTGAATAGATGGATGGCTGCCTTAAGTGCAACTGACAGAAAGCGATTTTCTGATTGGATTGGTTAGAGAGACCTTCGCGGTCTTTCCCTGACTTTGTTGTGTGAAATGATAGACGTTGATTTGAGTATAAGTGCAAATATAAAAACAATTGACCAGTGCGATTCACACTCTTCTTGCCCTATGCTTGTGTGAATTCTTAATAAAAGTTTAGTTTTTCAAAAATAGATGCTGTGCCTTTTCCAATGTCGTTCGACATTCATTTGTTTTACTTTGATGAGGTGTTCATCTTTGCAATTTCTGTTAGTACAAAAGGCATTAAACCTTTATCTTCATGAGGGAAGGGGACATGTTGAAGGCTATCAGAAATAATCTTTCAGGATAGGGAATTTCTATCCTCCTGACTAAAGTGGTGGTCAGTAGACTCAGTATTCCTATTTAGCATCTAAAATTGTAAACACCCAATTGTCCTAATGTGGGATTTATGTTCCACTGTATGTAAATAGGCATCTTATGAGTTTGGTTTAGAAATCCTGAAACCAACTACGTGCAAAACCTTTTGGGTGTTTAAACACAACCAGAAAGTGAACATCTGGCTTGACCACAAGTTTACTTTCAATATTCACCTTCCTCTAGGGGCATACGTTAGGAAGAGAGAGTAAGGAAACAGGCATGCCTTGTCTTCAACTTGTGTGACTGGAGAGTGAGGGATAGGGAGCAAATGCATGTTTCCTCTCTATCCTTTGCTTCTAACACACAGCCTGACCACTATGAACTTCTTTCCTTGCTCCTCAAGATGCCTCCTTAGAGCCATTCTAATGGACACATTAGTTTATGGTTGGGGTCATAGAAGTACAACTGACAGAACATTAGTAGTAGGCAAAGGTTTTACCTTCTCCTGCAAAGTCGGTCAAATTAAGAACAATCTTGCATCAGCAAAGATGGGTGAAGTTTCCTGGTTTCAACAAAACCAAAGATATCCCACCCGTCTCCTGCCCAACTGGGCTACTTTCTTTCCGCAAGGTGTCTCACCCATGTAGGGAAGGCCAGGAATGGGACATCTGAATGAATACTGTCTCAACCTAGGGCTGGGCTGCTATTCTGCCACTCCGGCATTTTCCAGGTGGGCGTCAGGCTCAGGGACTGCTTTCAGCACAGGCTGGGATGCCAGGACTCAACCATGCCCCTATTGCCCTATCACAGGACATATATGTGGAGCTGGTTTGAAAATGCATGCCAAGGCTTTTTTTGCTTTCCAGTCCAGGACTGCCCCTTGTGGATCCTTCAAGCAGTGGGAAAACATTTCCAGCACATCAAAGGCCTCTGAAAGTTCCCCTTTTTGATTTTATAAGCTTCACACTTAGTGATGCTTGCAAATTGTGCAAAGTTTCAAGTAAATGGATTTTGCAACTTTGCACGCCCCTACATAATATAACTTACGTTCCATTCACTCTGTTTTCTTCCACCCAAGTTTCCCACTATGGGAAGCACCTTTGCCCGCTGCCTATTGCTAGCCTTGCACCCCCCTTTCCACAGCTCTCTTTAGGTACAGACTATGCTAGATTGGTGCAAAAGACAAAAACCAATAGAGTGCAGAAGGCTCTAAGAATAAGCTTTTCTTTGTGCAATTCCTTCCATCCCATCCTCATCCGCTTCCTATTTCTTAATGTGGGGCCCATGGATGGAGAAACACCAGCAGTGTGACTACCCTTGACACTATGTTAATTCATAAAGTAGCTACTATCTTCCATCCTTCGTTCCACATCAAGTCGTGATGAGGGTTTTATCTTCCCCCTACGACGCCACGTTAAGTCATGACGTGACTTTTGTATTCTACCCTTTGCACCACGTCAAGTTGTGAGGTGACTGTTATCTTCTATTTTTCTATACCAAATCAAGCTATGAAGTGGCTTTGGTCTTCTACCATTTATCACCATGTTAAGTTGTGAAGTGACTTTTGTCTTCCATCCTTTGACACCACGTCTAGCCATGGAGTGGCTTTTGTCTTCTACTCTTTGACACAATGTCAAGTCATGAAGTGGCTGTGTTCTTCTACCTTTCTTTATCACATCCAGTTATGAAGTGGCCTTTGTCTTCTACCCTTCATCACCATGTTAAGTGTGACGTGACTTTTGTCTTCCACCCTTTGACTCCACATAAAGTCATGTAGTGGCTTTATCTTCTACTGTTCTATATCATGTCAACTCATGAGGTGGCTTTTATCTTCTACTCTTTGTCATCACATCAAGTCATGGAGTGGCTTTTCTCTTCTACCCTTGGACACAGCATCAGTTCATTAAGTGACTTTTGTCTTCTACCTTTTGACACCACTTCAAACCATGAAGTGACTTTTCTCTTCTACCCATGTGTACCACATCAAGTCATGAAGGAGGGCTTGTTTTCTACCCCTCATCACCATGTCAAATCATGAAGTGGATTTTAGCTTCTATCCTTTGACACCTCATCAATTCATAGGGGACCTGGGAAGAGGGCTAGGGTGTGGGTGAGAAGATGTATTTCTTAATCTTTCCAGCCACCTAACAGCACGCCTCTAATCATGATCCATGCTACTCCACAGCCCAGCCCAGCCAAACCTTTTGTCCACAAGTGAAAACTGGGCACATAGGGTGTACTAGGACATATCATAACTGTACCTGGGTATGTGATCACTATACTTCTGGCATATCAGGAACCCTTTTTATTATTTGTCGCTTTTTGTTGTGATGTTGTAACCAATGATGTCACTGGTGTTAAAAGATCAAGCGGTATTCTCATGTGTCACTGAATGTGGGGACTACACAAGGAAGCAAGGCGCATACTGGATTCAGGAGGGTCGGTGGCAGTGATCCTCCTGGATCTAAGCGCAGCCTTCGATACAGTCAACCACCATGTCCTTTTACATCGACTGGCGGAAGCAGGACTTACCAGGACGGCACTCAGTTGGATTGAATCCTTCCTCACAGGACGCACGTTCCGAGTGTGGGACAACAATCACCACTCGTCCACCCTTCCACTTACAAGCGGTGTCCCTCAGGGCTCTTCCCTGAGCCCGACGCTTTTTAATGCTTACATGGCCCCCCTTGAGGACGTAGTTACACCTTTTGACATAAAAATGGTAAGCTATGCCGACGACACTCAGCTGGTCGTCTCTTTAGCCCAACTGATCGACCACCCAGGAAACCTGACCAATTGTCTCATAGAAATCCACAATTGGATGAGTAACTCATCATTAAAACTTAATGGGTCAAAGACGGAGGTGATGCTCCTGGGGAAACAATGGACGACCATCCCCCCAGCACTCTGGCCCGACGTGTTCGGGGAAATTCCCCCCCCGAAACGTGAAATTAAGACACTCGGGGTGTGGCTCGAACCAGAGCTGTCTATGAAGACACAAGCAGCTAAAACTTCGGGCACCTGCTTCGGGCTTATGCGCACGACCCGCAAGATTCTCCCCTTACTGCCACCTACTTCCAGGAAACTGCTCATCCAGGGACTGGTATTGTCTCGCCTAGACTACAGCAATTTGGTCTACCTGGGAGCCCCTGAGGCCACCCTGACGAAACTCCAGCGGACACAGAACGCTGCAGCACGCATGCTAGCCAACCTCCCCCCCAGAATGTCTGCCAAGCCGGCCCTCAAAGCTCTGCACTGGCTCCCTGTGCGCCAAAGGGTGCAATTCAAAGCCATGTGCACGACGCATAAGCTGATCAACGGATCTGGCCCGGCGATCCTTAGCAACATGATCACCCCCTACACAGCATCCAGATCCCTACGATCCCAGAATGAGAACCTGGCCAACACCCCTAGATTCAAAAAGACTCGTACAGGAGGTCGACGATTTTCCGTTCAAGCAGCTGCTGGATGGAACGCTCTTCCTCGCCCCCTCAGACTGGAACCCAACTACATGGTATTCCGAAAAAAATTAAAAACTCATTTATTCCCGAAATAGAGTCCCTCAATAATCAATATATGTCTCTCCCCTCTCTCTTCCCCTCTACAGGATCACAATTCTCACAGCGCGGGGATGCCCTTGGGTCACCAGGCGCTTTAGAAATCGTTATTAAATTAAAATTAAATATTTTGTCCACTAAACCTGATATTTGGATGAATCAACATCATTGGCTATGGTCTGAAACTTTACCTTGTTCCCTTTTCCTGCCCCCAATCTTTTCTTCTCTCAATTAATCTTATAGCAACGCCTTGCAAAAATTCTGAGCAGCTTGAATATGCACGTAGTGTCCCTCTATAAACACAGGAAACAAATAGGAATACATATGTAGGTAGCTCCAGTTGATAGAGAATGCTCCTGTGTTCATTCCTAAGCCCCCTTCCCAAGCAAAAAGAAAGGTAGCTGCCAGTGGCAGCTCTTGATGTGTTTTGAGCCTGTTTGATCCCTAATGCCGGCTGTGGGACTAGTCTAGAACTGCGGTCATCCATCATCTGCTGGAGCAGGATTTTGTCACACTGAATCAAATTTATTTCTCCCCTCTGAAATCTCATTCCGCCAAGTTTCATCGCCTGCTGCAGCAAGAGAATTCTGTGTTTGTCCTGCCTATGATGAGTGATGCCCTTTGCTTAAAACCAAGCAACATATGTGTTTAGTGATAAAGAGAAGAAATCAGGAGGGCTCGCTTTGAAATAAAATCCCAGAATTGAACCCTGTCACTGTGTTCATTTACCACCCGGCGAGCCAGCGTGTGTGCTGGACAAGGATGAATACTAGCAACCCTTTTTTTTTTATTGTAGCTGTATTTATTCATTTATTTGTTTGATGCAGAGCTTACATCCCCAGAGGAAATCCAAAGAGCTTTACGAAGAATAAAGAATTACTGTGAGATTCAGTATTTTTACAGATAGCTAACAGAAACACTGGTTACTAAATGGAGGTATCCTTAATCAATGAGGTAGAGGGACAGTAAGTATTAAAAGGGGGTGGAGCAATATGGAATGACATGCTGCTGGTCCAGTCACCTCCAGATGGGGGAGCTAGAGCTGCTGACCAATGTAGTTTAAAGCCCCTCAGACCTCCCTGTGACTCATTAATCCAGGTGAGAGACAGAATCAACGTGGTTAGAAGGTTAGCTGTCAGTGACCTTTATATGGTGATAGCCCAAGGCAGCCTCCTTCTCTTGAAGTAGAGACCAATTTATGGTGACCCTCCTATTTTCCTGAGTAGCAGAGGGGCTTCGGATGGGGGTTTTGAGGAGCATTCCCATGCAATGGGCACTATGATATCTGATTGTTGGCTCCAATAAATTTTCATTCACAAGTGTGAAGTGGTTCACTAAAGGTTCTGCCACTGACCACCCGCAGGGGTACAAATGTGACTCATAAGCAACAGCGAGATACAGAACAGAAGTCGTTTGAAGGGGAGGTAGCAAAGCAATGGCCTCTATAAGTGGCCAATTTAAGGCGACCTCTTTCTTTGGACCCCACAGCAGACTACCAGCATCCAGCTACTGCACCTATTAGAAGAAAGATGATCTTGATTTACGATGCCCATCCTTCTTTACCCGGTGGTGGAGGGACTCCAGCTGGTGGCCATTGTTAGAACTGGGGGTCTCTAGTTGGCAGAGGTATGCACCTTTGTCCAAGTAGGGAACCTTGCTTCTGGTCATGGTGTGGGGGATACAAATGTTAGATAACCCCTGATCACACTTTAGCACTGATTCGCAGTGGTAAAGTGCCCAGAGTCCTAAGGGCAATGAAAACAGGTCAGTAAAAAAAGGAGGAAGAAGCAAAACATTTGGGAATAACCCTGCAAAAAGAGCCATTTCCAACAGCCATAATATCTGATTGTTGATTGCAATAAATATTTACTCAGAAGTGGGAAGTGGACCACTAAGGATTTCAATGCAGAAGGTAAATGATCACCAGCGGGGGTGCTAGAAGAGATAGTCAATGTAGTGTTCAGCTCACCAGGTCTCCCGGTGACTCATTATCCCAGATGAGAGGCGCAATGGAATGGATTGACAGTGAGGTAGCAGTGACCTTTATATGAGTTAGCCCAATATGGACTAACGGCACTCCAGCTACTGCAATCTATTGGAAGAAATGTGAAACCCATTTACTGTGTCCCTCCTTCTTTCCCCCATGGGAGAGGGACTTCAGCTGAGGGTCTCTTAGGAGCATTCCCATGCAAGAGTATCTGTTTTTGGCTCCCATGTATCTTCCTTCATAGGTGGGGGTGGAGCACCAGAAGGTTCAATAGAGATGCACGACCCCTCAAACTATAGACTTTACCTACATGGTACGATATACTGCAACTGTCATGAGGGCCAGGCTCAGGAAAAATAAGATGTTGGCCGACAGCAGCGGAACACTAGAGCTTTTATTAGTAGGAATTTCCTCTCCTGTCTGGAGCCACAGTAACCCATTTTGTGTGGGAGGGCCAGGTTGAAAAAAGGGACTCTCTCATTTGCTTCTGGGGCTGCAGCAAAACACCTGCAGGGCTACCTGTAAGCACCTCATTAGAGGAGATCTCTTGGTGTTCAATCCTGGTACTTATTTTGCCTCAGCCAGGTGACAGCAAGTTGGAGTGGGGAAGAGATATGGCATGAAAGGCCAATAGCTTTGTGAGGGTGAGCAACAGGTAATGAGTTGTTTAGTAATATGTTCTCTCCTATGGCTATTGCAGTATGTTGGCAGCAAGCGCAAGTCAAACAGCTGTCTCAATGCACCCAATCCTGTTGGTCAATTATTGTGGACTGGAGCCAATCTTATCAAATGTTTTCGGAAACCTGGGGCCAAAATAAAATAAAGCAGGCCCTCTGAATGCTTCTCCCATTTTTGAGCTGGTGCTATGGGTAACTGTTTCAAAGTATTAAAATATTATATATGTTGAGGAACAGTGGTGCCTGGTGCTTTTGAATTCTCTACCACATAGCTTGCTTCATTGTTAGTGGAGACGGCACGTTTTCTTGCAATTAAAAATATATAATATTACTGAAGGAAAGAGTAGCCCTGGGAGGCACGGGTCAGGGGCATAATGCTTTCTCCACCCCACCTTCGGACGGCCAAGACTGGAGCATGTAAACGGCCAGATGGCATGGTGTGGTCACTGTTTCCTTACCTCCCTTGCTGCATGGTTCCGCAACTTGTTGCAATGTCTGCCTGCCACTATTCTACGTCCATACCTAAAAATGCTGCATGAAGTGGGCCTAGCTTGGATGTGTAATTTAGGAATCTAGAAATTGCTCTACTTAACCACCATGTCTTACCTCCTCTCAACTCCAATGTCAGTTGCACAGGGAGTTGCGAACATATTTTATTCAGGTGAATGAGTTGTACCTCTCAGTTATGTCTGCCTGCTCCCACCCTCCCTTGCTTGTCCGTAAGTATATATGTTACAAGGTGGAAGAACTTCATGATGCCATGCCAATCTACCTCAGTGTCTAGCAGATTGGCACGGTCCCCACTCTTATAGGTAACATGAGGGTATTGGGAGTCATTGTGAATACAGTAGCTTTCCTGATTTTGTGGTGCGGCTCTTTGTGTCTCGCCCTCGCTGCACTTTTTTCTCTGCCCTCATTAGGCAAGTGGAGTTAGTGGGAAGATTTGTAGTGGCCAGTGGTTGTAGTTTATTAACCCGTTGAGTGTTCATGACGAGCTCAGCTCGTCATGAGTCACAGTAGAGCTGTGCTCATTATGAGCTCAGCTCGTCATAATGGCCGTGGCCCGCACACGCGCGATTAATTCCCCGCCTGTGCGGGAGAATTAATCAGTGGACGGGGTCGTGACGAGCTCAGCTCATCATGAGCACAGCTCCACTGTGAATCATGACGAGCTGAGCTCGTCACGAGCACAGCGGCGCCGTGGCCCCCCCCCACCTCCTCGCACCGCGGGGGAATTACCCCCGCAGGGAAGGGGTTAATCAACCAATAGCATGATCATATACAGCACAAAAATATCAAATACACATAAACAAATTAAAACAAATTCTTAAAACTATGATTTAAAACATAGCTTGAGTCAACTGCCGAATGAAATTGAGGCAAGTACAATTTTAAAGTTCTATAGAATAGAGATATGAGTGTAGAAACACATATATTAAGACCGCTCTAACCCCAGCACTTATTATGATATAACTTTCGATCACTGCAACCAAGCATATAACAGGTATCTAGTTATTATAAAAACAAGCCACTTTGTTGTATTTGATCTGAATATGCGTAAAGCTTCGGAGGGGCATGAGAAAGAAAGCAGTCGACAGGATAGAATAATCCATGATTTCCTTAGGCTTTCATACACAGGGCACAAGAAAATAAAATGCTCTATGGTCTCTGGGGCAGTATGACAAGATGGACACAGGGGAGATATAGTAACATTTGCCCAACTGTTTTTCCATGCATTTAGTGGCAGAGTCCCCAACCTAAACTGTATATAAAGTGCTCCTGCCTGAGGGGGTTCGATTTCATCCATATACATGTCAAACTTAAAACAACTTTTAACATTTGAAAATTGAAGAGTTAAAGTGCCACGTGCTACAGTATCAATACAAGAAGACTCTATAAAATCCCAAAATCTTTTTTTTTAACAAGGGAGCCATTTTTTTGTGATAGAATGTGGGGCCTCCCACATCACATCCAGGCGCAGCCTAATAAGCCACTCCCTGACCCTATTAAAACAGGGCAGTTGGCCTGTCTGTCTTTGAAGGGTTAGTCATTCCGCCACTGCTTCTTTTACATGGATCTCTGTATTATTAGTCCAAATTCTAACCCAAAACTTTAACGCTTTAAAAACAGCAAAGTGTGTAATGGACTTGAGCCCTAAGTCAAGGCGTAATGGCAGTATTGAATTGTTGATGGCAAGATTGAGGATTGCCCTTAAGAATTTTTTTTCCGGTACCTCAAGCTGTTGCACATTCTCCAAACCCCACAATTCGGCCCCATAAAGGGCCGCACCAAGGCCTTTGCCCCTGTGCATTTCGAGTGTGGGAGAGATTGGGCGAAAAGTTGAGCGTTTTGCCCTGTTTGCTATTGCACAGTCCACATGTTGTACATCCAGCTCACTCTTTTGGATTTGGGGGGGTCCCTGCTAAATTATCACAATTTCTCACTCCCAGGTAGTCGAAAACCTTCACCTGTTCTAAATGTTGGGTACCCAACACCAATTTTCCCTTGGCGGATTTATAAGGGTTAAAAACCATGTGTTTTGTTTTAGATGATCTTTACATGCGTCGGCAAACTTGTTTAAAACGTTCTCTATGCCCATCGGGGTCTTAGAAATGAGCAATGTGTCATCTGCGAATAGCAAAGAGGGCAAAGGACTACCTGCTACATTTGGTGGATCCCCTCCACAATCATGTAACTCTTTTATTAACCCATTAATGTACGAAGTAAAGACAGTTGAGGCGAGCGTACAACCCTGACATACACCTTTAGAAATTAATATGCTGTTGGAGAGACTACAATCTGACTTTCACCTAACTTTGGCGTAATTATTATGATGTAGACGAAACAATAGATGAAGTAAGTCACTTGGGAGTCCCAATTTTCTGAGTGTGGCCCAGAGCTTGTTGCGATCAATGGAATCAAAGGCCGTTTTAAGGTCAACGAATACGATGTATAAGTGACCCTTGCGGATCTTAACTTCCTTCCAGATTAGCAACAAAAATGTAAACACTTGATCTAGGGTACTTGTTGATGACCTAAAGCCTGCCTGCTAGTGTGAAATAATGTTATGCTTCTCTATCCAGTTTTGGAGGCGTAGCAGAATTACTTTGCAAAATACTTTTTGAGAGACATCTATGAGATTTATTGGTCTGTAATTTTAAGGGTCCCCCTTATCCCCTTTTTTTAGAATGGGAAGTATTTCAACTCCTTTCCAGGTTGGGGGATATCCCCACCACGCTGGATGGTGTTAAAGACCTTTTGGAACAGTGGGCCCCAGATATTAGGCTCTGCTTTATACAGGTCTCCTGGGAGTCTATCTAAGCGCTTTCCCAGTTTGGAGTAAATTAATTGCTGTTGTAATTTCCTTTAAGGAGAAGCCTTCGGCATATTCCTGTGTTGGCATTAGGATGCCTTCCCCTACTACTGCTGCAATTCCCTTCTCTGAGTTGGGAGCCGCGCCAATATAAAGCTTTTTAAAATATTTTTCCCAGACATGCGGTTGGATATAAAAATCATCTTCACTGACCTGCTTAGTTGAGCCTTTGAGCCTTTGGAAAGTAGGTGCCAAAAGAGTTGACTATCCTTCTGTCTAGAGGCCTCAACCAGTATACGCAAATTGTCAGCCTCCCAGTGTCTTCTAGCCCTCTCCTGAGCCCTCTTGTACATCGTTCTTCCGTTCTTAATGTCGTCTCGTGTTCCTTGCTTAACTGCCACCATTAATTTACCCTTCGCTAATCTACAGTCCTCATTCTACCACGGGGCAATGTTTTGTTTAGAAATATTAAAATGAGACGATTTACTAAAATATGATTTAATGCTATTGGATAATTTCTGAAAGCTGTCCAAAATGAAATAATCTTCTTCTTGGTCTAGGTCACTAAGAACAATAAGAGTCTGTGCCACTTCTTTGTAAATTTTAGGGGATATTTCCCCATCTGCTATGGCTTAAGTCCATTTTATTCTCCTGTTGTTGTTCGTGGTCACAATTGGGACTGTTGTTTGGTGAGTTTGGTTATCAAAAATAGGGAGGCCAGTTAACTCTAGTAGGAGGGCATTGTGATCACAATCCTCACGGTTTTGGACGGTTATATCTTTGACATATGACCACAAGTCAAGGTCCACCATAATATAGTCTATCCTACTTTTAGTACTCCCCCTGTTGAATGTAAACTTGGCTTCCTCATCAGAGGGTGTCCGCCCATTACAGTCTCGCACCCCATAGGCTAAAGTGAGAGACAGTACCTGCTGCCCAACCTTATTGAGTCTTTTAATAGGAGAAGTATGCAGTTTATTAACACCAGTAGCTTGCTCTTCTTCCTGCACTAACTCTTGTACAAAATCAACCGGCTCATAGGTTGTATTAAAATTGCCAGCTAGGATAAGATAAGACCCTCCACTACAGTTTTCAAGAGAATTGGCAAGCGTTGTTATAGTTTCAGAGTGCTTATGATGGCTACTAAACCTGTTATATATGTTAAACAATCAAATATGGAATTCCCGTTTGGGCCATATCAAATCAATACCAAGAATCTCCTGGGAGTCTACCTTAAGTAGTTTAATTTTACAATCCAATATTGTCCTAACCCACATTAACAGCCCTCCAGCCAGGCGGCCCCCTGTTGATGGCCTAGCCTCAATACTAAATGTGGTAAATCCCACCCTGTGCACCCGCTCTGTCGCCCAAGTTTTCTGAAACAGACATACATAATTTCTATCCACCACCCTACCCTACTCGGGGTCACTTAGCTTAGATTTTATTCCTGCAATATACCAAGAAACAATCTAAAATAATTGTTCAGCACCCACACTTCCCTGTTGCCGGCAACTAATTGTAGGTTTACATGCGTAGGTTCTTGGACTATTTTACAGTTAGTTAGTTGAGTGGGGAGGATGTTATTTACTATCTCATTATGGGAAGTAATATCGTTGATTATTGTTCCCTGTACTGGAGTGATTGTGGCTTCACCATAGGCCGGCATTATATTTCCATTCACTTGAATTAGTCAATCAGGGCTATCCAAGTCAGTAGGGGCTTCATATCTATTACTGACTTCCATGGGGAAATGGACTTTTCTGTTTAATGAGTTCTGGACAGGGCGAGCATTTAATGGGGGAGATAACCCAGTTGGCTTAAGATGTCTATAAAAGAAACCCAGTGGCACTAGCTCAATCCTTTGTCCTGGGTTCCAGCCAGGTGGCTTGTTCCTACTTGGGAGTAACTACCCTGCAAGATCTGGAGATCTGCAGTTAATCCCTATGCAGTCTCCTTTTGCTACCTTTCGGAATGGACCAACCCAGCTCACTCTACGGACAAACAGGATATCATGGAAGCAAGAATGAGAGAAATTGGTGTTCTGTGTTAGCTGATGGCATGCTTTGTTCTTCAGCTGAATTGTAGATTAATCTTGGTTGCTCATAAGTGGCGGAACATTAGTTAAAATTACCACATATTGGCAACATTGTGGGGGAAGGTGAAGTGTCACATCGTTACAGGTACCCACCCCTGAGAAAGCATTGCCCAATTGTAAATTGGACTTGTTGGAATGTCTGTGTGGTTCCATTCCTTTCCCGTTTGGCAGGGGGCTAGTGATGTTGAGACCAGGGTAAGTACCAGGATTGTGCAGCATGATTTTCTGCCCAGGAGGGACTTCCCGTATATCGTGACCATTTTCTTAGACATTGGTCACAGCTAAGGGTTGTATTACATTACAATGAGGATTTTCCACCATTGTGTTCGACTTCCTGCTACTTTTAGCCCCAAGCTTTTCTACAGACTCTGAACATTAAGAGCTATAATTTCTTGTCTCTGCTGCTAAGGTGATAAGTGACTTTTTATATTTTCCACACTAACTTCTAACTTATCAAGCCTTTTCATAATAGGTGAAAAATATTTTGTGTGATTTTTTCAAACCCGTTCATCAAAAGCTTGATATCTTGCGGAGATAAGACTGCAGGAAGAGGTAGCACAGGATGAGAGTGTGGTACTGTTGGTGATACTAAAATAGAGCTATTACAATCAACAGTTGGGGCCTGTTTTGCTTTTCTCTTTGATCTAGTGTTGGCAACTAGTGCGGGCTCCGAATGATTTTGCTTCCTTTTCCTCTTAGCTGGAGGACAGGGTATTGGAGATGCTTGAAGTCGAGGCAAAGGCATCACAGGGGGGACTAGTTCCAATACGGATTGATCAACAGCCTTACTCTCTAATTCCATAGTCTTTGCTTGTGCACTTGTGGAAACATCCTGGTTCGTACATATGGTAGAGCCCCCCTCTATAGAGAGCCGAAGTTGTATTACTAATATTTCTTTGTCTATGGCTTTCACAGCTCGTGTTAGAAAATAATCAATGGTGGAATTCTGAAGGGGTTTAGGGGTGCTCTCCCTTCCCCAATTTGCTTCACTTTCTCCATAATCCAGGTTATATCGAATCACACCAAGTATCACACTTAGTAATACTAAAGTCAGTACAGAGTATCAGGCGGACTTACTTGGCAGTGTTCTTCTTCACAGGATGTCACTTTTACAGGCAAGCCAAATCCCAGTAAAAGTTAAAAATGAAAGAGTACAGAGATGGGAAATAATAAGATTAAAAACCAAGGGGGTAGGCCCAGCCCAGCCTCATCCGGCCTCTGAAGGGCGCAGACGGGCCCGCCCTTGGCACGGGCTTCGCACAGGCGTGGCCGTGCACGTCCCACTCTGCGGGAGCCCCAGCCGCACTTATGCGCCTCCTGGTGCAAAAGCCTGACTTTGGCCCCTCCTGGTGCAGGCAATCACGGGGATTGGAGTCCCCCCAGTGAAGGACGCTGTGGCAGGGTTCGTGGCGAAGATTACACAGGCTCCCGCTCTGCGGGAGCACCAGCCGCACTTATGCACCTCCTGGCGTGAAAGCCTGACGTTGGTGCCTCCTAATGCAAGGAATCGCGGGGATTGGAGTCCCCTCTGTAAAGGACGCTGTGGAAGGGTTCACGGTGAAGATTACAAGGGCTCCCGCACTGTGGGAACCCCAGCCACAGTTATGCACCTCCTGGCGTGAAAGCCTGATGTTGGCGCCTCCTGGCGCAAGGAATCACGGGGATTGGAGTCCCCCCGGTGAAGGGCGCTGTGGCAGGGCTCACGGCAAAGATTACATGGGCTCCAGTATTTTTAGCCTCTCACCTAGCAAAGGTTGTGTCTTTGAGCTAGGTGACCTTTTCACCTGCTCAGTGGCTTATGGTGGTAGACAAGTTCTCAAGTAGCTGCTACTCTAAGACCCCCTTTTTCCAGCATTTCCACTAGGGTTAAGCTTAGAACTCAGGAAGTGAAGTTGATACTTTAAGGCAGCGTTTCCTTAGAGCGTTGGGTAACTCTAGGATGGGACATAAATGCCATGGCCGAGATGTGTAGTACATAAAGCACTGTGGCAGTTTGCAAGCAGAATCAGGCAGTGGACTTGGTGACCCCAACATTCTCCCACCACGCCATTCTGGTAATTACGTGGTTGGGTAAATGTGAGTCTGTGTTGTAGTGATAGTGGCATGTTTCAGCACACTTCAGGTAGTACTGTTAACTCCATGCATCAGGTGCTGCCTGAGGTTCTGTATCACTGAGGTGGTACCGCTACTCCGTTCTTTTCCAAGAGTCTATTTCAGCTCAAGGCTATTGTTAGCATACGCATAAACAATGCATGAAGATCATCACTGCTAGTAAGGTGGTCTGGATAAAGTTGCCTTGGTTATTTGGCAACTCATTGCCATTGATATGCAAATGGTATTTGCACTTGTCTAATTGAGGGCACCCCCTGCCCTTGAGATGTAAGGGTCTTGTTAAGGTACATTGTAGGACGAATAGCAATAGGAACACCAATCTTCCTATTTGACTCCACCCTATTACATCCTCCAAGATAAACACCACCCATCTAAACTTGGACAGTCAGGTGCTGGCAGGTATTCTCAGCGCAATGCCCAAAAATATACTCAGTCCCTTTACAATATTTTTTCATTTCACCTTAACATAAATGAAAGAGGAAGATTACTGGGTACAAAGGCCCAAAAATCCCTCCAAAACACTGAAAAGGGCAGTCTTGTTGCATCCCTTGAGTTCCTCAACTATTATTGCTTCATGAAAACTAGTATAACTTGCCCTGTAAAAGCTTCGTTTCATGGGGTCAAAAAGTTGAAACCCTCACAATGAAACCTGGCAAAGGAGTGGGTGGGTTAATGCAGATGGCCCAGCTGGTGCAGGCAGTCAGGTATGATAGCGGATAGGCATGTGGATTCAGGGCCGCATGGATCCCGCCGACAGGAAGGATGGAGGGAGGATGAGCATCCCATTACTATACTTTACATATGAGGGGCAAATGTGAATACAGGTATTGTAACAGTAACAATTAGGAAAATGTGAATATTTTCTTAAACATTGCTACTTTTCATGCTCAGGGTTATGTGAACAATTACATGGCAATGGTACATTATTTATTGGCATAACTAAAGTTCCATTGTCTCTACAATGTTCAATCGATTTACTCATGTGGCAATGTAACAACCGCTGTCATGAGGGATAGCGGTGAGCAAATGGAAATGTACTGTGTGAGGTTTGTGTCAGTTGAATATCAGTCACTACATTGTGGTACTATGCAACGTGATGGTTGCAGTGCATACCTTTCCAAGGAGTAGTAGTGTGACACTATGCAATTTATCAATATCACACAAGGTTCTACTAAGTGTTTTTTACAACACCTTGCAACAAAAAAAACATTTAATAAAAGCATGTTTTAAAAATATTCATAACTGAGTTTATATTAATATGTTTAAGAACTGTTTAAAATCCTCAACAAATATGGCAGCATCATTTTAACACACAAGAAGGTCAAATCATTCTTTTAAAAAATGGTAACAGTAAAATGTGTTTCTGTCACACTAAAACTCACGTAATGGAACAAATTCCAAAACATGTTTTAGAAATAAAAACAAATGCATCAAGAAAATACTGTAAAAACATATCACCACTAATTTGTCTAGTTAGTTGGAAACCTCTGAGGAGACATAAAGTCCAGGACGAAGCTGATGGAGAAGAGAGACTGTATCAATATGGCAATGTATCTTTTGTTGTCAGTAAGCAAGAATCAATAAAGGAATACACCTATTTTACACAATGTATAGAAAAAACTGGTTATTATAATAATTGTTTGTATTCTTGTTTTCTTTTTTTAAAGGAAATTTTGGAAGACTCTTACAGGCTAAAGCCCAATGCCCAAAAAATGCCCTATACAGGGAATAAGAAGGTTAAAAAAATACTATCTTTCTAACCACAATATACAATTAAATGGTGACATCATCTACAACTAGGTTTCAATAAATTTGTTCTCTCCAGCAGTAACTAAATTAAAAAATTTCTTCACTGCAAAATAACTTAATTTATTTTTATCAAAGAAAGGAGTAAAACGCTACAAAATAGTTAGACTATAATTAGTTTCCTTCAGCCATTAAATAAAGAAAGATTAAATGGATAAATACGCAAAATCTTATTTTTAATAAGAAAAAGAAAAAGATCACACATACCGATGTAAAACAATAGCATTATTACAACAGTAAAAGAAAAGGAAAAAACAGTCAAACTTAATAAATTATAATGCAATTTCTAACTGATAATTTTCCTTGTATTTTATTCTTTTTTATATTTTTAAATATAGATAGAATCAAAATGGACAATACGTTGAGGATTGAATACGTTCTATCTAAAAGAGAGAACAAATTACTAAAACATGACGGATAACTTTATTGTAAGGAGAGATATGCTGAAACCAGGGCTCCTTGGAGGTGTGTAAATTATTTCGTAGTCCACTGCAAAGGCAGAACTTTTACTCCAGGGGACTTTACTGAAAGACCCTCAGAGCATAACCACTCTACCTCTGCAATTGATGTAGACATTAGAGAAAACATTTAAAAATAAAAGCTCTGGATTCAGCTCCAGTGAGCTCTCTGGTGCAATGCTAATGGAGGTTTCAAGGAATATCCCTACACATATTGCTGGACAAATGCCAGCTGTGCCAAACGTAAAAAGAATTATTAACAGAATAAGATAGGTGAGTAGTGTAATTCCCCCAACTCAAAATATGAATTAACATATTAACATGCTCGATGAATTGGTTAGATTTTTTAATCATGAACTTTTCCTTCTTTATGACAGCATAAATACTCAAAAGAAATATGACTCTTTGGTACTCTATATACCACTGCAGTATTAGAAAACAGTGACATTTGGATGATAGATGGCACATTTAGAGCAGCACCCATGCATTCTTCCAAATGTACACAATACATTCTAAAATTAACCACATATCATTGCGTTGACTGTCTATCTTACTACCATGCAAGCAGTTTTCTGCTTATGCAGAATTTTTAACTCTAGTCAATGAAAAAATGTGTAATAGGACATTTGATTTGAAATACATAAAGCATCCTTAGCAGGAGGGAATAGAAGTAACAGTAAGCTGCAATTTGAACTAAAACAATGAAGGTATTCATTTATAATTTGGGGAGTGGGAATTTACTATGTCAGGGTGAAAGGAAGACGCAACAATGGTATATGCTGGTAGGTTTATTCCACCAGCAGCACTGAAAGTCTAGCAGCAACTGCTGATCTCAGAATCCCGCACTACATTCTCCCCCTGTGTAGTATTCCAATCCTCGAGAATTGGAATGAGAACCCCAACATATCCCCTTCCCTTCCAAAATACCTACAGAAGAAAATTTTGAAAACAATATATATATGCAACTGAAGGATAATCTATACAGCACTATTTACAAGATCATTCTAACACAATCAAGTACATCAATTTACCAAAATATACAGTAAGAAACAAGCAACTAAAATAGCATAACATAGCAAAACATAACAGAGGGAAATGGTTCATAGCAGAGGGAAATTGGTTAATGGAAATGCAATGTTGACATAGCAATAACAATTCATAGAAACCGTTTACATTAAAATATCTTTGATTTTTTGAGGCACACATCTGTAGAATCAGAACAAAATCCTGGAGTACTTGTTTTCGCTGACCCCCTCAGTTGACCCAACACCCATTCTCTCACATACATATACAGCCTTGGCTTTGAGTACCTCAACCCCTTTGCTTTTGTTCAAAATGTTGCCATTGTCCAGAACCATGACTCTATCACCCACTTTCTTCACCAAATATGGTGAAGAAAACTTGGACGGACCTTTGCAAACATGCCGGGGCATGTGTATCCTTCCAAGGTTACCGGCTTGACCCTTACACTTCTTACCTCCATCCTCTTTCAAAGTGTACTTCTCCTGTACACATCTTCGCACATCCAAAACAGCCTTCATCTTTTCACCATTCAGGCTCATTCTATTAATTCACTCCTTGTTCAAACGCGTAAAGGCAACTCTGCACCTCAACAAGAAAAATGGAGATACTCCAGTGCTAGCAGGTGGAGTTGTTCTCATGGCCCACATGTCCTTGATAATTTTTTCCCAAAGAAGGCCACTGACCAGGGCCAACTGGAGTTGTATTTTTACTACATGATTAACTCTTCCAACAAAGCCATTGTTGCGAAAATGATACTATGGCATTCTTATGTGTTTGATTCCACATGATTTAAAGAAGTCACACATTTCATTTGATACCAATTGGCTACCGTTACTAATTCTTCTGGAAAACCTTCTCTCGTGAAGACATTTTGAAAAAATCAATGACTACTTTTGAATTTACAACGTTGACAAATTTTATCTCTGTCCACTTGGACATGTAGTCAACTAGTAGCAACGATTATTTAGGCAAACTGCCCAAAACCCCACAAGGACCACATCAAATACGAATTTGTGCTAAGGCACCCCATTGCTGACAACGGGAGTGATAGGAGATGGTATGGTGACCTGTGACTTATCACTCAAAACACATGCACTATACTCCCATACACAGTGCTCAACTGCTCTATCTATTCCAGGCCACCAAAAATCTTCTCTGATAAGACATTTCATTGTATGCATACCCACAAGCCCCTCATGTGCCAACTTGAGTACCTTTGATCTAATTTCCACAGGAACCACAAAACTTTCACAATATAACAATATGCCCTTCATAATGGACAGCTCGTTGGCAGTTCTCCGAAATGGAACCAGCTCCTCACTCATGTCTCGAATGCTAGGCCAATGATCAGTCACGTATTTAATTTCTTCCTGCAACACCATATCCCTACAGGCAGCTGCCCACCACTTTTCCTGAGAAAACACCCCAGATGTAACCACGTTCACAGCACACCCAAATTCTATATCATCACATTCTCCTTTCTCATTTTCTTCAGTCTTCAGTTTCGGTAATCTGGAAGGACAATCTGCGGTAAAATTACAGATTCCAGGAACATACTGCAGCCTGTATTGATTTTCTGGCATGCGGTATTGCCACTTCGCAATGTGCGGGGTAGCTCTACCACCATTGATAGTATAAAATAATTCTACTAAATGTTTAGAATCTGTGTAAAGAATAAATGGCTTCCCCAAATCGCATTTCTAAAATACTGCACATCCCACCATAAACCAAGAGCCTCCTTTTCAATCGTGGAATACATCAGCCTGCCCTCCGAATAGCTCTGGACACAAACACAATGATTTCTTGCCTGCAGTCCTCCCTCTTTTGCATCAAGACCACCCCAAGTCCATGGTTGATAGCATCACTCATGACAATGCACTGATCATGTGTGTTGAAAGACTTGAGGAGCTTTGCTGCTACAACATCCATTTTAATAGATTCAGACACAGAATCACACTCGTCACTTGAAACTTACCTCACTTTTTTTTATACATCTCATAAACATGCTATTTTTGAAGTAAAATTCTTTACAAATTTGGCATAGTATTCAATCAGTCCCAGAAAATATCTGAGCTTATCATTGCTGCGGAGCACTGGTGCTGTCTTAATAGCTTTCAGAATTTTCATTTTTTGTTTGACTCCTTAGTGTCCTAAATAGTTGAAACCCTCACAATGAAACCTGCACTCCCTTGCTTCAAAGTAAAATCTGAACTTTTGAACATTTCCAGCCCTCTCTCAAGTCTCTTGTCATGTTTGCACCCATTCCTCCCATAAATCAAAATATCATCCTGGAAACATGACACACCAGGAACTTCCTTAAACAAATTACCCATCAATCTTTGGAAAACTGAGGAAACGGAAGCTAGTCAAAATGGCATGTGTTTATAACGGAAAGGTCCCTCTGGGGTTACAAATGCAGTTAAGTGCCTTGACTCCTCACACAGCTCAATTTGATGGTACGCCACTGACCTATCAAGTGTGGTGAAAACAACAGCTCCCTCTAGGGTGGATAATAACTAATTGATGTTAGGGAATGGATGGAGGTCGACCCCAATACTGGAATTAAGGTTTCGCAGATCGACACATAAACGTAGGGACTTGTCTGACTTATGCACAAAACAACTGGAGCCAACCACTCCGAACTTTTAATGGGTTTGATGATACTCAACTTACTCAGTTTTTCTAGCTCTAACTTCAGCTCCTGTCTTAAGTTAATGGGAACACGTTGTACAGTATGTACCCTAGGCTGGGCATTCTCCTTTAAAATTATGCAATGTTTAAAGCTCTTCAAACTCCCCAGGCAATCAGTAAAGACTTCAGGATGTCTGCTGACCAATTTGTTTTCAACCACATTGGACACCTTGCCCTTGCATGAGTCTAAAAGGCCTTTTATGAATAATACTAGCTTGGGATTATTAGGATAGAGAAGTATGTCCAACTCTACTTGCTCAATCCACCTTAACAGTTTCAACCCACCTTGGAATGTTGATGCCACATAAAGAAGGTTTCCTTTTTCTGCTATAACAAATAGATGCCACTTGGTCATTACCCTCACCCATGCTCGGTGCTGACAACATTAATATTATTCTTTCATCATCATCAGATGTAACTCCCTCAATAGATTTCACAACAGGGTTATTACGACTCCTTTCACCTTTGTATAACGTGCACATTCTGGAAAATGACCTTTTCCCACATTTAAGACATGTTTGATTGATGGCAGGACAATTCTTATATAAGCTTACATGTAAGCAACTACCACATTAAAAACACAACTTGGCTGCGCTGTCACTCTGCCCCTTAACACTGCTATGACCTGCACTTACATGTATTGTGTTAACAGAATATTTACAAACTTTTTTATCTACCCTTTTTTCACCAAGTTTAGTGGTGGAGTTGACCTCGAGGGCAATGGTACACACACTCATTTCTTTCATGCAATGCTCAGAATGTTCTATACTTCTTGTAATTGTCAATGTTGTTTCTAAACTTGGGTCTTCAATAGCTTTAGATCGCGATAATTGCATGAAATGGCTAGTGTGCGTAATGCAGCTACAAAGTCATCTCTAGGGTCTTCTGGTGCCTGAGATCATTGAAGGAACTTGTGTTGTTCTAACGCAACGTTCTTTTTAGGAATAAATCTATTGTGTAACGTAGTAACAACAGATACATACTCATCCACAACTTCAGCATCTCCATCTTCCTCAGTGCCTACCCATACCATCACAGTTGCACCAAGATTATACATTATCAGGGCTCTATTTTTCTTTGCTGTGAAGGTATCACCATCGATGGCCTCCAGATAAGATTGAAAACTTTCACTTCACTGTTCACAACATATTGGGGGTATGCCTGAAACTGCCAAAAATGTATATGGTGCAATAATTCTTTCCATGGTGTCAACACAACCTGCAGTATGTGTACACTCCTATTAATACACCAACAGACTATCTAACGGTTCAATAATACTGTCAATATAGATCCGATTGGTGCCTCTGACTGCACATGCAAGGTGTGCTGTTCACCGCCGAATAGCAGGAACAAACACCAGCCACCAATGGCACAAATAAACGATATGCTGGAAAAAATATGCCAGCCAATTTTGGTTAAATGTATTGCAATAGTCCTAAAATGGTCCTATGTTTGCTGCCACTATCAAAAAGAAATGCCCACTTAAATGGCTATTGCTGAATAATTACATTCTGCCCCATCCTAAACAGCTGCCAGTATGGAGAAATTCACCATGGAGGTACAAGGCTGCCTCCACCCAAGATGGCTGCTTTAAATGGAGACCAAAACAGGTTGTGCAGTACAGACTGCAGACTTCCTGTTCCTGAGAGGAGCACACGTGCACAAGGAGGAATGCACACCAAGTACTCACATTGAAGATCGTGTCATAGAGGTATGTGTGCACATCGTGGCAATGGTTACGTGACGGGAAATCCTCATTCGTCCAGGACCCACCGATGGAGAAAACAGTACCTGAGAACCATAAATTGCTGTCCCTGACCAGTACTTGTGATGCAGCGCCAAAACATGGAATGTCGTGTCGGGACCGGAACACTGCGGCACTGGAACATTGCGGACGAGGAAGACATCTTGCTGAATGCCTTGGTGCTGGATCGTTGCCACTGAAAAGAAGACACAACTATGGTATATGCGGGTAAGTTTATTCCACCATCAGCTGCAGTCCGTGCAGGTAACTGAGGTGGGGCAGTGGGGCCGTGTAAGGGGGGATTCCAAGGGATGATGCAGAGAGAAAATGATTTCTTTATTTAATTGTTCCACGGCATTGTCCCTCGGAATCCCCCCTTACACGGCCCCACTGCCCCACCACTGTTACCTGCACAGACCGCGGCTGTCCACCATCAGCATCGAGAGTCTGGCAGCAACTGCCAATCTTGGAATCCCCTGCTATATTCTCCCCTTACGTAGCATTCCAATCCTCGAGACACAATGATTGCAATGAGAACCCCAGCACTGGGCAACTTTGTAAATTACTCTATCTCCCTGATGCAGTACCTGCCTACCAAATTTAGAGATGATCGCTGGCCCAACTAACATCTTTTGCATTCACAAGAAATGCTGTAAATGAGACAGAGCTGCACATCAAACTTTCAACTTTCTTTTTTGTTTTGAAAAAAAAATCCTATAGCTAGATTTTCATTTTGAAAATAAAAAAAACAATTATCCCCCACATAAAATGGAGGATTTCTCACGCCCATTGCCGCCAGGTTGTACCTAGTGGTGACAGACACTGAAAACTGACCATGAGTAGACCCAGTATAAACAGGGCAGGAAAACAAATGGCCAAACCTCCGAAAGCCCTTACTCAGTCGAGCTGTTGGGGGTGTGTGTAGGCAACTGAGATAGAGTAGTCTCCGCTGTCTACATACCAAAGTACCGCTCAGCTTTAAAAGAAGCAGGCCTTACTTTGCTTTGCAGGGTGGGTACTTTGTCGCCAAACGTGTACCCTCTATATCAAAGTCTAAATCATGCCCCAAGTACCTTAGCTTTAGTTCCCCCTGAACAAGTAAATAACCTTGATGCAGCAAACCATTACACTCAAAATGAAAATGAATCAGCCCCTTTGCAGTGCTATTTGAATAGGTGTTGATCCGAGGTAATGCCATAGTGTTTGATCTACTTGGAGCCTTATATGAGACATAAATGTTAGTATTCACGTGTTGGACCCCAGTATCCTGGCACTTGTAGTTCTTGACATCACAATCTTCATTTCCTCTCAGTAAATATCACATTGCTTGTAACAAATCTCTTTGAATCACATTTCACAGTCATTACGTATCTTGAGGGGAGTTCAGCTTTTCAAAAACGTCACAGGCTATAATGTTTCTACAGAGTAAAGGTCAATACGTTTATATAGAAATAAAGGTGGTTTGATGCTCAGGGAATGCACCATTGTTTATACAAGAAACCTGTGACTTTTGACATTCGTGGTTTCAAGTACAAACAGTGATATGTTATAAAAAATGTATATCACCAGGAGGCACTGGGGTTTGAATGGGACCAGCACTTGAAAATATTGTAGAAGCAGAAGATGCCTTTTCCTAGCCAGCTTATTGGGCTGCCGTGGCATAGGGAGCTGCTGTAAGGGGAATGGACTCTTGCCTGAAGCATTCAAGGAAGATGGAGCTCTCCGAAGCTGAGCTCCTGTGATGATAGGTAGAGAAAGTAAAAAGTAAAAGTGCATAAGAAGCTTGCTATCTTTCAATCTGATGCTCACTGTGTTCTCTCTGGCATCCAACATCTCAATAACATAAATGCTGAAGCAACCTTTTCTGAGCTCAGTCTTCAACATAGCTTGATGATCAGGCTGTCCAAGGGGGCTGTTGTTGGTTTACTGAGTCCGCCATGTTTTCTGAATTTAAATGGTGGCCAGGTGTATACTGAGATTTCACTATCGCAAACCCTACACTATGCAATTTTACAGGCACTTTCCTTGCAAAATCCCCTGGAACTAAAGTGATTTGAAAATGTTTTAATAATAATAATAAGGTCTTTTATAAAGCACACCTTTATGTCAATAGACGTGTCCAAGCGCTATGGTTTCCTGTCCTCTACCATGAGCATAAACACTAGACACTGGACTAGATGAATCTAAAAAGCCAAGTCTTCAGCTTTTTTCGAAAAGAGAACTCTGACTCTCCTGTCTAAGTGAAAGGGATCATGAGTTCCACAGTCTACCCATTAAAAAGCTGAGTGAGCATCCTCTGATGCGTGATCTTTTGATTCTAGGATTGAGTGCAAGCTGAGCATTGGCTGATCCTAGAGATCTTTTGGGAGAGACGGCTGAAATCATAGTCTTTAATTAGCCTGGGACTTTACCATTAAGAAGTATATGGCAATAGCATAGGGGCACATGCATCAACATAGACAATAGCGATTCTTTATTTGCGATTTTTAGGGAATCTCAAGTAAAGAATCGCTATTGCCTATGCATTTAGGAATCGCAAACAAAATTGTGATTTCTACAAATTCCTTAATTGCAAGTCGCAAATTGCGAGTCGCTATTAACAAATTGATTCCCATTCATTCCTATGGGCCCAGAGGCCCAAAATAATTAAAGGGAATTGCATGTGCAATTTGCGAGTACCCGATAGGTACTCGCAAATTGCGCATGCAATTTCAAGGGTGCAAGGGTGCCAAAAGGATACCCTGTTGCACCCCTGAAATTGTTCAGTGAACACATGTTGCGCACACACATCCCCCAAGGGCATGTGTGTGTGTAACTTGGAACTTCAAAAATGCACTTTAGTGCATTTTTCAAAGTTCTAGCAAAATACCATCAAGTTTCATTTGACGGTAATTTGCGTCCCCTAAGAGCAAAATAGCTATTTTTAATGACATCATGCATTGTATTTGAGGCATCGCAATTTGCGATTCCTTAAATGCAATCGCAATTTAAGAAATCGCAAATTTTGCGATTCCTTAAATTGCTATTTTTGCATTTGGGATGATGCATCCCAAATGCAAAAATACCGGTCGCAAAGGGTCAGATTCTGAGAATCTGCCCGTTTGCGACCGGTTTTTCCTTTGATGCATGTGGCCCATAGAGTGTTGAAAGAAACTCATTCCTTCAACGGGAGCCAATGCAGTTCGGCTAAGGCAGGAGTTGAGGGGGAGTGTCTAGGCAAGTTCATGTGCTGCAACGTTCTGTACCTTCTGGGGTCCCATCAAGCGTGCCTGTGAAACTCTGAGATATAGAACATTACAGTAGTCCACTCTGGACATGATAAGAGACTAGACCACAGTTTTCCTGGCGGATAAGGAAGAATTTTTTTAAGGGATTTTTAGGTACCGAAGCACTGTCCTGCCAAGCTTGTACTTTGGCTTTCAAATTACATTTTCAAATCAAGCTAAATGCCTAGATTCTTCACTTTAGGCTTATAATAATAATCTTGAATTTGTAAAGCGCACAGCTACCTCGGAAGTGGTTTCCCGGTGCTGGGGGCCCTCGGGGAGATTAAGCGAGCTATTGCCCAGAGTCACATGGTGCTGGGCTGACCTCCCGCCGGCACCGGGGCTCGAACCATGAACCCCGTGCTCCAGAGTCAGGCACCCTAGCCGCTGCGCCACACCTCTTCCACGTAGGAAGCTGTCCTAAGGTGTCCGGCCACCATGCTGTGAACCAAACAGACGTCTGATTAACTAGAACCAGAACCTCGGTTTACTATTGATTGTGTGTCATCAGCGTACGACACAATGGAGAGACCATATATCTACAAAATGTCTGCTAGAGCACGCATATAGAGATTAAAAAACGTCTGGCTCAGGAAAGAACCCCGAGGTACTCCCTGCTGGAGTGGGAGGATTTTATAGATGAAAGTTTTAAGTTGCTACTTGAAAGGTGCGGCACTGTAAAAAAGAAGCCAGCCATTGTAGGGCCTTGCCATCAATCCCATAGTTCCACAGCCATTGTAATAGGAGGCTGTGGGACACAGTATCAAATGCTGTGCTGAGGTCCAGTAGGAGCAATAAAATTGTGTCCCCTCTGTCCCCGGCTTGACGTATAGATTCAGAAGCAAACAGAAGAGCTGATTCTGTACTGTCCTGAGGATGAAACCCTGGTTGAATCCCATGCAGGAAATTGTTTGCTTCAACGAACAGGGAGAGTTGCTGGTTTACTTATTTTTCTGCTGCCTTAGTGGTAAACAGAAGCGGCGAGATGGGCCTATAGTTCACAGACTTGGTTGTGTTGAGCAATGTGTTTTTTAAGTAGGGGCACTATAGTAGCATGTTTCCATGAGTGAGGAACCTGACCACTAGTGAACGAGCAGTTCAACAAGCTACACAACACTGGGGCGATGCGTGAAGTACCACGTTCCAGGATCGTAGGAGTAGCATGATCTGGATGACTTCTTTTAGTGAATTACATCAACAAAATTGTAATTCCTTGTTAGGTGGAAATGGGAGAGGTAAATAGGAGTTCTTTTGCATTAGTCGGTTGTGACTACGTTTGATTTTGTAAAGAGCTTTTTTATTGGTTGTATACAGTATACCAACAATACAGGCCTATTGGTCATACACACCTATATTTCCCAGGTGAATCAAATTAGTGAGACAATCTTCCCTATAGTTAGTATCACATCAAATAATTATTCACTCTGTGATTTGTCACAGAGTGGAAGCTATCTACTCTACTATACGACAGACAGGCAGGATATTCTGGTAGAGCAAATAGTGGGCTCAAGTAGCCAACATGTACCCCCACCATCCTGTTTCACCTTCTGTCACTTTGTTTTTGCATTGGGGTCCCTGTCACTTTAAGGGAAAGATCCCATCATACCAGCACTTTGGGGACTAGGCTGCAGGAACACAGGACTGCTGTCGCTTTCAAGGCTCCATTTCTGCATTAGCAGTCCATTACAAGGATTCACAGGGTGAATCGTGTTTCATGACTATTACCTGCATTTGCTGTCCTTACAAGGATTCACAGGGTGATCTTGTTTCAGAACCATTATTCACTGGGTGAATCCTGTTTCCTCTCAATTACAAAAGCAAGAGTTCTCCTAATACTCCTTGAGCTGTGCTATTTTAGTGTATCTGGCAAAGCACAAAAAAGATAGCTGGATTGCATTGCAGATGCTTTGTAAAGTGCTACAAAGCTACTAGGGCAATGGTGCATCTGGCTAAATGACTTCTAGGCACCTTGTTGCTTTGTGGTGTCTCATTAACTTGTTAACTGCGGCGGAAAATCCGCTGCGTTGCGACCCTTTAGCGGAGAGGGCGGGGCCGTGTCGGCGAACGGACGTGCGCAGCACTACGCAGGTAGTGCTCGCGATGGCCGTTGGCCGACGAACGCAAGCAACGGGTTAATGAGCCTCAACTGATGTATCATGTCTAAGGGCCTGATTACAAGTCTGGCTGTCCATGGACCACCTGTCTCGCCGTGGCGGTGTTCTGTCTACCGGATTACGTTCCGGTGTTGGACCACTGGCTGCACCATTCCCTGGCGGTGCCACGGTGAAGGGGCAATGCAATATGCTGAGTGGGACTGGCGCTGTCCAGCCGAGCATATTACGAGTTTCTCTCATCGCCAGCCCATTCATGGCGGTGAGTCCGCCACTAAAAGGCTGGTGGTGGGGGGAACACAGAGGCCCCATGGCCCGCCCCGCCATGGGTATGCATTCAAGGGGGCACAACATTTACCCCTCTATCTTCTTGCCCCCCCCCAATTTCCAGCACGGCGTGCACTTCAAAGTCCATGCTGTGATGGAACATTTTTGCTGTTCCCATTGTGGTGCCCTTTTTCAGGGCACTGCCTTGGGAAAGGCAAAAGGAATGCCCACCTGCATGAGTTGAACTTTTAATCAGGGGTGGTCCTTGCGCTGCTATGGCGCAGCCGTGCCGGCGGAGAGCCAGCCAGCGCAACTGTGCCAAAGTCATAATCAGACCCTTAGACACTACTTGCTGTTACCTTTGGCACATTGATCTATGCACAGCATTGGTGAGCAACATCCCGAGGAAAATAAATACAAACAAATACAAACAAGGGACTGGTTTCAGATGCACAGTGCACGGTGCTGCCCCTGGTTGTCCTCTGGCATGGACCTAGCCCAGTATATGACATCTTACAGCCAATCATATCTCTGCAGCTACGGCTCAAGGGGAAGCTAGCCCAGACATTCATGCGCACTGGCATGAGATAGATCTTCCGGCCTCTACCCAGAGTGATCTATAGGAAGAGACAGTTTGTTCCAAACATTGCAAATGTTTGCATAGTGGACCAATGGGATTTGAAGAATGATACAGAAGCATGTCTTGCGGTGTCAAAGAGAGAAAAAGAGCCCAACAAACAAATTGTCATATCTAATGGACTAACAGTTACTGAAGCCATGAGCGATGCAGGGAAGGAAAATTCTGCGGAGGAGGACAGACAGCAGAGCTGTCCCTATAATCTGATTTACTGTTATTATGAATTGTAGAGTAGCCCTAACTGGCCCGGTGAGGCGGGAAACGCATCCATTAGGCAGTCATGCTGAGGCGCGCACAGGCTGCCGTAATAGCAAAAGGTGTCATTGATTATTACTTGTGCTGACACCGCTCTGTAGTTTACATTTATTATCCGTTAAAAGGTTACAAATGGTGCCTTTGTAATTTGATTAAGGACATGTAAAGAGCTGAGGAAACAAAAATGGAAGGAAATGTGTTGGGCATAGAAGTCAAGCTGCAGTGGACATGGGAAATGGACATTTTGTATATATTTTTTAAGTCTCTAGCCTACAATATGAGAAGGCTGATTTCTTTAGGTTCACCCACATAGTTGAAATACAAGCACCAGTCACCCCTCAAATCACTGTAACCAGGTGTCAAAACCCCTAAGGAGTATATCAGTTGCAATATGCAATACCTTTGTCGTTACCCACCCTTAGCAGCCACGGCCACTCACTAAAATAAGGGATGTTCCCTATTGTGGCACTTTGCTTCTGCAAATTTTGTCAAATTCTGGGAAAAACATTATTGACCTAAAAAAATTCCCAATGCCTTATTTAAAAGTTACCCTAAAAATAACTGAAATATTTTAGGAGACTTTTCTACTTATTTTGATTTTTAAAAAGCTTGCCATGAGTAATTTGCTGCAGCAACAGGAGGATTTCTCCAGAGGTGAAACTAAATTCTCATAATTTCAAATTTCAATAACATTTCCAATGTATTAATTTTCCACAAATGTACTACTTGAATTACCATTTGGCCAGTCCTTATTTAAAATACAGCATATGAACAGTTCACAGAATGTTATCTGAATGCTTGAGAAAACACTGCAAAACCACTCATACGTTTCGGTGGTATTTGCTGCTGTTTTAGAGTATCTGTCTCACTATTGGAGGAAACCATTGCTATGCCAGTCAGTCCACATTTTCTGTCAAGGAAACAGTCTGTCAAGGCTGCATCCCTTTTTTTTTTTTTTTTTGTCCTCATATGCCACCGAGGTTATAGATGCTCAATCAATCGGATTACAAGCAATATGCTGACACAGTTCGAACCAACTGGGAGGGATAGTCATGGAGCCGGGACCTCATCCCACAGCAGAAAAGCTTGACATACCAGGGACCGCCATACCATAACCTCAGAAGTTCAGCTGGGGTGCCACCCAAGTGCTGAAAGAAGGGAATCAAAGTACCGCTTATGCCAAGCAGTTGTAAATATGGCTTAATCATTGGACCTGGGGAAAAAAAAAAAAAAAAAAAAACCCCAGAGTCTCACTGATCCCATTTAAGAAGATGCCAAAATGATCTTTTGGCTGGAATCCCAGCTCTAGCCAAATCCAACTTAGAAACCTGCAGGGTAGAGGCGTACCAATCATTGATAGAGGGAGGTAAAGGATCCTTCCACTTTCTGCATATCTCTCTTCTAGCCAGTAGTATAGCGTAAAATACTAGCTTCTTTGCTGAGCTGGAGACCCCCTCTAAGACTCCGAAGATCACCAACTGAGGATGTACAGTTATTCTGGAGTCTATTGAGGACGACAGGATCTTACAGATGGCTTCCCAAAACTGAGACAGAAGGGGGCAATCATAAAACATGTGGATGTCAGAGGCTGCTAGGAGACCACATCTAGCGCACCCCACCATATTCCCCTGAGTAAATTTAGAAAGTCGAAGGGGGGAATAATATGCTCTGTGGATAGTAAAGATGTGGTTCCTACGCAACCACGCCGGTTTCACCACATCCCACAGCAGTCTACAAGATGTTCTCCAGACCTCATGCAAATCCGTATTACTTAATATGTCAGCCCCCCAGAGTTCCTGTGGAAGATTAAATAATCCGTCCATCTCATCCAAAATCAGATTGTACCAGGACGAGATCTCCTTCTTAGCAGGGGGTCTATCAATTAGCAGAGTAATAAGAGTACTATAACGCCCCACTGGGAATTTATTTTTACGAGAGGGCTGTGCAGAATAGGAACGAAACCAGCTAGCCATCTGCAGATATTTTAGCTTAGCAAGGCCAGGGCCAATCTTTCTACTCAAACACTCCCAGGAGAGCAATTCCCCTTCAACAAATAGATCACCCCAGACCTCCACACCTGCCTCTCTAATGGGTGTTGCAAGTGAGTCTCCCAACCAAGATGGATTATCAGGGAGATCCCATAGGGGAGTTCTACTGCTATAGTACCCTATTTTGATAGATTTGGAAACCTGGGCCCAAGTCTTTGCCATTCCCAATAGAATTTTCAATTTATTTTTTTAAAGAACTTGGGATCACCGAATTTCAAAAGGAACCCAGACTGACTGACCCCCTCTCCCCTAAGCAGAGTAGTGTATAGGGATCCCACCCCACATTCCAATGTTTTTTTTAGCAGCACCCTAGCATGAGACAACTGGAACACCCAGGCATAGACCTGGATATCGGGTGCGGCCAGCCCCCCCTTTTCCCTGCGCCTCCTTAACTTTTTCCACGAGATTCTTGGAAGATGTTTATTCCAGATAAAGGTATTAATCTCGGCCTGAAAAGTTTTAATGTGGTTTGGATCGAAGTAAAGGGGGATAGTATTGAAAAGAAAGGAAATCTTTGGCAAAATAGCCATCTTAACCAAATTAGCCCTTCCTAATAAAGACAGAGGAAGATGGAACCAGGACTGAAGTAACTTACGGCAGTCCTTAGCTACTTTGGAAAAATTGATATCTGCAATTTGATCTATATTTTCCACAATATCGAGGCCCAGGTATCTCAATTTATTCCCCGGCTGAATACCCGAGATACAGAAGTTCTTGTCCATACCCCATGTCATCATCTCGGTTTTAGAGGCGTTGATCTCATACCCGGACACGACACCAAATTCGGAGGCTAGCTTAACTATTTTCGGGAGAGCCGTACGGGCATCAGAGGTGAAAATAAGGATATCATCAGCGTACAGGGCCACTTTCCTTTCCCAACCCCTGTACGTGAACGCCTTGATGTCAACATTGTTTCTTAAATTTTGAGCGAACGGTTCCACGTAAAGATCGAAAAGAAGTGGGGAAAGTGGGCAGCCCTGTCGCGTACCCCTCGAGATGTTGAATGGGGCAGACAAGATGCCATTAATCAGTACACAGGCACTTGGATTCTGATACAATAAACTAATTGCCCGGCGAAACCCGGCTCCCACATTGAACTTTGCCAGGGCCTCCGACAGATACGACCAATTAACTCTGTCGAAGGCCTTGGCAGCATCCAAGGTGAGAACCGCCAGGGGGAGGGACTCCAAAACTGCCAAGTCGATAGAACCTATTAAATCAAAAGTTAGTTCATGTAGCTGTCTCCCCCTAACAAACCCTTTCTGATCCGGGTGTAAGATATTGGGGGCAACCGAAGCTAGTCTATTGGCCAGAATTGAGGCAAAAATTTTATAATCAACATTCAGTATGGAGATTGGCCTATAGGAACCACATTCAGTAGGCGATTTTCCAGGTTTTAAGATTACAGTGATAGACGCACTGTCCCAAGATGTCGGGGGCCGACCCCCATCCAGTAGAATGTCATTAAACAGTAGTACCAAGAAGGAGACAAGTTCCTGCTCCAGGGCTTTATAGATTTCAGCCGGTAGGCCGTCAGTACCTGACGCCTTCCCTTTTTTGGCATTATGTATGGCCTTGATGACTTCCTCCTCCGAGATTACACTATCTAACCTCTCACTTTGCTCCTCAGAGAGCGCTGGAAGTGTGATCTTACTAAGCCAGTCTTTAATTCTAACCGAGCTGATGTTCTTATCCTCACAGTAGATATTTTGAAAAAAATCTCTGAAGGCGGATCTAATATCTTCATCCCGGGAGAGAGGGAAGCCATTGACATTAATCACCTCGATGTTGTTACGAACTTGGTCTGTTTTGGATTTCCATGCCAATAGCTTCCCTGCTCCCTCTCCATACTGAAAATTAGCAAGCTTACTGGCCTCCCATCTCTCTTGTATTCGCTGATTTAAGACGGAAGCGAGGTGGCCTTTTAAAGAAATTAACCTTCCAGACAAAAGAGAGCGATCTTCTGCTGTAGTGGAATCAGCGTCTAGTTCTAACTGAGTCTTAGCTATGTCTGCTTCCACCGATGTCACTGCTTCCTTGTATTGCCTCCTCCTATAAACCATTTTGTTTGTGATAAGACCTCTAACAAAAGCTTTAAGAGAATCCCACACCACTCCGATGCTTGTTGATCCTACATTTGTTGTTAAAAAGTGACTCACCTCAGACTTAAAAAAAAGAACATCATCCGGGTGAGAAAGTAAGGAGCGATCAAAGGACCAACTTCTAGCTGGCAAATTTTGCATCGAAATAAGCTCCATAGTTACTGCCGAGTGGTCTGATAAATGTGACGGGAGGTATTTAACATCTTTAACAGAATCTACTAAGGTATGGCTCACTAATACAAAGTCTATTCTGGATTGGTGGCGGTATTTTTGGTTTCTAAAAGAGAAACCCAACTGTTCACCTGCCCTCAACCTGCATCCCTTTTGTGAGACTCAAGAATCATTAATTGTCTCTCGTGTTTCTAGGCTTGGCAAACAAGCAATCAATCCCATTGGTTATTCTTTGATTCGATACTCATAGTCTTTTTATATTTTTAGTTATTTTTTATTATATTTTTTGAGTTTTCTATTTTACCAACATAGACGTAAAACAGTCAAACCATACAATTATATATATGAGTTGATCTACACCTTTCATCCCAGCTAACAATGTAGTGTATCACACACATGGCTCATTGATTTGCATCCTCGTAGTATGTACTTTGGTCATGGAATATCCATGGAAGTAGTGTTTCCACCTTCCCATTCTTTTCATGACCTTATGCTATTACCCCATCCCAAGAAGACTATTCATACAGATTCTGTATTGGCAACATAATTGCGGAGGGCCCCCTAAAGTCTTTTGACCGAGAGGCCAATGGCAGCGTGTCCACATATCATTCTGTAATCTCTGCACACATTATCATATACTTTAGCTCATGGGTCTCCAACTTTTTCTGTAATAAGAGTTACTTAAGGTCAGTGAAAATCATTCCGAGCTACAGATTTTATTAGTATTTTATAGTGACCACGTCAAAGAAGGTTGGTCAAGTATTGTTGCAACAATCTCGAGATCGAGCTGGTAGGTTCATATAGGTAAGTATAGAATTGCTATTGTTAACTCCACATGTATGTACCTTGACGATATGTATGTGGTCAAGGTATGTAGATGAGAAGTTAAGTATGATAAACATATGATCAACTATATAAACTTACCTTCATAATACTTTGGTCACTGATATTTTTGACACGATAGTTTGGCCCCCACGATATTCTGTACTTGATGTTCAGGTGGAATACCAGTGGCCACTTCTGTTGACCAGGCTTTGTTGCAAGCAGCAAAGTAAAAAAAGAAGGCTTTGTCAATGCAAAAATCCTCTAAATGAGTAATACATAACATACATAGCTCAAATGCCTCTGTCACTAAAATATTATAGTCATAAGTCTCTCCAACACTGTATGATTTATCACTCAAATTGTTTAAATTTATATTGAAATTTCAGCAATTTTTCCACAAACATCAGCTTATTTGTTCTGATAATACACACATTTTCATCTTGAATACACACTTTTTAATTTTATTGTAAATATAAATATTCAACCAAGCAAACACATCTAATTTAGTAGGCTGGGATACACACAGGAGAGCTACTTCCAGGCAGCTTGAGAGCTACAGCAGCTCATTAGCTACTCCTTGGAGAAGCCTGTTTTAGCCAATCTTTAAATTGGGGTGTTCCTCTCCATTCCCATGTCATTAACACTATGCGATGTCCCTTCAGAGTTGCCAGTGATATCAGGTTTCTGTAATATTGTGAGGCGTCTACCACCTATTCCAGCATAGCAACCATGGGAACAGGTTCAATGATCCGTCAATCATTTTATCAATAGCATGCAGCACCTGCAACCAGAACCCGGCCATAGCCGGACAGACCCATGCAAAATGCAAAAAGTCAGCACATGGTGCTGGACATCTACAGCAGTTGGGATCATTCGATAGCTCATGTTGCACCATACTAATTCATTAACTTTTTTAGTGTTTTAATTGGTATTTCCCATTGCACGATGGCTCCTTGGTAGTCGCGCAGCAGTAGGACTATTGTTTTTCAGAAATTGTAATAATCTTTATATATTTAAAGGTAGAAATACGTGTTTGCACTGTGATCTACTTTCTGTATTGTTGATTCAATTCTAATGGTTTTACATCATTCCTAGAAGCACCTAATGAGATACTCTTAGGATAACAGTCATTGTTTTCCTAAAACAGTAAGATTTAGGGGCATATCTACAAAGCGGCGATAATTTTATCGCTATATTAGCAAGGTCACGCTATCACGTGAAACCTTGCCTTAGCGCCTGAATTCCTAATGCCCCTCTTTGCATCTCTAATGAGATGTAAAGTGGCCGTTCCTCCCCAGGATAACGGGAGAAATGTCACTAAGCGACATTTCTCCTATTATCAAGCCTCATGCTAAGCAGCATAGCGACAAGAAAAGTAGCGATAACCTCTGTTATCGCTACTTTCCTTACGCCTGCTTTGAAACTGACTCAGTCATGATATCCTATGTAAGGTGGATATCATGGCTAAGTATGTGAGGCCCTATCAGCAAGCTATCGCCAAACTTCGTGGGATTATCGCTGGGTTTCCAGCGATAATCTCACGTTTGGCAGTTAGCGCTAGGATTTTTATCGCTTTGAGATAAGCGTTGCTAATAGCACGCTATCTCAGCGATAAAAATCCACGCTAGCCGGCGATAATTATCCTAGCGCTAAGTGCGCTTAGCGATAATTATCGCGGGTTGGTGCTGATATACCCCTTGCTTATTTAAAGATTCCCGGTTATCCAACAATTTTTGCAGCTAACCTCTAAACTAGGCCTGGGCAAAAATTTCGTTCCGTTCGCGGAAATTGCGATAATTTGACATTTTTGCGTTCCGCGGAGAGCGCGAAAATGTCAAAAATTCCGGTTTCCGCAGCTTGGCGATAATTTGTTTCTTGCTCGCGCTGTAAAATGATACATTCTCGCGCGCGCGCGATCGCCTTACCTGAATCCCTGTGTTCGCCGACGAGTTTTCTTGATCCGGTCGCGTTCTCCATGAGATGTTGTATTGTTTTTAGCCATTTGCGCTGTCTCGCGACAGTTCGCGCCCGCAGTGACGTCATGCGTCGCGCGATCACGTCTTTCTTCTCGCGATCATGCACCGCGAGAACAACTCAAAACAAGATGGCCGCGCCCGCAAGCAACCACATGGGTAAGTTGGCGACCCGCAACCATGCAGAAAATCTCGCGAACATGCCGGAAAAAAACTTCCGCATCTTTGCGATATTTCTGCTTGTTTGCGATAATTTTAAACATTCTCGCGATAATTTGCGAAGGTTAATTCCGCAAATTCCGCCCACCCCTACTCTAAACCATGCTCTACAAGTCAACAATGCTTCAGTCCTGCTTATTTATCAGAACTTCCTCATATATAATAAATAAATGCCAAACAAAAAAGCACAAACATGCACTATAATGTGTTTAACATGAGTCTGATTATTTCATAATCTACTGTTGTGAACGTAAAGAATGCTCCAAGTTATAGAAGGAAGAAAGCTGAAATGGAAAGCCCTATGGCTGTCAAGTAGATAAGCCTCACAAGCATTAAACTGTATCTCCCTGCAGGGATTTAACCCTTTGTCCACCTGTGCTGCATCCATTCAGCAGTGTAAATAATATGAGTAGCAGGCACCAAACTTAGGGCACCCCCGTGGCTTTGAAAATGGGTTATCTAGATGATTTAATTGTATGCACAGTGCTTAATGGAAAACAAAGCATAACACATACAACAATAACACAGATCTTATCTCTGACCCAGGATCTAGTCTACTCCAGAAGTATTTTGTTTGAATATTTGTTTTTATTTTTTTACATGGTTCTCCGGCCCCTGCAGACCATGTTAGAAATTTGTGGGTCATGTTTGACTCTAGTCTCTCTTTCTGTACACAAACAAAACAGGTGTCTTCTATTTGTTTTGCCAAACTGAGATCTCTAAGGAAGATGTTGCATCTGATCCCAGGGCGGATGCTCAAGGTAGTGGTTCACACTTTGGTCACCCACTGTGTGGACTATGCTGACAGTCTATACCTAGGACTTCCCGCTTTCTTAATTTGCAGACTGCAGATCGTGCAGAATGCAGCAGCAGAGTTGATCCGAAGAGTCCCATATAGGCAGGCCATGTCCTCTCTTTGAAGCAGCTTCATTGGTTACCTGTGATAATTCAATGAACTAACCCTAGTTTTTTAAACTTTCTCTGCATGTCTGCAAAAAAGGTTGTGCCTATATCAACAATGTAGAGCGCTCAGTTCAAACGATCTCTTACTGCTTCATGTCCCAAAATGTGTGAGGACACAGAAAGAAGAAAGATCTTGCACATTCTTAACAGCCAAGCGATGAAATTCTCTCCCAATAAATATGCGTAAATCCGCGTCCATCTCTATCTTCAAGCAAGAATTGAACACTTGTCTTGTTAGCAAAAGCTAACCCCTCTCTATTTATTTGCACGGGATGTACTGGCTGTCAACCATCCGGCTGAAGGCTGGGATGCCTCATTGCAAGCAGCTGTGCGCTATACAAATGGATGATTGATTGAATATTTAGGAGAAGTTCATGGATGATTGTGTCAAACATGGCTGACAGATCATTAGGGACCAGCAAACGTTGAAACCTATCCTACAAAATTCGGAAAGCATCATTCTCCAAGTGACTCATAACTGTGCGTCTGCTAAACAAACCCTGAAATCTTGATCTGCTGATGCAGGGAACATCAATCTCATCTGAATTTAAAAATCATCAAATTGCTTAGGAAGGTAACATTTTTAATTGCACCGTAGATTTTACAATCACAACATCTGTAGCAGGACTTTAGATAATTGCCACTCTTGTCAAGTTTTTTTAATTATTCCTAAGAAATATGGTCTTGTTTTATTGATCCATTGGCATATTCAATCAGACAATTAGAAGGAAGCAAAAATGTACCTGCACTTAATTCAAATATCTTACTATGTAACTTTCTCACAGTATTCAAAATCAAAAAGGAGAATTAAATCAGACTAGGTAGAAGAAAGAGTGAAAATGTTCCAGCTGTGCAATCTAAAGCCTTCTGTCCCTCATCATCATTTTATTTTCTGCCTTTTAACTTGCTTTCCCAACTGAACATACTAGATATACATATAGAACTACTTGTTTAAATCACTTCCTTCCTGTACTCCCTTAAAAAATAAACTATGACATCCTGAATGGTATGGAAAGAGCTGAATACACCCTTAAACTCCCTAAAATACAAGATAATTGTCGTGGTTTTGAGTTATGCAACTTGATATGCTTAAAAGTTTGATGAAATTTCTTTTTCCAACCAATACATTGAATTCTGATTTCCATTTTTCTTTGACTTACTATAGTACTTTATTGATTATAATTTGTATACCTTTCTATTTGGGTAATCTGGAACCTACTCTTAGTATCTTTATTAGTAGCACTGCTATGAAAAGAGGCTATTGGCTCTGTATCTAACTCCTATTCAAACTTTAGCATCCTCTATTGTAACAGTATGCCGTTGCCTACTGTCAGACTCACAGTTCCACTGTGAGGATGCCCGGCCTTCGATGCTGCATTGTCTCACCCACTTTGTACTCCAGGGAAGCTAAAAGGCACTCCTGAGTTCACAGGAGAAATGGGAATAGGAAAGAAATATACACAGTGCACAGCACCTTCTCTTGGACCTGGTATGAATTGGACTCCTATGTTGGAGCCCTGAAGAGAGTAAATAAACAACACTACAAAATATTTTCCTGAACTGAACTATATAGCTTACTAAATATGATATACCTTTTAGAGATGGGTAACAAGCAGATATGAGTGTTTGTGAAAACAAAATGGTTCACCTGAAACATAAAATTGGAAATACTAGTCCAAGGTTCAACTCCTCTGAGCATAATGAGATGTATATGAAACATAATCCTTGAATTACCTGGAATACTTTTGAAAGCAGTTCTTAATACATTCAGGAAGCCAAATCAAGTTCGTAGTTCAAAGTCTTCAGAACGAATGAGAGATTATCAATCCAAGTGAAGAATATAACCATGGTTCCTTAAAGTCTATTACCAACAGTACCGCCTTTTAGGAAGAATTCAAAGGCCATATTCAAGATGATGGCGGTAATCCAACAACAAAAAGGATCAACAAGATAGTTGAACCATGAAACAGTTGTCTAACTGAGTGAGAGCAAGAAGAGAAAACTATGCAGACACTGGGAAGCGAAGTTCAGTTCTTCCATGTAAGTGCCCTGACATACTAGAGTTCAAAGCTGGCCACCACACTCTGGTGTGTGTTTGTTCCCATTTGACCTCAGACTTTCAATATGTGAGCACTATCTTAATTTGCAAAAGCTTTATCAGACACTCACCATTTCAGCTTCGATCCTAAAGTGTAAAACTGTACTTAGATCTGCATTTGATATTAACTACATTAAATCATAATTCAAGATTTAACGCTCCAAATATCTAAAATATCAGAAATTATAAGCATACCTAATGTCTATGTCTATCTACCTTGATTGTCCCCTGTGACGTATTCTCATCTACTCTGACCTACAGTGATGTTGATGTCCCTGTCATTTATTTCCTCACTTCTAGATCACATCCAGAATATTGTGCAGACAAGTCCAGGATGAGAAGTATGCAAAAGTTCAATTTTAACCAATACTTTTGTGAAGTTCACAAGCTTTACACAATGTGACTTTTGTAAAGTTTCTTGACTTTGCAAAACATATTTAGTGGCCTATTATGTTTCTGTAAGAATCTAATTTGTAGATACATTTCCCCAAAAACATTATTATAAGAGAATACCCCATAAAAAGCAGGTATTTCATTGCTTGTTTCCTAAAAAACCTACTTTTGTTTTTTTATCTTTTCAATGAAGCATGAACTTTTAAAAAAAACAGCATGTATATTTTTTTTAAACCTCATAGAGTTTGGAGAGGGAAACATTTGCAACCCCATATTTTCTCTTCTTTATAAAATGTTGCTTTCTAGACTTCATTTTCAAATCTATCCATATATACATGCCCTACAGTCTCTCTCTACTTTTATGCTTGTTTATTCTTATTCTTCCTTCCTCCTAACAAGTCCTCCTCATCCAAACCCAACCCACATTCCCGTCAGATTTTTCTATTTTTTGCCTTGCTGTTGTTATATCAAAATTTCTCTTGGAACGAAATTTCCCAAAATTATCTTTATTATAGTGAAACAGGAAATAGTGGGCCTGACGTGCAAATATCTGTTTGCAAAATACTGGTTGCAAATTGCAGTCTGTGTATTTGCTACCAGTAATTATTTTTAACAGCTGTCCTATGTATTTGTAGGTCAGTTCTTAAACATTTGAAACAGATAGGGTCACAATCCAACTCACCGCGTGAATATTACTGGGGTAAATCGCCAATTGCTACTCACTAGGATTGTAATTCTTCACAGGGATGGTGATCTGCTGTGGCTAACAGAAAAGCATATCTCTGATTGCTTTTTCGTCAAGTACACGTTAACTTTTTTAAACACAGCTCATTTTCCATAAAGGAACCGGGAGACTGTGTTTAAACAGGAAGTTTACTTTTTTTGTTTGTTTAAAAGATGATATTGGTCCTGTGGACCAGTGTCTACTATTCCACAAAATTTGTTTTTAACACTCACAAAGGGGAAGGGATCTCAAGGGTACCCCATACCTTTTGCAAATGCAACACCAGCTCCTTTGTGGAGTCAGTAAACTATAAATGTTTTGTGACTGGATTCTGGTTGCAAAGCACTGATACATTACATACTGAATGTGTATGTGGAAGGGATGACTACAACACACCCCTTCCACATACCACAAAGGTATCCATTTGCAATCCAATTTTGAGAATCAAAACATCTTTTAGAACTCCTAAAAAAGGGAAATAGTACATAACAAAAAGCATTTTAACGGTGACAACGACCAAACTGGGGTGTTTGTGATTGTTAAAATGTTTAGCACATCTGCCTCAGTGACTCCACCATCAATAGTATTTTACTCATGTATCCTTTATTATTATGTCTCTAGTCTCTTTTCACAGGTAGGCGTTTTTGATGGGAATAGTGTTCATGTATTTCCTATGCTGACATGTTCAACCATGCTGAGCTTCTGAGTATTTGTACGTCGGTTCAGACAGACTAACACTAGCAATCAAGACAAAATAAAGAGTGGGACCATGGCTATACCATAGAGAGCGTGATTGATTGTTAACACAACAGAAGAAGTGGCAGGATAAAGTACCCAAAGTTTGTGAAGTGGTAAGCTACAGCAATCTTATTTTATTTATTCATGGTGTACATCTCATTATGTTTTTTAATATATCGAAGGAATTCAAATATTTTCAAAAAATCCTAAAAAGTCAACAGCAAACATTTCCAAGATCCACTCTTTATAAAAGAGTTGTTGCATCAGAAACTGTTCTGATTTGCTTTTTAAGAAACATCTGTTTTAAACATCATTTTAAATGGTAATGCAAAGACAGACATATAAACATAATGTTCATGATATCTTGAACTAGACAAATTACATAACATGAAGCTCTTCTTGAGCAGAGTAAAATTAATTATTATCTCCAACAGGAGATCATTTTACAATTGACTTAGAAATAGGCCTGGGTGGAATTTCATTTACAAAAGCATCATCGCGCTTAATTTCTGGCACTTCATGTTACGATTGTTATGTGAAATGCTTGAGATTATGTCGTTATACCACATTGCCTCACTGGGACTTTGTTCAGGTAAAAATATTATCACAGAGCTTGGGAAGAATGCAAACGAACAAAATGACTGTTGGTCCTGCATGATTTTGTGGGTTTTTCTTCTCAAAATGCAGCGTAGTGCCGAAAATGGATGCAAAGATGCATTTTGCATTAGAAAATAGTGCAAAATGTGCTCCTGTCTTCACATTGACATGTTAAAAGTACACATTTACAGCAAATTACCGACAAAATCAAATGCTCTACTTCAACATGTATTGTGAAATCTGACACAATGTCAAATTTGAAAATGTGTAAATATCAGTAATTAAAGTGCATAGTGAAGAGTTAAAAAATAATTTAAAAATACACATCATCGTGTTAATAGAGTGACAAATGTAGGGAAGCAGCCATGCCAGATAACCAATTCCATTAGCTCAATATTCAATTTATATGAAATATTAACACGTTTCGACTGCCAACATTTTTACAATCTTATTCAGGATAGAATATATGCCATTTTATTTTGAAATTCATAAAAAAGTGTACTTTACCTTCACTCAAAAGAGATAGACACAGCCTGTAACCAGCAACACTTTCCAGAACCTACTGTGACATTGCAAGAAGCCCTAACATTAGCCATTCAATAGACTTACTTACATTCTAATAAACATATATTACTATAAGCCAAAATGCTAGAAATCTCATTGCAAAGCCCACAGAAAAATTGAATGGTTACTGTACACAAAATCATAAACTTATTTTCCATTTTATGTTGTGCACCAACACAACGACAAGAAGCAATGGTTTCTGAAAAGAGAAGATGCGGCCCTTTTCGAAGGACTTCTTGCTTGAAACTTTTAAAGTTCATGTTAGAAAAATTGGTGATTCGACATGACTGAAAAGTACCGTGGCAGTAGGCTGGTGAGCTGGGCTGAAATAGCAAAGGGCCCTTCAGGAGGAATAAAATGTCAGAAAGGAGTAGGGGATGTGGCGGAGTGCAGCTTAGATGTCAGATGCATTATTCACCCGCTTGCTTTAGGCCCTCTGTAAGACTTGTGTTCCGCTCGGTTGCTTTTAGAAATCTCGGGGTGAATGTTTTACACAATTCCTCAGCTCATTTAATTAAGCAAACAAATAGGTTTTGCCATATGGCAGAAAATATCTGGAGTTCCCCGACAGCTCTGTCATCGTTTTTATTGTTTGTTCATATTTTAGAGAAAACTGAGGATTTTAGCACTCTGTGTGTTTGTGTTTGCTTCCAAGTGCATTGGTCATGTATTTGGTGGGCTTGAAATGAGTGTAAAATGAAGTCTTCCATGAGCACAGTAGTGGTTCCCTTGCTTGGCACACTGCCAAATAAGGCCCCTGCATTCCTACAGTTCTGGGGAGTACAGCAGCATTTGTATGTTGTCAATCAGCCATTTATAATGAGCTACCATGTAATGCGTCCAATATGACCAAGTATTTTCTAGTTAGATTTACATTTGTGAGGTCAGTGGATGTCAATTGTTCTGGAGAAGGAGAACTTTCAGGTCAGGGAAAGTAATCATAAATATATGTGGATTTGTAATGACCTTGATCCAACCCATCTGACCCCGGATCATTGAATTAATTATGCCTTTATTTTCTTCTTGTTCATTAGCCGTCTGTATGGAACTGCTCTCATTCACCATCCACTAACATGGTGCAGTCTCAAGTCTTCAATAAAGATCTCTTACTTGTGTCAAGGACCATATGATGCCACTTCCTTGTGAGGTGACGTGGATGATGCCTGTCAAATTGAACGTGATGTCACTTCCCACGTGATTTTACTGAAGTGACGCCAGTGGACACAATCTATGCATGCAAGGCGTAGTGTGTAGGGGGGACATGTGGAAGTGTAGGGAATGCAGCTTCTGCACCCTACTATCCACAAATCATCTGGGGGTTAGATCAGGTCCTTTGGTGAATGAGAGAGAAAAGGGAGAAGAAGATGGGAGATCTCAGAGATAAGAGAAGGAGGAACAGGCTCAGATGGGGCCCCGGAAGGGTTGGCTCACTCTAGAAAGAAGTGCAGTTCAAAGATCTGGTCATTGCACCTAATTTAACATATAACTTCAATTAGAAAAAAAGTTAAGATAAGCTGGACCATCTCCATAACTGCTGTGCTATTGCTTTGAAGCCAAATATCAGGGCATGTTAATGATTCCAGACGTGGCTGTTATGCCCCTGGAGCTCTGCTCAGGGTTTGATGGTGAGGTGATACTCAGCGATTAATCATTTAGTACCAGTGTCAAAATTGTATTGACTTCTCAGCAATGACTGCCCTGAATGGACTGGACAATCAAACATTGCAAACAATTACTAATGTTAAATCCAAGCAAGCGGGCAAGGATGACTCACCCATGGAGAAGCATAGCTGTGTATAAGATTTCTGATCATGACTATCTTTGGAAAAGATATTCCTCCAGATTTGGACGAATCTGAACTAGTTTCCAAAAGTGGAGATAGGGCCTCACAACATAGACCTTTTAGTGGTAAAGAGATGTACTATAAAATGCTGAATTACGAGTGAGGAGTGGTGATGTCTGTTCACTTTATCCTCTGTCACTTGTTCTGCTATTTGACCATAGTCTTTTTATTATCTGGATGAATAAACAAACTGTAAAATGGTTGTGTTTCGAAATATAGGCTGCAAGGATGATGGATTTAACCCAGATCTCTTTACTGGGGGTGAATGTTTTGATTTGTTCTGCATTCCGTCCATCAATTGTGTGGCTTTTGCTTTCTCGCTCTAAGTGCGCCAGTTATGCCCAGATGTGGGTCCTGGGCTCACTGTGCCACTGGATTCAAGCTATCCTGGCTGATAAGGGGTGAAACCCTTAAACCGGTCCTAGGATGCTTGTTTCCGGTCCAGGGAGGACGTGGCTTGTCAGTTCGGGCTGGACTGTTCCCATGAGGCACAGGGTCAAGACTGATTTGCATATGGCCAGGTCTAACCTGGGGTGGCATGGTGAGCAAAAGAATGATGTATTTAACCCAGATCTCTTGACTGGGGGTGAATGTTTCTATTTGTTCTGCATTCCATCCATCAATTGTGTGGCTTTTGCTTTCTCGCCCTAAGTGCGCCGTTTATGCCCAGACGTGGGTCCCGGGCTCACTGTGCCACTGGATTCAAGCTATCCTGGCTAAAACCCCGAAACCGGTCCTAGGATGCTTGTTTCCGGTCCAGGGAGGACGTGGCTTGTCAGTTCGGGTTGGACTGTTCCCATGAAGCACAGGGTCAAGACTGATTTGCATATGGCCAGGTCTAACCTGGGGTGGCATGGTGAGCAAAAGAATGATGGATTTAACCCAGATCTTTTGACTGGGGTGAATTTTTCGATTTGTTCTGAATTCCGTCCATCAATTGTGTGTCTTTTGCAAGGCTTGTAGACCGCACTAACCAAAAAATGTAATTCTTTTATGGCAAAATGCACCTGCTTCTTGCTGCATAGAATCCAAAACTATTGAAATACAGAAAATATACATATTCCTGGAGTTTGATTATCTCATTTAGATTCCACAGGACAAATGGGCCTGAACACAACACTGAATTGTGCATTTGTACAAAGCGTGAAAATGTACATTCAAATGTTGTATCTTTCCAAACGTCTGACTTGCATCAGCAATGGTTTATGATCACTATATATTCATGAAACTGTTTCTTCCCAAACACTTTCCTGCTAAAAAATTATATGCAAGAAAAATGTTGAGTATTTTTTGATGGAATATCCACCACCAGGTGAGATTCTGCGATAGTGACATAGATGTTAACTTGTGACGCTCCCAAACGTTTCACCTTGATGAAACTTTTGGGGCAAAATGTTTATGCAGACACCCAATATAAACTTTGAGATGGTTAGGTCATCAACCTTTTCCGCTTAGTCTAGTTATAATCTGACTTAGGCCACCATCATGAGTGGCCAGAGAAGTATTACCGGGCGGATACCGTTTCAGACCATACTAACCTTTCCAACGTCTCTTGTCCTGGTATTACCAGGAGTCGCAAACTTCGAGTCAGGTGACATCAAACTTGGACCTTTGAGCAGAGTTGTGCAGGGTGCGTGCAGTTGCTGTGCTCTGCCAGTTGTGTAGCTACCATCTGTGCAGCAGGTGCAGTGGCACCAGGGCCAGAGCCCTGAGGCCCCATTGAACTATGCTTGTTGCTGTGTTTACCACTCCAACAGCATGCAAAGGAGCATTTACCTTGCTTGCACCAGGATAGTATTCTCAGTACACTACTGTGCTAGCCCCCAAGTGCCCTCGGGGTGGAGGATGGGGGGAGCAGCAAACGCTCTCCCCACTTACTCTGCCCCCTCTATACACCTGGCATTCTCCAAGGCCCAACCTACAGGCCGCAAAAAAACTACCACACGCATTTACCACCTGCTGGAAGAAGGTGTTAAATGCGTGCAGATTTGGGCTGTAATGCATTAGTGTAGTGTAGTGTGGTGAAATTTGTGGGGGCCCCTCTGCAAGGTACATGGAGGGGCCCACCTCAGGTCTTAATCAGGAGCTCTCGGGTGAGGGTACTGCTCTGAGAGGGCGCCTGGAGTTTGTGGGCCACCCCACACCACGGGTGCTGTGGAGGCCTATGTTATGGCACTGAGCAGTGGACTGATACCAACTGCAGATTATGCGGATGGTCACAAGAATCATTACTTTATATAATATGTGTGTGCCCCAAACTGATTACAATTCGGCGTATCTATTTAAAACCTCTATTTCAGAAGATGGGGGTTAGATCAGCACGCCAGGCACTTGTTAGGTCGTTATCTGGTGAGTCCATTTCGCTGTAATGCCAGCTAATTACATTTTTATATGTAGCCGAAAAATGCTTGGTATCACCAGTTTGAGATGTATTAAATTTAAATTGCCTGAACTTAAGAGACACCCTGCACAGTCATATACCTATTAGTACAAACTGAAATTATTGTATCAATTTTGGGACAGATTTGTTGCACTTCATTATCGTCCGGGACCTATGAAATTACAATTTATAAAGCACTGGCACTTTAATAAAAAGTAGGTGTAGTAACTTACCAAAGTAATTGTTGATGTTTTCTTGAACTATTAAACTGCAATTCATGGCGCAATGGTACTTTAACATGAAATAGGTGTAATATCTTGCTATAGTAACTGTTGATGTTTTCTTTTAAAAAGAAAAAAAATAAGACATATAACTTTGTTTCATCAATGGAATTAATATTATACCATAATTTGTTTCACCTGAACCCAAGCGATCCTCTGTATAGTTTAATAACTAGTAGAACAAGTTTATATGCTATCCGGTTAATAATTAAGCAATGTAATAATTGAAACAACCCTGGTGTTAGACCTAATTGATGCACTTTATTGTTGTCCTTGAGCTATGGAATTACTAATTATGAACATTGGCACTTTAATTCGCAATATGTGCAATATCTTGCTATAGTAATCATTGACGTTTAATTAAAAATGTATTTGTTTAATCTTGGAATTAGTTTTAATTGCGTATATGTTTGATTTTAAGATATATTTATGAATGTATTGGTTCAACTGTCAATAACGTTTGCAGTACAGAGTTCTCTGTTTTTTATATATTATGTGATTGTAAAGATGTTTTAATTGCAATGATTTTATTAATCACGTAATAAAGAATTTAGGGCCATATGTAGGTAGGCTGTGTTTTGCGATTCTCTAATTGCAATTTTTAGGGAATCGCAATTAGAGAATAGCAAAACGCTATGTAGGTAGTATTAGCAATTTTGTTTGCGAATCCCACCTATTCCTTATTAGCGATTCTCTAATTGAGAATCGCAAATAAGGAATACCTTGCCATTCATTCCTATGGGCTAAAAGGCCCATAGGAATGAATAGGAAGACATTCTCAATTTGCGATTCTCAATTAGAGAATCGCAAATTGAGAATGCAATTTCAAGGGTGCAAGGGTGTCAACATGACACCCTTTTGCACCCCTGTAATGAGCATGGGTGCACATGTGGCGCACATACATGCCCTAAGGGCATGTATGTGTGCCACATGGCACTTTGAATAATGCAAAAAACTGCATTATTGAAAGAAATCGCAAATTACCATCAACCTGAAGTTGGTGGTAATTTGCGATTCCTTAAGCCAAAATAGCACAACTTGGGTGCTTTCTACATTGCATTTAAGGAATCGCTATTTGGGATTCCTTAAATGCATTTGCAAAATAAGGAATCGCAAATTTTGCGATTCCTTATTTTGCATGCAGATTTGCCTTCCTACATCCCACTTAGCAAAATTGCGTTTGCGATCGCAATTTTGCTTTCTACATCTGGCCCTTACTTACTTACTATGTTACGGCACTGCTGTAATTTCACCTGATGGGTGGTATCATGTAGATTTGGACCCGGTTTTCCAGGGGTAACCAGAATTCCCTTATTCAGGTGTAAGGCTACCCTTCAGTATCTCCACATCTAAATCCCGGAAACTCATGATGTGTAATGTTACTGAACAGACTAATGGCAGCCTGCTGTGGTAGCATCAATAAATAAAATAAAAAGTTAAAAACGAAAATGTTATCTATTTTGCATAAAGAGGAGGGAAACACCAACCTGAGTTCAGTTTAAATGTAATTACCATTTGAACATACTATTAGCCTCCTTGTTCTTATGATTATGTCAGGATGAAAAAATTATAATTTAGAGATACCAATTATGATGAAACCACTTCTACCAATAAATGTAGTTACAATAAATTTAATTTTATTTCACTTTAAGAAATAATGATCGAAAAAGTGTTCTTCCCGTTACCATTAATATAGGATGTGAGCGGAAAGAAAGGGGTAAGAGAGTGAAGTTTAGAATTAAGATTATAGACGGATTCCAAGATCCCAGCATAGTAATTGTTTGATATATTATTACCCTGAATCCTCCTCATGTTTAGTATGAAGACGCCTCAAGCTCCCAGTCAAATTTGTCATGCCAGTTTTGCCCGTAGAAAATCTATTCCAAGGTGACTCGCTGTGCATTGTAAGTAAACAGTGTGATGGTGCTGTGGTGGTAAACAGCGAGGAGGGACTCACCATCTCACCACTGTAAGGTTCAAAGGTCATCAATATTTGAGACATGAAAACTGAATACCTCGTAAAGATACAGCGATGTGCTATATTGTGCCCCCAAACACATATGCAGCTCAAATGCTACATTTATTTTATTTATTTCTCAGGTGAAAAAATAGAGTACTAGAGAAAAAGGTTTCCCTTTACATAAATTACACAGCTGCACATTACCAACTGCTGTCCACACAGTTATTTGGTAATCATTTAATGTGAACTATTTACGGCTCCTTTAGCAAAGAGATAAATGACGTCATATGAGGGAAGAGGTGTGGCGCAGCCGCCAGGGCGGCTAAATCTGGAACACGGGGGCTCACGGTTCGATCCCCCGCTGCAGGTTAGCCCAGCACCATGTGACTCAGGGAAATAACTTGCTAAATCTCACCAACGGCCCCCAGCACCTTGACACCCTCCGATAATTGTCTGTGCTTTACAAATAGTGGTAGTATATGCTAATTTGTCATTAAGGCCATCTGGATCAATGCTCTCATCTTTGCCATAATCGGGTTTTTACAAGAATACAACAGTCTAAGCAGTAGTTCCTCTCCGGTCCAGTCAGTTTATATCACACATCCTCTCCGGTGTGATCTTTTCTGACATGTTATAAGAATCAACATGTAATAATTTATTAAAATGTAGGGGTGACACTTCCAGTGTTAGTTTATTTACACCTTATTGGTGTTTGAATGATCACCTATCTAGATGGGAGAGAATGATGTGATCTTCAGAATATTTCACATCAATTAAGGAGGTTACAGACAACTTCCTCTTGTTTCATTATGGATAAAAGTACCTCAGAGAGAGGGTTATGATCTGTCTACTAAATGGTTGCTGAATACTAAATAATAGTGCTTCCTACGGTGCAATTTGTACGACAGTGAGACTCATCTGAGAAATTCCTTAATCCTCATTCATTTTGTTTTTCATCCTTCCTAACTTAGTCTGGAATGGATTTTCTAAGGAACATCTGAGAGTTTGTCAAGTTATTAATATTAAAATATATGTAAAGGTCAAACGTTCACCCAACGGGTTTTTGGCGCAAAATTATTATTAAAAAATCATTGAAAATCTCACATAGAGAGGAGATATAGATAAGGGAAAGGATTTGTATCTCGCCTATCCAGAGAAGAGACATGTTTTCAGACCTTTTCTAAAACTCAAAAAATGTGGTTTTGATCTCAAAGAATTCAGGAGTCCATGTTTGTGCAGCCTTGACTTGGAAGGTTCTCCAGCCAAAACTTGCCTTTTTAAAAGTCCTCAACATGGAGCTGTTTTCAAAGTAAAAGGTCACTATGTCATATGCGATACATCTCATGACTGAAGTATCTCAACTTCTACACTGGCCTAAACAACACATTCCATGGAAATCACAAATGTGGGTTAAAAGATGATAATGGCCCTACACTGGTTACTACCGCCCACTAACTCTGTAACCTCACTGACTAATTGTAGTAATGTGCACTTGTTCTTCTTCAGTGTGTTTCCCTACCTCCATGGTGATAGAATGTGTATGTTCGAACTGCCAGGGGCTGTTGGTCAGTTCCCTGGAAGCTGTGGAGACGAACGGTCATTAAACTGAAGGTTTCCTCCACTTACCTGTTTTGGTGTGGTCACTTCAATTTGGTGACGAATTCGGCGACCGTTCTGTGTCTCCACCCACGTGTGTAGCTTTAACTGTACAGTCCTGAACCCTGAAGTGCTTCAAGTGACTTCGTTGGAGTTCATTGTCCGTTCTTCAGGCCTCGATTTTAGAAGTGCTCTGGATTTGGAAATTACCACCAGTGTGCCGATGGGACATCGTGTCTTGGCATAAGTTGGTGGAGTATTTTTAGATTCCGATATTGAGGATTATTTGCGCAAGTCTTCTTGGCCTGTTGAGGTCAGCCTCTGTGCTGTGAATCCGGCTAGTCCGTAGATTTTACTGGTCTCCAGTTGAGTTCTTGCTGTGCCTCTGCTGTGCTGGTTGAGTCTGTGCCTTTGCGGTGCTGGGTTGGGTCCGTGTGTGCAAGGTGGATTTCACACGACTCCTCGGTGGTCCGCACTTTTCCGATCCATCCCCTTTGTGATGACGTGATGGAACGCAGCTAGTGTCACGCGTGCCATCAGTTTCACGTCAACCACGTCAATCACGGCAACAACTGCAACGTCGCTAGTTCTCATTTCGCAGACAGTGGGTGGCAATCGTCAGTTTCACGTCAACTACGTCTTCAATGATGCAAGTGTTCGTATTACTGATGGTGGGCGGCACAATTGTATGAAGAACTGAGGCACAAAGAAATTCTTCATGCACATGCCTTTAATTTTTCAAGGTGTCTTCGTCTTGCTGATACATTTTTTAATACAAGTTGGGTTCCGTGCACTAGTGTGTCAAGTTATTGGCGAGATAAACAATTTTTTTCTTTTTTGAAACTTATGACTCGTTTTTTTTTTACTTTCTGTCTATCGAACAGTTGTTCCATCGCCTATTACCTGAAGAAGAGTCTGTGACATTTCGCTATTTATCTTTGTTTATTTTCTACTGAAGAATTTGTTTATACTTGACTAGTTAGATTTTCATGTAGTTTTGAGTGCACATTTAGCTCTGCCCTTTGAGGGGAAGACAGTAAGTAAGTTCTTACACTAGGGGATCTAAGTGTATTTTGCGACTGTTTCTCTTTGTAACGACGTTTGTTTTAGTTTTTAGGCAATATGCACAGTGTACAAGCTCCCCCACCTCTTTTACAGCTTCCAGGAGATCCAGGAGTATAGAGCTTTTACAAAGTATTTAGGGGCTATTGGGGGATCAGATTCAGTGCAGAACAGAATTTGTTTTATTTTGGAGCACAATCTGGGGCTTGAAGGGCAAGCCGTCTTGGAACATTTACCACCTCTTGAAGTAGTGGAGGGTGAAGAGCCTCTCAATGAATTTGATCAAGCTGTCACCATGTTAGAAAAACAATTTGATGTTGAAGGTAGTTTAGTGGTGTCTAGGCACAAATTGTTCACTAGAGAACAAGAAGCAGACGAAAGTATTGTATCTTATGTAGCTTCTTTGCGTATTTTGGCATCTGAGTGCAAATTTGAGCATTTCACCTCGCAGTTGATCAGAGATCAAATTGTGGTACGTTGCAGGGATAAAGAAGTGCAAGAAAAGCTTCTCACATTGAAAAATCCTTCATTACAAGAAACTGTTTCTATTGTTAAAAGTATAGAGTTATCACACAAAGCTTCTAGAGAGTTGAAACCCGACAAAACTACTGTTGGTACCATAAAGGAAGGAAAAGACCATGGGGAAAAACAAGCCAGTGAACAAAACCGGAATAGGCTTCCTATTGTCAAGTCTGAGAAAATAAATGGTCAACAAAGGAATTTTTGTCCGAAATGTGGTTTTCATACAAATGTTCCCAACTCTTGTGTGTGCCCTGCCAAGAATGTTTCTTGTCGAAAGTGTGGCAGACAAGGTCATTTTGCCAAAGTGTGTAATTCAAGAGGAAATGTCAACGCTGTATGGGTTGATGAAGATAAGCATGACATGTCAGTGGATGTAGTTAGTTCTATGAATTATTTGATGTTAGTGGTCAAGGCTGATTGTGAAGACTGCGTTAATCCAATTGTTGATATTGTCGTTGATGGGAAAACCATTCATTTACTTGTTGATTTCAGTGCTGGTATGACTATGATCACCGAGGAATTATTTGAGTGTATGTGGAATGATAAATTACTGGATCCTCCTGACAGAAATCATGTCTCATATGAAGGTAGGAGAATTGAATTGAAGGGATGTTTTGAAGCCAAGTTGGTATTCAAGGAGAGATATATCAATGGAAAGGTGTATGTCGCAAAAAAAGGTTTGAACATTTTGGGGTGGTACCACCAGGGGTTATTTGGCGAAACCCTCAGGCCTGGGACAAAGGAACCTGTGTCTGTGGTGGATGAGGGTGTGCATGGTGATGGTCCATCTCATTGGGCTCTTAAGTTTGGTAGTGTGTTCGATGACAAGTTAGGACACATTAAGGATTTCAAACACCTTATCAAGTGAAAGATCAAGCTGTGCCTGTAAAGCACAAGCTGTGCAATGTACCTTTTAGTCTTAGAGATGATTTAGCAGAGGAACTTAAGAGGATGTGTTGGTCTGGGGTCATTGAGCTGGTGGAATCATCTTCGTGGTTATCTCCATTGGTCATCGCGCGCAAATAAAATGGTAATCTTAGGGTCTGCATTGACTTGCGCAGTCTGAATAAGGAGATATGGGTTGATTCCCACCCTTTACCCTATATTGATGATATTCTCTCCAAATTTGCAGGTTCTAAGAGGTTCTCTAAGATTGATTTGTCCTCCGCGTACCATCAGGTTGAAATGGAATCGTCTCCCAAGCATCTCACTGCTTTTGTTTCTCCGGTTGGAACGTTTCAGTTCAAACGGATGCCGTTCGGGCTTGCCTTGGCAGCATCTGTGTTTCAGCGCAGTATGGAAAAGGTTTTGGAGGGGATTGAAGACACTGTTGTGTTCCAGGATGATATTCTGGTAGTGGGCAAGTCTATTGATTCGCATGATAAGAATCTTACTGAAGTATTGAGCAGGTTACAAGAGAAGGGGATTGTTGCAACAGAGATAAGTGTGTTTTTGGTGTAGACTCAATTGAGTATTTGGGCCATCGCATCTCCGGTGAGGGAATTTTACTGAGAGAGGGGTTGATTGATGCCATCATCAAGGCGCCTTGTCCTAAGTCGAAGGAACAAGTGTCTTTGTTTTTGGTAGTATGTGAATTCTATTCTAAATGTATCCCCAATTTTGCTGCTAAAACTGTCCATTTACATGAACTTCTCAAAAGGAGGGTTACCTTTTTGTGGGATCAAGAGTGTCAAAGTGAATTTGATCAGATTAAGCATGAACTTGGTGTTTGTGAAATTTTAATTCCTTTTGATCCTTTGTTGCAGTCCATCATTTCTGTCGATGCTAGTTTATATGGTCTTGGTGGTATGATTACTCAGATCAAGCAAGGTGTCGAGCACACCGTTGCGTTTACCTCCCGTTCTTTGCGTCAAAGTGAGAACAATTACTCAGTCATTGAGCAGGAGATTCTAGCTTGTTGTTGGGTTGTCGAAAGATTTAAGACTTTTTTGTGGGGTAGGACTTACAAGTTTTTAACAGATCACAAGCCTCTCATTCCTATTTTGAATGGGCTTTTAGTGAAAGAACATACCACAAGGATTGCCAGACTAAGTTCCAAATTGCTTCAATATAATTTTTGGTTGAATACATTCCTGGTGGAAGAAATACGAGACCTGATTTTTTGTCAGGATCACTGTTACCTTTCTGTGAGAAGGATTTGCCTGGAGTTGACGATGATGAGGAGTGTTTAATTGCAGCTATGGATGTTTGTTGTGTTGGCTGTTTCAATAAAAAAGGAATGGTTTGATGCTTTGGATTCTGATTGTCTACTGAAAAAAGTCAGGAAGTATATTGTTCACGATTGGCCTAAGGAAAAACATCTTGATAGTGAGTTGCAGCCGTTTTCAAAGGTTGCTGATGAACTTTCTCTTGAGGGTGGTGAAATGATTTTGCGTGGTGACAAGTTTGTGCCTCGTTTTTGTTTGAGGGATCGCATAGTCAATGCTGGCCATGAGGGTCATCTTGGACAGACTAGCACTAAACGTAGAATTCGTGCAGTTTATTGGTGGTCTTCCATGGATCGTCATATCGATGATGCAGTTAGAGGTTGTGTCATTTGTTGTTCAAGTGACAAAGTGGTCAAAATGGTTACCCCTCCAAAACAAGTTGTGGAACTTCCCTCTGGACCTTGGATGTAGTTGGATGTTGATTTTGTTGTTCAATGCTTTATCCAACAGATACAAGTTTGCTTTGGTTGTCGCAGACTACTATAGCAAGTGGTGGGAGGTACACTTTATGGTTGATCCCAGCACTCAAAAAGTCATCAAGTTTTTTTAGAGTATTTTTGACAGAGAGGGATTTCATAAAGAATTAGTGTCAGATAATGGAGTACAATTTGTTTCAAAGGAAATGTCTGATTTTCTTTGTCAGTCTGGTATTATTCATCGCTGTGTCGCTCTCTATTACCCTCAGGCAAATGGTTTTATTGAGCGCATGAATCGCATTTTGGTTGAGTGTGTTCAGTGGGCGGTTTCCAACAGGGTGGAGGTTAAAGAGGCTGTGCAGAGTATGTTGTGGGCTCATCCCACCACCCCTTGTGCGGCTGTGGGGAAGAGTCCTTTTGAATCGCTGCGAGGGAGCTGGACACATACTTTTGGTATGTGTCCTGCTTGGATGAGGCAATGGGGTTTGTGTTCTAAGGTTACTACCCCTTTGTCAGGTGTGGGTGGGGGTGGTGAACCTTTTATGCACCCTGTTAAAGTTACTTCCAGGAGTGACAAGGACAAGAAAGAATGGTGCTCTAAGGTTCAAGTAGGAGACTGGGTGAAAATCAAACTTCTTCATATTGTTACTAAGGGTTTGCCCAAGTTTGGTTCTCCTCTTCGCATAGATGCTACTTCTCGCTATGCATTAAGAGTCAATTGAAAGAGTTGGTGGAATCTCTCAAGGATTTACAGAATTCCCAATCATGCCCTACGTCAAATGGGAATGGAAACTGGACCTGATCAGTCTTCAGGAAAATCCACTCAAGATGTCTCCGATTCCAGCAATTGTAAGAGTTTTGTTCATTCTCCTTCTATGCGGAGAAGTGAGAGAAGAAGAGTTCCACCAAAATGCATGGATCTGTGATTTGCCAATCTGCTTGGATCTCTGAACATTTTTCTTGTTTTGTTGTTATGGTTTCTATTTATTTTATTGCATCTTTGGTTCTTTCCTTATATGAAACACTACTCTTTTTGAACTGTGTCTTTTCTCTTTTCTTCTCGCTTCTGTATCTTTCTTTCCCTTTCTTTGGTGCTTATTTGTTTATTTTCTCATACAGTTATGGTTTATATCCTTCATTTCCTTTGTATTGTAAAGAAGTGAGATGTTGTAGTAATGTGCACTTGTTCTTCAGTGTGTTTCGCTAGCTCTATGGTGATAGAATGTGTATGTTCGAACTGCCAGGGGCTGTTGGTCAGTTCCCTGGAAGCTGTGGAGATGAGCGCTCATTAAACTGAAGGTTTCCTCCACTTACCTGTTGTGGTGTGGTCACTTCACTAATATTTTAAATCAACTATGTACAGTTTTGGGAGGCGAAATTATTATGCCATTCTCAACTTAAAATCACATGATTTCAAATTGTATTCATTTGCTATTTTGATTTGTAATTATGTAAACGTAGTATGTTTTTTATAAACACACTGACATTTAATATAAAACACAACGGTGTCTGTATTTATTCATAATTTTAAGAAACAGCATGTACAGGAGATTCTCTGTGATAACCCTATATGACAAAAACATCACAGAAACTCTATTATGATGTATAATGAAATATATATGCAACAGAAAAGTCCTAATTGTGGAATCATCATATTTATAATATCCTTTATAAAAATGACTTTGTTTTACACAAAATGTTAATGTGTTCATAAAAATGCTATGTTTCATCATTTCAAATAAAAATACCAAATTTGATATTTTATGAATGCCATAATATTTTCGCTCCCTAAAAATGTACATGGTACATTCCATCTACATCTACATTAGTAGATATGGAGTTAACAGCTATCAACACACACTTACTTTGAGATGTAGCAATAGGCTATGTAGTGAATGTGATACGTTTTATAAATCCATGGTATTGACCTTGATATAGTGACCGACATCAGTTTTCAACGCTATTCTAACTTCTCCCACACAATGTAACTCTTCAATCAGTTAACTGTAGGAGGAAGAGAATATCACAGAGAGGTACCAACCAATCCAGAGTCATATATTTCCATGTACTTGGTAATCCAAATTATTTTTCAAAGATACCCTTAGAGCAATAGCTTTATTTCATTCAATCTTTATTTGCCCACTTGGTAACAATTCATTGATAAATTACAGCCAACGCATCTTGTCCTTCAGAAGGAGAGATTCTTCAGGGTTGATTGTACATATTACTGGTACACCTGAAACCAACAAGTCACTTTTCAAAGTGTATAAGTCATATGGGCCTGATGCACAAAAGGGCCTACGCACTTGTGGCGGATGCCCCGTATGTCAGCGGGGAGTCTCCGCATTCGGGGCGGAATCTTCACTATGAGAATTTTCATTTCAGAGATTCCGCCCCAAGTGTGGAGGGTCCCCATGACTGCAGGGCCTCCTCCACGATTGCAGAGGCCCTATTCGTCTGTGTGTATACTATAATGTTGGAACACTAGTTCTGATGCTCACATATGTGTTGCACAACTCATAATCTCTCTTCTCTATCTCTTTTATGCAAAAGTCGAACTCTTCAACGATATTGGCTTTATCTATAATATCTTCCAGACAAGGATTTCAGGCTGCCCGTAGGCTCTCCAAATGGTCTTAGTTTTACAATAAGTTGGCCTCAAATTAGTTTGTGAGTTATTGTTAGTAGTGGGCAGTGAACTCTGCTCCGCCAGCAGAGTTTGCTGAGTTTTGCCAACTCCACTGGGAACGCGGAGTTAGGCAAAACACACTGTTTCCGCTGTGTGTTAGAGTTTTCCCTAGCTGCTGACTACTAATGCCATGCTACATTTTTCTCCTCTTTGAACTACAGCTCCCATGGTCCAATGGTGCGCGTTCCCTACCCTATCTCAGTGGTTCAATGCCGCCACAGAGGGTGGGCGTGGCCTCCCAGACAGGGGCGTGCGCTGGCTCAGTACAAAGCTCATGCAGCGCCACAGTGGTACACATCGGGTCACGCGCACATCAGGAGAATGGGGACCCGGCTGCCTGAAGACTGCTTCCAGCACCTACTTTCTGCCCTGCCCGTTCGAAGCTCTTCTTCCCCCATATGTCGTTGCCACCCAGGGGTGCCCCAGTCTCTGCTCCAGCGCCTGCCATTGCACAGTCACCCCGCTGCCATGCACCGTGACCAAGATCTTTGTGAGCGTTCTCTCCTATCACACCACCAACATCTCGCTTAGGGAGTACTTCGAAGTGTTCGGGGACATTAAGGAGGCTGTAGTTATCACCGACCGGCAAGTCCCGGGGCTACAGCTCTGTAAGTGCTGCCCGCCCCTCCACCGGTCATGAAGAGTAGAAGGAACACAAATCAAACTGCCGATCCTCATACCATAAGTAAAGTAAACAATAAATATCGCCTTCTTAATATTTGCATTTGTATTAGGAAGCCAAAATATATACTCTGAAGTGGTTCATTAAGCTCATACTCATAATTGCCATTACACCGCGTCCTACTCCTAAAGGCCATGATACTAGCAGCTATTGGCGAGCAAACCAGGTGTGGAGGCGGGATTTAATGAAAGTTTTGTTGTGAAGTTGTTGTTCCGAGGTTGTGTGGACCGTGCGGCAGGGGCACCAGGACAGATCCGAGGGAGGGAAAAAAAGTAGGGCGGGGCAGAACTATGTAGAATTCCACAAAGTTTTTATTTAACTCTGCAGAATTCCGTGCTGTGCAGCTCCGCCCACCCCTAGTTATTGTACCGATCTCGCAGTTCACTAGGTTTCACCACAAATTTACCTACCGACTTCTTTGAGGCGGAGTGTAAGTTGTTACCTTGTCATTGCGTTGTTGAGGTCCTTAGTGAACCAGCTTTCGAACCTCATATTTCCTTCTTCGTACACATCTGTCGCCAAATTATCTTAAAGATTGAAGGCTTTTGGTAAAAACTTGAAAAAGTGCTGACCCTTTTTTCCTAAAGCACTTAGAAAAGCTTGTTTTCTCTTTGGGCAAAGGTTTTCTCCATCCTGCGCTAGGAGCAGATTTTCAAAGATATGTATCAGTGCACTCATTCTACCGGAAGTGAGTCAGTTTGCAGCAGACAAAGTTGCCTGTGGCTGGGGGGGGGGGGGGGCGCAGACGAACAACTAGCTGGCTGTGCGCTTGAGGGGAACACGTTGTGAGTATTTACGATGGTCATTGGAGCAGATAGTGCCAATTTTCACATTTCCCAGATTTTCCTGTTAAATTCCCCACTGATCTGTAATGCAAGAGATGTCACTTTCCATGGTCTACAATAAAGCATATCTTGTCAGTTTTCACTTTGACCAGTAAAGAAGTTATTGCAAGTTTTCAAAGTCCTCTTTTAACCCTGCATTGGCTGTTTCCTTTTTTCCCAATCAGCAATAAGCAGATGTTGCCAGTTTCCAGATTACCAAAAAAGCAGGTATTCAATTCTCCACCAGGGTCTGATAAAGCTGCATGAAAAGTCCCACAGTATTCCTGTGATGGATGAAAGCAGCAGAAATAAGTATGCTCAGATCCAGACTGAGATCCCGATATGCGTGCATACATTTTGGTTTCCATTACTTCTTGCTTCCATTCACACAGATAAAGCTAATTCAATTAAGCACACAATCTAATTGGATCCTCCATGGACTAACTGCAAGAGCTCATTAGAATGCTAGAATTCAGGTTCTCAGACTACAAAATGCAGTAGGGCACCAGATGTGTGCTGCTCTGGGCAGTGACAGGGCAGAGATTAAACAGATCAAACAGCTCCAGATTGGACATGGGCACGCGGGGACCATGCGCGCTTTGGCGCAGGATGCAAGGATATTCTTAATTTTACATATTCTGTTGCTGTTAATCAAACAATTGAGGCTCCACCAATTAACAAAACTATGGATATGATATAATTGGGTGCTAGTGCATGAGAGCAATGTCACTGTGTTAGTTCAGGGGAAAAAGTAAGCTCTACGTAGGCGGTTATGCCTTTTATCACTGCAATTAAAATATCATAATTTCACACTGCAATTTGCCGCATGAATTGGCGAGGATGCCAGCTGAAAAGACAGAAAGCTCGATTTGACAGCAGCATTTACCTCGTTTCAGCAAGCAGAGATACAAATTTCATACCAAGACAAGAAGATTGCACATCAACAGCTCAGAGAAGGCGCAACACAGGTGCATGCCCTTCCTTGCTCCATGCCTGGTATTTCTAAGCATTAGGCTGTCCTTCCTGCCTCCAAGACCACAATATGTATCTGTTGACTTGCAAGACAGGAACAGAGCCTCTTCTGGTTCCATTGCCACCCTTGGTCTGCCCTCTGCCCACTGCTCTGTCTTCCTTATGTGTGTCCAACCCTGGCCCTGATCTTGGACATACCATGAGAGTTGTCTCAGTAAACACTACCTTCATATGTCCTTGCTCTGTCATTGATCATGTGATCTGTGTCACAAAATATCCAAGACTTGCTGTTAGTCCTGACTCTACTATGGCCTCAGCTATTCCAAACCCTATCATATGTTAGGATTGGCTAACAACTACCCATGACCCAATCTCTTTAGAGATCCTTTGACTCCGGGTACAACTAGCCCTCATCTATACGCTATAATGTCTACAGACGGACAAAGCTGACCTTTTATGGTTGCTTTGAGAAGACTCTGCTGTATATCCAGGATTTTACCTTTTGGCAGACATCAACAGTACTTAATTTGTAAAAAATAAGAGATGAGGCCCTTGTCAAGAGGTCACTGCTGCTCGCACCACCCATTGCCAATGACAGTTCTAACACAACTTCTGCCATCACACACCTAGAAGTGGAGCAAATGAGACTATTCCAGGCCCCCAAAGAATGGCTGGGTCAGCATGTATCTGTCCTTTTTAATGCATATTGAATTAATAAACAATTATTGTTGTGCTAATCTGTAAATTAGTTATTAGTGCCTCTGTTGGCATTTAAGTGCCGGTGCCGAGCACCGGAAACCATTGGCTCAAATTATGCACTGGACATCGATATATAAACTGACAGTGGATGACAATCTCGAGGTCCATTTTATGAGTCCATATTCACATTCATGCCATGTCCAACTAGCAACGCCACATTCATAGTATGGACATGCCAGTCCTATGTGCCGATGCTTATACTATGACTGTGCCTCTCCAGTTCACCCAAAGTCCTACTACTAATTTGCCATCTAATGTTTCCATACTTATACCATATCCATGCCCATCATGCGTGCCCATAGTCATACGACTGCTATGCCCTTCTATTGCTCTTGCGTTCATATTAAGGCCATGGCTACATCTGCGGTCTTCATTCCCCTTTCATGCATCTTCTGTTCCAGTCAACAATCAATTAGAAAATCCATTCCCTTCAGTGTTTTCAGTAAAGAATAAATAAGATAGCTTCACTTAAAACACTAACACTTATTTGCAACTCAAGAAGTTGTGGTTGTCTCAGAGATCATCATCCTTTCTCATTCCCAGCATGCAGCTGACTCCAACCTTTGTTGTTGGAATTTGACATGGATAGAGGCAAAGTTGCCTTTGTTCCAGTATTGCCCACCGACTTGTCCTGCAACAATGAAACTTGAAAAATAAGCAGCATTGTAGAGAAAGAGGTGAGTCTACAGCAGGGTGTGCATCATCCACTTGCAAGTCATCCTCAACCTCAACATGGATCCCTTGGTTCCATAACCTCAGACAAGAATCTTAGATCCATCAATATACCAGAACCACTTAACTCTACCTTAAAAAGCCTTCAGTTGATGACATTCAGCAGCTTAAAACCTATTTCAAGCTAATCCAGATACGAAAGTCAAACACTGACCTAAAGTTCAGCTGAACAAAAGCAGCAGTTCTCGTGTTTGCTAGCAGCACAAAAGAATCACAGATTCAAGCCCGGTGATCAGACACAAACCTAGAGGACTTCAGCTGATGGTCAATGCAAAATCCATTCACTTCACTGTTAATACAGGGGCCAATTCACAGAACTAATCTGAGACAGAATCCTAAACGTACTACTTTTGGTATTCACAGACGGCATTTAGTAGTAGTAAAGTTAGGACTACTAACTTTACTACTACCAATTTGAGACAAAATCCTAAACGTACTTCTTTTGGTATTCACAGAAGGCATTTAGTAGTAGTAAAGTTAGTACTCCTAACTTTACTACTACTAAATGCCGTCTGTGAATACCAAAAGTAGTAAGTTTAGGATTTTGTCTTAGATTAGTTCTGTGAATCTACCCCACAGAGCTCTCCTTCAAAGAACACGCCACCAATAAAACCAAGACAGCATGGTAGCCTCTCCCTCCTGAAAAAGTGACATCCTTCTTATACATTTCCATCTACAGAACAACGGTGCCTTAGTCCAGGCCTTGGACTGAGGCATCAGCTACCTCGATGGAAGCAATGGTCACTTGGCCTCGGCACTGCTGGGGCATGGAGGTGGGGAGCCCACAGAAATAGACCATAAACTTATCACCAGATGACGGCAAGAAATCATGAACTCCTGAGCTGCTGTGCTAGTGGAGACCAAGGAGCAGGTGCATCCAAAACATAAAGGATGCTTTGCTGATCAAGTAATTTCCTTGCACAGCAGTTCTGAAGTACGTGGTCTTTTGCTGTTATCTGGTGATAAGTTTATGGACTATTTCCGGACTACACGTTTGCCTCTGTATATTTATTGTTTTCTAAAAGTTTCCATAGGAAGAGCATTTGTTTGAGTTATTTTTTGTTAATAATAACATTTAATAAACCTTAACAAACCTTTCCCCCAAAAAAGTGTATTCACTTCAGTTCCTGCTTGGAAAGTTTTAGGGCTATCCATCAAGCGGTGGCTCAGAGAATGAGAAGGCCCCAAACATTGTTTTCCTATGTTTATTCACATAGGAACTTTTGGGAAGTGATGCAAAAAACTGCTGAACAGAATTACACTAAAAATGGTGGAAAGTTAGAACTTTAATCAGAAAGTGTGCTTTTCAAGATTTGGTGTCCATTTTTGTGAAATGTGTGTTTAAAGAGGTGCTTGTGGTGAGCTTAAAAAGGTTAGAAATGGTATATCTGGAGGGTTGATCTAGAGGAAGTAGCATGGTAGTGTAAGTTGAATTAATAAAGTAACCTTATTGATTGAGGGAGCTTTTTTTCCAGTCGATCATGTTGGTTCAGCAGTCTGGCTGTAATTTGAATACCAACACAACACTACAGAAAACAAGGACTTGGTCCCAGAGTCCAGAAGTTAAAGAAAAAATACCCTGACCCTCCTACCACTTCTGAGGGAGCCCAGAGAGACTCCTCCTTCTCCAAGGGGTCAAAAATAAAAATTAAACAAGCATTGGCATAGCCAATAGGTCTCGCCTTTGGGACCTTATAAGTGTTTAGCCATGCACCAGTTGCAAAACTAAATACTTATAAGGTCCCAAAAGCGAGACCTATTGGCTATGCCAAGCGGCCGTGCGGTCGCGAAAGTGAAAGTGATCGTGATCAAACATCTTTCGCGGCCGTGCAGCCGCGAAAGTGAAAGTAATCGCGGTCAAGTGCGGCGCGCGCGCCCGCGCACATGCACTGTAGTTCTAGGCTGGTCTGGTAGCACTTTTTGGAGCCCTCTCAAAAAGTCTCGCTAGACCAACGCATGCGCTGGGTCAGGCAAGACCTAAAAATTACTGAAGGTTTGAGTGACTATGGTCTAGACAATTGTACTTTCTAAGTGTGGGTAAGCACTGTTGTAAAAATGTATGGTGGTGCTCTCTTGGTATCAAATACCCTGCCACTCACAGGGTGTAGGTAAACAGTAAGCACTAGGGTTTACCGTACATTATTACATATGAGTGGATACCGAAGCACTCCTACTTTAGTAATCACAAATATAAAAGTTCACAAAGTAAGGTTTAGTTACAAAAATGGTTGCATTTTTTCCATTCGAAATATTCAACTGTTACAATATTCTATTGACATTTACATCAGGCAGCCAACACTTGTTTCGTCTATGGCGACTTTTTCAAGGCTGCGAATGAAGAAAGATCATACAACTAAAGTTACAATCTTTATATTTTAGAATATGATGTACGTTATTGATGGCACAATAAAGGTTTAGCGAGAGACAGGATACTCCAACTTAAGAAAACACCCAGTGATCCAAATTGGGTTATGATAAGAAACACCTATATATATATGAAGATGTCCAGACGTGATAGTGATTTAAAAATGAAAAACTACGTATTTGAGAGAAATGTGTAAAAACTTGTGCAAATACCACTAGTGGGTTCAGCCTTACACCAAAGAGTGTTGTGGTACAGGAAGTATATATAGAGTGAAAAGTTGTCCACAGTACCCCTAAAGCTATGGCCATAGGATTGAAAGTCAAACAAAGTCACAAAAAGGCATATCTCAAAATTCAAAAAGGTAGGTATGGTAATTCTGTCCAAAATTTGTCTGTGTAGTGAATAGAGAAACAATGGTATCTTGCATGTGAAATGCTAAAAGGGAAAGTGTGAAAGTGTAAAGGCATGAGTCACAGAGAGGATTATAACATCCCTTTACTGAGTGGTAAACCAAATTGAATAACAGACTTGCTGAACAGCATGTAAATGTGGCAAATGCATATCCTGGTGGTATGTATGCAATAATAAGTGCTGCTATAAAGTATTTAAAGGGAGGTGGCCTTGGTAAGCTCCCACCTGTACGGATCAACAAGAAGAGGTGAGTAGTTCCATTGTGACAAATATATGCAAAAAAAGCGTCAGGAACATATACACTCTTAACCAGAAGCGGCAGTATTGTATACCTCCGCGGCGTGTGGGCAAGGTTTCAGTTGGTACCCGTTCTCAGCTATCGACTCCCAAAAATAATTTGGCCCACTAGTGCTGCTGTTCTCCCACAGGACCCAGCACGGCCTTCCCATTAGGCACCGTGGTAGTCTCATAGGAGTTCTACCACAAGGAAGCATGCTTGGTACTGAAGTATCATGAAGGGGACTTTTGGTGATAGTACCGCGGTGCTTCTGTGTTACTATGAAGAAAAAAAAACATAGAAAATAAATGTAAAAAAAATAGGGTGGGAGTCCATGAGGGGTTGGCCTCTCACAGGGGGTAGGGCATAGATCCTGGCTGCAGGCAACATTTCCACCACGTGTGGCCGTCCCCCAACACGCACCACTGAAGACCATGCACAGCGATTTGGGCACCGGGGTCTGCTGCTGTGTTTTTCCCTGTTCCTGTGTCCTAAACAATTATATAAAAAAAGATATAAGGGGGCAGGTAGAGGCACCCTAACTCCCTGACACTCAGGGAGGGACCCGGTGGGACACCCAGAGAGTCCAAAAAAGAAAACAAAATATACTGTAAAATGTAAAAAAATATCTGTGAGTATTGCAGTACTCCCGAAGGACCGAGCACTAAACTCCTGTCTTGTGCAGTACTGTGGTGACCAACCCCACCATGGGTGGCCTGCCGCCAGGCCCTGCAGCTATACCCCCACCATAGATGACCAGAAGACATGTGCTGTGGGGCGTTATAAACCCATGGGGATTGGCTAAATGCTACGTGAAGCCGGGTTTGGCCACTCACAAAGAGTTGGGTAGTGGGCCCGGCCACAGACCAAGCTCAATGCCCAACCCACCATGACACACTGCCAAAAGCAGTGCTCAGTGGAGGAGTTGGGTGAATATTATTAGATTTTTTTCAAACAGAAATGCACAGAAAAGTAAACAAATGTTAAAGTGACATAATAGTTAGGTATGGTACTATGATTTTGCTTTACATTTTAAAAAAAAACCTAGAAATTCACTGAAAAAACAACGGTTAACATTTGCCACTGAAAAGCTTCTTCTGTGTGGCCCTATGGACGACCCTCCATAGTGCAGTAAAATACGTTGCACACTGTCCTCAGATTGGCACAGCGGCTTACAACCTTAGAGCCAAGCTTACAACATGATTGGGAGACAGAGCACCTCCAAGAGTGACGCCTCCACATTTAACATTATTCAAAAATCTCCAATGCCTCAACATCTTAGGAGAAGTTCTGGAAATAAACAACCAAACGTTGTCTCTACATTCAATGTGTCTATTGTACTCTATTACAACTGCTTTTGCATGTGCCCTGATATTCACTGGTGGATTACACATCGTCAACCGAAGGTTTGGTCTTAAAGATTTTTGTAATAGGCTTTGGCTTTAAGCATCAACCTACTTTCAAATATACCTCTGCAACCCACATTAGGTTCTGTCAGCCTATATCTTGTTTAAAGGGAGCAATACTTGCACCCCAAGCTTTAGTGATTTGTAAGCATTGGACCATGTAACTTTCAACGTGCACAATAATGCTTGCCTCCTACGCTATTTCCATGCTATGGGCCCACATGTCTACACTCAGGAACTCTACCCTGTACATGACTATGGTGTTATCAGTGAGGTCATCAGTGATGTCATTGGAGATGTTGCATGAAATAATAATACATCTGCCTGATATGCCATATACAGCCTTTGCAGGCATGGATGGAAGTGTTTATAGCTCACCTCCAAGAACTACAATGCAAACCATCTCCTCTGCAAATGTCACAAATTACGAGTTAAATTATTTTTGTGAACAACTCCCTTAGAAAAATGAATATCCTTTGGCAGAGTTTGCAATCACCCAGAATTTTAGTAATTAGAGGATGCAAAGGTTTTTATTGCACAAAGGTTTGTGGAATTCTCAATGACTGCCCTTCGCATGGTTGATAGAGCTTCATGCTTTCCTCGATTATGCAATTTTCCGACAGTTAACTACTGTGCAACTTAGTTCCACAAGTGTTTGCCTTGCTCTGTACAAGGATGTACTTTTTCTTGCAAGCTTCTTATGATTCCAGGTGTTCACTGACCTGGCTATGTTTTCCTGACACCTTTGAAACTTGATGGATGACTAGAAAACTCAGGACTGAAAGATGCGAATTAAGTAGACTCACTTTCAATAAAAATCATGTTCCTGGCCACTGCAGGGAAGAGCTCTTGTGACTTTGTTCATATGTGGAATAGCTTTTCAGATGAAATGAGGTGCCTGTTCAATTTACAGTGAAACTCTTTTATTTCTTGTAAAGGGCCGAATATATAAAACCTTTGCATATTTTTTTACTTTTTTCAGAGAAATTTATGAAGGTTGTGAGGAAAAAGTTGGAGGGAAGCCTCCAAGCTTGGCTTTGCGGAAATGATGAAAAAGAGGTGAAAACTAACCTTTTTGGGGGTTTTTACTTCCGTTTCCATCTTGAACCCTATCGTCCAGGCTCTTCCTGTGCCGCTGCCACTTCACACTGACACTCAGCCATTGTCGCCGTAATCTGAGGTAGGCTTCAGTAGCAGCTGGTATAAGGAAAATGTTGTGGGGCAGCCGGTGGGGACATGTGAGTGGCAGCGTGAGGGGGCTGAAATAATAAAAGAAAACATACCTTTCGATCTTCTGCTTGCTGCGCTGTTCCCTGGGCTTCTCCTCTGGGCATAGGCTGAAGCTCCAAGCTTCTGCTGTGGTCGATCCGAATGCTGCTCTCGCCATGAGAGCAGCGTAGAGATTGGGCGGAGCGCACTGGTTTTGCACTGCCGATCCATCGGGAGCTTGGAGCCTGTGCCTACTGATCTCTCCACCCAACAATACAGCTGGGCTGGAGAGATGTCAGCGCCCTTGACAGTATGGCCGGCCTCAGATGGCCGGCCACACAGTCAAGTCCACTGACAGCAGGGCCCACCATTCCTCCTCTCTTGCTGCAGTGCTGTGGCCCGGCCCCCAAGACTCAGCCGCAAGATGAAAAATAAAGTGTTCTGAATTAAGATCATTTTATTTTTTGTTTGCCTCTGCAGTTAGCGGGTTGACGCTCCTCCGCGATAGCGGGGGAGCCGCCCCTGGTAGGCTTCTGTGTCACTTGTCTCACTATGTGTTAACATTTAGTTTTCGCCTGCATTTTTACACTGCTCTTACATGCACATTTTCTTATGTGTCATGCACGAGTGTACATTTTACCACTGATCCTGGTAAAATGTAAACACCTGTATTGACACATAAAAATATATATTTTGGATGGTGGTCGGGTGGGTGTTGTGCTTGTGGTGACTGGGGTGTACATTCAATAGTGTGTGTATGTTGTTGGTGTGCTATGCTATGTGTAAGAAATGAGCATCGCACATTGCCAACATCTGTATTATGACACATTCACAACATATACGTGTGGAGTGAGATAAAGATAAGTAGTACTTACCTCTCTCTACACCAGCAGGGCCTCACTCCGTCAGGACTCCGCCGCCAGGACAACAGCACAATAGGAACATCTAAATTGGATCTGCACAAGCCCGCCTGTTTGACGGCGACAGGGTACTGTTAGCCATCATAAAAGACCGCCACTGTGGCGAGCACCTGTCTGGTGTGGCAACATCTAAATGTGGCTGTTAGGCTGCCATCAACTCAACGAAGTACTTGGACCACCGCCGCAGCAGGACAGCGGTAGTACAGCCAAGACCTAAATCAGGCCGAAAACCTTTATTTCCATGCTTTTAATTCTCTTGAATTTCTGTGTTTTTTAGGAAATGGACTCCCCAACCTCACACCAACCAGCCAAAGACTAATTCTGATTGGCCAGTCAATGGATACTAAAAAAAGTTCTCGTCTCCACAGGCGCCCAAGCAGATGCCAGGTGTCAGATGCGATGAGACCTGCTTAATTGCTTTTCACCAACTCTATTTGCTTCCATCCTATTCCTGTCTGACTCTTATTGCTTCTGCCGCTGTTTAACCATGAGCCACCAGAGCAGCAGACCAAGGATGCCCTTCCATGGGGAAGCAAAACACTGAATTAGAGAGGCTTTGCTGCACTCCAAGATTGTCAAAAGTCATTAAGGAACATTAATGAAATGCCAGCAGGCAGAGCTGAAAGGATCAAGGCATTGGAAATGTGTTCATGCAGACACCCTCACCACTGGAGGCTTGATGCCTAGATCTGGCTCGTGGAACCTCGAGCCAAAAGCTATATGAGCCAAGGCCATCTTTGTTTCCTTACCTGAATCAACATTTTCTAGAAAATCTTATAGTTTCAAATTGATTTAATATGTAATGTGTATTTATTTGACAATGTAGTCATGTAGCTCTTCAGAGAATTTAACAAACTAACATTTGATGTAAAATGGAACAAAAGAGATACTCATCCAGTGGCTAAATTGCACAAGACAGGAACCTGGGATTAAGCCCAGCTTCCCTGCTTGACAAATTGTGTGATCCCAGGCAATAACCTTATTGTGCTGAGCCCCTTTTATCTCATCATCACATTTGAAAGCTTCTTGAAATACATTAGTTCCGAATGTGTGCCAACAGAAACTGGGTACACATGAGAACTGACTTGCTACATGATTCACTAGTGCAACCATAATTTGGCAGTGGGGGAGGGCCATGACTTTTTCTAAGTTCATGGTTAGAAACGATCACTTCTATTAAATGCCTCTCAATGCAGTGATCCCAGTTAACACTCTACAGTGAAACATCTCTGCATGTTAAAGAAATACACACTTTGCATTTCGAACAGTCCTTATCATACAAGATGTTTGTTGCACAATTTACTGTGAATAAGTTTGTCGGTTTGGCTTGTGTTAGGGCTCCTGGATCTAAGTCAACCCCTGGACTGACTCCGGCTTTAGCCTCCCTGTTAATTTGCACTCTCGCCCTCCACTATTTATCACACTAAAACGTATTGGTATATAAAGTGAAGTGGCCTGAGACTATTAGCTTGGTGTATATTCTAAAATCATGGTGATGCACCCCAAAAGAAGCAAGCACTGGCTCAGCCAAGAGGTCTTCATTCAATATGCTTACACGCCGAAACAACATGTGTGCATTCCTGTATTTATGTGAGCCATCTCATTACAGCGATACCTATTGGCATTAGCAGTACATTTCTTTTACATAGAAATGTGAAGGGAAGAAAAAGGGATAAGGGACAGAGTGAGAAAATAAAATAAATGTTCAAATAAATAAACATGCTCAGAAAAACAAAAGGAAAGAAACAGGGGGGGAAGAACAATGGGACATACAGACAGGGAAAACACGCTCACAGGTCCTGATTAAAACATTTTTTTTCAAACTGCTGCAGTAAAAAAAAAATGCTTTCCTTTTTTAATGCATGCCTGAGATAAATAGTTTACTTTGTGATGATTCAGTACATTTTCTAAATGCAAAAAAGTCCCTCATACATTGCAATGAAAGCAATCCATAGGATGGAGAATTATATACCACACTGCCAATAACATAAGATGAGAAGGATGTACTCCTCTGGGCAGAGCCTCAGCCCAAAATATATTGTATAGTTGAAAGAATTGCTAACAGTAGGTATTGACAAGAACATTGCCTGTTCACCTGCATAGTGTAAGTGGAATTTGAAAAACTCTGGGGCATATTTACTAAGAAGTGACGGAGCCTTCTTGGCTTAACGCCACACTCCGCCACTTCTGAAACGCAGGGCTGCACCGTGTTTACATCAATACGGTGCATGCCTGCATTTCCCCCTGCACTGGCGCTAATTACAGCTGCCTAGCACCAACGCAGGCACCCTTGCAGCATAGTGCAAGGGTGCCTGTGTTGTGGGGAATTATTGTTTATGTGCAGGAAGGTTTCCCTACGTGCACATTAACAATCCAGAATGGCGATTTGTAACTTGTATGTGTGCTGCATTTTGCAGCACACATAGGATTTGCAACTCGTCATTTTAAAAATGATTGCTTATTTGCAGGATGCGACTCCTTCCTGCACATAAACAATAATCGCGTTTTGCTGTTTCTATGTGTGCTGCACACTGCAGTATGCACAGAAACAGCAAAAATGAGGAGAAATAAAGAATTTCTCCTTGTTTCGCCATGTTAGGACCAGGTTTTTTTTGGTCTTAATTTTGGTGTTGCTTCCTATCTACGCCACCCTTGTAAATAGGTGCCAGCATCAAAATCAATAGGTGTTGCGACGGAACGTCCACTGCAACAACCATTGCCCACCCTTTTCATGCTAAGTACAGTGTGAAAGGCTGGCTGATTTATAAGGCAGTGTTAAGCCCCTAGAATTGCCTAAACACTGCCTTGTAAATAAGGCGAAGCCCGTATCGCCACAGGAACATCTTTAAAAGTGACTTGTAAATAGGCCCTCTACCATTTTGGAAACGTACTGTGCATTATTCTGCATCTAACCTTAGTGCTCCTCAAGCTCAGTACGTGACTGAGAATTCCAGTGCTGAGTCACCCGCACCAGGAAGCCCGCAGCTCAACTCCTGTGGGTTCTCAGGATCATTAGTCGTCATCGATGATCCTACCCTGGGGTGACAGAACCTAAAATGATGTGACAAAAAGGCTAGGCCTCAGTGACAAATCATTTGGTGTATGGTGATCTGATCTCAGTTCTCTCCCCAGTTGGGGAGAGGAGTTGGCCTAACGGCTAGGGCGCTCGACCTCGGACCTGGGGAACTGGGTTTGAGTCTCGGCAATGACACTGAACATCCTGTGATTCTGGGCAAATCACTTAATCTCCCCGTGCCTAACAAAGAATGAATGTGTGTCATCATGTAACGTAACTGGTGCTATGTAAAGCGCTCTGATACCTGATAGGATTCGGGTCAAGTTCGCGCTATATAAAATTCTGCAAAGAAAATAAAAAATAGGAAGCTACTGAAGAGTGCAGAGCACAGGTTGTATAATCTTTCTTTGCAACTGCAGCACACAATAGGAAGCCACATTTTGGAGCCTTGCACACTATTCTTGTTCAGTCACGGACAGTAATTGCCATGACGGCTTGGACTCGATGAGAAACACTCAAAGGTGTCACTATCTTTATGGGGATACGTAACCAAATGAAAATGTCCTTTACTGCGCTGGACATTGATTCCGACATTTCTTTGTCATCTTGGATCCTCAAGTTTTTTACCTTGTTCATCAGAACTTGCATGGAGGTCCGGTTGAAAGGGCAACATGTCCCTCAGAAGGATGGCAGCTGAGCCTCCGACGACCAGGACTTTGGTCCTGCTGGGGTAAAAAACATAAATAATGTTGTCAGAAAGATTACTTGGATTCTAGAAATTTGCAATACTGAGGGATTTTTATTTTTCAATGTTCGCAATATCCTTGGAGAACCTTACTATTTTCATAAAGTCTTTTGAAATTTGTGAATTTTTAAGCAAATAAACACAAAATCAACCAGTAGGTTATGCAGCTGAATCAAACAGCAACATGGCTCTCTGAAACTGTGTTTTTTTCAGCAAAATAATTGGATCCGTTTTTTGTGTTTGTACTGATTATTTTTAAAGAAAAATGATTGACTTTTGATAGAGACTTTCCTCTACAAAGTACAAAATCACAAGCATTGTGGTGTGAAGTTTAGGCATGGGCGATCTCCAACCCTCCCTCCAAGGGTGGCAAACTTAGTTCATGACCCGAGTAATAGCCACATTCACCACAAACCTATGAATGCTCCTGCATAACTGTGACAAGTAACGTGTTGCTTTTAGTAACTAACAGAGAGCTTCATTTAGAGTTTGGGGAACTCGATGCTCTGCCATAAATTGCAGCGCTCCCGCCCCACCAAAGTCCTTGTCTCCACCTAATTGAGGGGCATATCAGCAACAACCGGCGATAATTATCGCTAAGCGCACTTAGTGCTAGGATAATTATCGCCGGCTAGCGTGGATTTTTATCGCTGAGATAGCGTGCTATTAGCAACGCTTATCTCAAAAGTGATAAAAATCCTAGCGCTAACTGCCAAATGTGAGATTATCGCTGGAAACTCAGCGATAATCCCACGGAGTTTGGCGATAGCTTGCTGATAGTGCCTCACATACTTAGCCATGATATCCACCTTCCATAGGATATCATGGCTAAGTCAGTTTCAAAGCAGGCGTAAGGAAAGTAGCGATAACAGAGGTTATCGCTACTTTTCTTGTCGCTATGCTGCTTTGCGTGAGGCTTGATAATAGGAGAAATGTCGCTAAGCAACATTTCTCTCGTTATCCTGGGGAGGAACGCCCACTTTGCATCTCATTAGAGATGCACAGATGGGCGTTAGGAATTCAGGCGCTAAGGCAAGGTTTCACGCGTTAGCGTGACCTTGCGGATATAGCGATAACTTTATCGCCGCTTTTCGGCCGAAAACAGCCGCAAAAGCGGCGATCATTTTATATCACCGCCTTGTAGATATGCCCCTGAGAGTTGGGGAACTGCTAAGTCTCTAACAGCAGAGCCGCGCCAGATTCCTCTACTGAAAACCCTTGACCAAGAAATCCATCCACAGCAGAGCCACCAGTGTCATCAGCCCTGCCCTACGGAGGCCACTGATTGTCCACGCTCTGCCAGGACAGATCCAGGAAGGAAAGCACCGAATGCCCTCAAACAAAGGAGAAAACCTCCATGCTCCAAAGCGCCTTTATTTTATTTTGAATCGGTGAAATAAACTTGCTAAATTACATTTGGATGGTTGTGTCAGAAAAACAAAAAAATAATGTCAAGTGAACCCAACAAACATGGTGCCCGCTCTGTAGTTATCAGACTATCCAGTGCACTGAACGATGCACCAAAAGCAGGGAAATTCCCACCACGCAGGCAAGAATCCGAAAACATGGCAGTGGCCAGGACTTCTGCTGAATTGAGGTGATGGCAGGCTGCCCAGCAAACTATAACACATCATAAGATGTTTTAAAGCACAAGTTCTCCCAAGGATATTTTGGCACTGAAAAACAGAAGTTTTTTGTTACCCAACTCAATGGTACTCATTTTATCAACCTCAGAAGGATGAAAGGCTGAGTGTACCCACAGGATTTGAACCTGTAACCATGAGGCCAAACACAGGCCCTTACAGAGGGCGCATTAGTCCACTAAGCCACCAGACTTAGCTTTATTATAAAAATCTACTGTAGGCACAAGAATATTGTAACTAAAATAAAGTCTTCCAGAAATGGTAGCAAGATGTGTCCCAAAGATTATGAATAAAAATGGAATTAATAAAATAAAATTGTTTTCGTAGACGATATCTAGGCCACAACATTTCAGCTATACAATATTTTTACTAATGATATTATGTCAAACAATCCATTAGATCTGTGGCTTACAAAATGTAAGATAATTCTAGAATTTCAGCAGCAGAGAAAAGTAAATCACAAATTAATCCAGTGGAAGAAGGGACTAGAGCACAGAATTACTAAAATTTTGCAACAGGGTTGCATCATTCCTTTGGCGCCGCCCACCTAAAAATCTATTTTGGGAATTACAAAACCACACGGAACCTGATTTGTGCGGCTCTGTAAGGTAATAAAGGTACTGCAAGGGAGGTCATAGTGCTGCCTTGCCCTATCTTGTGTCAGGCACATGTTACATGAGTGGTGCATGGGCATTCCCATGCATCCATCCATGTATTTTGATGCAAACCCATATTTACAAAGATGTTTGAACACTGGCTTGCGACAAAATGCTGCGCCTTCCTGAGGCTGGCATAACATGGAAAAATATCTTTATCGCTCCTCGTTTGTTTCTTTGCTGCATCTGTGCTGTTGCACACTTAGGGCCATATTATCAAGGAACGGCGATAACATTATCGCCGCTTTAGCAGCAGGAAACTGCCGCTAAAGCGGCGCTAATGTGCTTGATAATATGCCCTTGTGAATTCGCATCGAAGCCCAGGTTCTGGTGTGTACCTGGGCTTCTATGGGAATTCTCAAGGGCATATTATCAAGCCAATTATCGCCGCTTTAGCGGCAGTTTCCTGCTGCTAAAGCGGCGATAATGTTATCGCTGTTCCTTGATAATATGGCCCTTAAAAAGAGGAAATAGCCTCAAAAGGATTTTTTTTTGCAGTAAGGAAATCCTTCCTGCATGAAAGCTATCCTGACCACAACACAGGCACCCTTGTAAATATGGCACAGTTCTGTTCTCTCTCTTTCACACAATTCAGCAACTTCTCATGTGTGAAACCTTAGTTAACCTGGGCCCAGGCTTCCAATGTTTTAAATACAATAACGAAGTTCCTTGACGGTGGAATAAAATGCCAGAAAAAAATTCCACTTGTGGTGGAACTTCAGACAGTGTCTGCAAACAAAAAATAGTTTTAGTGGCCAATGCATATATCAACACAGCAAATATAAACAAAAATAAAAGTCAGGGAATATTTTTAACACCTTTCACAGGGGTGGTCAACATTATTTGGGCCGATTCATAACATGTAATTGTGAGGTTGATGTATATATGTTATGTGTTGCACTTTGGAGGGGCTCAGGGCTGCTGATAAGTGTCACAAAATGCAAGTATGACGTCAGAGCGATGTAACAATCTTTGCAAATGACACCAAAAATAAAACAGGTGCTTTTAGAAGCTACATGTTTGCTGCACGACAGCAGAACATATTTATAATGTAAAACATGGCTTACATCTTTTGTGCAGGACCTTTTGTAGGCAAGTACCAGCAAACCCAAATCTGCAGCAATAGGTAATCATTTTGAAACTGATCATTGGACTGCTCAGACCCTTCCTATTTATGCTTCACCCATTGTGGAATTATGAGGCATCTTCAGCTTAAACCGATCCACAGTTCTTAACAAAAGAGCATTCCTGCGGCATGCACTCCTGTTCATATTGACTGAAGACCCTGAGGCTGATACTTCAAATAAAAGCCACACATTAGCCCAGAAAGGGAGAGAGGGTGAGTGTCAAGGCTTTCCATGTCGCGTTTGCTTTCGAACAGCCCTTGTTGCTATTTCCTCTTCTGTGCTCGAGAACCAGGAAGTGAACAATTGTAAATGAACACCACATAGGGCTTCAAGGTGGAACTTTCCTCCTGAGGATCTTGGCCAGCTAAAGGTGGAGTTCGGAGATTAATGGCCTTATTCAGAGTCTGACCTGGGATACTCCAGGAAACAATACAGATTGCCTTTCCACCATATTACAAGCTCAATAGGGCATAATCAGGGCAACTGGAATTATTATGCGGCAGGAGATGGATAAATTATGCGGCAGTGTTGAGTAAATTATGTGGCAAGAAAAGCCAAATTATTTGGCATGATGCGCCACATTTTGTAATAGTATTACTTCATTATGTTGTGCTTTTTACACTTGTTAACACTGTCGGGGCATTGGGTGCAACTCATTAGTACCAGTTTAAAACCCAAATATAGCAATAAGCAACAGAAGTGTGACCCGTCAACCTTTGCATAAGGCCTTCCACTGTGCTGTACCATGTGCCACTGCGTATATAATACATTTTGATCTATTTCAAATAGGAAAAAAAACATGTTTTTGTTCAAATCTGCAGATTTTGCAGCAGACGGTGAATTATGTGGCAAATCTATAATGTGCCAAATTCGCCACAGCTGCACAATCGCAAACTTCCAGTGGGCCTGGGGATAATGTACTTGTAATATACCAGGCGGGACATATACCTCACTTGTGACAGAATATCGTGTCTGCCAAACTGCCAATATGACCATACGATATCGAAGCACAAGGGAAACAAGCGTTGGCATAGCCAATAGGTCTCGCTTTTGGGACCTTATTAGTATTTAGTTATGCAACTGTTGCATGGCTAAACACTTATAAGGTCCCAAAAGCGAGATCTATTGGCTATGCCAATGCTTGTTTAATCCTTCTACTCATGATGTCCACCTTGCCTATGTATTCCTCACTTTCTTTCTTAATCGTTCCAAACTTTGGAATTCCCATTCTGCTGATAACTAGTCCTCCCTTTGTCTTCAAAACGTCACAAATTACACATTTCTTTAAACGTTTCTGTTTTCCAAGGCTGACAATTCCTCTTTTGCAACTAAAACTCGAACTGTTGATTAAACCCATCAATTGATTCTGCTGAAACATATTTTTACTTCCCGCACAGCGAGGAGACACTATAGAAAGTTCTCATAAAGATACGTGTAGGCTGCAGTATGATTAACAAACTATGTAAACCCAAACTAATGAAATATTTCTGTGATTACAAAATTAACACAATAGGTTTAAGTCTTGGTATCAGAAAAAAGAAAAACAATAAAATTCTGATTTTGGTTTTATTTCCTAAAGTTTGTGCTGGGAGTTTAAGAAATGAAAAGTGTCAGCGTGTGCAGCTGGGAGAGATAGGGAGAACTGTGGGCAACGGTACACAGCCATACATGACATCACCAAAGACAGGCTTACATTAAGTACAGGCTGTCAAGAGGCCATATTCATTAAAATAAATGAACAACCTCAAATATTTCTTCGTAGATGACAGCAGGACACTCCTTTAAGACATGGCTTAATTAGAAAGGAGAATACATACCGTCTTTAAATAAAACAAACAAAAATACTGTGCAGCAAACTGGAAAGTAAAGAGTGGATAAAATATATTTCAGAACAATACCTGCGACTACCTTTCAAGCTGGGGTTCCTAGCTGATTTAAAACCCACGGGTATAAGCTTCTAAGCCCAGCAGGACAAATACTATGAGTATCCAGGATGTAAAAAAAAAATCCTATATCAAAAGAAGCACTGATAGAAGCTGATATAAGACACTTAAACAATGTCAGGAAACATCAAGACATAGTTTCACATTAATATTAAACCCCATCAGAATCAATTCAATGCCTGTCTATTAATCCTTACTTTTTTTTCTCGATGTCCTGAAGAAGGCAAATGCTGGTAAGTGTAGGTATAAAATGTGTCAACAACCTTTTGAATTGAGTCTGAAAATTAGGTTTTTAGTTGAATGTAGTCCTTGAACTTAATATATATATTGACTGCAGTCCAAGAACACTTTTGGGGCTGTAGGAGGTATGGCATGTTTTGACTTCACCCTTCTAACCGCACCGAGCGCCTTCTGAAGCACTAGCATTAGGGACAGGTGGTGAGGGATGGGGGCATTACTTTTAATAACAAGGACAAGACAACAGCCTCAAATGAACATGGCTTCATATATGTTGCCATTGCTCTGAGGGTGCTGCAAACGATAGGTGTTACGATAGACCAACGACAACAGCACTCATTGTATATATCCAGTAATAAACAAAACCCTAGCATCAAACCAGGATGATGTCTGCTATGATGCTGCTGAGGCAGAGTGGGACTAGCAGGCGAACAGCACTGTTCTTCACCTTGAGTGAACATTATTCCCTCGAATATTGAATACATGCATTCCCTGCTGCGTTCTCGCACACTGACGGGCTCAGTCGCAAACATTGTGCTGACTGCTGAGCCACTTTTCTCTTTTTAAAAAACTGCACCTGTCTTTGCACTTTTAAGTTCTGAGGGTTTGTCTGGGCAAGATTGATATATTTTAATTCTTGGAGGAACAAATTCCAATTCAAAACAGGTTGATCCAGAGGTGAAAAAGTCCTTTATTTACACTCTCAACTTAGGAGTGGGTATGAAGGATAAAGAGAGAGGTGGCACAGCCAACACTTGTTTCGCCCACTACATGGCCTATAGGCCTGGGGCTTCTTCAGGGCGGGTGTTTCTGTAATAAGAGATTTCAACGAAGTACTAGGTAAAATACCGTAGGATTCTCAAGTCGTGGCTAATGCCTAATGCGAGTGTTCTGTTCGGTTCGGTTCGGTTCAGTGCACTTTTAAGTTGTTTGGAGAAGGAAAAGATTTTTCACCCAATAGATTCTGAAGTTTCTGACCTGCAGCATTGATTTGAGGAGGGGGGGGGGGGTATAGATATGGATCAGTCAGTTACTTAAGATTGTTTCAACGTCGGCACTTTACAACGTTGAAGGGTCCAAACATATTATACAACCAATATGTCATTAAGAACCTTCAAGGCATTATTTTATATTAATTGAACTTTGTCCGTGAACTAATAAAAAAAAGAAAGAGAAAACAGAACAAAAATATAAAGCAAATGATTGTGAAAATAAAAGACCAAAAATTGTTTCATATTTTAAAATAGTACATACATAAAATGCACAAACATATGGTTAGGAAATATGTATGCATTGATTCATTGGTGCAGCAGTTTCCCTAATTTAGTAAAAGTTGAAACAGAAAGGAGATAATAATTGTTGCATGCAGAGTACAGCACATCACTTAGAGTCACATGCTAACTGCAAAGGAGAAGCCATCTGCCCTGGAGACTGAAGAATACAGTCATAATGACACTGATCACCAGAGGCTTCAAACACTTCTTTCATGCAGTTCTCCTCAAATAAATCTTAAGCCGTAATAGCCAGGACAACAGTACTGTGGTCTTGTGGATACATGTGGCACAGCGCCTTTCAAATAAAACAAGCATTGGTCGCGGAGAATGCAAAGATGGGGGCTGCAGCGGGAGAGAGAGGCGGAGGCGCGCGCGCGCGCCGGCAAACACGCGAGTGGTGCGCGAGCAGCAGCGCCCAAAGTGAAAGTTATTGCAAGTTCACGCGAACGTGAACGTGAACGCAAGCATTAGGCCAGCAAATGCCAGTGGGAAGCACTTTTAAATCCCACTTACAAAAGTCGAGCAACAGCGCATGCGCTGCTGTAGGCTTGACCTAAAAAGGACCCCTTCTGGACTTTCTTTAGTGAAAGGGCAATGAGTTCGAGTTTGCCTAAAAACATAATTCCGACAGAAGTCACACTGCTGCAAAACATGGAAGAGGGAGGCACAGTAATTTCAGTCCTATTCACTTTGAGGTCATCGTCAACTGATGACAGAAGAAGAAAACCAATAGTCCCTCCTTGCTGCAGTCAAGAATTGGTGCCTGTTTGCTAGAGGACGGCAGCCGTGGCCCGTGGAGGGAGTTCCGTGGGGCGGTAAGGCGGGGCGGGGGAGGGGCAGTGTGGGGGGTTCTAAAAACGATGAAATTCGTTTTATTTATTTAATTGTTTACTTACCTGCAATTATCCATATTCCGGTTTTTAGAACCCCCCACACTGCCCCTTCCCTTCCCCGCCCCGCCCCGCCTTACCCCCCCCACGGAACTCCCTCCACGGGCCACGGCTGGAGGGGGGTCCAATATTGTCTTGTACTGTGTCTTAAATCTCTTGGGCCAAACCTCTTGCTGATCCTCACCCCTCCTCCCCCATAATTACAGGAGTCCAGGTCCTGCCAATGACACCTGATTGACACTGTGGACCTTTTTCTCCTATTGATAGAGAATGTGGAAGATCCTCTGGAAAGAGGAAGCTGTTTCTTCTGTTTGGATTCCAGTTGGCACTGGAGAGTTTGTTGTAAACCTTTACTGGAGTTCTGGTGCCATTTGCAGATAAGTACTAGGAACCAGTCCTTACTGCTTGGACCCTTTTATCAAGGTACTTTTTAACTGGTCACTTTTTGGAGAATTGCGTAATCCTGCGTTAAGTGAGCAGAGCATTTATGTTTGAAATATCTTTCATTAAAAACACTTCGACTCTCCTAAAAAAACCGCATGGGACTTTGCTTCTTTTTAGTGCCTTTAAAGGATGCACAGCTGTCCCTCCCCTTGCAGATGTTTAAAGCAAAAATAATTCGAATGTAGTTAATGGAAGCTGTTTGTACCAAAAGTATCCTCAATATTGCACTAGATTGTCTCCATTTATGTGGCATTTTTTAGATCATCACTTTCACTAACCTCTTTTGCAGTTTTTAAGGCTGTTTAAATTATTAAATGTGTTATTGCTTAGAGGAAATCCTTGTGCTTGAGTTCCTCTACCACAGGCGAGCCAGGAAGTCCTCACATTAATTACCCATTCCATATCCTGAAATAAGGATGCAAACAAGCTGCACGTGAAAGGATTACTTATGCATATCTGACAAACAATCTCACTGTGTGAGGAGGGGGCGAGCCTTGAAGGCGGCAGGGTCTCATGCCAAAAAGGACCTACAATGCAATTTTGAACCCCACCCTGCCCCCAAACTACACCCCCCAAAAACAAAAACTTGCTGAGGCTGGTGCCAATGTCCTGGGGTGTTTTCACACCCCTTAATGGGCATCAACCGAGCTGGAAAACCACTATTTACAGTGTTTTTCAGCGCGTTTTCACTGCCAGCTTGTGATATTGGCTTCTCACTGGTGATGGGAGCCGATATAGTGTGTCACACGTGGCATTGTGTGAGTTGGCAGGTAGGACTTGTGTGCTGGCATTTTATCAGGTACGTGGGTGCCCTTTTAGGTAAAGCCTAGAGCAGCGCATGCGCTGCTTGCTCGACTTTTAGTAAGGGGCTTTTCAAAGTGCTACCCACAAGCTTTTCCTGGCCTGAAGCTTGCGTTCACGCTCGCGTGCACGCGCGCAGCCGCCATCTGCCTTTCTTATCTCTTCCTCCGCAGACACAGCACACCTCCCCCACTTGCAAAAACAGTAAACTTAGCTTCCTTCGTTGAAACACTTGCAAGTGGGGGCGGTGTGCTACGGCTTTCACTTTCACGCCCGTGCGTTTGTTTTTCCTTTGGGTGAGGGCTTGTTCTTTACCTGTTTCCTGTTGAAACTATCCTTACTTCAACATTTGAAGTTTTGTCTCTGATGTGTGGTTTATGTATTCGAATCACGGTGATGCAACTTCACCTTTGCCCATAACGTTTTGCTATCGGGTAAAGGTAAAGTATGTGGCTAAATCTCACCTCTTGAATGAGAAAATTGCTGCATGGAATCATTTTTTTTTCTAATTTGGTTTTACCTTGACGAGGCAGTGCTATACTTTACATACCATGCTTATAAAAGGAAAAGGCGCCGTTCATCTGTGGTGCATACTTTTGTGGATTTGATGCCTTGTTCAGACTATTGACTCGAAAGGACCATTTGCTGCATTACAGGAGGAGCAGGGTCATCACGAAGGCCGCAGCTGCTACATTTTGGAGGCTCTAGTGTAGCTCTGTTTTTGTTTTCTTTATATATGTTGCCACTGATATGTTGACAGAAGCTTTGTTCACTTGCTAAATTGAAATATGTACAGCAGACTCGTCTGCTGGAATCATGAGTTTTTTTAAGAGCTGTTTTGGTCGTGGGCTTTGAGGAAACAGTTTATGTAGCATTTTAATCACGTGTTTGGAAATCGACTATAGATAAAAGGGGCTGTTTCATTTATGACAGAAATCCCGTAGCGCACAGCCAGAGGAATGCTATACCATCTTTACAGTTCAAAGATAAATATAATTTTTGAATGCTTCAACTCCTTTCTGTGTGAATGCAATTGAAGATTGAGAGTGTGACTAAATAAAATTCACTAATGCCAAGTCAGCGATGTACACTTTTTGAGTGCATGGAGATTTAAACATGTACACCATTTTGCAACCGTCCCTGTGCTTGTACGTTTGTTTTTAAGAAGGTTGGGAATTGCTAACTCGATTTTACTCTTTGCTAGGGTTAAGTATTAATCCTTGCACGTTTCTACAATCGTTGCAAACGTTTTCCGGTTTCTGATGGTAGATGGTGGCGAATCTCTTGTAATGCAAAACTGTAAAAACACTTGAGCATATGGAGCCTTCAAGAAAAAGATGTGCCTAGTCAGCTGTGATTCCATTGTGCGCAAGCAGGCAAGATATGCTCTCGGGAATTTCAGTCATTATGCTGGGGTGCACGTGTCTGTAGCCCTTACTACCTTCTAATTTGAGCATTTGTATTTCATGTTATTTACGTCATATAGAGTGGATTTCTTTATTCATCGTTGTTTATGTAGTGCTTTTGGTGTGCTGGTTTTCACTAAAGTTCCTAGTGTCTGTTTGTCATGAACATCACGTTCTATGCAAATAGCAGCTAAGAAAACAAGCATTGGCATAGCCAATAGGTCTCACATTTGGGACTTTATAAGTGTTTAGCCATGCAACAGTTGCTGTTGTTGCACCAAGGTTCTTGTGCTGCATCACTAAATACTTATGCTGTCCAAAAAGCGAAACCTATTGGCTATGCCAATGCTTGTTTCACAAGTTAAGGAGATGCAAAAAACACAGTAATCTTTACGTGCCTTTGGAGCCACGTGCTCCGGATGTGTTCTAAAAGCTATACAACGAATGGACAAAAAGCCGCGCAGTTTCTTCATTCACTTTTGTGTGGAGTTTGCCACTTCTCATGCACGTTTCACCAATTAATAGGCCTTCCTAAACCCAAGCTGGTGCTGGAAGCCAAGCGCGGTGGGCCTGCGCCCAGGATGCACTGCGCGCTGCCAAAGGATGCTCGGAGCAGGTGTGCGTGCGCGCGCGCGCGCAGAGCGCTGTTGAATGAATGGATAATCAGGCTGCTTCGCCCGTGATTTCTGCATCCTTTGTCCCGGAGCTGGGCTCCCTGTGACAAGCCACACATTTGCTGTCATCTCCATCATCCCTTTTGAATTTTATGGCTGCTTAACATAAAAATAAAAATTGCCTTGCTAGTACACTCGGGCGTAAAGAGGCAGCCAGGTGCGGCGCCGCGAGACATTCATCCTTGCCTCTGCAGAGCACCCGGGGCAAACCAATCGCCACTGATGTTATCAGTTTAATTCGATTCAGGGCCTCCGTGCAGAGCTCGCCCGCGCCCGTGTAACCCCCCAGCCCTTTCCAGCGACTGATTTACACCTCAGAGGGAACTTCATTCTCTACAGCTGCCTCCTGCAGGCGGTGAAAAGTCATCCAGGGGGCCCATGCAAAGAGCTTTATTGGGCTCTTGACTAGTTGTCTAAAAGATATTTTACATTCAGCTTTCTTTAGCTGACTTTTCCTGATTTAGTCGAAGTTGGCAGGACCATCTTGTTAAGGAGCAGGAAGTCCAACGTGGGTCCAGAAGGGGCCGATCCATGGCAGATTTTCAGACTAACCACTTATAATGTTTATGCGTTCCACTTGCATGTACACTTATCTCACATGGATGCCATAAAAATCTGGGATGGATCTCGGCCTCCTGAACCCACTTAGGACGCTTGGGCCCAATTCACAAAGGTAAACAGGCGAAAGACTTACTTTACGACTTTTAAAGACCAAAACTTAAGTTTAACTGAGACAAAAGTATAACTTTACCACTCGTAAATGGCCTTTGTGAATACCAAAAGTCGTAAAGTTAAGCTTTCGTCTCAGTTTACTGTTGAGAATCGGGTCCTGTGTTTGTACCAGCTTTGGACAGTTTTTATTGCACTAGAGTAGTTTTGGGGTGTTCCAATTTTAGGCCTTCATGTAGTGCATGAAGTTTCCACTCCCTACCTCTAAGTATAGTGTTTAATGGCACTTGAATTGGTACATTGCAATGATAATTTACCCAAATAATAAAATATGTTTTCTTTTCACTCTCTCATCTCCTATTCTCAAAATATGTAAATGAGATCTTGAAGACCAGACACATCTGGCTTGTTGAATGTAAATCAGTGGCATAGCTTCCACTGGTGCAGCAGGCGCAGTTGCACCATCAGCCCACTGAATCAGGGCTCGATTGGAAAACAGCATCAGCCTCGCCAAAACTTGAAAACCAACCCCGCTGCAGGAGACTGTGACCAGACTGGGGCCTTGTGGGCGTGGTTTGGTCATGGCAGGGCCGGCTTTAGGGCGGTGCGACCGGTGCCACTGCACCGGGTGCTGGCTTCCTGGGGGCGCCGTGTTTGCAAGTTTATTATGTTTTTGAAGCACCTGCTGCAGCGTTTCTTTCCTCCGGCAATTACCAGGCCTCACAAAAATGTCAAAATAACTGGTGTGATTAATTATCTTCCTGGAGAGAGCTCAGTGTTTTGTATAGTTGAGGTTTTGACCTCTGTGAAGTTAGTGTAGAGGGTTAATATGCCTGCTGCAAAGAACGTGTACCAAGTAGATTACAGAGTGGATATAATGTAAACAGATCAGCAGGTTACTGCTTTTTAAAAGAGACATCCTTTTGTTACTTGCAATTTATAACTTGAAGTCCTAATATTCAACAGTGAGCTATTAACTTTCATCCTAGAACTGCATACACACTGCAAAGTATACATTAGAACATTGATTAATGTTGCATAAAGGGTTAATTTGACTAGAAATCGATTCTTATTATTAATGAAAACTCCCAACTATGCTGTTTCTTTTTCGACTCTGAGTTTGTGCTTCTCCACACCAAGCACTCTTAAACTATACTGCCTACCAGTATGGATGACATGTGACTCCTACACTTTTAGTCCTTTGGCTTATGTAAACTGTTGGACTTGGCCCTTCTGGCAGGTCCACCCCTGAACTTTTTGCTTTTACTGGTGACCTGGTGGTAGTGATTTTTGGTTTCTGCGCACTTTCCTTGTGTCCCAGAGTAAAGTGCGTGCGCACTCTGAGTGCATGTGGTGAGATAGGCCTGCCCTCCCATAGGAATGCATGGGGAATGTATGTGTCCCTGGTAGTTCCTGATGCATGGGGTGTGCAGGGTCGAGTCTGGTATGTGCGGACTCGTATGATTGAATGCTTCGCAATGATGTATAATGCGTGATTATGTCATGTGCGGAAGTGCCACTTCTAGGAGTTGGCATATTAGAGTAAAATGTGTCTGGCGTGTGATTGGCTGGAGCTGGCTGGTGAGCCTGGCTCTAGGAGTCTGGGTGGGTCTGCCCCAGTGGTGAGTGTGAGATTAGCATGCTGATGGCTCGGGAGAAGTGCACCTTGGACCTGAATAGGGCAGGGCTTTTCCCTACACAATGCTGGCTCCGCCCCCTGTGGTGCGACTGATGACCCTAGCCCTGCCAGTGAATAGAGTGAGGGGCTGAGCACATCAAGGGTGCTCCCCAACCAGCTGCGACTGGTTTTCCCCCTCACCCTGAACCAAGAACAAAGGGAAAAGGTGTATAAGAAGGGGCTGTGTCCCCTTACAATTTGCTCTCTTCCCAGATCCTGCCTGAAGGGGGGCTGCTGCTGTAGCTGGACCAGAGGAATGCCACTTGGACTACCTCCCTGCCTGGAGGCCCAGTGGGCTGGCTCTGGGTCCAGCCTTGCCCCCCTGCCTTGCTGCATGCAGGGGAGAACTTTGCTGGACTTTTGTATTCTCCCCTGGAGCGCCTGGAGGTGCTTTTGTTTGACTAGTAGCGCTGGGAGCGCTTTGTTCGGGACCCCAGCGTAGAGGAGCGCCTTCCTGGGTGCTGCACTGAAGCCTCCAGCGCCTGGAAGCGCTGGACTTGCCTTTGGCGCAGAGAGCGCTTTCCCCTGTGCCCTTGGCGCCAGGAGCGCTTTGTTTCTGATGGCGGGTGCCCACCCCGCTTAGTTGATGGTTTCTGTGGCGGGTGCTCACCCCGCTTATTTCCGCCACTTTCTACTTTAATCCGAAGGCGGGAGCCCACCCCGCGCTTCGGAGAAAGCCGGTATCAAATTCACCGCCGGCAGCCCGAGAGTTTGCTGACGTCATCACCCCCGCGCTGGGATTGGCCCAGTCGTCGCGGTTGCCCGGCAACGTGGGGAAACGACCCCGAGGATCACCGCGTCAGACGGGTGAGAGCAGGCGAAGCCGGAAGTCTACGGGAGCCCACCCCGTGCTCCGGTGAACGAGAGGAGGCCGCCGGGTAAGAGAGAGAGAGCCCCCGAGGAGCGGGAGCTCTCTAGTGCCGGCCGTCTTGACCCCGATGAGCCCTGCGAGCCTGGAGCCTCGGAGGCTCCACAGGAGAAGCGTCGTCCGGACCGAAACACAGGAGACCGGAAGAGCCGCCCGAGCTGGTAAGTGAGGGCTGGGGCAGGATACTCTGACCGGTAGCGACCTTCCCCATGCGAGCCTGCCCCACGATGGTGTAGTAGTGGCCCTGCGGGCCCGGGGTGCCCAAGCTGACTGAGCGGTCCCGCACCTGGCAGCAGACCGCTCCACCGGTGCCCCAGATTGTTCCAAGAGCCCCGAAAGGCTCCAACGCGGGGGCCGATTGTCTGTGAAGAGCCCAGCGAGGCTCTAGGGGGCCAGTCCTTGGTTTCTTGTTGGTTGTGGCAGGGGCTCACGGGGCACCAGAGCATGTGTTATTAAAGGCCCCAGTCCGCCCCAGCGAAGGCAGTATTCCTCTAGAGCCCAGAGAGGGCTCCAACGTATGGGGACATTGTATGATTAAGAGCGCGTGACGTTCCAACAACGGGGGAAGTATTTTGTAGAGTCCAGAGGGACTCCCACGAGGCGCATTTGTCTAGAGCCCTGACAGGCTCCAACGTTTGGGGGCATTCTTTTTGCAGAGCCCAGAGAGGCTCCAAGGTATGCCATATTTGTTCTAAAGGCACCGTGGTGCCCTAGCTCAGTTCAACAGCTGCCCAGCACTTAGTGGGCAGCTGCCACATTTAGGTTGTGCCTTGTGCGCCCTGGTTTGCGCAGCCTGCGCAGTCGCGCCCTGACTCTGCTGGATATTGGGCCTTTCTGCACCCCTGAAAGGCCAGGTTGGCCTGGGGACAGTTTTTCTTGTGTAAGTGCCCTCCCCTAGGGTACGTGATTATTGTTACTGGTGTACTTTTGCGCCTGCGCAATGCCTTGATGCTATGTTTCTGTCTAGCTGTGCCTATGCGTAGGAGAGGGTTTTTCCTGGTATAGGTTATGCTGATGTGTTCATGATTCCCTGCGTAATATTTTCCAAAGGTGGTTAGGGTTGCGTAGGTGGTACTTACCTGTTACCAGTGGTTACTGGTTGTGCGCTACATGTTCTAATTGGTGCTACAGTGATTGTATGTGCTATGTCCTAGAAGTGTTATTCCTATGTTCTAAGTGATAAGTTCTAAAAGTGCTAATTCCTGACAGTGGTCCATGTGGCACTGTCCCCTGTACATATAATCCCTTGTAAATTCTGCCCGTGCCTGTTGGCACATTGTAAAGTGTGTGTTTTTATCTAATGTGTTTTGGTATAATACAAAGGCTATTTTTATATAATACCTTGTGTGGAGTTTCCTTTGTGGTGGGCCTTGGGTGTTGTTGCTGGGTGCGCGCGCAAACCCTTTACACATCGCCTCCGGGATAAGCCTGACTGCTCATGCCAAGCTACCAAGGGGGTGAGCAGGGGTTATCTTTGGCATGTAACTCCCCAGCCCTGACTAGAGTGGTGGTTTCTGCCTGGCTTTGGCGCAAGCCCTAGCCAACCAGAAATCCCATTTCTAACATAAACATTTCCTATATTCTGATTTAAAACACGTATGATTGATTGTCTCTGTGTAATGTGTGTGTGATGCAAAGTGCTCTAACACCCTACACTGGTATGAGTGGCGCTATATAACTAATTCAATGTATCTGAGAGAATGTGGTTATGGAGACTGTTAAAGAGTGCTAGTGAGAGAATCCGTGGTGGAGGTGGACATTGGGGGGGGGGGCGCCAACAAACATTGTCGCACAGGGCGCCACCAGCGCTAAAGCCGTGCCTGGCTCATGGCAGCGCTTTCTGCTCTGAATGCAGTGCTCTAGCCTGTGGATCACAGGGAAAACACCAGAGTAATATTTCAGACAAGTGCCATCCTGGTAGGGTGACCAGGCGTACAGGATTTACCTGGACTGTCCCGGGTTTTCATCATCTGTCCCGGCAGATTTCGGCAATATTGGCTTGTGTTCCAGTTTTGAGAGGGGGTCAACTAAAACCAGTGAGAAGCACTTATTGGTTGTTCTAAAGCTGTGCTAGTTAGCAGCTGTTAAAAGGAAGCGATTTATTTAACAGGTATGAAGCTGGTTTTAGAAATTACATTTTATTTATTTTCTTAGTGCTTCTTCTGTTTTCCTATGTTGATAAGAGTTGTCATTCTGTGCAGCACCGTTGATGTAAAATTGTAGTCCTTCTTCTATTTTTGCAAAATGTCACGGTTTTTGGTTCTCAAGATCTGGTCACCCTACATCCTGGGATCTTGGGATCCATTTGTCATTTTAATTCTAAAGTGACCACTGCCATTACCGTATTCCTGTTAGCAAGGCCAACCGCTTTCACTCTCTTTCTTCTTTATATGTGGTTGCATAATATTTTAAGGGCAATGGGGAAAAAGATTTTTCCATCGCAGCCTTGAATAAATTGATTCCACATTCAAAGGTCACGTGCTGATCTTTTTTCTCCAATTGTCTTTATTTTGATTCTTTTGATTCCATTTTATTCAGCTCTGGTGCAAGTACGTGCCAAGTTGTGGTGAGCACAGTGAAGCAAGGTGCTCACCACCGCGTGTGGTGTAAGGGTTGTTATGGCTCCAGGTTCCAGGGAAGAGAGTGCATAATGTAAATTTTTGCTGATTACCAATCATAAAATCCCCAACTAGCTAGAAGTGATTCATTTGCACTCATTCGCTGGAGCGGTTTGCGGCAATGCATGCACCCAAGTGGAAGAAGCGGCCTGTCCATTGAGATCTCGGTGACCCTGCTGGCAGCTGCCAAATTTTAGTTCTGCAAGTATTTTGCATTTTGCATCTCTTTACATGCTTGAACTTTACGTTCAAAGATGAAATGCATCTAGCTATAGGGGCATAGAATGCATGTCGGCTACATGTAGGGCACCAAAAGAGCATTGTGTGCTCCAGGATTGATGATGTAAGTAACATAGGCATCTGCATATTCAGGAGGCATAAACATAAAGGCAAACTGCATTCATGCACTACTATGCCCAGATACCCTGAGGGGTGACCAGTGTCGGTTGGTACGGAATGAGGGTGGCAGGCGGGGTGTGGAAAAAAAGAACCTTTCACTTACCTCTGCACGGCAGCCGTCTCTCCTCCGTCATCTCTCCTCCTAGAAGCAGGAAGCACATAGGCTCCCCTAACCTAATCACGATGCTGCTGACACCAGCATGACAGCACCGTTGTGACTGGTCTGAGCGGCCTGGTTCGGCACTCAGACAGGGAGTGGGAGCCTGTGCATGTTCTCCACCCAGGCTGTTCAATACAGCCGGTCGGAGAACATGCTAAGTGCACATGACTGTTTGGCCGGCCGTAATGCACTCCCCCCCTGCTGACTGTGACAACAGCCAAGCCCCGCCCCAAAAAAGGCTTCAGCATGGAAAAATAAAATTATAATAACATTGTGTTACTTTCATTTTCATTTTCCTTTTTTGAATTGCTGAAAAGCAGTGGGTCGGCACTCCTCCGCCTTAGTGGAGGAGCCGTCTCTGGGGTCGATAGTGTTGCGCTTTACAAATGCTATTTGATTGATTGATGCACCAGCGACAGATTTATTTATTTCCAGTATGTGCAGGTACCTGTAAAGCGCAAACCTAGCTGTAACACAACACAGCACAGTAGAATATCTACACTTCAATGCGCTGGAATTACTGTAGGAGCAATATAAATAAAAAATGCAAGTCAGCAGTGCAAAACAGTACAATACCGCTTCTTTTGCAATGAGTCAGCATGTACCATTTAGAGTGTCATTGCAGAATTACTGAAGGTGTGCAGGTCTTAATGCTATAAATTATGGTAAGATAACAGGTTGGAAATGGCGGTGTCAATGGCGCGTGACATTGGTCTAAAGATGAACCAGGGAAAAGGAAAGAAGTGACAGAGAGCAATCATTACTACAAAATGATTCTAGGAAGACGGGCAAGCTCCTCACAAGGCTCCCCGATCCATAACCTGCATCTTGAAGTATGCAAAGTAGTGCTTATTACTACAATGCAAGTCACAAATCTATGAGTGTAAATCTTCACCTTTTTTTCCTTTTAGGGAGATCTTCACACATATAAGTTTACTACTTAGTAGTAAATGTGAGAGGGACCAGGGGAGTGGCTCGGAAAAGAGGAATACTTACTACTAAATGGGAGTGGTTTAGAGAAGTGTAAGGAGCGGTTTACGCAGGGCTATAGATTGTTTTAGAGAGGGGCAAACACCCACCCACAAAACTGTAAGCTCAATGTCATTCAGAAACTGTACTTCTAAAGTTACTACAAAGAGGAAACAAAAGAGTGACAAATGTATTCATCTCAGACCTGCAGTAAGTCCTTCACCACATATGGCTAACCACTGGTACTGCAACACCCTCCCATAGAAAATAATGGAGACAGTGACTTAAAATGTAGAACCCCACGGGAAATAACATTAAAATATAATTAATTTATTTCGACTTTCGGGTGGATTTGAGGACATGCAATTAAAGGCGTGGAGGAGAGATTGAAACCATGGGGGAAGGGGGTCAAGGCATGCTCAGAGCGGGCAACAGGAGATTAAAGGCATGAAGGAAATGAGTGAAACCATAGGGCCAGCCACCAGTAGAAGTCCCATGGTGGGGTGTTCTTGCCGAAGATCACCACTTCTGTCTTGTCCATGTGGAGCGTGAGACAATTGACTTTCTTCCAGTTAGCGACTTCAGTCTTGCAAGCAGTGAACTTGTTTCTTGTGTTGGGGGTCTTGTTCGAGAGGGAGATCATGAGATGTGTGGTTTCTGCATAGAAGAGGGTGTGGATGTTGTATGTGTTGATTATATTTGCCAGAGAGAGCATGTGTGCATTGAAGAGGGTGACGCTGAGTGATGAACCTTGAGTGACTCCGCAGATGAGTTTGCGGATTTCTGAGGAGTAAGGTGCCAGGCTGACAGTTTGTGTTCTATTCATTAAGCAGGAACACATCCAGCAAAGAGCGGGTCCTTGGAAACTAATCTTGTGCAGTTGCCTGATGAATATGGGGTGTGAGACCGTGTTAAACGCTGAAGAGAGGTCCAGGAGAATGAAGGCTGCCTTGTCTCCTCTGTCAAGGATCATGCGGATATCATGGATGCTGTTTCTGTACTGAATCTGGACTGTGTGGCATCGAGGAGCTAGTGGCTTCTGAGGTGGTTGGTGAGGCGTCAGTTGATAAGTTTCTCTAACACCTTTACTGGATATAGTAGAAGGGAGATGGATCTGTAGTTGGAAAGAGTGTCTGGGTTAGAAGATAGTTTCTGGAGCAGGGGCAAGATGGTGGCATGTTTCTAGGTGTCCAGTATTGTGGCTGAGTTAATGGAGGCATTGAGGATGGGTGTTAGTGCCTCACTGATTGGTAGGAGTCCTTTGGTAAGATCTTGGTGGTGGTAAGGGTCAGATGGAGCCCCAGAGCAGATGGTCTTCATGGTAGCTGCGATTTCAACAGTGGTAACGGCTGATCAGGAAGAAAGGGTTCGATTTTTGACCATGATGGGAAGTTGAGCTGTAACAGGTTCTGGTTGAGGGTCAAAGTTGCTGTATATAGAGGTGATTTTTGTTACAGAATAATTCTGAGAGTGTATTGCAAAGTGTTGTAGGGATTGATGTTGCTGGAGGCAGCAGGAGGTGTGGAGAAATCTCTGTGCAGAGAAATCTTTGATGATGGCAAAGATTCCTTTGCTGGTGTTTCCTTGTGGCTCCTCTGCTTTGGCAGAGGAACATAGCTCCACTGTTTTTAAGCAGTGCACTGCAAAGGAAACATCGAATGTTAATAACTTTGAGTTATTATAATTTTATGTTTCCTGTTGCTTTGCGGGCGGGCGGGTGCTCTACTCTCTGAGCAGGGAAGGGGAGGAGTGGTTTACCCTCTCTTAAGTGGGCAATGACTGTTAAGTCGGCCCTCTCGGGCCGCCCAAACCAGTCATGCAGACTTTCCATTTCTCCATGCAGGCTCCATTACAGCCTGCGTGGAGAACAAGCCAAGGTCCCATTCCCTAGTTGAGCATCGAATCAGGATGCTCAAAACCGATCCCAATGCTGCATTGCAGCGTTGTGATTGGTTAGCACCAAGGCTCCCCTGACCAATCACAACGCTGCATTGCAGCGATGTGATTGGTCAGGGGAACCTTTTCTGTGCTTCCTGTGCCTCGGAGAGAAGGAGCAGGGATGCAGGACCGGTGCAGCAAAGTAAGTGTTTTATATTTTTTTTACCGTTCTCCCCACACGGCCTTGCAACCCCCACCCGTGCACCCACCCGCCACCAGCGAACCATGCCTGCCGATACTGGGTGTTAATGCTGGCGTCGATGCGAACTGCAAGAGCTGTACGCTTGGGGCTTGATCACAAGTTTGGCAGACGGGTTACTCCATCACAAACGTGATAGATATCCCGTCTGCTGTATTACATGTTCCATTAGATCCAATGGAACATAATGGAACTTGTAATACGGCGAACAGGATATCCGTCACATTTGTGATGGAGTATCCCTTCTGCCAAACACATAATCAGGCCCTTGGTGTTCTGTATCTGCTGGTGGTAGCATCATAGGGCTGATTTGAAAATGCCCTTGTCTGCTGTGTCTTGACTTGTCCTCCATTTGCACTCCAGAGGCTTGCAGTGAGTTTTCGTCAGCTTGAGCAACTTTGTGTACCAGCTGGCCTGTGGTAGGGCTCTTGAAGTCCAGTGATGTCACTTCCTGTGCAGATGGACGATGGGAAATTAAGTCTTCTTGATTGCCTTCTTCTTTTAAAGAGAGGTTTTAGTTGGCAAACCAGTGATGTCACTTCCTGTGCAGATGGATGATGGGAAATCCAGTGATGTCACTTCCTGTGCAGATGGATGATGGGAAATCCAGTGATGTCACTACCTGTGCAGATGGATGATGGGTAGTCTAGTGATGTCACTTTCAGTACAGATGGATGATGGGAAATGAAGTCCTGTTGTTTGGCTTTTTCTTTCAAAGAGAGTTTTCATGAGGTACCAGTAATGTCACTTCCTGTGTATATAGATGATGGGAAGTCCAGCGATGCCACTTCTTGTGCAGATAAATGATGGGAAATGAAGTCCTCCTGCTTGACTTTTTCTTTTAAAGAGGGTTTTGGCAGGAAAACAGTGATGTCACTTCCTGTGTAAAAGGATGACTGGAAGGCATGGGCAGAGCTGCGGCCATGTAGTTTCAAGCATGAAGGAGAGAGGTGAAACCATAGTGGTGGGATCAAGGGTTATTCCAGGCTTGGGGAAGTGTAATCATGGTAGAAGCTGTAGCAGGAAGTTGCTGGCATGGAGGAGAAGAGTGAAACCATGTGAGGAGGCAAGTGGATGCATGGGGAAGCTGCAGGCAGACGATTACAGGCAAGGAGGAGAGGAGTAAAACCATGAGGGCAAAAACATTTGTAGAACTGTGGGCAGCAGATTCCAGGCATTGAGGAAAGGAGTGCATTCATGGGTGCCAAAAGCATGACTGGAGCTGTGGCAGCAAATTGCATGCATGGTGGAAAGGACTGAAACCACTGGGCAAACGCATGAGGTCCAGATTACAGGCATGGAGGAGAAGAGCTGAAAAATGGGGGAGTGAAAGCATGGTGGAGTTGCAGACAGAAGGTTATAGGCATGGAGGAAAAGAGAGGCAGGCTGGAGACACGTGTTAGAGAAATGAAGAAGAAACGAATAAGAAAGAAGTCAGATTTGAATAAAGGAGTGGGTGCATGGAGCAGGAAGCAAGAAAGCCTATCCGAGTGCCATTGGATTTGTCAATGTGTTTTAGCCATGTTTTACTGAGTGCTGCTGCTGTGCAGCATGGCTTAACATTAGGGTAAAAAGGGCTAAGATGCGGCCAGCACTGTCTGTGTTATAGTGCTTGTTTGTGCTGGTAGAGTAAGGGCAGCAACCACGGGGGAGGGACAAGGGATGGTGCTAGCAATGACAAGGGAAGAGGAGTGAGGCTATGGGGCTATGGGGCAAGCAATGGCGGGGATGGGACGGGGCGGAGCAAACAAGAAAGGTACTGGGGGAGCGGGGATATGTCAAGCAACACTGCAAGAGAGGGGAGGAGGATGAGGCAAGCAACAACAACTGGGCAACAAAGCAAGGGAGGGAGACGGGGCTTACAACAAAAAAAGAGTGGAGTGGGACTGGAGGAGGAGGTGAGATAGCCTGCACACACATACACTCTTAAGGAGTGCTGCAAAGGAAAAAGAAAAAAAGTACCTCTGAAAAAGTGAGAGCAGTGGAAGGACACTGCACTGCACAGGGAAGCAGTACTTGAGCCATGCTACAGGGGAGGGACAAATACATGAAGAGGAAGTAAAAACAGCTTGCGCTGACCAAACAGAAGCAAGGAAATGAGAGTGATGATAAAGCCACCCCATGGTAAGCAATGGGTGGGATCTAAGCGTCCTCTTTGTAAACAGAATGTCTTACAAGTGACACCACATGTGCTGTGACAAACGAGAACTACAAAATAAATTAGGAAGCTAGCTTCAGAACAATAAAGACATGAGTTAGAACAGTGGAGGCATGGTGAGCGAAGCATAGACCTGGGAGAGGAGCGAGATCTTGGAAAAGGAAGTAAATACACTGAAAGGAGACATAGACATGGGGTTAAAGCCAGACATATGAGAATGCAGAGGAAGAAACTGTTAGAGAATGGACGAGTCCTGTAGAAAAGGGAGGAGAAGCAGAGATATGAGGAGTATTTACCAAATGTTTAAAGAAGTTCTTAATGCCTGGAGGTAGAGAGGACGTCACATGTAGCTGCTGCTGGCTACTCTTAATTGTATCTATGCATCTACACTCTCCCTCATTTAACCAGTCCTGCCCCCATATCTCTTCTGTTCTCTTTTATCAGGCTCTTCTTCTCTACCCATGCCTCAAAGCCTTCTCACTCTCTTGTCTCCAGATCCATGACTCTTCTAGTCTTCCTATTTCTAAACTGACGCACCAATGTCTCTTCTACTCTTTTATCATCACCTTGTGTTCTCTACCCATGCCTCCAGTCCTTGTCCTCTCTTATCTCTGCATCCCTATCCATTACTCCTCTTGTCTTCTGATGTCTAAATTCACCCATCCATGTCTCCTTTAGCTTAATGCTTGTGCAGCTACGTTACTTCCCCTCTTTTTGGGGTCATGAGATCTGTGTACGGGACAGAATGTAAACAGGGTTTGAAAAAGTCTCTAAGGGGCATATTAACAAGGAACAGGGAAAATTAACGCTAAGGGCGCTTAGCGTTAATTTTTTTAATGCCCGCTATTGCTGGATAATATCGCCTGGTTATCGCGTCATTAACAACGCTAACAGCCTAGGCGATAAAAAATCCAGCGATAGCGGCATTTTGGGATGTTATCGCTGGTAATGCAGCGATAAAACTACAAGGATGGGGATATCCTTGTTGATAGCCCATGGTGGATTTAGCCATGTAATCCACCTCCCATTGGATTACATGGCTAAATCTGAAAATTAGCAGATGTTAACCGTGGTTAGCGCTGCTTTTTTTGTCTCTAACAGGGTTAGCGTGAAGCTTGATAATAGGAGAAATGTCGCTTAGCGACATTTCTCCTGTTATTTTGCTCTGGAACGCCCACATTGCATCTCATTAGAGATGCAAAGGGAAGCGTAGTGAAAAAGGGTGCTAACATGCGATTTTGCATGTTAGCACCCTGTTGTTGATAGGGCGATATTTTTATCACCGCTTCTTTGGCTTTTAAAGCCAAAAAAGCGGAGATAAAGCCCTTGTTAATATGCCCCTATGTTCTGTAATTTAGGGGCATATCAACAACACCCGGCGATAATTATCGCTAAGCGCACTTAGCGCTAGGATAATTTTCGCCGGCTAGCGTTGATTTTTATCGCTGAGATAGCGTGCTATTAGCAACGCTTATCTCAATAGCGATACAAATCCTCACGCTAAGGGGCTAACGTGAGATTATCGCTGGAAACCAAGCGATAATCTCACGTTACCTTGTTGATAGGGACAGACAAATTTAGCCATGATATCCTCCTTCCATAGGATATCATGGCTAAGTCAGAAAAATACCAGACGTAAAAAAGCAGCGTTAACCGCGGTTAGCGCTGCTTTTTTTGTCTCCAACAGGGTTAGCGATATTCTTGATAATAAGAGAAATGTCGCTTAGCGACATTTCTCCTATTATTTTACTCTGGAACGCCCCCTTTGCATCTCATTAGAGATGCAAGGGGAAGCGTAGAGTAAAAGGGTGCTAACCCTGTTGTTGATAGGGTGCTAGTTTTATCTCTGCTTTTTTGGCTTTTAAAGCCAAAAAAGCAGAGATAAAGCCCATGTTGATATGCTCCGATGTCTTCTTGACATTCCTTTAATCCTGCAGGAGAAAAGAGGAAGCATTTGAGCCTCGAAGGGTGGGGCATGGGGTCAACTGTATGATGTCACTTCTACGACCGATGGCATTTTGGTGAATCAAAAGGAATGAATTGAAGCATTAGCAGAGGAGAGACTCTGGTGGAGTATGTCATACGTGAGTAGAGGAATGGACACCTGACGAGAGAGGTGACGACATACATGAGATGGACAGGGTCATGGATAGTAGCACCGGTGGGAATGCATGGTGCAAAACAAAAATAAGTATTGGGGCATAGACGTCAAGATATCGAGGAAGGAGGCGAGGGCACAGAGGACAGGAGAGGAAATGTGAACAAGAAGAGTGGTAGTATGCACTTATTCGCTATCACCCACATTATTTTCTGTAGGTCATAACCTCCTTATAAAACACCTTTGTAAGTTATTTGCAAGCTGACATTTACTGCACCCACATAAAATACAAGCCTGTGAGAGGATTGCCCGACTGGCACCCAAGCAGTCCCAGAAAACGCGCCATGTCTGACAGCAAGCCTTCTCTGAGGGTACGAGCCTCTTAGCCGCTCCCTGCACGCGTGCACGGTTAATTAAAGGCTGCCTTTTATCCACCAGGCGCCCACCTTATCGCTGGAATATTTCAGGCGCGCAAACAAGCGTCGGAACCGGAAATGAGAACTGTGCAGGTGATTTGGCTGCTGCTTATGAAAAGCGCCATTCCTGCACTTTGCAGAGAATGGGCCATTGGACCGACAAGACGGTGCGTTGTTATGGCGACCCTCGAGTGGCGGACTGGAGGGTTCGGTGCTCACTTTAAACCCATTCAGCCCGAGCACAGAATGGTTCAGCAGATAAGGCACTGGGTCCCTGTGCTCAGCAGGGCAGGCAGATAAGTGGAATGTATTTACAGGCCCTCTCTCCATTCCAGCTCGTGAACAGGTTTACAAACCCTGCTCTGGCGAATTCACATGCACATAATGCAACGTTCAGCTTCAACAGACTCCCATCCAGGAGAGTGGCAGCAGGTACTGTGAAAGATGCACGCCAGCGCCTCGTCAGGGGCATGAAGCGCTATAGAAATGCAATGACAATACATTAAAAGAAGAGCTTCAGAGGCAACATTATAAACCCGACTTAGTATGTCCAAAAGTTGGCATTAGTGACTTTTCAGTGCTGACTGAGGAGAATTTTACAACGTGGGTGGCAGGAATCTTAGCCACCACCCATTTTGCACAGTGGTCTCTGTCCATTTGCCTGATGCACTAGATGGGTTGATAGCTTTTGGCTCAGTATGTAGCTTTACATTTCCATAAGCTATCAGTTTGATTGACATAACATGGGTATTTTTAAAGTGCCCGTTCGACTGTGGCCATCTTGGTGCAGAATAACAGATGTCTATTGTTGCCCAACTCAATGGTACTCATTTTATCAACCTCAGAAGGATGAGTGGACCCACCTGGATGTGAACCTGCAACAATGAGGTCAAACACAGGCCCCGCCAGTGGGCACATTAGTCCACTAAGCCACCAGACCCAACATGTATTAAAGTTGTTCTTAGATGCTAGATATGTCCTTAATTCTAAACAGTTATACAGCCAAGCAATGCTTGATTACTCAATGACCTTTCCAATTGTTTGAGGGCAGTGCAGACTAAGGGCCCAATAATGACTACGGCGGTCCGATGGACTGCCATAGCCACGGTGGCGGTGCGTGCACTGCCTCACCGGCAGTCCGACCGCCCTATTACAAGATGGGCGGTCAGACCGCAATGGGACCGCCACAACCGGCAAGGATCAGAGATAGCTGGCGGTTTTGAAGCCACAATATGCTTGGCGGTGCCAATGCTGCCCTCAGTCATTTGAATTATGGCACATTTTACATAACGCACAGTGCAAGTGAGCTCTAAGCAAGCCCCAAGCATGGACTGATCATCGACACCAAATATGGACTTCAACGAGAACTATTTATTAAAGGGATATTCCTAACCTTGAATCCTAGTTGCATGTCCTCGTGCCTTAACCCCTTCAGTGCCCATGACGAGATAGTCTCGTCATGGAGCGCGGTTGCGCTGTGCCCATGACGAGACTATCTCGTCATGAACCCCGCCCGCTAATGAAACGCCCGGCACAGGGCGTGGAAAGGGCGGGGCACTGAAGAGGTTAAGATGGTCATTCACTGCCGGTGGGTTTGGTCCCCTCGCTTGTAAGATGCTTAAGAGGAGGGAGCTCAAACGTTTCTCTGCCAGTGGCTGATGGGTGGTTCAAATGTTCATCTGTGGTCTCAAGCGTGGAAGGCACCTCACTGTTAATCCATGGAGCGTGGCACAGAGTTTGTGGCTGTTGTAATTATTCTTCCCTCATGTAAGTACCACCTTTGCTATTGAGTGTGTGGTACAATCATAGACGTGTTTAGCCTTGTGGTCAGTATCCTTGTGCTGCTGATGTCATTAAGATGATTTCATGGTTTATTCCATAGGGGGCGGGTATCAGACTAGTCAGATAAGATATAGCACTGAATGTGCCACATCGGATAACCTCCACGTGGTCCCCTGGTAGCATGAAGCTCCTATTCTACAGGAGCAGTCTGGATACGTCAAGAGGAAGAAGGGACTCTATTGGCTATGGTAGAATTGATTGCTTGTCAAAGAATCCATTCTGGAATGGCTGAATAACCTGGTCACGCATCTCTCCAGACATCTGTAAAATAGTTACTCCACCTTTTTGTTTTTTAAATTTGCTCTCATGTTTCCATCAGAGTCTTCATACATATTACTCTAGGAATCATGCTATCTATAGGTATTTGATTCCTAATTTTACATTCAATTTTACATGGTCCCTCGTTACAAGAGGAACTTGCAGTATTACTGCCAACCAGAAAATCCTCCCTCATGAGATGCATACCTAAATATGGTTTAAAAAGTTTAGCCTCATCCACAAACCCAGACCCTCTTTCATTCAACTCTCTACCCAACACTCTCCAGTGAAGAGGCACTGAGCTCATTTTGGTAACATTCCCACAGAAGGATGGTGATTATGGCTCTGATTCCAAGACTTCTTTGAAGGTGAAATTGACCCTTCATGCATTATCAGTGCCTCAGTACTGTGATGGTGGAAGTCCACAGATGTTAGCAATCCCATCCTGTTTTGTAAATGTCCTTTTATTATCCTTGACTGATCTCTAATCTATGGGACAGAAAGCACACCTCCAAGTTATGCTTTGCTGCATTTCTTGAACTATCAGGGCAGAGATTCAGCCTACTACCCAACTGGACATTTACATTTACAGTGTGTCTAATGGTTGATTTATGCTATACCTTACTTTACCTCCACACCTCCTTTCATGAGCTTGGCCATAATTGCTCGATCAAAATACACCGCATAGTCAAGGTGGCTTTAGTGGCCCACTTTCAACCCCAAAACCCTGTTCAGTAACAGACACAGTCAGAATCCCCTTTTATAAAGCATGGTCCTACAAATTCAGACTCAGTTTACAAGGCCAGAAGTAGCACACATGTGGTAAATAAAAATTCCTTTACCGGGACTGAATTTGATACAGAAACATTATAAAATAGCTCAGTAAAATGAGAGGCAGAATCCGTGATATTAGAGTTTCGGAATGGGCTTTATTCCAATAATCGATTATAATCGGATGCTTCAAGTTCCATCACCACGGGGGTTCAGGAAGTGAAGTACATACTTTATTGACAAGAAGTAACTTTTATAGTACATACATTATAATGAAGTGAATACAGTAGGCGTAACAATTGATAAGGACATTGACGTTTGGTCTGCGTAACCGAAAATGGGTGTAATAATGAGTAAAAAGGAACATGATTGGTTATGATGTAATACATAGGTGGATCTATAAGATAATACTTGGCATTGATGCGCGCGCAGCAGTATGACGTGTAATTGACGTGTAACTAGGGGGTGACGGGGACTTGACATTTAGCTCTATATGTGGAGACGAGAAGTCTGGGGGGTCAAGTCAACCTAATCCCAAATCATATCTAACATCCTATGTTTAAAGAACTATGTTATCCATAAAAGAGGGACTCTCGGACAGAATCTATTCTATACTGACCGTGCGTGCGTGTACAAGCGTCTAAGTGTCTACACTGAATGCGAGGGGGTAGGAATATTCCATGGTAACAGGGCTATGAATTACTTGCATGAGGACAGAGAAGATGGGCCTTTTTGCTTGGTAACTGGAAGAATGTTTACTTAAACTACTAGGCAGGAATGCATCGGCTGAGGGGGAAGCAGATAATTCGAAGGTGAAATACAGTTCTTGGCAGAGAATAGGCTGATGTCAGGCTTCGTGAGCCGCGCAGAGAATGAGACAGAGTTCATGGTCACAGATGCAGGCTCAGACTGGAACTTTCAGAGGCAGAAGGCAAGAGGAGTTTTGATGACAGAATCAGGGCCTACTTGCCTGGACTGAAAAGTGGCATAAGTGAACCATATAAAGCCGATGGCCTTTCATATTTAGGAATGGGATATCCGGCCTATACATGGCGGATCTGTCAAAGGACATGTTGACGGTGGACGCACATGTATTTGCGTCTTCATAACTGGAACTGGAGGGAACATACATGTACTTGTGACATGCCCATGGAACCGTTGGGGTCCAAGATAGGGGACATAACTGACCAGAAAAATCCATATTTCCACATTCCCTCCTTGTCCCCTACTTGCCCTTCAAGAGATATCAATCTTCATCAATCCATTGATCTGTTCATATAGCATCATTTGTTCTTCTTTCTTCTTCCGGGATCTTGAATGAAAATCTTGATGTGGAATGCACGATGTGGCACACAGACCACAAATTGCTGGTCCACATTGTAGACATAGACAGCAACTGAATAGTATGAGAAGGCCAATACCTAGGAAGGATAAAACTCTCCATCCCCAGGCTGATACCGCATTCCAAAACCAACTGGACCAAGTCCAAGTGCCTGGGTTCTGGTGTATCTGGCTTACAATCTTATGAAGGCGAGTGATGGCTTTATATACAGATGGCGAATTTTCTGGTATGAATACGCAGCAGCTTGATCCGATGACCCTACAAGCTCCGCCCCTATCGGCCAGGATGACGTCAAGGACAAGACGATTTTGAAGCACAACAATCCGCATAGCAGACTGCTCTTCCGTTAAATTGCCTAAGGCGGAAATAGTCTCATTCACTACTGCTTCAAGGGTTCTAGTTAATCTACGTATCAGCTTACTATTAGTAACCGTACCTATATAGGGAAAGATGCCTTTATTAAAATCTACATACTTGTCCCATGCCGTCTCAGTGTAATCGACAATGGGGAGATCTCTCCGTTCTCTGTTGTGTACTAAATGAATATTTCTGTAATAATCAGGAGGAGCTAGGAAAACAGGTGGCAAAAGGAATGCAATGTAGCAGGTACCATCCCAATCTAGAGGTAGACGCATATATGCAGTCTGACCACATATAAAGTAGGAGTGGCGAGAAGCTCTAAATGAAGATTTTCCTTGATCACTGAATTCTACCATAGTAGTGCATTTACTATGGCCCATATGTATGGAACCAACCTTTCTTACACATAATTCACCCCTCGCTGGGAATACTGACATGGTGGGTAAGACTAGTTCAATTTCAGATACGACATTTAGAATCATGAGATTAGGTGTAAAATTACCTAATCCATATACTTCATTTTCTAGATCAGTTCCTGTTCTTTTGGGGCGACCCTCCTTGTCAGGGTAACAGACCTTGAGTAAAGCTAGGTTCAGATTTCCCCATACCCAATGATCTTGGTAAACTGCTGTGTCTGAGTCTATGGAATTAATTAAGCTAAACCATGCTCCACAGGAGCCATTATGTGTAAATGGATGTGGAAAGAAAGGCAGGACTCCTTCATAATTCTAATAGGGAGGGAGTCGGCCACACACCCAACAATTGGTGGCATTACTAGTCTGATGGGAATGATGTAACATACTAATGAAAGTGTTATTGCGCAGCGCAAGTCTATAAGACAATTCATGCGGAGGTAAGTCACTAAAAGAATGTTCAGCAGCAACATTATAAACATGTCTAGAAATAGGGTAATATATGTGCAACAACATACTTGTAATAATTATTAAAAGACTCAATAAAAACAAAATTAATAATGTCACTATGCAGTGGCTACGCAGTGATTTACAATACGCCTGTCGTTTCAACATTTTTCGGGTATTTTCTCTACTCAGGTCCAAGGGATACATGTCAGAGACAATTCAACCGCTTCACCTTGGAGAGGACTTAAACAATCAAATTGCTCGACTGGTTGGGCCTAAGCTTTAGTTTGTAATTTTCAGATTTGTTAGGTTCAACAAAAGGGAGTTTTGTATCAGTCTGTGAGGGAGTGCAGGGCACAATGTCTATATCCGAAGATAGTCCATGAAATTTCTTGATGTGGCTTGAATGAATCCAGCCCTTGCGGCCCTCGATCTTCACGGCTGTTCTTGTGGTCAACAGGACCAACTTGGGTGCTTTCCACCTGGGCTCCAGCTGAGTCTTTCGGTCGAAATTCCTCACAAAGACAAGATTACCTGGAACAACGTCATGGGGTTTCACCTCAGTGTTGTCGGGAAAGGCTGCAGCTACCTGTGAACGAGAAGATTGTAGTGCAGACATCAAGGAAGCCAAGTAATCTGTCAGCATATTACAGTCAATATCAGTTATTTTGCGTGGTATAGGCGTCCCCCACATATTCGGTGGTCTACCGAAGATCACCTCATACGGGGATAGCCCTGTTCGAGAGTGTGCTACCATTCTCATGTAAAAGAGTGCAACTGGTAACGCTACTACCCAGTCGACACCTTTCTCTCTGCATATTTTGGACATTCTAATTTTCAGTATCTGGTTATGTCTTTCTACGAGACCTGCTGCCTCGGGATGTCGGACACAGTGGAATTTCCACTGATATCCTAACAGAAGTGAAACGTGTTTCATTAATTCGGATGAGAACGGCTGGCCGTTATCTGAGTAAACAGCACGTGGTAAACCGTATCGTGGGAAGAATTCTCGAACCAACTGTTTGGCAGTAGTCGGGGCAGTGTAATCTGAAACCGGGTATGCCTCCGTCCAACGGGACAGAGCGCAGACAACTACGAGAACATATTTGAATCCTCTGCATCGTTCCATCTGGATATAATCCATCTGGAGTACTTCAAAAGGATGATTAGGGGTATGAAATCCACCCTGTTCTACGGGAACGCTTTTTCCTGGGTTGAACTGACAACAGATCATACAGGTACGGACCTTTTGTTTTGCTGCTGCTCGTAAATGTTTATTGAACCAAATGTGTTGAATGCTGTCTAGCATAGCTTTTTCTCCTAAATGTGCTGGACTATGTATAGTGTTAATTATGACTTGGACCATTGAATCAGGAAGGAACCATACAGACCTTTCCTTCATCATCCATCCTTGGTCCGTTTGGATCCCTCCTAACTCAGTCCATTTCTTTATTTCGTCTGGTGTAGCATGTGTCTGTATGTCAATTACGTCAAGAGTAGGATCTTTAACTGTCATACAATGTGTCGGTGTCGGGACTATTGTCTTTGTCATATCGGGGGTTTGAGTTTGAGCAATCAGTTTAGCTGTTCTGTCGGCTAGATCATTGCCTTGGGAAATGATATCAGTAACCTTCGTATGAGCCTTACATTTCATAATTGATATTTCAGTGGGTAGATGTATTGCATCTAATAATGCATGAATGAGGGGTCCGTGCTGAATGTGGGCACCGTGGGAAGTTAAATAACCTCTCTCTCGCCACAGCACGCCGAAGTCATGTACAACTCCGAATGCATAACGTGAGTCAGTGTATATGTTGACTTTTTTATTCATGGCTTGAATACAGGCTTGTGTCAGAGCGATAAGTTCTGCGGCTTGAGCTGACAAAGTAGTTATACGATTAGTTTCAATGACCTCAGTATCTGTTGTGACTGCGTAGGCGGCTACTAACTCTCCTGTACTTGTTCTCATGCATGAACCATCTACATACAAGGTCAGGTCTGGATCTGACAATGGGACATCGGTTAAGTCTTGTCTGGGTTTTGTTGTTATTGTAATAACTTCAATACAGTCATGGGCTAGTGGGTCTGTTCCGACTACTGGTAAAAGTGTGGCAGGATTCAATGTGTTACAGCGTCTGATTTCTATATGTGGCTGAAACAATGTAAGCTCGTATCCTGTAAGTCGCGCTACAGTCAAGTGTTGTGTTTGCGTTCTATTTACAAGAACCTCTACTGCATGTGGTACTTGAACTGTCAATGGATGTCCTAACACTATGGCATCGCTTTGTCTGATTGCTAAAGCTGTTGCTGCTACTGATTTTAGGCATGCAGGCAAAGCCTGAGCTACGGGATCTAATGTACTAGAAAAATAAGCACATGGTTTGTGTGCTCCTGCTTGTTCCTGTGTGAGTACTGACAAGGCCGTACCTTCGCGTTCTGTAACAAAGAGTGTAAACTGTTTTCTGTAACATGGCGTTGCTAAAACGGGTGCTTGACATAAAGCTTTCTTTAAGCTTTCAAAAGCTTGTGTGTGTTCCTGAGTCCAAGGGAGAACAGTCGGTGTGGCTGCCTCCTGTGTTGTCAATTGAATGAGTGGTTTTGCTAGAAATGCATACTGAGGGATCCACTGTCTACAATATGAAGTGAGGCCTATGAAAGCCCGCACCTCCTTCTGTGTCTTGGGTGGTGACATGTTAGCAATTAACTGAATGCGGTCGGGTGTAAGCTGCCTTCCCTCCTTGGACAGCGAGTGACCAAGATAAATAACTCGCTGGACACAGAATTGCAGCTTAGAAGGGGACACCTTGTGCCCCTTTTCGGCTAGAAATTGTAAAACTGTCAGTGATGCTTTCTCACATTCGGGTTCGCTTCTAGCGGTGATCAGCAGATCATCGACATATTGAAGCAGGGCAGTGTTAACCGGCATGTGGATACTGTCAAGTTCTCGTTTCAGTGCTTGGCTATAGATACTGGGGCTTTCTGTAAATCCTTGAGGTGCGCGGGTGAATTTAAAGCTACGCCCATTTAAACTAAATCCGAACAAATATTGGCTTTCCGGATCTATTGGGACGCTGAAAAAGGCATTTTTGAGATCAATTACAGTAAACAATGTTGCTTCGGAATCAATAGCTGTCAATAATGACGAGATATCTGGGACCACAGGAAATTGTGGCACAATACATTTGTTTAACTCGCGCAGATCAATAACCAATCGATATACTGGCGGAGCTGTAGGATCTGTTCGTTTAAGAATCGGAATTATCGGTGAATTACATACATTGGAGTCTGTTTCTACAACTACTCCTTGGGCAATAAGCTCGTCAATGATTTGTAGTAAAGCCGTTACAGCATCTGGTGGTAACTTGTATTGTCGCATTCGTGGTAGCACCACTCCTGCCTTTAGTGTGACTCGATATGGTGTAATATTCATGCAACCAACATCAGTAGGGCCTTGTGCCCATAGATGTGTAGGTAAAGTCTGCAGTCGGGGATCCATGTCTCTAGATACATAGTGACCTTTAAAATCACGTAAAAACAACCTTACTCCTTCCGGAGAACAACATATTATGGCTCCTAGGGCTTTCAACGTTTTTATTCCTAACAAGTTTTCTGGACATGATTTAGTAAGCAATAAATCTGTAGTTCGGGTCAGAGGTCCTATCGTAAGTGGAAGAGGCTGTGACACTTCATTAACAATAGGTTTTCCTGAAAAACCAAGGGAAATATTCTGTGAGCCTGAGAGGGGTGCCCCTGGGACTTCACTTCGTTTTATAGTTGTTCGACTTGCCCCTGTATCGAGTAAAAATTTTCTATCTTGACCTAATAATTCACTATGTACATAAGGTCCTTCTTGATCTACAGGAATCTCGATAAGGGGTAAGTCAACTTCCCTCTCTAGGCTAGTTCATGCGTAACGTTGATACTCCGGATATTCATACTGTGCAGTCTGATACATTTGTCGTGTTGTTGTCTGTGTGGCAGCAACAGGCAACGGTGGTGCAGCTGGCACAAACTGTATTGGCTGTTGTGCGGCTGGCATGGCCTGGGCATGCTGCGTAGCTCCTTGTTCATTCTGATCTTGTCTTAGTGGCCGTGATCTTTCTTGTGTTTTACCTATGGCGATATTATGTTTTAGCACTGGACAATCGTGTACGTAATGACCTGGCTTTTTACAATAATTGCATGTCCCTTTTACAGGTCCTGCTGAATCGGAATGTGTCATACCCTTTTTATGTCCTTCAGCTGGAACTGTCTGGGAAACTAGCATTTTCATTTTCGTGTCTTTCATGCGTCTGTGTTCATGTTCTTGTTCCTCTTTAATTCTATTGTGGTGGTACTGTAACATTTGTAACATTTGTGTTGGAGTGTTACCTTGCCAGGTACTCTCGAATTTTAATACTCTATTCTTTACTGGGGGCAGGGCATTTTCCACTAATTTTGTTACAAACAGATGCGGGTATGATTCGCTACTTGCTTTTATGCCACTATTTATACCAAAACATTTCTCGAATCGGGCATAGTAATCGCTAGTGTCTTCATCTTGCTTCTGTTTACAGGCTGAAATTGTACCCCAATCTTCCTTTTTCGTAGTTAATAAACGTGGCAGTACCTGTACTAGTAGACCTGGTAGTGCTTTAGTTTTGTCCCCAAGCCCCGAACCTGGACCTCGGGCCCTTTCTTCTGCTTCTAATGCTGACCATTCTATCTTTTGATCACCTACCTCCCACTCTTTTTCCTTGAGTTTCTCATAAATGCCAGCAGGCATCAACACCTTTAATATTGTCATAATGTCGGGGTAGGTATACTCTCCCATGAGTAACATGTCTTTAATTTCTCGGTGAAAACCCGCTGGGTCCTTGTCATGACTGGGTACTACTTTCTTCATTTCTAACAATTCTATTTTCGATATAGGCGTATATACAAATACACGTTTAAACTGATTGTCCTCGCCTTTTATTGGGTGTACTTCTCGTAAGGGATTCTGTCTATCCAGGTGATACGTCGTTCTTTCCTTGACAGGCAATGAGACATGCTCTGAGCATACAAAAAGAATATACTGCTTTCTAGATACTAGAATTTCTTTAATTAATTTGGTACCTGGACCTCTCCATTTATTCATAAGCAATTCAGTCAATATGTCAGGTAAGGGACCAGGGTCCGAATGCTGACTCTGATATAGTATAATGAGTTGTTGAATCATATAAATCCCAGCTAACCTCTGCTCATCTGGGGTGAGATTCAAAAATGTGCATACTACTGTCTTATCACTATATTTTCCGGGACTGTCCACCCAATGAACAGCTGCCCTCGCTAAATCTTGTTCATCCATAGAATCAAGAAAATGATAACCCCTTCGTTCTCGGAGTAGTTTGTCGGCGGTTTGGAACGAATGCTCGTTAGACCTTATGTTAATTATAGGTATTTGGAAATTCCTGTCATTATCTGGACATATTGGACGTATTGGGTCAGTATGACATCTAGTCTGATTCCTATTACAAGATCTTCCTCTACCTACATAGGCTATGGTGTCTGACTGTCCGGCGGGCAGTCCTGACCCTTCTTCCTCGCTTTGCTCAAACTCGTCTGTCTCTAATCTCTCTTCGTGTAGGCGTTCTATTTCTTTACGGATCTTTCGGCACATGGCTATTATACAATTTTGCTTATCGTGTCTCCCTTCTGATATATTCTGGCTCCATTTTGTAAGAATTTTCATTGCTTCCGGATCTACCCCCGGTCGGTCTTGATTTCTGATCACACAGTTTATGAGGAAACGCAACAGTTCCCCCTGTATCTCTACTTTCTGGTATTCCATAGCTCTGTTAATACATTCTGGATCTCGCCCTGTTTGAACAAAATGATATATTTTATCTAGATGCGCAGTCATTCCTGGTAGCTTCGCTAAATACCCTGCGGCTCGTCTGATACGTAATGATGCCAGGATCATTTCGTCCTCTTTACCGAGCACCGGGTCATATCGACAATCTATAAGAAGTTCCTTAAGCGTACGATCACTTACGAATTTGGGTGTACGTGAATGCGCTGACTCTTGGAAAATAAGTTTATTTATTCTAGGTGGCGTAGAAAAAATATTGGTAGCACCTCCCGTGGCCCCGTCTGGGGCGTCGGGTGTGAAAGGATTCGTCGAACGTGACACAGCAACTATAGGTGTGGACTCAGCTATAGAAGTACTTGTAGGAACAGATGCAGAAACAGATGTTCTTGCCGGAACTTGTGACTCGATTTGTTGCTGCAGGGATATGGGTGCTGGATCTTGGCGTTGGACCTCCCTGGTATGCGGTCTACGTGGGGCGGAATTAGCATACTCAGGAGCTGCGTCATCTAAATATGAGGAAAGAAAAACATCTTCTGCGGTTCTAGGATGCCCCTTAGGATGTACCTTGATTGGGAATAATGGGGGTGGCAAGTCTTTCGGTATCTCTGGAGTAGCCTTAGGTAATCCTTCGGCCAGAAGGGGATACATACCATTCATAAGGGCATTTCTTTGTCTGTCTACTTGTTCTGATTTCACTCGGATACCTTCCTCAATTAATAGATTCTCTCGAACTTTATTGGAATTCTCTTTACTCTTCTCTTCCTGTCTACGTGCTTTTTCTGTTCGTCTATGTGATTCTTTACGCCATAATTCAACGGCGTCTTTCTGTGACTGTCTGACTTTTCTTTTCCATAACTCTTCCTCGACTTTCATGATGCACTCTGCATCCCAGGTCCCCGCTGTGGGCCACCTCTGACTTTCTGGTAATCCCTTGGTATAGTCTACCCATAAATCAAGAAATAATATAGCGTCTAAGCCATGTTTGTGATACATAAAGTGCCCTGGAGTGTCCCTAGGAGGAATAGGGACGGCTTCTTCGAGAACCCCTTTTCTGGTAGTGATCTGTCTTAATTTCGAAAAGAGCGGCATATTGAGAACTGACCTTATACTTGATTTTGACCTGATACTTGAATTTGAACAGACTTAATACAATAAACACGATAATGAACAGTCATTCATACCACGATATACAGAACATACTTAAACACTTTAAACATTTAACATTAAACCTTTAACTGAAACAACAATGATGATCGTCTGCATAACTAATCACCAAGCTTAATTCTCGACAATAACTAGACAATAACTAGATACTTCGGAATACTTCGGAATACTTGATATACTGCTAAACAGTACAGATACACTGCTAAAACAGTGCAGACCGGATTTGTGTACCCAAACCCGTCTTGACCGGCACAACCTATGTGCACGTCAGAAATGCCTCCCCAGCAATGGTACTCACCGGGTAGCTTCGGAAACGGAAGGCCTCAGTAACTTGAACTTGAACCGGACTGGACTCGACTCGACTCGACTCGTCGGACACTGGGCTTGACTTCGGACTGGTGGGTCTCTGTATACCTCGGATCTTGCTCTCTCAGCTAGGCTCTGGTCGGGATACTTCGCACTTCTCACCGCCTCGTCTGGGTGTTGATCGCAGTCTCAGTCGCCCCCGCTTGACCGGAGGGAGATACAGGAAATCCTGCTGGTACGCGTTATTGTCCGTCCAGCTGTGGCAGGAGACCGGGCCTGCAACGCACCGCCGGCGCGTGAGATGAGAAAGTGTCCCTGTTCGGGCGCCATCATGTGGTAAATAAAAATTCCTTTACCGGGACTGAATTTGATACAGAAACATTATAAAATAGCTCAGTAAAATGAGAGGCAGAATCCGTGATATTAGAGTTTCGGAATGGGCTTTATTCCAATAATCGATTATAATCGGATGCTTCAAGTTCCATCACCACGGGGGTTCAGGAAGTGAAGTACATACTTTATTGACAAGAAGTAACTTTTATAGTACATACATTATAATGAAGTGAATACAGTAGGCGTAACAATTGATAAGGACATTGACGTTTGGTCTGCGTAACCGAAAATGGGTGTAATAATGAGTAAAAAGGAACATGATTGGTTATGATGTAATACATAGGTGGATCTATAAGATAATACTTGGCATTGATGCGCGCGCAGCAGTATGACGTGTAATTGACGTGTAACTAGGGGGTGACGGGGACTTGACATTTAGCTCTATATGTGGAGACGAGAAGTCTGGGGGGTCAAGTCAACCTAATCCCAAATCATATCTAACATCCTATGTTTAAAGAACTATGTTATCCATAAAAGAGGGACTCTCGGACAGAATCTATTCTATACTGACCGTGCGTGCGTGTACAAGCGTCTAAGTGTCTACACTGAATGCGAGGGGGTAGGAATATTCCATGGTAACAGGGCTATGAATTACTTGCATGAGGACAGAGAAGATGGGCCTTTTTGCTTGGTAACTGGAAGAATGTTTACTTAAACTACTAGGCAGGAATGCATCGGCTGAGGGGGAAGCAGATAATTCGAAGGTGAAATACAGTTCTTGGCAGAGAATAGGCTGATGTCAGGCTTCGTGAGCCGCGCAGAGAATGAGACAGAGTTCATGGTCACAGATGCAGGCTCAGACTGGAACTTTCAGAGGCAGAAGGCAAGAGGAGTTTTGATGACAGAATCAGGGCCTACTTGCCTGGACTGAAAAGTGGCATAAGTGAACCATATAAAGCCGATGGCCTTTCATATTTAGGAATGGGATATCCGGCCTATACATGGCGGATCTGTCAAAGGACATGTTGACGGTGGACGCACATGTATTTGCGTCTTCATAACTGGAACTGGAGGGAACATACATGTACTTGTGACATGCCCATGGAACCGTTGGGGTCCAAGATAGGGGACATAACTGACCAGAAAAATCCATATTTCCACACACATTCCCCAGCAGCCCATTTTACTATCACAAAGAGAGGAGCCCCATGAAATAGAGGTTTGTTTGAGAGACACTGCAAAGGCACCCTAAAACCAATAGATGTGTTCTGCTATTCAAATAGGAAAGATTGTGTTTTTATTCTGAAAACTATGAACACGACAGTACTGTCCTCACTTGAATAGATCACATTTTATCGCACAGGAATTACAATTAAGAATGGTTTGTTATCAGTTCGCCCATGTCTCTCTGGGATATGTTATCAGTGTGGTTTCTCTGTTATTACAGCACATCTCCAGCAAGGCCACAAAGGCATCAATTGTCTCCCCTCAATGTAACAGAAATGCAGAGTCCTTGAGATAAGGGCTCACGCAAACAAGAGTCCTTGAGATATGGAGGTTTAAATAAACAAAGGTAAAATACACAAAGCACTGCAGTGATGCAGCATTCAAAGATGGCCGGCCAGAGGCCATGATTCATACAAGGACATAGAAAACATGTCCAAGGACATACCCTGCTGCTTGTCACATTTGTGCTCTTTCAAGCTGTGGATGGCAGTGAAATATGAATAAAAGAGTAACTATTGCAGATAAAAAAGATATAGGAAGTGCCTGTAGATGGTATGTCCAGGATGCCCATGATTTGGTATCTGAGCACTTTATAAGACCAATTAGTTTATTTATTCACTTGTTCTAATTATAATCCAATAGGAATTTAAATAATCGATTGAAGAGTTTCTCAGCAGTCTAAATTAAAAGTATCTATAGCGATGTACTTGTTTTCTAATCCAAATGTTCACAATTACTTGTTACTTAAAATGTACCTGCACGGTACTGATTCGGGATTATGGGATCAGGGTTTAGTCTGCAAATGTTATCCAATAAACAGAAGGTAAAATTACTAAGGACCTGACAAGAGAAAGGCATCTGCCCAAAAAACGTGGAAGTCCCATCTGCCCCATTTAGAGTTTAGAGATGTATTCACTCTAAACAGGACAGATGGGACATCCACCAATTTTGGCGTATGTCCCGCATTGGTGTGGTGTGAGAGCCAGAGAGTAGTTAATTCTCCTGCCTTTCCCCACCTTCTGTGATGTCCAGAGACCAGAGGACAGTGATGACATCGCCAGTATCTCTCTCCTCTGTCTCAGAGTGCAGGTAGAGGGGCTCTGCACACCTGCAGAGAGCACTGAATCCATTGATGCTCGGATCCATCTTTGTGTGGCAGGATAGGCTCTGAGCAGTGCCTGCTCCCACCTCCGAGCACTCAGGTAGAGAAGAGATGCGAAGGACAAAGGGGGATGGGGTGCAGTGGCAGGATGTCAGGTATTCTTTAAAATATATGAAGAGAGGGGGAGGGAATTGAGGGAGTGTGGCAGGACCCTAGGATAAAAAAAATATATATTAGTAAAACAGAGGGAGACTGACCAATTTTGGGAAAGAGGACAAGTCAACTGTATTTTTCTTAGATCATTTCAAGGGATGAAGTGTGGAAAGCTCTCTGGGATTTGGAAAGGCTGGTGGAGAAGTGTGGCTCAATGGTTAGAGCGGCAGACCCTGATGCAGAGGCCTAGCCTGGACCAGGGTTCAATTCCCTCCTCGGCAGGTCTTGGGCTCAATTTCCCCGGACCTGATAATTTTCGCCTCGGTGCCTATTCTAATAATGGGTCTCACTCTGCAACTCTGGGCAATAGCTTGCTTAATCTCCACAACAGCCCCAAAAGCACTAGGATGCCTGGCTTTCACCTTGGGGGTGCCCAGGAGTGGGCACTTCACAGGGAAAGGCCAGGAAGGGTTCCACAGCGGTATGTGCACAGCGCCTGAGAGACCCTTTCGGGGGTGTGCGGAGCACTATATAAATGCACTACATTTACATTTAGAGCTCCAAGGGCCGTTTTACACATTGGGCTCATTGTGCCGGTGTGTGCTGTGGCACACTCTACGGTGCCTGGGTGCAAACAAACACAGTACACCTTATTACTGATAATGTGCTGCCCACATGCCAGACGAAAACTCGTGTCCACTGTGGGGTCACTGTATTGGGGAGAGGCAGATCACCTGTTTGAAACAGCCAATCCGTCTTTCACAGTGCAGGAGGCACCAAGGGGCATATCAGCAACAACCGGCGATAATTATCGCTAAGCGCATTTAGAGCTAGGATAATTATCGCCGGCTAGCGTGGATTTATATCGCTGAGATAGCGTGCTATTAGCAACGCTTATCTCAAAAGCGATAAAAATCCTCATGCTAACTGCCTAACGTGAGATTATCGCTGGAAACCCAGCGATAATCTCACGCAATGTGGCGTTAGCTTGCTGAGAGGGACTCACAAACTTATCCATGATATCCACCTTCCATAGGATATCATGGCTAAGTCAGTCCTGAAGCAGGCGTAAGGAAAGTAGCGATAACAGGGGTTATCGCTACTTTTCTTGCCGCTATGCTTCATAGCATGGGGCTTGATGACATTTCTCCTGTCATGTCAGGTCAGGAACGCCCACTTTGCATCTCATTAGAGATGCAAAGCTGGGCGTTAGGAATTCCTATGCTAACGCAAGTTTTCACACGTTAGTGTGAGCTTGCTAATTAGGCGATAAAATTATCGCCGCTTTTCGTCCGAAAACGGCCGCAAAAGCGGTGATAATTCTATCGCCTCGCCTTGCTGATATGCCCCCATGTCTGCTTTGGAAAGGGGCAGAAATCCCCCTGCGGGTGGGTGTAAGAAGTGACTGACCAATGCAGAGAGATATCTACAGGGGTTGTCGGCCCCTTTTCTCCCTGCAGGGGTCTCTCTCAGAGGCGCACTGACTGCGCACAACCTCTTTTCAATGCAGTCAGTGCACCTCCTGACTGTCGCAGAGGCAAAGCTTTTCCCTTATTAGCATAGACCCACACCCCCATACTAATGAGCGAAGGTCCTCAGTCATTTTACCATGTGTTTAATGGTTAACTATTGGCTATAAACTAAACCTTGATCCTGTGTCAGTACTTTGCTGGTTTAATTTTAATTAACTGGTAGTTAATAATGATTGCTTTCTAAAAACAGTGTATCGCTATTAACCCTGCTAATCTAGACCTCGGTGAAATTCTTCAATCTATACTTTGTATTCCTATAAATGACATATCTATTAGATTGTAGTTAGAATAAATTAATGAATAAATGATTTAATTAAATAGTTAGTCTTAGAAAGTGCTCAGATACCCAAGTGAGGGGAGTCCGGAGCATACCATAACCAGAACCTTCATATATAATTTTTTAATCTGCTTTAGTTATTCATTTATTCAACTATCACTGTCGTCTACAGCTTGAAAGGGCACAAATGTGACAAGTAGCAGTCCAAGATCCTGGACATTTTGGCTGTGTCCTTCTATGGATCATGGCCTCATGACCTCTGACTGGCCATCTTTGACTGTTGCATCACTTGAGTGCTTTTTATATTATACGCTTTATGTTTGTTAAACATAATATTCTCAAAAGACTCTTGTTTGCGTGAGCTCTTATCTCATTTTGAAACCACCCCCATCTTGAAAGAGGTGAGTAGCACCCCCTCTTGCCTACTCACGACCCAGCCCAAGTATGGCTCCATACCTAATGTGGACTTGGTCAAAATGCCTGCTCTGACACTTGGCTAGGTTACCTCCATGTCAAATGCGGAATGACCCCAAAGCCTGCCTACTACAAGCTTAGCATCTCCTCGAGAAAAGAGGGAATACAATGGGCAGTGAGGCTTCTCTCATGGCCGGGAGAGCAATGTAATGTTTTTATTTTTCCTTACCACCAGGTTCTACCAGGCGGTAAGGAAAAGTAAAAAATGAATACATGTCCGCCCATCTAAATTGGGCGGGTGGACATGTAACGACTTCTGGCCTTTACTCCCCAGGGCCGCCGGAGAAGTTTGGCCATGGTGGAGACAGAGTAGTCCATGCCGTGGGCAAGTGTAAGGTCCAATTTGAAGGGTAAATTTGGCAGGCGAACCACTGTCTGGACAAGAATTGAATTCTAACGCAGTATCCTCTCCGTCAATAGAGAACTCAAGCCCTGAGTCTCAACATAGACATTTTGAGTGGTTTAATACACAAAATGTATACGGCCAATGAAAGAACTTCACTGGGAGTGAAATTTTAATTTCCCCAGCTCTGATTGAAAAACAATGGCCTCATTGGGACCTCACTTAATAGATAGATAACTTAAAGTGGACCTCGTTGGATACTTTCTTCTGCTCAAAGAAAAGAGCAATTATTTCACGCAACAAATAGAGTCTGCTAAGGATTCCACCAAACTGCCTTTTCAAGTGATTGCCAAACTCTCATTGCTCCCTCACAAGCAAGTCACCTGAGACCACACAAGCTTTCTGCGACAAAATCGCTCAGTGCTTCAAGGATAAAGTTAACCTTATATACTCCAGATTTGAATCAGTCAACTCTGAGGCAGTTAGTTCTACTAGCCCCCAAGTCTCTCCTTCCTCCTCAGGTCTCTCAGAGTTCTCTCCTGTCACCGCTGACCAGATAGCCTCACTGATAGGTTCTGCCAAGTCGGGATCTCCTTTGGATCCCTGCCTCCCCTTCGTCCTCAAATTGGATCCCAACCTGATAAGCCTTAACCTGGCTAACATATTTGATTCTATGTTTAGCTCTGGTGTTTTTCCTGTTAATTGGAAAACTGCATCTATTCTCCCTCTCTTAAAAAATGCTGCTTAGATCCAGCTGATCCTTATAACTATTGCCCCATTCCTCATCTCTCTCTCCCTGCTAAATTGGTAAAAAAAAGGTGAGGAACTCTTAGCTTACTCTGTATCTTCTAGTAACCCACTTGCTAGATGATACCCACTTTGGGTTGAGGTCTGATCATAACAGAGAGTCAGCTCTGATTACATTCACGGAAGAAATCAGAGTCACTCTGGACAAAGGTGGAGCTGCGGCACTCATCCTTTTGGACCTGTCGGCAGTATTCGATACGGTCGATCATAGGTTATTGATCAACCATTTCAGGCTACTGGGAATCAGAGGAAATGCTCTGGCTTTATTCTCCTCTTTTCTTTCAGATAGACTTTAATCTGCAGCTCTCAGTTAATTTGAATCCTCCCCTTTTTCTCTCCCTTGCGGGGTAGCACAGGGATCCTCTGTTAGCCCAGCCCTTTTTAATATTTATGCGATGGAGTTAACTAGTCACATCCTTTGGCCTCTCCGTTACTTCCTATTCCGATGGCACTCAAATTGTCAGCTTTTAACCCGGGCACCGAGGTAGCTGCTCCTTTGCACGACTGTGTGCTGGCAGTCAGTTCTTGTACGAGCAGACACTGCCTAAAACTGAATTCTAATAAGACAGAGGTTGTACTGTTTGTAACCTCTCTCTCCTCTGGTCCCCCACGTGGTGGCCAGAAGAACTAAGATCCCCCGATGACAGTTACTAAGGCCAAAAATCTGGGTCTCCTTTTTGATGCTAAACTTTCCTTTGACCAACAAGTCAGTGCTTCTGTCTCCTCTTGCGTTTTTCTTCTCATGGTAATCAAGAAACTCCTCCCTTTTACCCCGTTACATACAAGAAAGACAGTGATCACAGTCTTAATACTCTCTAAATTAGATTACTGCAATGTCCTTCAAATCAATGTACATGAAAAACCTCTAAATGAACTGCAAATGTGAAGAACACCACAGCTAGACTCTTGCTAGCTACTCCCAGATGTAAATCAGTCTCCAATGATATTAGACGTCTGCACTGGCGCCCAGTGAGAAACCAGATTAAGTTCAAGGCTGTCTGCACTGCCTTCAAGGCACTGCACAACTCTGGCCCTGCTTTTCTTAAACACTCCTTCGAGCGGTGTCCCCAGCCGACAGTTTCGCTCCTCTGGAGTCAAGTTCAGGAAAGTTCCTAGAGCCCGCAAGTCCAACTGGGGAAATAGGAGCTTTACTATCTCCACCCCCCTCTCACAATTGAGCTCTGCCCACCTTGATCTCATTTAGAAATGAGCTAAAAGCATGGCCTTTTAACGGGAAACAACCTTTACAACGCAGTCATTACATCGCACTACATTTACAACGCAGTCATTACATAGCAACATCCTTTACAATGCATGTCACTACAACGCAGTCATTACATGGCATTTCCCTACAACGCATGTCATTACAACGCATGTCACTATAATGCAGTCATTACAGTGCATGTCATTAGAAAGCATACCATTACAATGCATAGTACCCATACACTATCCAACAATTGCCCTACTGTTGCTCCCCCTGGAGTTAGAATAGTAATTTTTACCCCTACACTATCCAACACTTACCCCACTGTTGCACCCCCTGGAGTGAGAATAGTAATTTTTAACTCTATACTATCCAAAACTTACCTTAAATGCAATGTAATGGTATGAGTTATAAAGGTATGCGTTGTAAAGGGTATTATGAGATGTAATGGAATGCGTTATAAAGGTAGTTTCTAAAAATGCGATGTAGTGGCATGAGATGTAATGGAATGCGTTGTAAAGGATGTTGCAATGTAAAAACTGTGTTGTAAAGGCATGCATTGTAAATGTATGTGTTGTAACGTCATACATTCCTTTTCAACATCCATCCCCTGTCTTCCAGGCTCTCCTTGATCTCAGTTGCATCTAGCGCCAAGAAACTCTCGGGTAGACGCTCGCTTTTATAAATCATTTTAACTTAACATAACATACTGCTTTTAACCTTGATTTCCGTAAAAAAGACTAAATCAGAGGGTCAACACTTTGACTGGGACAACCCGCTCCATCGTGGTCAGCCTGAAATAACACCTCCGTTGGGTCACCTGTACACCGTGACTTCTGATTGATGCTTTGCTTTTCCTGGCTATTTTTTGCCTTACAACTTTAAAATGTCATATCTCATTTTATCTGATTAGATTTTAATAGTTTGTGTCATTTTTCGTCTTAACATCTTTTAGAAATCGATTGTGAGATTTTTATTGTATTGTGTTGACTTTTAGTTCCTTTGGTACTGATGAATACCTTGCACACTTGTCCTATGTTAAACCAGTTTGTTTTGTGCAATGATGATCAGGGGTTGAGCCCAGCTTTAAATTATTGATGCCTGACAGGCTTTAGGGACTGATTACTTGGAAAGGACTCACATACTCCCCAATGAATAACCCATTTTCTTACAATCAGCACATACCGTTTGGGCAATGTAATCTCACAAAATGCCACTGGCAGGGCCCAAATAAATGACTTTGATAGCACTTTTCATACCCAAAATCTGTGGTCAGTAGCCAAGGGACACATTTCATATAGATTTGTCTTTTACACTGTAAAAGTCTCCTGCAAGTGAACCCTGCTACTGCCACCAAATCAATTTCACTTCCTATGGTAGTGACAGATGCATTCTGGGACAAATACAAGGATGTTTATTAAACTTTTCTTTCAGCACGAATAATGACTTGCCCCAGCTTCTACTTCAGATCCCATATGTGGACTCCATATAACCACCACTTATTCAAGGGAGACATTTGTGATGAAAGGCTGTATTGTGAATTTCCTTCCTTCCTTTTAGTAATGGTAAAAAAAATATCATTTATTTCATTATAAAGGAGCTATGCAAAACTATTGTCACCTTTCTGTTACTTCATTTAAAAAAATAGGCATATTTAGGAAGAGATCTTTCTAAACCTAATTTGCTAATTTTATGTTTCTTAATTAAGTAATTACACAATGACACATATGGCCGTGTTTTGACAAGCTAATATGTTTCTTTTGTAACACTGTGACTTAACAAAAACGAATGTGTACTGTGCAAGTAATTACAAAAATACCTGAACAATTACAAAAAATACTGGATTCTCTCACTGCAGAAGTACAAAGATCACATGACAAATATTCACACCTCGTCCCTTAAGTCTCACCACATTAGATAAGTAACTAAAATAGAGATTTTGGTGGGAAGAAGGTCACAAGAACCAACATCAGATTAGGAGCTCCCCCAATGAAACTCCTCTCAATACAAAATGTAAAAGATTACACTCATGATTAGACAGAAACACACACAACATCTCACATTTCCCACAACTGCTACCAACAAATACACGTCTGGTTTCAGAAGATGGCTGCACCTCCATTGGAACAACCAACAGCACTCGATCAGCCCAACACAACATTATACTGCCACCCTGCAGACGATTTGATAAATAGTGCACCACACATCTGTCTCCAAGCTAAGGCTCAGGAAGGACAAGACAGGAAAGCTTCAGCCAATGCCACAATTGTGCGAAAAAGCCAAGTAATTGGTATACTGTGTGCTATAAAGTATATGTACAAAGCTCTGTATGGGAGAGGAACAAAGTTTGTTTATTTGGCTACATCAAAAAGCAAAATTGTTTCTTAGTCCTTTAATAATTGGTATTATTATCAACCAATGGTACATTAAATGTCAAATTTTTTAAATATTCAATCTGCTGGTGAGGCCTTGAAAAGTTCATGACCTTTCAACTTCAAGTCGTGATGTTTCTGCTTCACAACAACTTGGTGTGTAGTTGCCAAAGTTTATGCACAAAGTTCCTCAATTTGGCAAAAGTGGACTTCACCAACTTATGATTTCATAAACATTCACGAGAAACATGTCTAAATGGCCCGCCCCTTCCAACCTAAGGCCTCCTTCCGTTCTTTAGCAAATAGGGTCATAATTCAGTGCATCTTTTCCATAGTGACTTATTTGCCTCAACTCTTGAAGAGTTGAGAAGTTTGGAAATATGACTAGTAGAGGTGGTGTGCTGAGACTGCTAAGAGGAGATTGAGATGCAAAAATAAGATTTCTTAATCAGCAGCCACAGCACCCCAAAGTACATGGGCATAACGCAGATCCCTGGAGTCCCTGCGGTGTGGGGCGGACCCACAACCCTCTGTGGGCATCAACCGTTCAAAGGGGGGCCCATTCTGCACAAGGTCAATGAATATTTGTGAGATATAGGAGATTCGTATCACCTCAACACATTCTGCAGGTTGGGTGGGTTAATTTCTATTAAATCACTGCCTAAGTATTAATGGCCACTAGAGGATATCCAATGCTTCATGTTTGATATTGGCTGAAAGTGCAAATAAAACTTTTAAAACACTCTGGGTCATATTCTCAAGGAGCTATCACCGAGTTATCGGCACCTCAACACAGCCAAATTTGCGATACACTTACCACCTCATTCACAAGCTGGTGCAAACAGCCCATATCACCAGTTTTCCTGTGATAGCAGGCGCAAAAAACATCGCCAAGGATGACCCCGGCAAGTATCGCTAATGAGATGCTGAGTAGGTGTTCTCGAGCAAAAAGCTGCAACAACACCACACCACAACATTCTCAACGACCAGCCTGATCTGCGATAAGATCACAAAACATGCGATAAGGCGCGTTACCACCAGGAAACTAACACCTGCTCCGACATGGTGCAAAGTCGGACTACAACCTGCACCACAAAAGAGAGCACAGCCCAGAGCCACACCTGAAGAACAGATGCCATGGAGCCACAGAACCCAGCATCCCGGAGCCCCAAGAGGGCAACAACACCCACCGCCATCACCCCCAGGACCCCACCTCCCCCTGGGGCCCCACTCCGGGCACCCCTCACCCACCCCAGACAAAGATATGCCACATCAACCACACGGAATCATATACCCAATAACCCGCATGATGTCGCACAATCACATCTGGTAACATGCATGTGTCATCACAAAAATGAGCATCGCACATTCACCTTCGATGCAACAAATGAAAATGTATTAAAATAAACACAGAACAGAAATGAAGACAGATGTCGGCTCCCCTCGGGACAATCCGTAGGTCACAGCCTGCAAGCCAAAAATCATGATGAGAAGGTGTGTCCTGCACACATCAAGGGACAGAGAAATAGCGAAGTAGAGAGCGAAGTAGAGAGAGAGCGAAGGAGAGGGAACGAGAGAAAGACAGACAGAGAGGGGGAGCAAGAGAAAGACAGACAGAGAGGGATATACAAACAGATGGGGGAGAGAGAGCTAGAGAAAAGAAGAGAGGGACAGGGAGAGAGAGTGCCGACACTGCACAACCAGGCCACACTGCCCACCTGCTGTCTCCAACCACGTTCCGGTATGTAGTGCAGTTCACCAGGTCCCACATTTGAGACAGACCCGCCATCTGAAACAGAGTTCAAATACCTGAATGGCAAAGTACATACAATTGCACAAGACATCATTGCCTGACTGCCCCTGCGCACCCAGGCAGCTGCACCCTAGCCCCTCCCGCCGGCCAGCGGTGCAAGCCGGCATCTGCGCACCCAGGCCTCACTGCTCACCTTCCGCCACCAGCGCGTAGAAAAGAGGGCCCACCACGTGCCGCTGCAAGCCACAAGCCCGGGGCCCGCAGACATGGCATCCTTCACATCAAGCAGCCCCGCTCCGCAGGTCACCAGGTCTCACATTTGGTGCTGGGTCTTGATTACTCCATGCCAGAGGACATACCAGTGCACCCGGCCTCATCGCAGGCTGCACACCCGCTCAGCCTCATAGGTGCCACTAACTCTGTGATCCAGGAGGCAATGCCACGTGGCGGTAGGCCCGTGCTGCCCACTGGCTCAGGCCTACACTGCGGTCCAGCAGGGCACACAACACCTGAGGCGTCCGGACCGCCGGGACGGGGCATCATCGCAGGCTGCACACCCACTCAGCACTTAAGGTGCCCCTACCTCAGTGCACCGAAAGTCACCGCCCCGTGGTGGTATGCCTATGCCGGCCGCAGTGTATCCGGTGCCACCAAGTCTATGCCCCCACAGTCATGGACCCTCTCTAATTGGGTATCGTGGTGCGGACACCATCATGATCCCCCCGGGCCGGCAGAATGTGATGTCGCAGGCCTCTGGGCCTCCATGCCTGCATGCACACCACACGGATACACCCCGAGAGAGGTTGGAAATGGCGTTGTGCATGTGCGCCCGGCCCTTTTTATTGGCAGGGTCACATGTGCTATGACGCGTGTGCTGGATGGGTGTGGTGTGGGTGTACACCAGCTGTGAGGGAGTGGCTGTGGCATGCTGACAACTAGACCTGTGAGCAGCAGATCACTACAGGGGAGTCCTGGCACATGTGGCGTTGCTGTCCCCCCCTGGAGTGTAAGCGTAGTGGGCTGGCCTGGCGTATGCCACTCCAGCGTAAGGGTTTGAACAATGACCCCGGGGGTCTGTGCGTGGTTCCGTATGGGGCTGGACAAGGAAGGAACAAATGTGTGTGTGTCGCTGTTGTTGCGTCGGTGCCACCCGACAATCAACAATGTGTTACCCTGTGACCCAGGTCCAACAACATGAGCCACATAGACATAAGAGGAATTCACTGACCCCACATTCATCCATGCTACCACACTAGAAAGACCATAGAGATGAAACATCTGTGTGATTCGGAATGTTTAATGCACATTCAGTGGAGTGTTGCATCTGGAGCAGTACAGGGCCATGCAAACCCCACTTTCAAATGTTGGCCCGTGGAGGGCCAGCCAAAGTCATTCAGGGCATGACCAGTCAAAAGGAAATGGAAGAGTTTAGTCCGCAGTCTGATAGCAGTGTCATTGGTGATCAAACAGGTTTTGGCAGTCCATGTCGAGGTCCAAGGTGAGTGTTACAGAGTGTGAGAAGTTGGCCTGGTATATGATGTTCACTAGTTAAAGTGACCACCTTGTACCATGCCAAGCAACCCTTATGGTGTGGTTGTAAGTCAACCTTTTCGGACTAGCTGCCCTAGTGGTAGCGTAGGCTAAGCAGTCTTTGAGGCTAAACTCGTGAAACATGTTAAGCAAGCTGTTTTACCAAATGCAACCCCCTTTTATACCAATGAAAGGACACCACACAGATATATATTCAAAATATATATGTATTTATTTCTCAAAGTAACCCCTAGTCTCTTTATGAGCACAGGAGCACAAATCGTCAAACAAGATTACAGTAGAATACACAGAAGTTGCACGTTATATGGATAGGCCCTGGTGGCCACTCAAACCATATACTAAAATAGTGGTATAAGTACCACGAACAGAAAGGGGAAAAGGCCTAGGGCCTCTAGAATCGCTGGGCCTACAAGGAGCTAACTTCAGTTAGTGACCAGGAGGTCCACGGGTTGCGTGTGCAGAGCAAATAGTCACACGCGAGCTCCCATAGGTTTCAATGGGTGCGTAAAAAGTACAAAGTTACTGCAAAGAGGATCTTCCGGATGGACTAGGAACTTAAGAGTGGAAACACAGACACTAGAGATGATTCTCTACACTTGGGCACCGGAGTGCCAGCTTTACCTCACCCACAGGAAGCGGGTGCATAGGCGTCGAAGTGCGTCGGGTTTCTTCTATCTGTTCCGTGGAGCCTGTGGACAAAGATGCTGCAGGCGGTCGGTCTGGAAGAGATGCGGTGGATCCAAGAGTGGATCGGGGATGTTGAAGACCTGTAAGCAGAGGGGACAGTGTTCACAGTCACTAGCCAGTGACCAGCGTGGTACCAGGTGGGTACCAGGCGATGTCGGGTGCAAACAGGAAGAAAGGTGTAGCTTGTCTCTGCAGCCACGTGGTCCCTGAAGGTTGACGACGTCCAGGAGTCGGTTCACGAGCTATCCCACGCAGGCTCTCGCTGTCGGCGGTGTCGGCGACTTGATCGAAGCAAACAAGCCTTGGCAAAAGCAATTGTTGTGGAAAATGAAATAAGCTGATGGTTCTGACCAGCAAGGTCAGAGGGACTGCTCCTTTGGAGGGGAGCAAGGGCCAGTCTGGAGCTACCAGACCAGCAGTGTATTTCTTGTAGTTCGTCGCCAAGATGGCCACTAGCCAGCGGGCCAGCAACCGGTTAGGCGCGTCGAGTGGCAAAATGCAGAAGAGCCCCACGCAGATCGTGGAGATGCTGGAGGGCTCACCTTTGGTGCAGATGCTGCTCGGGTGTTGGGCTTCTCAGATCCCAAAGCACAACTTGGAGGGAGCCTCGGTTGTTGCACTTGTCAGCTTGTCGTGGTCGTTTCAAGATGGCTGGCTCCACGTGTCTCGGTGCCTCCACGGGTCTCCTCTTTTCAGGGACTGTGGATCGGGCGGTGAGAGGTCTGGAGGTCCAGGTCTTGTCAGTCTCTGGGCTCGGGCTCCGGCGGGAGGCGGCGGCAAAGCAGACGTTGATTCACTGGATGGTGCTTGCGTTAGCAAGGTGGTCACTCCCTGACCACAGGGGAGATTGGCTTCAGTCCTCTGTGCGGCAGAGCGTCGAAGTTCCCGTCTTCTTCTTAGTTTCAAGTTGATTCCAGGATGTCTGAAGTCTTAGGACACAGCTCCTACCTTTAAGCGGATTCTAGGGGCCGGACTACCTGCTAGGTCCCTCCCTAAGGGTGGGACCAGGAAGGGGGGTGGTTACACCCCCAATCCTTTGTCCAGCTCTCCCCAGGCCCGGGAATGGTGTGCCCCAGGACCGGTTTGAACTGGCATATGCACCGAGGCTCCTTGTGAGCCTCAGGCATGTCTGGTTTCTTTCAAGCCCTACCTGACCCATACACAAAATCCTGTCTGGGGTGGTGCATGCACCTCCCCTGGCAGGAAACCCTTTGTCCACACCTCCCAAGCTGGAAGGACTCCCAGCAGCAGGAGGGCATACTTGTGTCTGTGGTGGCAGCATCCATTTTGTGGAGCTGAGGCTATGTCTGATTTTACCCGGGTTTCAGGTACTGTACATGTCGTGTCCCTCTAGAAGGGTGGAATGCTAACCCCGTCACCAGAATTGGCGAGGGGTTAGTATTCCAATTCGTATGACACCTTACTCGACATGTTTTGATAAAGCCAAACTAAAGATAGCATTTAACCGCGAGGTTCATAATGCACTTAAGAGTATATGGTATGACGATATCTGGAAACAGTAGAAGGAAGTTGTTCCGACCACTGCAGACAGGCTCAGCTCATGCCAGAGCACCATCTCACATGGAACCAAGCACTCTGCCTTCAGGATTGTTAAGGCCTGCCATAGGAGTGACTTATAGGTTAACAGGTGTCCCATTTAAGGTTAGGTATAGGTATACTACACCTAAGTAAGAGGTGGTTACACCAACTTACCCCAGCTGAGTGATCAGCCAGTTGTGTCAAATTTGTTAGGCCAAGCCTGGGGTGGCATAATACATGCTTCAGCCCCTGGCAGGCCTTAGATACACCAATGCCCTGGGTACCTAGTGTACACTGGTACAGGGGCTCACAGGGTGATCCAATTCCAATAGGTTATGCACCTAGGGTGCACAGTGTCAATTTAGTAGAGAGAACAGCAGGCTGGGGGTCTGATTGGCAGGCCCACAGCCTCAATATGTCAAAAACCAGTGAAGCAAAAAGCAAAAATTTGGGGTGACCATAGGATAGCAGACCCTACTCTCCTACACAACCCCCCCCCCAAACGCTGGGACATTAAACTAGCCTTGACCAGTCTCGTCTTCATGTCCTAAGTGGAAGTACCTGGAGAGACCATCTGCATTCCCATGGTCAGTACCTGGCCGGTGCTCCACTGTAAAGTCCATCCCCTGTAGGGAAATGGACCACCTAAGCAGTTTGGGGTTTTCACCCTTCATCTGATTTAGCCACAAGAGGGGCTTATGGTCGGTCTGAATCTTGAAGTGAGTGCCAAACAAGTATGGCCTCAGCTTCTTCAGGGCCCACACCACAGCAAAGGCCTCCCTCTCAATAGCTGACCAATTCTTCTCTCTGGGGGTCAACCTTCTGCTAATAAAAGCAATGGGTTGGTCTTGACCATCTATATTAAGTTGTGACAGCACAGCTCCCACACCCAACTCAGAAGCATCTGTTTGGACAATAAACTCTTTGGAGTAGTCAGGACTTTTCAGGATAGGTGCAGAGCACATGGCCTCCTTCAGGTCATCAAATGCCTTTTGACAGCTTACTGTCCACTGAACCTTTTTGGGCATCTGCTTGGATGTCAGATCATTAAGAGGAGTCACAATGGACCCATAGTTCTTAACAAACTTCCTGTAGTACCCAGTCAAGCCCAAGAAAGCTCGAACTTGAGTCTGGGTGGTTGGAGGGGACCAGTCCTTGATGGATTGTATCTTACTCTCCAGTGGTTGAACTTGGCCTCCACCTACAAGGTGGCCCAAATACACAACCTTACTCTGCCCTATCTGGCACTTAGTAGCCTTGATAGTGAGGCCTGCCCTTTGCAGAGCCTCAAGAGCCTTCTTCAGGTGGATCAGGTGATCCTCCCAGGTGGTGCTAAAGACAGCAATGTCATCAAGATATGCTGCGCAAAAGTCATCCAACCCAGTAAGGACTTGGTTCACCAGCCTTTGGAAGGTGGCAGGTGCATTCTTCAGACCAAAGGGCATCACCACAAACTGATAATGCCCACCTGGGGTTGAGAATGCTGTTTTGGCCTTGGACTCCTCAGCTAATCTGATTTGCCAATAGCCAGCTGTCAAGTCAAATGTGTTCAAAAACTTAGCAGAAGCTAGTTTGTCTATGAGCTCATCTGCCCTTGGAATAGGGTGTGCATCTGTCCTGGTGACAGCATTGAGTCCTCTGTAATCCACACAGAACCTCATCTCTGTCTTGCCATCTTTGGTGTGAGGTTTGGGGACCAGAACCACTGGGCTAGTCCAGGGGCTCTCTGCGGTTTCAATGACACCTAATTCCAGCATTTTGTGTACCTCAGCCTTTATACAGTCCCTGACGTGGTCAGGTTGTCTGTAAAGCTTGTTCTTTACAGGCAGACTGTCACCAGTGTCCACCACATGGGTACACCAGTCAGTTTGGCTAGGTATTAGGGAAAACAGATGTTGAAATGATTGTAGAACTTGTCTACATTCAGTCTGCTGATGGGCAGTGAGGTTGCCTCCAAGGGTCACTCCTTCAACTGAGCCATCTTCAGGGTTCTGAGACAACAGGTCTGGGAGAGGGTCACTCTCTTCCTCCTGTCCCTCATCTGTAGCCATGAGCAAGCCCATGTCTGCCCTGTCAACATATGCTTTTAACCTGTTAACATGGAGTACCCTGTGGGGACTCCTGGGAGTTCCTAGGTCCACCAAGTAGGTGACCTCTCCCTTCTTTTCCAGGATTGTATGGGGTCCAGACCATTTGTCTTGGAGTGCTGCTGGGGCCACTGGCTCCAACACCCATACCTTCTGTCCTGGCTGAAACTCAACCAAGACAGCCTTTTGGTCATGCCAAGCTTTCTGTAAGGCCTGGCTTGCCTCAAGGTTTTTGGATGCCTTCTCCATATACTCAGCCATCCTGGAGCGGAGACCAAGTACATAGTCCACTATGTCTTGCTTAGGCTTTTTGAGAGGTAACTCCCATCCTTCCTTCACTAAACACAGTGGGCCTCTCACAGGGTGCCCAAACAACAATTCAAAGGGGCTGTAGCCAACCCCCTTTTGTGGGACCTCTCTGTAAGCAAACAGAAGGCAGGGTAGAAGGATGTCCCATCTTCGCCTGAGCTTTTCATGTAATCCTTTGATCACACCCTTTAGGGTCTTGTTGAATCTCTCAACAAGCCCATTGCATTGTGGGTGATAAGGGGTGGTGAACTTGTAGTTGACACCACATTCCTTCCACATAGCTGTCAAGTATCCTGACATAAAGTTGGTACCTCTGTCAGATACTACCTCCTTAGGAAACCCCACTCTGGAGAATACTCCCAGCAGGGCCCTGGCCACAACAGGTGCTGTAGTGGTCCTAAGGGGAATTGCCTCTGGATACCTGGTGGCATGATCCACTACCACCAGTATAAATCTGTGCCCAGATGCAGTGGGAGGATCCATGGGACCCACTATATCTATTCCCACTCTTTCAAAGGGGACCCCCACCACAGGTAGTGGTATTAGGGGGGCCTTTGTTGTGCCACCTGATTTGCCACTGGCTTGGCAGGTCACACAGGAGCGACAAAACTCCTTTGTATCTTCATTCATATGAGGCCAGTGAAAGTGAGGGACAAGCCTGTCCCAAGTCTTGTTCTGGCCTAAGTGTCCTGCTAAAGGAATATCATGGGCCAAGGTAAGAAGGAAGCCCCTAAATTGCAGAGGTATGACCAACCTCCTGGTGGCACCAGGCTTGGGGTCTCTAGCCTCTGAATAAAGGAGCCCTTCATCCCAATACACTTTATGGGTACCTTGAGCATTCCCAGCAGCCTCAGCAGCAGCCAGCTGTCTGAGGGGTTCAAGAGAGGGACAGGATAACTGAGCCTGCCTCAAGTCAGCCCTTGAAGGTCCCCCTGTCCCCAGAAACTCAACCTGATCAGGTTCAAGCTCTTCAGGGACAGTTCCTTCAGGGGTCTCTAGATCAGCTTCCTGGGAAGGTTGATCATAACTCTGAGGCAGGGGGGAAGGCACAGCCTTGACCCTCCTGTTCTTCTTCTTGGTAGGTGCTTGGTCCATTGTTCCAGGATCCAAGACCTGAGGTTCAGTAAGGCACTTTTTGGCCTGTGACCTGGTCACAGCAAGGACATGTGGTGATATACCTAACATCTCTGCATGTGTCCTGTACTCCACTTCAGACCATAGAGAACTCTCTAGGTCATTGCCCAACAAACATTCTACTGGGAGGTCTGCACTAACCACAACCCTTTTGAGGCCAGTTACCCCTCCCCATGAGAAGTTAACAACTGCCACACTATGTGAAGTAGTGGCATTGCTGGCATTGGTCACCAGGTAATTCTCACCTGGTATGTACTGTCCAGGATCCACAAAGCCTGGTGTCACCATAGTGACACTGGCACATGTGTCCCTGTAGGCTTGAGCCACTTTTTCATTTATTAAAGGAGTCTGTCTGTACTTGCCCAGGTTACTGGGGCTCACAGTCAGGGACAAATCAATGTCCCCATCACAGATCAAGACTGCCTGTGTCAGGGTTCTGTCTAAGTCAGAATCTCCTTCAGTTCCCATAGTGATTCCCACTACACCCTTTGTCTGGGGACCAAGACTGCTAACAGTAGTACTGGGAGCAGGTGCCTTAGGGGCAACAGTGTTGGGGGCTCCACCCTTCTTACAATCACTAGTCCAGTGAGTTGTATTCTTGCAATGATTGCACCAGGGTTTCTTTTGACCTTCTTTCTTCTTCCCTTTAGGCTGGGACCCACCCTCCTTAGCAGTAGTTTGGGGCCCTGTTGAAGACTTCTGGTCTTTAGATTTCTGATCTCCACCCTTTTGGTCTGCTTTCTTCTGATCACCCCCTTGGCCCTGGTTCTGGTTCTTTTGCTTAACCCTGGTTCTGACCCATTTGTCTGCCTTCTTTCCCAATTCTTGGGGAGAGGTCAAATCAGAGTCAACCAAGTGTTGATGCAGTTGCTGGTTTTGACAGTTATTTAAAATCTGTTCTCTCATCATCAAATTGTACAATCCTGTATAATCAGATACCTTACTTCCCAGCAACCAACCCTCCAAAGCCTTAGTGGCACATTCAATGTATTCAGACCAGTCCTGAGTCTGTGTCTTTTGGGTGTCTCTGAACATTAACCTGTACTGTTCAGTGGTTAAGCCTAACCCATCAACTAGGACACTCTTCAGGACTCTGTAATTTCTGACATCCTCTTCTCTAGTAGTGAGGAGTCTGTCTCTGCCTCTTCCTTCAAAGGAGAGCCAGAGGATTGCTGCCCACTGGTCTTCAGGAACCTGCTGCACTTTGCAGGCTCTCTCAAGAGCAGTCATCCATTTGTGGATGTCATCCCCACTTTTGTAGGGGGGCACAACCTTAGACAGGTTCCTATTGTCAAAGACCCTATCTTTGTCCTTAGGGACAATGCTGCCACCAGTGGGTATAGACCCACTCTCTCTAGGTTGCCTAGCCTTGTTCAGTTTTTCTTCCATCAGGGCTACTTCTAGCTCCTGCTTCCTGATCCTCAGCTGGGCTTCCTGCATTCTGGCCTCATGTTCCCTCCTCTGAGGGGTGGTCAGTCTCCTTCTGGAGTGACCTTGAGAGCCTCTAGAGCCATGGGAAGCATTAGATTCACCTGAGCGATTCCTTTGCCTCCCAAGCCCTGTGTTAAGTCCACTGGGGAGATCCAATTGGGTGAACCCACTGTCAGTCCCCAATAGCCTTAGGTTAGCTGGGCCACGTATAACACTTGGCACTGGGCTAGTTCTCCCTTCATCCTCACTAGCATCTGTATCCCTATCACTTTCATCCTCTGTTGTATGATTCTCATCTAAGGGATGACTATTGGAAAGGGGTACTTCAGTAGCATCTTCAGAAGGGGGGCCTCCTGTTCCTGTCCCTGAGGGGGCTAACTGGGAAGCTTTCTCGAGCTCTTTCTGATTTTCATCATTCTGTAAGAGTTCTCTGAGCTCAGCAGAGGTAGGGTTCTTGGGCTGTTTAAGGCCTCTAAGAGTTGCCAAATGCGTGAGCTCATTCTGATTTAGGGTAGCAAAGATGGATGGTGCCCTCTGGGGGTCACTCTCAACAGAGATGGGTACCTTGGACCCCTCTGCCCCAGCCATTGCTCTTAAGTGTGGGTGGATGTGTTGCAATCTACCTACACTTGGGTTTACCTACTAAACCTATCTAGTAGTTGTAGTCAGGGTGTGCTACTCCCTTTGCTCTACAACAACTAAGTTCAGTAGAACTTAAGTATATCTAATCTTGTTTTATATGTACCTACAGGTACCTATGTGATCTTTCAATTGGTAACCAAGAGATTACAATGGTAAAACACAGCAAGCTCAAATCCAACCGCTGCTCACCAATGTGAGAAGTTGGCCTGGTATATGATGTTCACTAGTTAAAGTGACCACCTTGTACCATGCCAAGCAACCCTTATGGTGTGGTTGTAAGTCAACCTTTTCGGACTAGCTGCCCTAGTGGTAGCGTAGGCTAAACAGTCTTTGAGGCTAAACTCGTGAAACGTGTTAAGCAAGCTGTTTTACCAAATGCAACCCCCTTTTATACCAATGAAAGGACACCACACAGATATATATTCAAAATATATATGTATTTATTTCTCAAAGTAACCCCTAGTCTCTTTATGAGCACAGGAGCACAAATTGTCAAACAAGATTACAGTAGAATACACAGAAGTTGCACGTTATATGGATAGGCCCTGGTGGCCACTCAAACCATATACTAAAATAGTGGTATAAGTACCACGAACAGAAAGGGGAAAAGGCCTAGGGCCTCTAGAATCGCTGGGCCTACAAGGAGCTAACTTCAGTTAGTGACCAGGAGGTCCACGGGTTGCGTGTGCAGAGCAAATAGTCACACGCGAGCTCCCATAGGTTTCAATGGGTGCGTAAAAAGTACAAAGTTACTGCAAAGAGGATCTTCCGGATGGACTAGGAACTTAAGAGTGGAAACACAGACACTAGAGATGATTCTCTACACTTGGGCACCGGAGTGCCAGCTTTACCTCACCCACAGGAAGCGGGTGCATAGGCGTCGAAGTGCGTCGGGTTTCTTCTATCTGTTCCGTGGAGCCTGTGGACAAAGATGCTGCAGGCGGTCGGTCTGGAAGAGATGCGGTGGATCCAAGAGTGGATCGGGGATGTTGAATGTGAGAAGTTGGCCTGATGTATGATGTCACTAGTTATAGTGTACACCTTATATCAGTCCAAATACCCTTATGGTGATTGGTTGTAAAGTCAACCTTATAGACCAACTATCCTAGTGGTAGCATGGACAAGAGCAGTCTTAGGCTAAACTCTGAATGGCATGTGAAGCCAGCTGTGATACCATATATAATCCCTTGAATACCAAATGAAAGGACACCACAACAGATAGATATATAAAATAAAGTGTATTTATTCTAAGCAAACCCTCAGCACTCTTTATGAGTTTAGAGGTAAGTACAACACAGTCTTATTAATGCATACAGTAAGTCACACAGGTAAGTAATACAGTTAGGCCCTAGGGGCCACGCAAACCATATACTAAATAAGTGGTATAAGAACCACTGTCACGGAAATAGAATAGGCCTAGGCCTAGGGAATCGCTGGGGCTACACTACACTAGCGTTAGTTAGGAAGTGGGAGGCCCACGGGATTCGTGTGCAGAGTGGAAACACTCACGCGTAATGCGTAAAAGTCAATAGCAATGTTACAGTTTAGAAATAGATAGATTTAGGACACTTCCGGAGTAGCTAGGAAGTTGAGACTTGAAAACTAGACACTAGGATAGTCACTATCCTGATGAGCACCGGAGTACCCAAGTTACCTAGCCCACAGGCTGCGGGTGCATAGGGGTGAAGATGCGTCGTTTTCGTCGTCGACTCCTATGGATGCCTGAAGAAAGATGCTGACAGGCAGTCAGTGAAGAGTGTCCGGTGGATCCCAAGGCTGGGATCAAGAAGAGAAGAAACCTGCAAGCAGAAGGGACAGAGTCAAGGTCACTAGCCAGTGACCACGTGGAACCAGGAAGGAACCAGGCGATGTCGTGAAGAGTTGCAGGTGAAGGTGAAGCTTGTCGCTGCAGCCAGGAGGACCAGGAAGCGTCGAGGACGACCAGGACCAGGAGGCGAGCTGTCCCACGAAGGCTCTTGCTGTCGGCGGCGTCGAAGTTGGACTAGGACTCACCAAGCCTTGGCAAGCGGAACCCACGAAGAACAAGGGACTTGCTTCTGGTGCAGACCAGGAAGGTCTGGGGTGCTTCTTCTTTGCAGAGAAGCGGGAGCCAGTCTGGAGGAGCCAAACCAGCGCAGAAGATTTCAGGGAGCGTCGTCACAAAGGCCACTAGCCAGCGGGCAAGCAACCGGACAGACGCGGCAAGCAGGAAAATGCTGAAGGGCCCCACGCAGGACTCGTGGAGTGTGGGGGGCTGGTCTTCGGTGCAGATGGTGCTTGGGGTTGGGGCTTCTCAATCCCCGGTGCACAACTTCGAGGGTACCTCAGAAGCTGCACTGTAAGTTACTAGCCACTTTTCCCAGGTAGCCGGTCCCACGTCGCTCGTCGCCTCCACAGATCTCAGCTCTGCTGCAGATGTGGATGAGGGTCGGAGAAGTCTGGAAATCAAGGCTCTGGTCGGGCTCTGCAGTCGGTTCCTCGTCGAACGTTTCACAAAGCAAAGGGGTAGTCACTTGATGGTGCCTGTTTGCACAGGGTAGCCACTCCTTGGCTACAAGGGAGATTCTTCAGTCTTCTTCTTTCGTCGAATGTCGAAGGTCCAGAGTTTCTGTTCAGTTTTGCAGGTTCAGGATAATCTAAAGTCTTGAGGCCCAACTCCCACTCTTATACTAATCTGGGGGGCTGGGATACCTGCTAGGTCACGCCTTATGGGTGGGACCTGGGAGGGGGTGGTTACACCCACTTCCCTTTGTCCAGTTTCGCGCCAGAGCTGGGGCTGGAGTGCCCCAGCGCCGGTTTGAACTGGACTATGCAAGGAACACCTTGTGTGCCCCAGGCATGTCTCATTCCTTTCAGCCCACCCTGCCCCAATACACTAAAGGCTGTCTGGGGAGGTGCTAGCACCTCCCCAAGCAGGAAACCTATTGTCCAGGCCTCCCTGGCTGGGATCACTCCCAGCAGCAGGAGGTCAGACTTGTGTCCGTGGCAGCAGCATCCATTTTGTGATGCTGAGGCTTTGGTTAGAGTTAAACAGCAAAGTAGGATTTTAACATGTCTCTCCCTCTAGAAGGGAGGAATAATATCCTCATCACCAGAAATGGTATGGGGGTATTATTCCAAAGTGTTAGACACCTTACACGACATGTTTTGATAAAGCCAAACCATAGTTACCATAACCGTTTAAGATTATAAGGCACTTTAAGAGTATATGGTAGGCTATATCATAGAACAGCTATAAGGACATGGTTCCGAAAGCTGCAGACAGGCTCAGCTCATGCTAGAGCACCATCTCACATGTTACCAAGCACTCTGCCTCCAGGATTGTTAAGGCCTGCCATAGGAGTGACTGATAGGTACACATGTGTCTATATATAAGGGTAGATATAGGCATACTATATCTAAGCAAGGGGTGATTACACGACCTTGCCCCAGCTGAGTGATCAGCCAGTTGTGTCTGATTGGAAGGCCAGACCAGGGGTGGCATAATACATGCTGCAGCCCCTGGGAGGCCTAGGGTACACCTATGCCCTGGGTACCTAGGGTACACTGTACAGGGTCCAATAAGGTGATCCTTACCAATTGGGAATGTACCTAGGGTACATGGAGTCCATTTTAAAGAGAGAGCAGACAGCCTGAGACCCTGAATGGCAGGATCTCAGGCCAACTAAGTCGAAAAACCAGCTAGACACTAGGCAGAAAGTTGGGGGTAACCATAGTCAGATATCCACCTTCCTACACAACCCCCCCCCCAAACGAAAGGAGATAAGGCTGGCCTTGACAAGGTAAGCCTCTATTGCCTGAGTGGCCATATAAGGAAGAACCAGCACTGGCATGGTTACCCCCTGTCTCATGGTCCACTAAGCAATCCCTCATCCTAAAGATATCATAGGGTCTCCACCATAGGGAATCTCTACCTTTGGTGTGTCTTTGCAAAGTAAAAGGCTGGTGTTGAGATGGAGTACTGAAGTGAGTGTCCCCAAAGTGAGGCCTCAGCTTCCTCCAATCATCCTCCACCATGGATGCCTTTCTTTCTCTAACTGAGTTGCACTGTGCTCTCAGGGTCAGCCTCTGGCTACCTAAAGCTGGAGGCTGGGTCCCTTTTGTGGGCTTACTGGAGGGACAGGTCAGGTTTGGGGCCCTAAGGTCCCATGTTTGCCTTTGCCCAACAGAATCCCTCTGGGGGAGGTCCCTAACTACCTGTAAAGGGGATCCCTCAGGAATGTTTTTACCCATCACCTGGCTAGGGCAACTAACCAGGCAATCCTCATTCTTTTGATGGGGGGGTTCTTGTGGACAGGGGCCCTCTTGGGGTCCACTGGCCTCCCTGACCTCTGCAGCCCTGGGCTGACTGAGGCAGGGTAGAGAGAGGCAGGCTACCTGCACCAGACTGGGTCCCACCTTGGAAGGGGCCACTGACATCAGAGGCTCTGCCAGGCCAGGCCTGGCTACCTCTGGGGCAGTTCCTTCACAAGGGGTGAGGTCAGATCCCTGAGGAGGCTGACCTTTTCCTAATGTCTGGGGAGAGGGAGACTTTTCTTCCTCCCCACTACTCTCTGTTTGTGTGGAGTGATCCATAGTTTCAGGCTTCACTACACCTAGGTCAGTCTGAGTCTGGACTGAGACCATTACAGCCCTGCCAACCTTTTCAGGAAGGCACTCAGTTTGTGTTTGAGCTGTGACTGTCACAGCTCTGCCAATTTCTACAGGGAAGTCTGTCTGTGCCTGGGCGGTGGCTACCACTGCCCTTCCAACCCTTTCAGGGAGGAAAGCTACTTGGACAGGGGTTGTGACTGGCACAACCCCACTACCCTTTTTGGAAAGGCCTACCATTTTGGAATGGGTGTCTTGTTCAACTCCAGCCCAAGCTGAGAGTTCTAAGTCATTCCCCAGTAAGCAGTCCACAGGCAAGGTTGGAGACACTGCCACCCTTTTAGGGCCAGTGACCCCTCCCCAGCTGAGACATACCTCTGCCATGGGATGACTGTTCTGTTTGCCATCAATGTTAGTGACCTGGTATGAGAAACCAGGCAAAAGCTGCTCAGAGGGAACTAGCCTATGGGCCACCATAGTGATGCTAGCTCCAGTGTCTCTGTAGGCCTCAGCTTTTCTACCATTGATGTAGGGTTCCTGTCTGTACCTACCCAAAGTGTTGGGACAGGCAGTGAAGTTGGCAAACCCCATGCCACCATCACAGACAAGAGTAGCTGCTGCAGGGGAATTGGCTAAGCCAGGATCCCCCTGTGTTCCCCAAGAAAACCCAACCAAATTTTTGGGGGCACTCCCACCACCTGGGGGATTACTGCTGACAGTAATAGGTGGTGTGACAGGAGTAGTTGGAGGAACAGTTTTGTTTTTAGCCTGTGGACAACTGCTGTCAGTTTTCCAATGCCCAGGTGTTTTACACACATGGCAGTAAGGCTTTTTAACTGTGGTAGAGGAGGGAGCTTGGGACCCACCACCCTGTGTGGAGTTTTGGGGCCCTGAGGAAGATTTCTCTTTTGCTTTATCCCCACCCTTCTCTTGAGGCTTGGTGGCATCCTTCTTTTGGTCACCACCCTGATTTTTAGGCCTAATCCTGGTCCTGACCCATTTATCTGCCCTCTTTCCCAATTCTTGGGGAGAGGTCAAATCTGAGTCTACCAGGTGTTGATGGAGAAGCTGGTTCTGACAAATACTAAGGATCTGCTCCCTCATAATCAAGTTGTACAATCCTGTATAGTCCTGCACCTTGCTGCCATTTAACCAACCTTCCAAAGCCTTAGTGGCACAATCCACAAAATCAGACCAGTCCTGTGTCTGTGTCTTCTGGGTGTCTCTGAACAACAACCTATATTGCTCAGTGGTTAAGCCAAACCCATCTATCAGAGCACTCTTCAGGACTTTGTAATTGTTTGCATCCTCATCACTGACTGTGAGGAGCTTGTCTCTACCTTTGTCAGAAAAGGAGAGCCACAAGATAGCTGCCCACTGACTTTGGGGTACCTGCTGTACTTTGCAGGCCCTCTCCAAAGCAGTCATCCATTTGTGGATGTCATCCCCATTCTGATATGGGGGGACTATCTTGCTTAGGTTTCTATGGTCATAAGACCTATCCCTATCTCTAGGGATGTTGCTGCCACCAGTGGGTTCTGACCCACACAATTTTTGCTCTCTAGCCAGAGCAAGCTTCTCCTTGGCAAGGGCAATTTCTTCCCTCTGAATCCTCAGATTAGCTTCCCTCATTCTGGCTTTATGCTCCTTTCTCTCAGGTGAAGTCATTCCCCTGTGAGAGGAAGCATTAGAGATGCTAGAAACATGGGAGTGGATGGATTCCCCTGAAGGGGATCTGTCCTTCCTGTTTCTCTGTGAATGTCTACTTGTGGGTCTGTATGGGGGGACCCCATGCAAACTCCCATGTAAACTTAAGTTAGCCTGGCTAAGTCTTTTTACTTGGCTCTGGCTGTCTACCTCCCCATCTGAAGCCCCATCTGACTCCTCTGTGGTGGGTAGACCCTCCTCTGTGCCTAGGGCACCTTCCTGAGATGCCCTCTGAGCATCATACTCCTCTAGGAGTTGTCTTAACTGAAGGAGGGTAGGGTTTGCACCCTGTTTTATTCCTCTGGAGGTACACAAGTGTCTCATCTCCTGGAATGTTAAGGTATCATACCTAGAGGGGGTCTTCTGCAGACCTGCCCCTCCTGAGAGAGCATCTACTTGATCTCCTCCCAGAGGCATGATCTAGTGAGGGTGTGGTGTGTGCACCTACCTACACTAGTTGTATCTACTAAACCTTTCTAGTAGTTGTAGTCAGGGTGTGTTATTCCCTTCAACCTACAACTACAAAGTCCAGTAGGACTTAAGTATAATAATCTATGTTATATGTACCTAGACAATATCTGTGTGATCTTTCAATTTAGTCTCTCAAGATTACAATGGTATTACAACAGCAAGCTCAGATCCCAACCGCTGCTCACCAATGTGAGAAGTTGGCCTGATGTATGATGTCACTAGTTATAGTGTACACCTTATATCAGTCCAAATACCCTTATGGTGATTGGTTGTAAAGTCAACCTTATAGACCAACTATCCTAGTGGTAGCATGGACAAGAGCAGTCTTAGGCTAAACTCTGAATGGCATGTGAAGCCAGCTGTGATACCATATATAATCCCTTGAATACCAAATGAAAGGACACCACAACAGATAGATATATAAAATAAAGTGTATTTATTCTAAGCAAACCCTCAGCACTCTTTATGAGTTTAGAGGTAAGTACAACACAGTCTTATTAATGCATACAGTAAGTCACACAGGTAAGTAATACAGTTAGGCCCTAGGGGCCACGCAAACCATATACTAAATAAGTGGTATAAGAACCACTGTCACGGAAATAGAATAGGCCTAGGCCTAGGGAATCGCTGGGGCTACACTACACTAGCGTTAGTTAGGAAGTGGGAGGCCCACGGGATTCGTGTGCAGAGTGGAAACACTCACGCGTAATGCGTAAAAGTCAATAGCAATGTTACAGTTTAGAAATAGATAGATTTAGGACACTTCCGGAGTAGCTAGGAAGTTGAGACTTGAAAACTAGACACTAGGATAGTCACTATCCTGATGAGCACCGGAGTACCCAAGTTACCTAGCCCACAGGCTGCGGGTGCATAGGGGTGAAGATGCGTCGTTTTCGTCGTCGACTCCTATGGATGCCTGAAGAAAGATGCTGACAGGCAGTCAGTGAAGAGTGTCCGGTGGATCCCAAGGCTGGGATCAAGAAGAGAAGAAACCTGCAAGCAGAAGGGACAGAGTCAAGGTCACTAGCCAGTGACCACGTGGAACCAGGAAGGAACCAGGCGATGTCGTGAAGAGTTGCAGGTGAAGGTGAAGCTTGTCGCTGCAGCCAGGAGGACCAGGAAGCGTCGAGGACGACCAGGACCAGGAGGCGAGCTGTCCCACGAAGGCTCTTGCTGTCGGCGGCGTCGAAGTTGGACTAGGACTCACCAAGCCTTGGCAAGCGGAACCCACGAAGAACAAGGGACTTGCTTCTGGTGCAGACCAGGAAGGTCTGGGGTGCTTCTTCTTTGCAGAGAAGCGGGAGCCAGTCTGGAGGAGCCAAACCAGCGCAGAAGATTTCAGGGAGCGTCGTCACAAAGGCCACTAGCCAGCGGGCAAGCAACCGGACAGACGCGGCAAGCAGGAAAATGCTGAAGGGCCCCACGCAGGACTCGTGGAGTGTGGGGGGCTGGTCTTCGGTGCAGATGGTGCTTGGGGTTGGGGCTTCTCAATCCCCGGTGCACAACTTCGAGGGTACCTCAGAAGCTGCACTGTAAGTTACTAGCCACTTTTCCCAGGTAGCCGGTCCCACGTCGCTCGTCGCCTCCACAGATCTCAGCTCTGCTGCAGATGTGGATGAGGGTCGGAGAAGTCTGGAAATCAAGGCTCTGGTCGGGCTCTGCAGTCGGTTCCTCGTCGAACGTTTCACAAAGCAAAGGGGTAGTCACTTGATGGTGCCTGTTTGCACAGGGTAGCCACTCCTTGGCTACAAGGGAGATTCTTCAGTCTTCTTCTTTCGTCGAATGTCGAAGGTCCAGAGTTTCTGTTCAGTTTTGCAGGTTCAGGATAATCTAAAGTCTTGAGGCCCAACTCCCACTCTTATACTAATCTGGGGGGCTGGGATACCTGCTAGGTCACGCCTTATGGGTGGGACCTGGGAGGGGGTGGTTACACCCACTTCCCTTTGTCCAGTTTCGCGCCAGAGCTGGGGCTGGAGTGCCCCAGCGCCGGTTTGAACTGGACTATGCAAGGAACACCTTGTGTGCCCCAGGCATGTCTCATTCCTTTCAGCCCACCCTGCCCCAATACACTAAAGGCTGTCTGGGGAGGTGCTAGCACCTCCCCAAGCAGGAAACCTATTGTCCAGGCCTCCCTGGCTGGGATCACTCCCAGCAGCAGGAGGTCAGACTTGTGTCCGTGGCAGCAGCATCCATTTTGTGATGCTGAGGCTTTGGTTAGAGTTAAACAGCAAAGTAGGATTTTAACATGTCTCTCCCTCTAGAAGGGAGGAATAATATCCTCATCACCAGAAATGGTATGGGGGTATTATTCCAAAGTGTTAGACACCTTACACGACATGTTTTGATAAAGCCAAACCATAGTTACCATAACCGTTTAAGATTATAAGGCACTTTAAGAGTATATGGTAGGCTATATCATAGAACAGCTATAAGGACATGGTTCCGAAAGCTGCAGACAGGCTCAGCTCATGCTAGAGCACCATCTCACATGTTACCAAGCACTCTGCCTCCAGGATTGTTAAGGCCTGCCATAGGAGTGACTGATAGGTACACATGTGTCTATATATAAGGGTAGATATAGGCATACTATATCTAAGCAAGGGGTGATTACACGACCTTGCCCCAGCTGAGTGATCAGCCAGTTGTGTCTGATTGGAAGGCCAGACCAGGGGTGGCATAATACATGCTGCAGCCCCTGGGAGGCCTAGGGTACACCTATGCCCTGGGTACCTAGGGTACACTGTACAGGGTCCAATAAGGTGATCCTTACCAATTGGGAATGTACCTAGGGTACATGGAGTCCATTTTAAAGAGAGAGCAGACAGCCTGAGACCCTGAATGGCAGGATCTCAGGCCAACTAAGTCGAAAAACCAGCTAGACACTAGGCAGAAAGTTGGGGGTAACCATAGTCAGATATCCACCTTCCTACACAACCCCCCCCCCAAACGAAAGGAGATAAGGCTGGCCTTGACAAGGTAAGCCTCTATTGCCTGAGTGGCCATATAAGGAAGAACCAGCACTGGCATGGTTACCCCCTGTCTCATGGTCCACTAAGCAATCCCTCATCCTAAAGATATCATAGGGTCTCCACCATAGGGAATCTCTACCTTTGGTGTGTCTTTGCAAAGTAAAAGGCTGGTGTTGAGATGGAGTACTGAAGTGAGTGTCCCCAAAGTGAGGCCTCAGCTTCCTCCAATCATCCTCCACCATGGATGCCTTTCTTTCTCTAACTGAGTTGCACTGTGCTCTCAGGGTCAGCCTCTGGCTACCTAAAGCTGGAGGCTGGGTCCCTTTTGTGGGCTTACTGGAGGGACAGGTCAGGTTTGGGGCCCTAAGGTCCCATGTTTGCCTTTGCCCAACAGAATCCCTCTGGGGGAGGTCCCTAACTACCTGTAAAGGGGATCCCTCAGGAATGTTTTTACCCATCACCTGGCTAGGGCAACTAACCAGGCAATCCTCATTCTTTTGATGGGGGGGTTCTTGTGGACAGGGGCCCTCTTGGGGTCCACTGGCCTCCCTGACCTCTGCAGCCCTGGGCTGACTGAGGCAGGGTAGAGAGAGGCAGGCTACCTGCACCAGACTGGGTCCCACCTTGGAAGGGGCCACTGACATCAGAGGCTCTGCCAGGCCAGGCCTGGCTACCTCTGGGGCAGTTCCTTCACAAGGGGTGAGGTCAGATCCCTGAGGAGGCTGACCTTTTCCTAATGTCTGGGGAGAGGGAGACTTTTCTTCCTCCCCACTACTCTCTGTTTGTGTGGAGTGATCCATAGTTTCAGGCTTCACTACACCTAGGTCAGTCTGAGTCTGGACTGAGACCATTACAGCCCTGCCAACCTTTTCAGGAAGGCACTCAGTTTGTGTTTGAGCTGTGACTGTCACAGCTCTGCCAATTTCTACAGGGAAGTCTGTCTGTGCCTGGGCGGTGGCTACCACTGCCCTTCCAACCCTTTCAGGGAGGAAAGCTACTTGGACAGGGGTTGTGACTGGCACAACCCCACTACCCTTTTTGGAAAGGCCTACCATTTTGGAATGGGTGTCTTGTTCAACTCCAGCCCAAGCTGAGAGTTCTAAGTCATTCCCCAGTAAGCAGTCCACAGGCAAGGTTGGAGACACTGCCACCCTTTTAGGGCCAGTGACCCCTCCCCAGCTGAGACATACCTCTGCCATGGGATGACTGTTCTGTTTGCCATCAATGTTAGTGACCTGGTATGAGAAACCAGGCAAAAGCTGCTCAGAGGGAACTAGCCTATGGGCCACCATAGTGATGCTAGCTCCAGTGTCTCTGTAGGCCTCAGCTTTTCTACCATTGATGTAGGGTTCCTGTCTGTACCTACCCAAAGTGTTGGGACAGGCAGTGAAGTTGGCAAACCCCATGCCACCATCACAGACAAGAGTAGCTGCTGCAGGGGAATTGGCTAAGCCAGGATCCCCCTGTGTTCCCCAAGAAAACCCAACCAAATTTTTGGGGGCACTCCCACCACCTGGGGGATTACTGCTGACAGTAATAGGTGGTGTGACAGGAGTAGTTGGAGGAACAGTTTTGTTTTTAGCCTGTGGACAACTGCTGTCAGTTTTCCAATGCCCAGGTGTTTTACACACATGGCAGTAAGGCTTTTTAACTGTGGTAGAGGAGGGAGCTTGGGACCCACCACCCTGTGTGGAGTTTTGGGGCCCTGAGGAAGATTTCTCTTTTGCTTTATCCCCACCCTTCTCTTGAGGCTTGGTGGCATCCTTCTTTTGGTCACCACCCTGATTTTTAGGCCTAATCCTGGTCCTGACCCATTTATCTGCCCTCTTTCCCAATTCTTGGGGAGAGGTCAAATCTGAGTCTACCAGGTGTTGATGGAGAAGCTGGTTCTGACAATTACTAAGGATCTGCTCCCTCATAATCAAGTTGTACAATCCTGTATAGTCCTGCACCTTGCTGCCATTTAACCAACCTTCCAAAGCCTTAGTGGCACAATCCACAAAATCAGACCAGTCCTGTGTCTGTGTCTTCTGGGTGTCTCTGAACAACAACCTATATTGCTCAGTGGTTAAGCCAAACCCATCTATCAGAGCACTCTTCAGGACTTTGTAATTGTTTGCATCCTCATCACTGACTGTGAGGAGCTTGTCTCTACCTTTGTCAGAAAAGGAGAGCCACAAGATAGCTGCCCACTGACTTTGGGGTACCTGCTGTACTTTGCAGGCCCTCTCCAAAGCAGTCATCCATTTGTGGATGTCATCCCCATTCTGATATGGGGGGACTATCTTGCTTAGGTTTCTATGGTCATAAGACCTATCCCTATCTCTAGGGATGTTGCTGCCACCAGTGGGTTCTGACCCACACAATTTTTGCTCTCTAGCCAGAGCAAGCTTCTCCTTGGCAAGGGCAATTTCTTCCCTCTGAATCCTCAGATTAGCTTCCCTCATTCTGGCTTTATGCTCCTTTCTCTCAGGTGAAGTCATTCCCCTGTGAGAGGAAGCATTAGAGATGCTAGAAACATGGGAGTGGATGGATTCCCCTGAAGGGGATCTGTCCTTCCTGTTTCTCTGTGAATGTCTACTTGTGGGTCTGTATGGGGGGACCCCATGCAAACTCCCATGTAAACTTAAGTTAGCCTGGCTAAGTCTTTTTACTTGGCTCTGGCTGTCTACCTCCCCATCTGAAGCCCCATCTGACTCCTCTGTGGTGGGTAGACCCTCCTCTGTGCCTAGGGCACCTTCCTGAGATGCCCTCTGAGCATCATACTCCTCTAGGAGTTGTCTTAACTGAAGGAGGGTAGGGTTTGCACCCTGTTTTATTCCTCTGGAGGTACACAAGTGTCTCATCTCCTGGAATGTTAAGGTATCATACCTAGAGGGGGTCTTCTGCAGACCTGCCCCTCCTGAGAGAGCATCTACTTGATCTCCTCCCAGAGGCATGATCTAGTGAGGGTGTGGTGTGTGCACCTACCTACACTAGTTGTATCTACTAAACCTTTCTAGTAGTTGTAGTCAGGGTGTGTTATTCCCTTCAACCTACAACTACAAAGTCCAGTAGGACTTAAGTATAATAATCTATGTTATATGTACCTAGACAATATCTGTGTGATCTTTCAATTTAGTCTCTCAAGATTACAATGGTATTACAACAGCAAGCTCAGATCCCAACCGCTGCTCACCAATGTGAGAAGTTGGCCTGATGTATGATGTCACTAGTTATAGTGTACACCTTATATCAGTCCAAATACCCTTATGGTGATTGGTTGTAAAGTCAACCTTATAGACCAACTATCCTAGTGGTAGCATGGACAAGAGCAGTCTTAGGCTAAACTCTGAATGGCATGTGAAGCCAGCTGTGATACCATATATAATCCCTTGAATACCAAATGAAAGGACACCACAACAGATAGATATATAAAATAAAGTGTATTTATTCTAAGCAAACCCTCAGCACTCTTTATGAGTTTAGAGGTAAGTACAACACAGTCTTATTAATGCATACAGTAAGTCACACAGGTAAGTAATACAGTTAGGCCCTAGGGGCCACGCAAACCATATACTAAATAAGTGGTATAAGAACCACTGTCACGGAAATAGAATAGGCCTAGGCCTAGGGAATCGCTGGGGCTACACTACACTAGCGTTAGTTAGGAAGTGGGAGGCCCACGGGATTCGTGTGCAGAGTGGAAACACTCACGCGTAATGCGTAAAAGTCAATAGCAATGTTACAGTTTAGAAATAGATAGATTTAGGACACTTCCGGAGTAGCTAGGAAGTTGAGACTTGAAAACTAGACACTAGGATAGTCACTATCCTGATGAGCACCGGAGTACCCAAGTTACCTAGCCCACAGGCTGCGGGTGCATAGGGGTGAAGATGCGTCGTTTTCGTCGTCGACTCCTATGGATGCCTGAAGAAAGATGCTGACAGGCAGTCAGTGAAGAGTGTCCGGTGGATCCCAAGGCTGGGATCAAGAAGAGAAGAAACCTGCAAGCAGAAGGGACAGAGTCAAGGTCACTAGCCAGTGACCACGTGGAACCAGGAAGGAACCAGGCGATGTCGTGAAGAGTTGCAGGTGAAGGTGAAGCTTGTCGCTGCAGCCAGGAGGACCAGGAAGCGTCGAGGACGACCAGGACCAGGAGGCGAGCTGTCCCACGAAGGCTCTTGCTGTCGGCGGCGTCGAAGTTGGACTAGGACTCACCAAGCCTTGGCAAGCGGAACCCACGAAGAACAAGGGACTTGCTTCTGGTGCAGACCAGGAAGGTCTGGGGTGCTTCTTCTTTGCAGAGAAGCGGGAGCCAGTCTGGAGGAGCCAAACCAGCGCAGAAGATTTCAGGGAGCGTCGTCACAAAGGCCACTAGCCAGCGGGCAAGCAACCGGACAGACGCGGCAAGCAGGAAAATGCTGAAGGGCCCCACGCAGGACTCGTGGAGTGTGGGGGGCTGGTCTTCGGTGCAGATGGTGCTTGGGGTTGGGGCTTCTCAATCCCCGGTGCACAACTTCGAGGGTACCTCAGAAGCTGCGCTGTAAGTTACTAGCCACTTTTCCCAGGTAGCCGGTCCCACGTCGCTCGTCGCCTCCACAGATCTCAGCTCTGCTGCAGATGTGGATGAGGGTCGGAGAAGTCTGGAAATCAAGGCTCTGGTCGGGCTCTGCAGTCGGTTCCTCGTCGAACGTTTCACAAAGCAAAGGGGTAGTCACTTGATGGTGCCTGTTTGCACAGGGTAGCCACTCCTTGGCTACAAGGGAGATTCTTCAGTCTTCTTCTTTCGTCGAATGTCGAAGGTCCAGAGTTTCTGTTCAGTTTTGCAGGTTCAGGATAATCTAAAGTCTTGAGGCCCAACTCCCACTCTTATACTAATCTGGGGGGCTGGGATACCTGCTAGGTCACGCCTTATGGGTGGGACCTGGGAGGGGGTGGTTACACCCACTTCCCTTTGTCCAGTTTCGCGCCAGAGCTGGGGCTGGAGTGCCCCAGCGCCGGTTTGAACTGGACTATGCAAGGAACACCTTGTGTGCCCCAGGCATGTCTCATTCCTTTCAGCCCACCCTGCCCCAATACACTAAAGGCTGTCTGGGGAGGTGCTAGCACCTCCCCAAGCAGGAAACCTATTGTCCAGGCCTCCCTGGCTGGGATCACTCCCAGCAGCAGGAGGTCAGACTTGTGTCCGTGGCAGCAGCATCCATTTTGTGATGCTGAGGCTTTGGTTAGAGTTAAACAGCAAAGTAGGATTTTAACATGTCTCTCCCTCTAGAAGGGAGGAATAATATCCTCATCACCAGAAATGGTATGGGGGTATTATTCCAAAGTGTTAGACACCTTACACGACATGTTTTGATAAAGCCAAACCATAGTTACCATAACCGTTTAAGATTATAAGGCACTTTAAGAGTATATGGTAGGCTATATCATAGAACAGCTATAAGGACATGGTTCCGAAAGCTGCAGACAGGCTCAGCTCATGCTAGAGCACCATCTCACATGTTACCAAGCACTCTGCCTCCAGGATTGTTAAGGCCTGCCATAGGAGTGACTGATAGGTACACATGTGTCTATATATAAGGGTAGATATAGGCATACTATATCTAAGCAAGGGGTGATTACACGACCTTGCCCCAGCTGAGTGATCAGCCAGTTGTGTCTGATTGGAAGGCCAGACCAGGGGTGGCATAATACATGCTGCAGCCCCTGGGAGGCCTAGGGTACACCTATGCCCTGGGTACCTAGGGTACACTGTACAGGGTCCAATAAGGTGATCCTTACCAATTGGGAATGTACCTAGGGTACATGGAGTCCATTTTAAAGAGAGAGCAGACAGCCTGAGACCCTGAATGGCAGGATCTCAGGCCAACTAAGTCGAAAAACCAGCTAGACACTAGGCAAAAAGTTGGGGGTAACCATAGTTAGATATCCACCTTCCTACATTGAAGACCTGTAAGCAGAGGGGACAGTGTTCACAGTCACTAGCCAGTGACCAGCGTGGCACCAGGTGGGTACCAGGCGATGTCGGGTGCAAACAGGAAGAAAGGTGTAGCTTGTCTCTGCAGCCACGTGGTCCCTGAAGGTCGACGACGTCCAGGAGTCGGTTCACGAGCTATCCCACGCAGGCTCTCGCTGTCGGCGGTGTCGACGACTTGATCGAAGCAAACAAGCCTTGGCAAAAGCAATTGTTGTGGAAAATGAAATAAGCTGATGGTTCTGACCAGCAAGGTCAGAGGGACTGCTCCTTTGGAGGGGAGCAAGGGCCAGTCTGGAGCAACCAGACCAGTGGTGTATTTCTTGTAGTTCGTCGCCAAGATGGCCACTAGCCAGCGGGCCAGCAACCAGTTAGGCGCGTCGAGTGGCAAAATGCAGAAGGGCCCCACACAGATCGTGGAGATGCTGGAGGGCTCACCTTTGGTGCAGATGCTGCTCGGGTGTTGGGCTTCTCAGATCCCAAAGCACAACTTGGAGGGAGCCTCGGTTGTTGCACTTGTCAGCTTGTCGTATTCGTTTCAAGATGGCTGGCTCCACGTGTCTCGGTGCCTCCACGGGTCTCCTCTTTTCAGGGACTGTGGATCGGGCGGTGAGAGGTCTGAAGGTCCAGGTCTTGTCAGTCTCTGGGCTCGGGCTCCGGCGGGAGGCGGCGGCAAAGCAGACGTTGATTCGCTGGATGGTGCTTGCGTTAGCAAGGTGGTCACTCCCTGACCACAGGGGAGATTGGCTTCAGTCCTCTGTGCGGCAGAGCGTCGAAGTTCCCGTCTTCTTCTTAGTTTCAAGTTGATTCCAGGATGTCTGAAGTCTTAGGACCCAGCTCCTACCTTTAAGCGGATTCTAGGGGCCGGACTACCTGCTAGGTCCCTCCCTAAGGGTGGGACCAGGAAGGGGGGTGGTTACACCCCCAATCCTTTGTCCAGCTCGCCCCAGGCCCGGGACTGGTGTGCCCCAGGACCGGTTTGAACTGGCATATGCACCGAGGCTCCTTGTGAGCCTCAGGCATGTCTGGTTTCTTTCAAGCCCTACCTGACCAATACACAAAATCCTGTCTGGGGTGGTGCATGCACCTCCCCTGGCAGGAAACCCTTTGTCCACACCTCCCAAGCTGGAAGGACTCCCAGCAGCAGGAGGGCAGACTTGTGTCTGTGGTGGCAGCATCCATTTTGTGGAGCTGAGGCTATGTCTGATTTTACCCGGGTTTCAGGTACTGTACATGCCGTGTCCCTCTAGAAGGGTGGAATGCTAACCCCGTCGCCAGAATTGGCGAGGGGTTAGTATTCCAATTCGTATGACACCTTACTCGACATGTTTTGATAAAGCCAAACCAAAGATAGCATTTAACCGCGAGGTTCATAATGCACTTAAGAGTATATGGTATGGCGATATCTGGAAACAGTAGAAGGAAGTTGTTCCGACCACTGCAGACAGGCTCAGCTCATGCCAGAGCACCATCTCACATGGAACCAAGCACTCTGCCTTCAGGATTGTTAAGGCCTGCCATAGGAGTGAATTATAGGTTAACAGGTGTCCCATTTAAGGTTAGGTATAGGTATACTACACCTAAGTAAGAGGTGGTTACACCAACTTACCCCAGCTGAGTGATCAGCCAGTTGTGTCAAATTTGTTAGGCCAAGCCTGGGGTGGCATAATACATGCTTCAGCCCCTGGCAGGCCTTAGATACACCAATGCCCTGGGTACCTAGTGTACACTGGTACAGGGGCTCACAGGGTGATCCAATTCCAATAGGTTATGCACCTAGGGTGCACAGTGTCAATTTAGTAGAGAGAACAGCAGGCTGGGGGTCTGATTGGCAGGCCCACAGCCTCAATATGTCAAAAACCAGTGAAGCAAAAAGCAAAAATTTGGGGTGACCATAGGATAGCAGACCCTACTCTCCTACACAGAGTGTATCGGGGGACAGTGGAAGGTGATGATGCAGAGGGCAGAACCATGCTGAAACCGGCCATGATTCGGAGATGGTTGCTACCGCTTCCTTCTGACCACTTGAGCAGATTCATCCGCATCTTTGTCCTCTGCTGTTTCATGTGCCTCACGTCTGGGTGGTGCTGGCCTTTCTCCAGCACTGTGTGGAAGTGACACCTCAGGGGCCGGAGTTGGAATGTCTGCTGCACTGTGTGGCACTGACACTTCAGGGGGTGGAGATGTGGATGTAGTGGTAGCAGCAGCATGCATCAGCGCCAGGCCTTGTGGCAGCAATGCCATGAGGATGGTTTTGAGGTCATTGTGGAACCCAGCTACCTCTCGCCCGTGTGCAGCTGTGGCAACCACTCCTTCCGCATTGACCTGCTCCATGTTCCCCATGAACCTCCGCATGAGTCCCAACTCCCGGGTGAGCTCACTGGAACCACTCTGACTAGACAGTCGTTCTTGTCGCACAGTCAGGACTCCGGCGATGTTACCATGGTTCATTGGAGGGCATGGAGCGGACTGTCGGTGTCCTTTAGGGACTGTGAGTGGACCCTGATGGGACTTAGACACCCACATATGGCATCTAGTTTGTCTGCCATGCGGTCGAAGCCCACCCGCACCTGTTCAGCCAGCTGCTCCTGGGATCCAAACACACGGCGTTGGAAGGCCATGTGTTCTTTGTGGAGGTCCTGGGAGGCAGCCATGGTGGTGGGTGCTTCCTGCAGTGTGGTCTGTGCAAGGGGTGGGTTCTCCTCGTTGCAGCTGGGCTGCCCTGCTCCTGGAGGTGTGCTGCGGAGACTGTCAATGAACTCTCGGAGGGCGTTGGATTCGAAGGTGTCGTGGTCCTCTTCGTAATCAGAGAAGAGAGGTTGGGACTGCTCTGCAGAAGGTGGTGATTATCCCTCTGCAATGTAAAGGGGAGATGCAGTTTAACAATGTGTTCACATGTGTGTTGGCGCATTGCACATGTTTACATAAAGACTGCATGACTGTGTACATCGTGGCTGTTTCGGAGGGGCTGCCCATTTGCTGCGGGACTGTGGACATTTCAACAACATCACGGCTGTGTGTTTGTACTTGTATATTATCAACTCACATTTCCCTGCAATGCCACTTGTGATTGGCCCGTGTCTAAACCCAGTCTGCACCAATTGTGTCCTCTGTTCTGTGGTGAACGTGTTGCGGTTTGGGCCACTTTGTTGTCAATGTTGATGTGCTGTGCACGTGATGTGTGTGTATCGCATTTTTGGGGAATTGCCTCTGCAGCTCTGATTTAGCTGGCCCTTATCTCTTACATGCGGTGTGCCTCTGACTTCTGTGCTCATACAGTGCTGAAATGTTGCATACTTGGGTACATAGTTCTCTTGGTGGGAGTTGGGGTCTGGGGCATGATTTGTCCACAGCTGTGCTCTACTTAATTGTGCATGTGTGCCATTGTGCCCATCTCCCCCGTCCCCCGTCCCTGGTCATTACTCACCCTCTTGCTGTTGTGTCTGGGCCTGTTGAGCAGTGCCCGGTCCCCCAACTCCTGCCACCGTCTCCCCACTGATGACTGTGGACACCATTTCCTCCATGTCGACCAGCTCCTCCTGTGGCGTAGGACTGCCACCTCCAGTCTGCATTGCTGCCTTCCGGTTGTTGGCGAGTTTCAGCTTGGTTTTGTGCTTGACGTCATTCCAGCGCCTCTTGACCTCGTCCATTGTCATCTTCAGCACTCCAACTGCATTCACCTTGTCCACGATGGCCTGACATAGTCTATTTTTTGTCGCCAATGACACAGTGGAGGTGACGAACGGTTGTTGATGGTGTTCGACCACCTCCGTTATCAGGATCCTGTTCTCCTGCGGACTGAAGCACTTCTTCCTACTCTTCTTCTCTTTGGCCATCCCTGACCCCAAGGTCCCAGGCAGGTCCTCTGGGAGGCTTGTGAGGTTCTGGTTCTCCTCCGTACTTGCTCCGGCAACATCCATGGTTCTTCGCTGTAGTTTGGCATTTGTTTGTCTGTTTTTTTCACCTGTTATGGTGATTGTTCCCGCCTGACGCATGTGGATTGCCTGCCTGTGGCTGTGTTTTTGCTGATTTTTGTATCGCGATTGGCCTCATCGAAGCTTTTTTTGCGTTCCTGTTTCACATTTTTGCGGCATGGTGTTGATTTTAACGCGGCCATTTGACGCGTTGCCTGGTGACTATCGCATGGTACCGCAGTGTTATGAATACCTAGTTAATTTGGCGTAAATTTCCCACGATGGAATGAGATGTTGAGGATTGCGTTAAGTAACTTTTGCGATGGTTATCACATGTTCTTGAGAATATACCTCTCTATGCAGCCACACATTACTCCAGGAGCCAATTTTATTTGTTGATAATAAAACAACATCTAACTGTGATACTCACAGCTTCACTTTAATTGCATTTGCATATGTGTTTGCCCCCAGCCAAAACAGGCCTTCTCCCAAAATTATGTGTTTCTAGTTTTTGCCAACCTAAGAATTCTAAATGTCTCAATTGATGAGGCATTTTGGGACATGGTATTGAAATGCAAACCAGACTATATATTTCATGGATTTCAACAAGCGTCCCTTTATCTGTATTATGGTGTGCTTTAAAAGTAGTCCATAGAAGGGCCTCAGTTTCCATACAGCGAAAGGCGGCTTCTTTAGGTTGTCACCTAGTGGTGGAAGAAAAGTGCTGCAAGAGGACACAAAAATATGTTTGTTATGAGGAGGTCTTCACAAATTCAATTCTCTTTTGCTTGGAGTACTGAAAACCCTTTGGAACAAAGGCAGTCATGAGTTAGTGACCTGAATTATTGATGTACGGCGTAAATTAGGGCTGTGAAACTGATACCATATGACTGATCTCCAAAGAAAACTTCTTCTAGAGCATACGTTGCCGCAAACCACATTTCTGCAAGTATTTACGCACAGGGGCGGATCCATCACAGATACTCAAAGAACTTCAAGTCACTGTGAATTGAAGCCAATGAATCTCAGGAACACAAATTAAAAGAAGACAGGACCACATTCGGAAGAATGTTCACCCAATTTATGAGGTTCTAGGTATTCACAAGCTTCTACTCAAATCATTTCAACTCTAGAAACTGAGACATACTCCTGTCAAGGGCAAGAGTGAATCACCTTCTGTAGCAGCAATGGAAGGAAACTTAAACTTGGTGGTGTTAGAGGGGAATGAGATTTTGAAAAACAGCTAACAAACTAACTATCTAACAAAATTAATGTGTAATTAAACTCATGCACTTGCATTTTTGCATCCTCAATTGTACACTAAGTACACGCATACAACTGACTTTGCATGCACTTACAAGGAGATTGGCAAGACATGTCTAAGCGTACTGCTGGGACCCAGCAGAGCCAGCAAGATGCCCAGGTCCATGAGTGAGCGATCATACAACCCATAATTGTCTTCTGGAAAACGTAATCCTGTTGATCTCATTACAAAAGAACTCTGCTGTCGCAAACTTTGTCAATCAAAATCATAATTTGGCACTAGCGCTTAAACCCACGGATGCAGAATTAGATTTTTTTTTATTTGATCCTAGTATGGGTGGTGCTTAGTCAGCTGCTTTGACAATCCCCACCCTACTGGAAGACCGACATTTCCTGTACTCTAGGCACTGCACTAACAACCAAGGAGAGGGGGCAGCCACCAACTTCAATAGAGTAATCAGTGCTGTGGAATCCTGCCAGCTTTAGCATTGACATGCTCCAGCTGCGTGTTCTTTGAATGCACTCATTACTGGCACATCTCTGAGGCGCACATCTGACACGACGCGTGCTGCTGGGCGCTGCTGGATAACACAGGGCTATTAATGCCCTGCACTCACAAGCTCTTACAGCAGAGTAGTGGCAGCTCCCCAGTGCTTGTTTCTTGTTGCTCCAGCCGGTTGGTACGTACCAGGCAGGAACGATGCTGGGCACAGTTAGTCTCAGACGGTAGAGCACAGATAGCAGACGATGAGAAATACCCATTGACTGACTTTGTATGTTCATGATGCACACAATACTATAACATGGTCTCCATCTTTTCATAGAGTTTGGCAAAGTCTCAAAGTCAAACATTTCTCAACTTTGTTTAGTTAAAAAAAGTCTCACAGGGGCGAAATATACAGGTGCGGCTCCTCCAGAATGGAGGAGCGTCACCTCGCCTGCTGCGAGTGCAGCGGGCACCCACAAATAAGTAAAATGGCACGTCAGTGCCTTTTTACTTAGAAGCGCGGTGTAAGTGCAGGAGGCGGGGTGGAATCCTGCAATTGCAGAATTATAGCTGCCCCCTGCATATTGGGCTGGCTGGCTGGTTCGCTACAGCCAGCCCGACATATGCAGTGCACACCCAGCAATCCCATGGCTGTGAAACAGCCGGGGGATTGCTGGCACAGGCCCCCAGTTTCAAAATGAGCGCTAGGTTAGCCTGCTCCCACCAATCCCTGAGCTGCTCTCGTTCTGGGAGCAGCCCCGGAATTGGTTGTTGGTGTTACCTGAGCAGGAAGGAAGTCCTTAATTTCCCTGCTCATGGGGAGAGCAGTGCCGCACAGGGGGAGCAGTAAATATGGTGAGTTTGGCGATGTCGTGTCTCACCATATTTTTTAAGTTGTGGCCGCCAGTGGAAATATGGACCTAATAATCTTTATAAGGTGGCACATATTATGTGATCATTTATTTGTGATACTGGCACTTTATAATAGATATAGAAATATAAAGTTATGGATGGGGCAACATTGCTGCAATTTATGAACAGAATGATTCTTACTAGTGAAAAAAGTCAACACGTGTATTCACGCCCTGAAGAAGTCTCAATGTTATGGGAATGAAACACATTGGTTTATTGTGAAGGAAATGTACAGCATGTGAAGTTTTGTATGTGATGCAACCACAATTATTAAAAGTCATCTTATTCTTGAAGAAATTAAATGCATGTTTTTTTTATTGGAAAGACTGTCTGTAACAAAAAGGTGTGGGAAGAGTAGCCCAGATTTTTTAAATATGATTTATCTTGCAGTTCTTCTACTCAATAACTGACTGTGGTAACCTGTGCATCTGGGACATATCTTGAGATTTCTGCATCTCCCAAAATATCTATTCAGTATTGTGTTGGAATGCGAGGTACATATACCACAAGCTTCAACTGTGTTATTGTCCCTTATATACGACGATTGTAAAGATTTAAAAAAAAAACAGGGAGTGAAAAGAGGTACTGTGTGACAGTGGGAAACATTTCCATTGCTTCTCAGGGTTGTAAGTGTGCTGCCCCCTCTCGAGAGCTGCTTAGTATCAGTTTGCCACTATAGGTACTGAGCCATTCTCTGCTCTTTGAAGTCCCACCCAGGGATGAGGTTTTGAATAGCAGAGAACGACGTGTATGCTATTGTATGTTGTTCTCGAATACCATTGAGGTTAAGGCCAGTCTCAATCGTCAGGGGGACACTGCAAGCTTGGACCGCTCCCATTATGGTTAGGTGATGAGCTTGGAACTATGGTTAGGTGATGTGCTTGGAATTATGGTTAGGTGATTCATGTTTGATGATCAATGTTAAGTTCCCTTTCCACTGGTTTTAACTTCAATATCTAAAAATGTTCTTATTGGCTTGGTATACGTTCAACAATTCTCATCTTCTGGGAACATTTATGTGATGTGTTACAATGAAGCTGTTGCGTTTATTGTGTTATGGATAGAGTTCCGTCATTGACAAGAAAACACTTGGACCAGTATCCAAGTTGTTGATTGTTGTTCTTGGGAGAAGGAGAGCAAGGTTGGCTGTGATTTGTTTTGGTCTTCTATTTTTTTAGAGAGGTCTTCAACTTCTTTTTAGAGCAGGGTTGAGAAATCAGAATGTTCCCACTCACTGTCATAATTTGACATATTTTATTACTGCCTTCAGGGTCATCAATTATGAATCTAATAATGCTTGTATTGTCCTTTCTTTGCACAGCATATCTACATGTTTTTACTGTGGTGGGGTCAGCAATATTTTCCTTACTTCTATTAATCATCTCCAATGCTTGGTGATTAATTTCTCTCCACAACCTCTTTTTGATTCACACATTTGCTTCTTCTGCAAGAATTTCCCACTTAAGCTCCGATTTCGATGTCGGGGGGGGAATTGCTTTCGCCCGACACCGACTCAGTACTGGGACCGACCGACATATGGTCAGCAGTCCCGACCGCCTCATTAGGATGCGACCGAACACTGTTCGGTTGCATTCCTACATTTCCCTATGGGAGCATGCATTACATCCGTAATCCGGCCGTAATACATGCTCCTATAGGGCAATGGGAGGTGCAGTTCATCCCTGCAACCTTTAACACCTTGAGGTGCCCGATACACACACAGAGGAATAGAGAGTGATGGTCTAGGTGGTGGCATGTGCTTAGTGTAAAAATACTGCCTTCTCCACACAAAGTTGTGACATGCTTCATCATTGGGCTTGCTTCAATACACCCCCGTGCAGACCAACGCCTGGGGTGGAGCAAAAGGGAGGGGAAGCCAAAACAAACATGTAAGATATACATATATTTCTTGCCAATGTATATTGGGATCACTGAAAGAAGAGTGCAGGGAAAGTTAAAACTGGCTCAGAGGTGTCACTGCTCAAAAATGTATTCCTGGACCCCCCGGCCAGGACTAAAACCGTGAAGGATGGTGGTGACACAGTGGAATCAGGAAATTCTCCAGGTAGAGCACCCACCTTGATGAATGGGTGACTACAGGGGGGGGCTCTCCCTCTCTCTCACCAGTTTTAGCATATTTCAGAATAAACTCAAACATCGAGAGTGTGTTACATAGCGTTACCCTCCTGGTGGTAACAACAGGTCCCCAGGGGTACCTAATCCTGGTATCGAGGGTGGAAACACTATTGGGATTGGAAAGGTCATGAAGAATGCCAGTGTGACCCAACACTGTGGGCACCACGAACACGGCAGAAACATGTAGATGATTTGGCAGTAAGGAGGGGTGTCAAAATTCTTAATTCTTTCCTGTCATCACCATCCTTCACATTGTGTGTGTATCAGTTTGTGGTCAGGGAGGCCGGAGTAGATGATTTAGCCTCTCTCCCCTTCTGTATGCGTGAGAAGAAACCTTGAGGTGCCCGCATAGGGAGCAGGGATCAACAGGGGGGTACAAAAGGTGCCCCGACGGCCCCCAACCTGAGGCCACAAGCACAAGGGGGACCTGCTGGGGGCCCTAGGCATGCTTTCCGACAGGCCAGCATGGAAACCATGATGGGAACCGTGCATCGTAATCTCAAGGGCGGAAAGGCCCGCTGTTAAGATTACTGACCAGCTTCCAGCTGGCCGACGGGCTCCTGGAGCCCGTCTGAAGACAGCCGGAATGACCGGCCGGTTTACTTTCTGACCGCCTAGAACATAATTAGGCAGTCGGAAAGTAAGCCGAGAGGCCCAATACGATGCAGTCCTGAAGGTTCTCACCGTGGGTCAGAGCCTTTATGGGCTGCATCATAATCGGCCCCATAGTTACCTCGCTACGACCCCATCAATTAAAAGCATTCCTCCAATAAATTGCCAGAGGTAAGCATGTCCATAACACGACCCTTTACAATGATTGATTTTCCAATTTTATTTTTGGCATAAGTATACCAAAAAATATTTAAATTTTTTTCATTCATTTAAGGTCACTCATGTCCTAAAGTGCCCCACACTCCATCCTCTGGATGATGCAGTGAGAATCACTCCCTTATGTACTTTCAAAATAAATTGATCTATATGTATTTGACTTCTTTTGTTGGATAGAAATACTTGGTGCTTTGTTTTTGCACATTTGCTGTCACCTGGGCACTGCATCACCACATCTCTTTACACAAGTAGCACCTTTTATACAACTGAACTGGTTACTTTGCTTTGTATGGGGCATTGTACACTGTTTTGTATTTAAACTGAGCAGACACAAGCATGTTTTAAAGAATCCTGGCGCATTAATCAGACCCCGGGCGCATCATATAGATGGCAGACACAATGATACATTGCCTGGCACACTGAACACAACCAAGTGCTTTCATCAGACACTTGTGAAGCACTGAGCAGACACCTGGCAGATTGTCCAGATCTCTGGTGTATTGACTAAACTCACAGGAAACACCAAACAGACCCCTAGAGCAAGGGCACTTGGCAGACTCCACACATTTAGCAGAAGACCCAAGGAGCATTGAGAAGACCCTGGAACATTATAAGGACCCTGATGTATTGGAAAGCCTCCAGGGAAAGACACAAAAGACCCCTAGAGCACTGGGAAGACCCCACACATTTAGAAGAAGACCCAAGGAGCATTGAGCAGACCCCTCACACATTGTCCATACCCCTTATACCATGATCAGACTCTTTGCAATTTTAGCACTCTCCAGTTCATCAAACGGGTGCTTGTGAGGCACCGGGCAGGCCACTGTTTCATTGTGCTCACCGTTGGTGCATTGAGTGGACTTCTTTGGTGTTAAGCAGGTCACTACAGCAATAAACAGACCATTGGTGCAATAGGAAGCCCAATAAAGCAATCAACAAACTCTTCAAGCAAGATAAGGCAGCAGTATTCTGCCTCTATCTGGTGGCAGTGACAAATTGCTGCACAAGTCTTAAGACATTGCCTTTTTAGGGCTTGCCTTGGCAGCACATTCGCTGTCTCTCGAGACATGCTGTTTCTGATGAATGGGCATTCAGCACGCCCCTCGCTTTTGATTGGTTCCTTCAAGTGCTTTTGAAAAATTCTTTCTTTTCATTGGTCAGTAGCTAACATTTGTCTCTCCTTTTTCTCTTCTAGTCAGGTCCATGAGACTGTCCCTGTTACATGCATTATTTCACGATGGGCTGTATGCGTTAGTGTGGCGCACTACTCTTCTTTTGCCTCTTCTTCTTATGTTAATTTCCTGCTCATGTTTCCAGCTCCTAATTTTAATTCTTATTTATTTAGAAGTTTTCCGCATGTATCTATGGCTTCCATCTTTCTATGTGGCTCTGGTCGATTTGCTATGGGTGCATCAAAGATACAAAAAATGCATTTGACTTGTTTTGTATTTAACTGAGCAAATTTCTTTGGGGGGGAACAAGTCCCTTTTTTTTGCAGTTTTATAGAGCGAATTCGACCTGAAGATATCAGAGCACCTTACATGAGCATCAGTTGCATTACGGACGGACACATTCATTTTTCGGCACGGGAAGATTAAGTGATTTGCCAGAATCATTGCATGTTTGAGCCTCCCGCCAGACTCGAACCTGGTTCCCAAGCTTAAAAGTCGGCAGCTCTAGCCATTAAGCCATATTCTTAACTTTCCATTTTCCATTTGACTACAGATGTAACATCAAGCTCTGGCTCCAGTGTAAGAGCTTTTTAAAGCAATCACTCACTTTAAAACATCTGGAAGTTGTAATGCTCAGATATGTTTTCTAATATTGATTATGAATGCTCCTCAGATTGCTAAATTGAAAATTCTTGCTCTCTTCGCTATGAGGAACAACCAGTATCCCCTTGTCACACATTGATCTGTGGGAGTGGCTTAGAAATCGTCACTTTCCAAACTGTCTGACTCAAAGGTGGCCGTGGAATGGTCTTTAATGGACATTTGAAAGGTGTTGGCCATCTTCAAGCTCCTAATTTTTCGTTTAATTTTAAAAGGGTGTTTTTTAGTTTCAGTCTACTGTGTTTTGAAAAATATGTGGTGACACGTAGAAATAATTGGTGCAAAGATAACATATTTGCATCAGACTTCCTATTATAATTTTATTTAGCTCCGTCCTGGTGGCAGGCTTGTACAGTGTACCCATGGCAGTCTTTCTTCTAGGTCTATAGCCCTCCACACTGCCGGTTTCAATTTCTCCTCTGGTTTCCTGGCTTCCACGGTGGCTGGGTGTCCTGCACCGACTTTCACCAGCCTCTGCATGTTCTACAGTGTCTTCGGCTTACTGTCCCGCATTCCTCTCAATCATGCCGGGTCTGGTGGCTCAGTGGACTAATACATCCACTGCAGGGGCCTGTGTTCAACCTCATGGTCACAGGTTCAAATCCAAGCGGATCCACTCAGCCTTTCATCCATTTGAGGTTGATAAAATGAGTACCATTGAGTAGGGTAACAATATACATCTGTTATTCAGCACCAAGATGCCCCGTTGCTGGGGTGAACGTGCGCTTTACAAATACACATGTTATGTTATCCTAACGTCTGTCATAAAGCCTCTGGTGGTATTTGTCCTGGGCAGGCCTGGTTGCTGTAAAGGCACCCAGTGCAAGAAAAGAGCGGAGGTGAGTCTGAGAGGACACAGGTTCATTTTCCACCTCATCCTAGCAAAGCTCCACCCTCTACTGTACCACAGACGTCCAAAAAGGCATTTCTCCGGGATGAGTGCCTCTCTCCCACCTACTAACCGCTGTAGCTGCTACATCAGGAGGGGGGGGGGCTTTCATTTAAAGCATAATTATTGGGAATAGAACATCCAAACCCGGTGCCTCTTTTTTTTTATTTCAAAAGGTTTAAGACCAAGAACTCCATCTTTTCAACAAGGCACATATCTTTCATCCCTTCCGGTCACATATAAATTCAGGGACTCACCCCAGTACCTTCCTGAGAACCGCCACTATTACCATCGCCTTTATTCTGAGGTTTAACCCAAACCATCTAATGCATGTTTTCACAGCATACTCCGCCCTCCTTCAGTTTCTAGTGTCATCTGCATCCTTTGATTTTTAAAAAAAAGGTTTTTTTAATCAGGTTGTCATCCTTATAACACTCTGGCACGCACTGTGCGCTCAGTATGCTCTCTGTGGGCATCTGCGTCACTGTTTTCTCACTCGCCCTCCAGTTCGAGCTCTCTAATGTCCCTCTGCAGCCACCGTTCTTCCTAACCAGCGAGTGGGTGACTTCACTGTCCCTGATTTGCTTCTTTCTTTTTATGGTTATGAACCTTCTGCACAATACCCGTTAACAGGAGAAAAACGTTTATTTACTTAAAGCACAGGACGGTTAATCTTAAAACAGTTAATCCTAAAGCTCAAACTTAGTTCACCAATTCCAGAGTCAGCTGCTCTACCAGTTACATTACTCCACTGCAAAGCATAAGTAAAAAACATTATTGTTTGGACTGGGAGTCTCCTGCATGTCTCTGGAGAGAGTGCGTCCCCTGCCTTATGCTAATCTCCAGGCAAGTCACTCAAAAGCTACTGTATGGTTTCTAGATCCCTACCTCAGTGAGCATGACAATCATACATGTCAACTGAGGGTCTCTCTGTTTACATGGATTGAGACTCTAGAGCTTGGCTCTGACGTCAAGGGGGCATCCCTATTTTTCAGAGAGTGGCTACTGCCCTCTCTACCCAGGCTGTGGTAGTCTGACAGTGGTGGCAGCAATAAATCTATAGTCAGGAAGGGTGAGTCACTCGCCACCCTCCTGATCAAGTCTGTGCAGTCTGCCGTGCCAGTGGTCCTGTTGCCTTTGTGTACCAGACGTGTGGTTGAGAGCCTGTGGGTGTTGATAAAGCCAGATTCTTAGCTGCCTTACCATCACAAAGAATCCACTCAGATCACCAGGATCTTTTTATCTGCTAAATAGTGTAGAGGGGAGGAAATCCAACATTAACACAAAATCAAAGGAAAGTGAATTTGAACTCCAAAGGACCACTAACTCTGAATCTCAAATTTTTAAGGGTTTATTACAAAGCCAAAAAGAACTGAACATACAAGCACCTCAGCACGAAGTTAAGAAAATAAATGGGCACTAATACAAAAAATATTCTACGCAGGAGTCTCATCCGACTCAGAATAAGAAGAATAGTCAGCTCTAGTAACATTAGGCAAGCGATAATCACTCCAATCTCTAGATTAGAAGTCATTAACCTAAAAAGAAAATCAGTTGGTCTATCCCTATTCTATCTCCAAGGTGACAACCCTACTTAGCATTTTTCCCTTCCAGGCAAGAGAGTAAAAAGGTGTCAGAAGTGAAGACTTCCTTAGAAGTGCACTCACTTTGTCAAGAGCTCGTTCTAAGATGCTCCTTCTAGCTCTCCATCTAGACCTCAACTGTTCAACCCACGGGGCACTGTCCCTAATTCAAAATCCCAAAAACGTAGAACACGCCCTCCGGCACACCTCTTCAGCCAGGTCTTCTTCCAGTACTTTTCCTTTTTTTTAATACATTTTTTTATTAGAAGCATATCCAGGAAAAATAAATACAAATGCATACAAGTTCATTAAATTAAGATGGAGACAGTTTACAAAATACGAAAATCGTTGATGATTGAGAAAATTTTACAGACACAAGAAAGAACAACCGACATTCCAGTACAATTTACCCAGAATTATCAATTAAGGTGCGTGGAGAAGCTCAGCTAGTTCGTCCTCACGTCTCTGCTCCATTCAGCGATATGCGCCCAGATCTTCCTGCCCGGTTCCTGGCCTCTCTGCCTCTACAAGCATATATAGACATCTCTTGTATGTATATCCCAAGGAGCTTAGCAAGCCACATATGAAAGGTTGGTGGCTCTGGGTCTTTCCATCTTGTGGCCAATAATACCCTGTACACTGCTGCCCCCAGGAACAAACCATATTTTTGTTTGGTGTTGAGACCCATAGTACTATCGTATCCGAGAATCAGCAGGGTCGGAGTTAATTCTGGTCTAAAACCAAACAATACTTCCCAAAAACCTGACAGGCCTTCCTTAAGTAGGGCCAGCTTGTCGCAACCATAAAACATATGTATCAAAGTGGCATGTCCAATCCCACATCTAGGACATTTGTCATCAACCCTCTTCCCCCACTGGTAGAGTATAGCAGGGGTAAAATAGAGATTGAATATCGTTTTATATATTTGAGCTTTTAAATTAGAAGTTAAGAACATTTCTGCAGTTAGGGAAAGGCTCATGTAGATATCCACATCAGGGTTGCCAAATTTCGTTACCCAGGATGCTTCAGTTTTTTCCAGGTCGTCGGGTCTTTTATCAACAAGTATTTTATAAAAATCCCTAATTCTGCTCGTTTCCCTGGTTACCGCTTCTAAAAGCAGGATCTCCTCCAGTTTAATCTTTGGCTTCCATGTGGTAAGGACATTCTTGTTCTGGAGAAATTTAAAATAATGATTATCTAGAACGCCAAACACCCGCTGTACCCTAAGGAATTGAGCATCTCGCACTCCCCCACAGAAATCCCCTATTGTTCCTACCCCGTATTTTTCCCACTTTTTCCCCATATCATCGTTCCCCAAGTAAGGCAACAATGATGATCGCCATAAAGGGGTATATCTAGAGATTCTTGGGATTGCCATAACCTTAGAGACCTGCTTCCAAATTCTCCACGAACCATAGATTACTTTTAACCGCACCTTCTTATAATAGCTGGGTTCCAATTGTCTCAATAGCAGTCCGGAAGCTTCCTTCCCCATCGAAAGTTCATAAATTGTGGGTATATTTGGGCCCTGCGCTGGTTCCTTGATATTCGTCACCGATAACAGGGTAGTCATCTGATATAAGAGGGCTGCCCAGTAATACATCATGATATTAGGAACTGCAAGGCCTCCCCTATCCTGGGGCAGTGCTAAATATTTGAGTGCATGGCAGCATGGGTTTATCCCGGGCAAAGGAACAACGGACCACACCCGTAGAGTTGTTTCTCTCTTCGACATTATGTCGGGGAGGGGGGCCAGATGGCTATGATCCTTCTCGACGCAGAAAAGGCCTTTGATCGGGTGTCGTGGGAGTTTTTATGGCTGATATTAGGACAGAACGGTATTGGTCCCCAGTTTGTAAAGGCTATCAAGGCAATGTATTATCAGCCAATAGCCCGATTATAACTACTGGGGGGGGGGAATCTGGCAATATCAAGAGGGACTAGACAGGGCTGTCCCTGTTCCCCAATTTATTTGCCTTATATATCAACCCACTAGTTGACAAACTGTTGCAGACCAGACGTATTGCACCAATAATTACGGGTGGGTTTGAGACAAAAGTATTGGCGTACGTCGACGACATTGTGATCCTTACTCCCGACCTTGCCGAGGCGATCGAAGAAATCAGTAAGATTGCTGAGGCATATGGTCGCTTCTCTGGCTATGCTCTGAATGCTGGGAAAACAATAGTATTATGCACAGAGAACCTTGACTTTAATGATTCTAGGAGAGCAACTTTAGCAGTCTACCTTGGAGTCCGAATAAGTGCCAAGGTAGATGAAATTAGCAGAATCAATTTCATACCTTTGATTAAAAATATAGGGTTAATGGGCTGAACTTATCTATTATCCGGAGAGAGAATTATTTAAAAATGACCATATTACCGAACATATTGTATTTGTTTCGCTCTATACCATTGGCCGTAGACGATAATTTATTGAGGACACTGGAAACAATTTTCTCTAACTTCATATGGCAATACGGGAAGGTCAGAAGAGCACTCCCAGTACTTTTCCAATGAAACTTGTATCTCATCCAAAGACGGTTTACTCGTCCTTGAGTTCCAGGCACCTTCTCCGCCGAAAGTATAATCCCTACATTCCGGTGTACTCCCGTATTGGCTTCTCAAGCCATCCTGACTCCTAAAACAAAGAGTTAGTTCTCTAACAAGCTAAGTGTCCTTGCACCTGCAACAGAAACATGGGAACGAGAAACTTTCCCCTTCTCTGAGATTTTCTAACATCCTGAAACCCAAAGCCTTACCAAGGGAAATCATTTTCGGCCTCCAACGTTTAGCTAACATAAGAACTGAACAGGCCTTTCTCTTTAAACGTATATGCGATTAGGCCTTTACACAATTTAAACACACACACACTTCTAAAATCACACTATATGCATTAACGTCATTACACCTTATATATGAATAAGCAACCTACATGTGCAGACCTTAATATGGTGCACGTTTAAAACCTAATGCATCACGTTACACACATTCAATCATTATGCTTTGGCTAAAATACATTTGCAATTTACTACGACATCATAAATGGCATGGTTACACTTCTAATCACTCTATTATAAGCAGATTTTAATATTACATTTCCAAGTCACACATTACTAATTTCCATTAACGTAAGTGGGTGCTGACTAACGGTGACTATGATGCACCCCTACAATTTTCTGAATGACATGGCGCTCTATCAGTGTACTGGGGAAGAATGGTGAGTTGAGCCAGTGTGTGGAATGCAAGCTGTCCTGCTCAACCCCCGTGCCCCTCCCCATTTCCTTGGAGAGGCATGGTGGGCTGAGGTAGACACTCAGCTCTTATCTGGGTTTAGCGGCACTAACTCTGCTAAGAGGACCCTCCCCCCACTGGTCAGTGCCTCCTGGTCTGGAGTTAATTAAAATTCCTCTTTAGGGAATTGCACAGGCTGGTACCAGGGAAGACTGTAGGTCATCTGTGCATGCTTTAGTCATGCATTGAACATGCCATGAATGGTTTGTGATTGGAGGTGTATTCAGGATGCAAAAGTAGCAGACCCTCTGATTGGATGAGCCTATCAGTCAGATGTGATAAAAGTCTGGCCTGAGTGGTCAGCTGTTGTTCAAGACTGGTTTTATGACTGAAAAGGCGGCCATACCAGGTCTGTCCAAAGGAAGCCAGGCGCGGCCTGCAGTGTACAGGCAAGAGATAAGACATCTGCTCACTGCGTCTGGAACGTAAGGAAGTTTTCTCTATGATGGATGGAGTCTGCTGTCCAGAGTTGTGAAGCGTGCACTTTTGAACAAGGAAATTGCAGACAGCTGCCCAAGGTGTGGAAAGGAAGCTTACAGCACATCAAGGGAGTTGGTGTGGAAAGGAAGCTTGTGGCACATCAAGGAAGCTGGTGTGGAAAGAATGCTTGGGGCACATTAAGGAAGCTTGTGTGAAAAGGAGGCTTGCAGCACATCAAGGGAGCCAGAGAGAGGCAAGCTTGATTCTAGTCCTTGAAGGTGAGATCAAATCCCCTCTAAGCTCCTCCCCTGTGCTGTGGGAGCCTGTACAAGCAGTAGCTGGGAATCAAGGCCAGTGAAACATGCCCCCACCTTTCTTATTGTGATCCATGGGCGTGAACTGGCACTCTGTCCAGCCACTACCCTCCTACAGCTACCCAGTGGCTACTAGACTACTGGGACTCCAGTAAACTGTGCCAAGACATCAGGCGCCTGTTGTCAGATCCCTGACACCACTAGAGCAGTGTCCTCACTCAGGAGGGGAGGGCACTTCTGTTGCTTTGGGGAGGGGGGTTATGGGGCTGATCAAGAACATTTGACTTCACATCATATGTTGAAACTATATTATCAATCCAAAGATTGGTATCAAGGCTCTAGCAAATGAGAGCATCCCTGTGAAACATGTTCTGTAATATGCAATTCTAACTGTGTGTTTTCATGTTAACTGTGTTTTCTATAGTGCTTGGCATCTAGGCGCTATAATACTGTTTGGGGTCAGAACTCTGGCCCAGAGAGTTGTAGAGACATCTGATTTTCACTGTTTATCCTAGATTTATGTGTAGTATAATTATCTTGTGTGTATTAAAGTACTTTTCTCTTATAAAAAGTAAAGCACTGACTGGACATTGAGTTTATCAGCTGGTAGTACGGTGTGCACTGTATTCTGAATGTCTAACCCCACCTCACCTTCTTGAGTAAGCCTTGGACTGCTCTGTCTCGCTACCCTGAGAGAGTCAAGTGCTGGAGAGGAATACTTGGTTATCCAGTTTTGGGTCCACTAGCGCTGAGGCCCCAGAACACCAGTGGGGAACACTCCAGTTGATGCAATTGGAGCACAGTAACCCCGTAGTGCCCAGGTGCCCAGGAAACCGGGTCTAACAGTTATCATCTACAATGCCAATTGCCCTGCATTGCGAAAGCTTGTTTCAATGTATGCCTAGCATTCCAGCAGACAAATTGCTACTTTGCCTGGAGGAATGAAAGATCTTTGCATCCATCTTGGTAACACTGGTTCGGCCTTCTAGTCCCCTTTAAGTAGCTCTCTCTCTACAAAAACAAACAAAGAGCGTTTTGAATTAAACACGTTCAGGCACTAAAAAGTGAAAGAGGCCAGGCTGGGTCAGCGGTGAGCAGGAATCAGCGCAGAACGTCAAGGATATAAATGGGCCCTGACCTAATGAAACGCCTCTTGGAGCGGAGAGCATTGCCCGCTGTATAAATCTTTCTAATTTATAACTTTAAGCATGCAGTAATAATGCCCACTGTCAGCCGGAGGACGCCAGTGCTCTGGGCAAGCACCCCGCCTGCGCGTGATAAATGCTGCATTCTCAAGAGGGCCGCACATGTAATTTTAGAAAGCCGCTTACTTATAAAAATGACCGTTGTCGCATTTCACTGGCTTCCCTCCATAAACACAAGACTTTAAGCTTTGCAGAAGACTTATTTGGTCTTAAAGGAGCCCTCCTGTGAATGATGTCACCATAGTCCTCCAAAAGCACGCCCACTTCCTCAACAAAAGAATATTCTAGAAAATGGGTACTCTAAACATTTGCTGAGGGGCCACAACGTATGGTATGTGGCAGGGCCAGACTGGACCGTAGTGGGCACTGGGTGTTTCCCCAGTGGGCCACAGGGGTGGGGGCTGGTTTTGCGGCGGTGGTGGTCTTTTTTGTCTTTGGGGTCCGGTTTTGCAGCAGTGCTGCAATATCGTCTCCCTGTAACAAAATAAAAACGGCAGCAGTGCTCGCAACTAGAGCTTCTCATTGCCCCCGCCCCACTGTGGGGGTCCTGGGTGGGTCAGGGATTATAAAAGGAGGTCTAAAAATGTTTACATAAACTGGCAAGCATTTTTTTGCAGCTTAACTTAAGTTAAGTGGTGCAGAACACCCAGGGCCGGACTGGCCGTAGCGGGCACCGGGCAATTCCCCGGTGCGCCGCAAGGGTGGGGGCCGGTTTTGGGCCCCTGGGGGCCGCTTTTGCTACAGGGCCGTCTTTGCAGCATAGCTGCAAAATCGGCCCTGTAACAAAATCGGCCGAAAACCGGCCCTGGCAAAGAGCACGGCCGCACCCCCAAACCCGGGGGGTGGGAAGGGGGTGGCCGAGCACTTTGCCAGGGCCGGTTTTGGTTCCCAGTCTGGCCCTGAGAACCCCACAGTAGTTGCTTCATTTGACCTGCAAATAAATACTTGCCAGTTTATTTAAAACAAATTCTGAATATTAGTGCTCAGCAAGAAAACAGCAGTTCGTGCCACTGTTCACCAGGGGAGCCTCATGTAAAGCTCCAGAGGGCCACATATGGCCCCCGGACCGTACTTTGAGTATCACTCTTCTAGATCAGGTTTCTTCAACGAGTAGCTTGTGAGTTACTGGTAACCCCCCAGTTACATGTAAGAAGCTCTCCTCTGTGCAGGTCAACGATCTACTAAATTCAGAACTTTTGCCTAGTTGAATTAAAATAAGCAAATCAAAACTGAAAAGTATGTATGTGAGATGAAAATCTGCATAATTTCATATCTCATAATATCCAAAACCTCTTTGAAGATGAGATTTGTGTGATAAATTGTGCAGCGTTGGAGAGACTTATTACTAATATTATAGTGTGGTGCTGAGGACATTGCAGCTCTGACTGTTTTGCATTATCCAGTTAGAGACTTTCCATATTGACAAAGGCCTCTTACATTTCATCTGTCAATGCTGGGCTGACGTGATCATTGTTGGTAATCTTTCATAGGGTGGCCACCAATGTAATCTGAGCTGATGTGGACACTATTACAACATTAATAATATTAGTAGCTCAGGGTGATGGTCATTGAATATAGGGGCACTTATTACTGAGGCGGAGTTAGACCTCGGTTCCAGAATGCCTGTTAATGGAGGTAGAGAACTGGCTCAGGAGACTTTCCCCTACATTGGATGGCCTCTTTAAACAACCCAAGATATTCAGCTCCTTTAGTAACTTAATCCTCCTCCTGTCAGTGGTTCAGTTAAACTGCTGGGAGTTTTTTTTCTTTGCAATTAAAAAATCCAAAACATCATACATGGAAGAGTGCATGTAAAAATGCCCAGACATTGCAGTGATGTTAAACATTCCACTGCTAGACGTGGAACATTGGATGTACTAGTGAAGAGAAGGCTTGCTTTTGATTAAACACCTCCCTGTCTTGTGGGTCAGAATGGGACCCAAAATAGACCCCGGCACCAATAAAATATAGCCCACACCTGAAATTTGTGACTGTTTTTGCAAAAGCACTCACATGTACATTGGAATGGTGGAAGACTTCAAGAAAGCGCACAATACCGTCAAAAGTTATCAACAAGGGTAACAGTGTGAACAATTTGGGGTTCCAAAACCATAGAGAGTCTCCTGAACCCCAAAGAAAGATAGGGCAGCACACCATTATTTAAGTGTAATTACTATTTTCTAGGATACATCTATCTATGATTTTGAGAGGTCACAGAATCAGTCTAGTGCTCTTTAAAGTGGGTTTGTGTGTAAATTATTTTGTTATGCACACTTTATACTTCATCCTGATACATGTGCTGACACATTCTGAAAATGTATTCGTACTGATGTATGTGGTATATTGGGCTCTTTTTTCCAGTTTCGCATCATTAAAAACAAAGTACATCATATTGCTATAAAATGTCCATTCTTCTCTTTGGTGAACAACAACACTAATATTTTGATGTGAATTAAAGAGAAAGGAAATCAAAACCCTAAGGAACTCAGGGTAAATAAATGGATGACATATACTGATTATATACTTTCTATTTGGAAAGGTGAAGGTGTCAAATTCAGTGGCGGCTGGCATGGATCGGTGGTGGATAGGCGTGGGGAGAGTGGGAAGATGTAAGAAATATATAAATAAAACTTACCTTATCGCCGCCGCGTCCCTCCAGTCTCTCCTCTTTGTCAGGACTCGGCCAGATGAGGAACCAGGAAGCACCCAGGCTCCCCTGACCAATCACAATGCTGCAATGCAGCGTTGTGATTGGGCTGAGTGCCATGGTGTGGCACTCAGCGAGGGAATAGGGTTTGTACATGTCCTCCATGCAGCCTGTAATGCAGCCTGCGTAGAGAACATGCAAAGAGCGCATGAAAGTTTGGATGGACTAGGAGGGCCGGCAAGCATTCATGCACCCTTGGAGTGGGCAAACCCCTCCTTTCCTGCCCTGCTTTGAGAGCATAGCCGCCCCGCCCGTTCTGGCCACAAAGCAGCAGGAACAAATAAAATGATAATAACATTCAGTTATTATGATTTTCTTTTTCCTTTAGTTACACTTCTTAAAAGCAGTGGGGTGATGCTCCTCCGCCTTAGCGGAGGAGCTGCCACTGAAAAAATTATTAACATTTCATAAACTACTAAAGTACTCTAGAAACCCAGTTTTAAAAAACACTTTACAACAAAAACAAACAAGATAACAAACTTAGCATGAACTTATATACCAAAAATACTGATCAAAATACATTATTACATTTTTACAGTTTAAGCTCGATACCGGACGATTTTTGTGAATCCACAGCAATTGTACTAAGAAAGAGGATTGTTTTTTCCAAGTTTCTTCCTTGGGGAAGAAATTGCGTAAAAGAAGGTATCCAAATAGGCCAGTCCTCAATGCTATGAAACAAGCATGGTATATTGACCCAGAGAAATTTAATTGTAATCTCATGATAAAAAAGTGGAAGTTTCATTAGTATATGTGCCAGCTTTCAACCCACTATCCAATAAAATCAAAAAGATAATTAAACACAATTGACACATTTTACAGGCTTTAAACACAACGTCAGAGATTAAATATTGAGAGTGCACACCAGCAAATATACACACAAAGCACAATAGGGGGCCTCCCTGAAGTGAATGGCACTATAGATGTGTGGGCAGTGGTGTACACAATTTCACTGAAAATATCACAGTGGTAAAAGTGCTGGTAATATATAGAAGCACAGTGGGTTTTCACCTGTAGCACCACAACTGTTATTTAGAGAATCAATTAACCAAAGTGAAAAGCAGAGCCATCAGAGGTTTCTTTGAAGTATGTTTATTCTTCACGGCATCTCCAGCATGGAGCAGCATCCATAACCTCCCGTGCTCTCCTTCAACTGCTCTCTCATAGAATCCTCATGAGGTGAATTCTGCACTAGCCAGGTAGCAATCTCCAAGACAACACATGACATCTCAACACTCATTCCCCCTTATGTGACACTGAACAAAATAGAATAATATATATACAATGACAAAATATAATAGGACAATAAATCTAGAAACAAATCTCTAGGATTTGAGAATAAAACAACGAGAATATGTTAAAGAAATTCCATTCAAATAACAGATGATACTTCAAGCTTCACATACCTTGCAAATGTTTCCCAAACTCCAAGTAGACCCATCGCCTAACATCACAACATTACATTTCACTTCCTTAACCTGAAAAGGTCCTAAATATTTACTTTCACCTTTACAAACCCACTCATTCTTAAACACAACAACCCAATCACCCCCTTGGACCCATAACTTCTTTACACCCTTCCTCATATTGTAAGCACCTACCATCTTCTCTTGTCCTCTCTCCACTTTCTATCTCACCTCACTCCGATCAATCCAAACCTTATCCTGGCTCCCTACCTTTAAGGGAGACAAACGGAGGCACACCAGTGGCAGAATGTGAAGTGACTCTGTGTGCCCACATCATCTTTCTCAATTATTGTCTCCAGGACAATCCATTCGCTAGTTATAATTGAATGTTATCTATTATAAGACGATTGACCCTTTCTAATAAGCCATTCGCCTGAAGTTTAAAAACAGCCACTCTTTTATGAGAGATTCCCATTTTTTTAGATAATTTCACATCTCTTTGTAGACAACCCGTACTCCATTGTTAGACATTATGGACTCTGTTACACCTTCCTCTAGAAAAAGCTTTTCCAAAAACATTATCAAACTTAAAGTGTTTATTACAGCAATCATCTCTACCACAAACCATTTGGAATGGTATACTACTAATACAAGAATAAATCTGTCCTTACATCCCAACTTCCCCACAGGCCCAATGAAATCAATAGCCAACCTCTCCCAGGGTCTTGACGGGAATTCAGTGCAAACTAAAGGAGGTTGCCGCACAACTTTAGATTTATTGGCACATATATGACAATTCTTTATTCCAGCTTCTACATTACTATCTATTCCAGGCCACCAAAACAATTCCCTGACCCTACGTTTGGACATATCACGTCCAGGATGCCCCTCATGAATAATGTGAAGGAATCGCTTGTGTATTTCCTTCGGAGGTATTAACTGCCACCTCCTCTTAACTTTCCCCTCATATATGCTTAGCTCATCTCTTACTTTAAAAAATTCACCTAACTTCTCATCTTTACTATCCTCACAATCCCAACCTTGGACAATCTTCAATTCCACTTTCAATAGCACAGGATCACACTCTCTCGCTTTTTCCCATTCCTCAGAAGACAAAACCATCTCACCCTTTTCATAGTCATTCTTATCAACAACATCACTGCAAATCTCAATAAAACTTTCTTCCAAAGGCATTCTCAACAGATAATCAGCAATTATTTTTTTTTTACCTTTCACGGACTCGACCACAAAATTGAATTCCATAACAGATAACAACCACACTTCCTTCTAACCCTATTCCCCCTTCAAATATGAATATCAATGGTTTCTGATTCGTACAAATTGTGGATGGTAGACCCCACAAATAAAACATAAAATGATTTATGCCCCAACAACAGGCTAAATCTTCTTCTCTCTTGATGACAGAGTATGATCGTTCAGCACCTTGTAAACTCTTAGATGCAAAACCTATAATGCGTTTCTCTCCATTCGCCACTTGCGACAGCACACCTCCAATCCCTACCACACAGGCATCAGTGGTCAAGTAAGTTCTTCCAGTAACTTCAAAACGCCCTAATGTGGGTGCTTCAGAAATGGTGCCCTTGCTTAGTTCAAATGCTCTCTTACAATCATCATCCCATACAAACACCACATGTTTTTTCATCACTATTCTTAAAGGTTGTACAAGTTCAGAAAAATTTGGCACAATATTTTGCTAATCCTAAAAAGGACCTGAGTTCATCTTTGTTAGATGGCTCAGGTGCCATGACCACAGCTTTTATGATACTTTTCTTGGGTCTTATGCCATCTGAACTGACTTCATGCCCTTCATAATCCACTTTCTTCAACTGAAATTTCTCTTTTTTTATCGTTAAATTATGTTTTTTCCAATCTTCCCATCACTTCCTCAAACTGTTAGTCATGATCTGAAACATCTTTACCAGCAATCAGAATGTCATCCTGAAAACATCATACTTGTTTCATGTCACCAAAAATGTTTTCTATTGCTCTTTGAAAAATGGCCGAAGCCGATGCCAGCCCAAAAGGCATCCATTATACCTAAGTGCACCTAGAGGAGTAGCAAATAAAGTCAAATGCCTGGATGCTTCATGTAACTTAATCTGATGATATGCAGCCGACATATCTAACACACTGAAAATACATCCCACTCTCATAGTAGACAACATCTCTGATATATTCGGAAGCGGTAGTCTATCAACCCAAATGTTCTTATTTAGGTCACGTAAAGCTATGCAAAGGCGATTTTTCCCACCCTCCTTTAGGACTATTACAATTGGAGCCAACCATTGTGATGTTTCAATGGGCTCAAACATTTCCTGTTTCAATAAATTCTCAATTTCTTGACACAATGGTTCTAACATCAAATTTTGAACATTTATTATCTTATGTACTACTGGTCTTGCGTCATTTTCCAATATTACCTTATGTGAAAAGCCTTTTAGCAAACCTAATCTTGAATCAAAAAGCTTAGGGTATTTTTTAAATGATTCAGTGTGATCATTCACTTCTTCAACAGACATTTTTTCCATTACCATCACAAGTTCCTTGGCATTAGGATCTATTATAATGTTCAAGTCCTTCTGGTGCCGCCACCCCAAAACGTCGGATTCAAAGCCTGTGATATAGACTCTTCCCTTAACAGCCTCCCCTTTGATTCTTATTGTCATCCAAAACATCCCTTTTATATCTATTATTTTCCCTGCCTAACCCATAGCTCGGATATCACGATCACACAAAGGCGGACCAGCTTCCTTGGGCCAACTTCTCACATAAGATCTGTTGGAGATAAGAGTATACAAACTCCCAGAATCTGCCAACACTTGTATCTCTTTCCCTACAAAAGAAACATTGCAATGAGGTTTCTACAATTTGTCTGCATTCTCATTTTCACATTTTGATTTAACTCTATTATATTCACATTACTAACCTTTCAGTTTTCTGTATCTGTATTTTCTGTATCATCATTAATTGTTACAACAATTTCGTCTACCTTTTCGCAAATATCATCGACTTCTTGTACTTTACTTTTCCCATGTATCTTAGTACAACATACTTTCGCAAAGTGCCCTCTTTTCCCACAATTTCTACATAATACACTCCTAGCCATGCAGTTAAAGCTTGATGCAATATGCCCTGGAGATCCACAACAAAAACATTTAATATCTATAACCGGAACATTTCTCTAGCATTTCAACCTTTTCATGCTTTGCATTAGCAGAGTCTTCCATTTCTTTAAGCCACAAGACAGTATGCTCCATTCCTTTCGCTATCTGAATAGTCTCATCCAAAGTGTGTTCTTTCATTAGTAATTTCTCTTTTAACTTTTTACTATTGGTACAACAAACTATCTGATCCCTTATTAAAGAATCATTTAACTGTTCAGAACTTGCATGTTAAAGCTAAACCTCTTAGGGTAGACATATATGAAGTAATATCCTCATCATCTCTTTGACTCCTACTAAAAAATGAATGACTTTCTAGTACTATGTTAGTCTTGGGTGTAAACTGTAATTCTAACTTTTGGATGGACAAATGTATATATCATTTGGTTGCCCATCACCCCTCCCTAAGAAAATTTCTGGTAACTCTTCATAGACCCTTCTACCGTCAACCCCAAGATGATGAAGAAGTATTGCTTGACGTCTAACTGGACCGTACTTGTTTTCTCCTGTTGCCAATAAATAAGTTTAAAACATTTTTTTCCATTGTTTCGAGGGTATGACTAGCTCTCCTGGCATTGTTAGAAAAGGAAGCGGGGAAGACATTGCTTGATCAGACATGGTACCTGTAAAATAATGTATAATAAAAATTTTAAATAAAATTTTTAAATATGAAACTATAATAAAAGGCCAAAACAATAAACTAAGGTTGAATTATAGTTTTTCAGGTTAATGTTGTGGTCTTTTCATCTTCTTTTTAATAGTTGTAGTTCCTCAAGTATTGTCGTAGTCCTATCTCTCTTTCGATAGTCTTCAGTTCCAAGCGTCGTAGTCCTATCTCTCTTTCAGACAATTTCTATTTCCAAGCATCGTAGTGGTATTTCTCTTTTGATAATCTCTGGTACCAGAACATGTAGAAGTGGTGGAGGCACAGAAATTGAGGTAAGACCTCGCCTTTGTTTATAATCTCGTGGATATTCAGTTTCAGCTTAATATATTTACTTTCACCCTTTTAGGAAATGAATGTTGAACAGTTGAAGATTTTACGGGTGAAATTAGAATCAGAATACGGTAGTGCGCGTGTGTAGACGTTTGAGCACAGAGCAGATCCCAGCTTACATGGATGCATTAGAAGTCTCAGCGTGTGAAATCATAGAATTAGGGGCAAGAGGAACTCGATCGTGAGCAGAGCCGGTCACTTGAACACAGGCATGCGACATTCGAGCTTGCGCAACCACAGCAATGACTAGTCCTCGCGTGTGTAAAGGGCTCGAGAGATGGCTGCTTGCTAGGTTACTCGAACGCAAACAGCACACATATTTTACCTAGTCAAATCAATTCAATAGTCTTATGCCGCATCTATCCCAATTTAAGAAAACGTAAAAATAAAAAAAATAAAAACTTGGGAATGTTCGAGATAATCTTTCAATCTTTTGTCTTTTTAATAAATTGCTTCAATAGTCGTACTCACACAACGATCGTGTTGTGGCTTCAAAATACAGGAATAATCAGCTTCAATCTTCCAGGGGTGGAGACGCCAGTACCTGCCCCATGCGCAGGAACTCGTCGCCATGAAAAGAAGAGCCTTCACAGGGTTCTTTGAAGTATGTTTATTCTTCACGGCATCTCCAGCATGGAGCAGCATCCATAACCTCCGGTGCTCTCCTTCAACTGATCTCTTGTAGAATCCTCAGGAGGAGAATTCTGCACTAGCTAGGTAACAATCTCCAAGACAACACATGACATCTCTACACAAAGATGAGAAGAGACTTAGGCCTTATTGCGACTTTTGGCAGTGCGGGAGCGAGTGGCACACCGCCGCTATGCTCCCGCACCGCCAAAATTCGCCACCGTCCTACAGATTACAAGTTATTTTGTGGTCTGGCAAGTGGTGCGGCAGTCTTAAGTTTAACTGAGACCTTATACTTTAGGGGCCCGATTCACAAAAGTAATCTGAGACAAAATCCTAACTTTACGACTTACGGTATTCACAGAAGGTGTTTAGTTAGGATTTTGTCTCAGGTAAACTTAAGTTTTGGTCTTAAATTAAACTTAAGACAAACTTAAGTTTAACTGGGACAAAATCCTAGTCGTAAAGTTAGGATTTTGTCTCAGTAAAACTTAAGTTTGTCTTAAGTTTAAATTAAGACCAGAATGTAATATCGACTGAGACAAAATCCTACCTTTAGTACTCCTAAATGCCTTCCGTAAATACCGAAAGTCGTAAAGTTAGGATTTTGTCTCAGATTACTTTTGTGAATCGGTTTTTTATATGTTTATAATATGGACAACTTTCAGAACTATACATCATTGGCTGTTGTGTCTTTGAAAAACTTTGAATTATTGACCAACTTCTTGTACAATGAGTTTGGCTGAAATAGGAAAAATAACGAGTTATGTATGTATATTTTACAATGTGCCCTTGTAAGGGTCATATACACTATTTAAGGCTTTCAAGTGTCCAATTTTACTGATTTTTACAAATAAATATAGATAGAAAATAATTCAGTTCCTGTCTGTATTTATTGTCGAAAGCGGAAAAATACATAAAATTGGACTTCTTTTGAGTAACTCTCTATGCTGTTATTCATGAATTCCAGTCAAAGAACTGATCAAATTAACAGCATGATGAGTTAAAACATGTTTTCAGATTTCCTTAACTAACCACACTGCTCAACACATATTTGTTGTAGAATGCTAGTATTTTAATGTGGGTGGATTGTTTTGTTATACTAGGTTGCTTAATGTGCGAAAACCTGACAGGCATCAAAATATGAGTGCACATTTATCAGTTAAAAGTAAATGTGGAAATATACAAATTACGTCTTCGTTTATTCATTTAACACAACATAAATATGGATGAATAACAATAAGGTGGCCAAAAAATAAACTTGGGTAAATACAGACGGAAATGTTAAGAAAATAAATACCATAAAAGAGGGAGCATTAACAATAATACAGTAGGCAAGAGGCGTACAGAAGTTTAGCTTCTTACAAGTAGAATAACTCAGTGGATAGAAAAAAAACCCCGCCCTATTAGACATTCTTGTGTGTTTATATTTGTATACATCACTCGCAACGTTTAGAATATATGTTCATACTTGAGTCCACATGTGCACACTGATATAGTCCTCCTGTGGTCTTTTAAATGAATTCTCTGTTATTTTTATAAGTGTGCTTTTCTGATGTTAGTTTACTAGGCTTCAATTTGGGCCTTAACTCCATCTTGTTCTAAATAGATGTGACCTTTGACTTTCCCTGCAGCTCTCACTGTCTGTCATTTCTGCAGCAAGTTGTCAAGTAAATTATTATGTGTTTACTTCCGTTATCATTGTTCATACTGTCTTCAATGAACTCTCCCAGGCTCCATCACAAAAACTGCAACTATTTCTTCAATGTCTTTCCACTAGATCACTGTGCCCTATTTATTCCAATAATATGCTGCTGTTTAAGTACCTAGTTAGTTCTAGCATCTCCGGATGACATTAACATTGAAGTGGCAGATTTATTCATGTAGTGGGATAGTGCTTAGGTGCTAAGGAAATATGATGTTTCAGAATTCTGTGCTCTAATTTTCTAATGGATTGATACATTTGCTGACACCACAGTGATTTTGCAGTTCTGTTATTTTTTTCATGTTTCATTTAAGTGTTTTAGTAAATGACTTTAAAGCGAAGCCGAGGTGTAAAAATCACATATTCAGCAGCTTTCCACAAGGCCATTCTCAAGTGTTGGAAAAGAACACAAAAAGTTATTCGATTTCAGTGATGCTGTAAGGTGCAGGTGGGCACAACTTTGGAAAGGTCATTATTCAATGAAAGAAAATAGTTAAAATGTTGTTTGGTTTGTGGTCATTAAATAATTGCCAGTATGCCCAATATCACACTCCACTTCCAGTGCACGAAGTGAACACTCTTTAATCTGTCTGTCTGCTCCAAGGGGCGAGGTTTCCACTTGCCACCTCAAATTACTATGGGATAACTTTGTTTTTATTATGGAAGCCATATCCTGCAAATTGTTTATGACTTCTAAAATTGTAGATCTGAAATGTTATTACTTCTTCAATTAAAAAGTTATCAGAAGTCCTACAGAGATCTGTTGCTTATGGCTTTAAATCTTGGGAGGGCTGGATCAGCCTTAAATTTGTATGCAGCAGATGTGTTACACCATCAGTCTTTGACAGTGCAAAGAAACCTTTTAGGAAGTATATGTTGCACTTTGTAATAAGAAAATAGTAACATAACATAGATCTGCAACATTGAGTTTGGGACATTTTGTATATAGTGTAAACAAAGTCTAATTATTGTTGTTATCACCATCTCTAAACTTACACAAATCTCTTTCTATGTTATATTTTGTGGGGAGCATAATTGATGGAATTATGGTAGACAAAATTAAAATACCTAAAGCATAAAAACAGTCACTAAAGCACTTGTCAATAAAATATCCTTTCTTAAAATATTATCCTGACATTTCGTAAGTATCGTTTTGTAATTTTAATGCACAGTTAAACTCTGACATGCAATTTGGAAAATTCTTTTTTTTTTTAATTAAGCTGCTTGGTGTAGTCTTCAGTCCAGGGATTAGTGAGGTTTACGAATAATGTTAACATTAATCTAAGGTCAGTTAGAAGTTGGTGGTAATAGGGCAGATGCCAAATTTGTAAGTGCCCATACCACATTTAATGTGCGGGAAGCCTCCCTCTACCCCCGTGCCTCCTTCTCTGGATTCCGGTGGCCGACATGGCATCTGCACACCTACCAATGCTATGCCCATTGAGTTTTGATCCTTTCTAGGACAACCATGTAATATGCATGTAATACAAAAAAATAAGTGCCAGGTAATGTGTGTTATGTCTCAACGAAGCCATCTCTGGGTTCAAGTGACATTTATAAACCACCTGGCCTTCAGTATCTTGATGTAATGTATAACCAAAACTGCTCATCTATATCAAGAAGTAAATGACAAAATTAAGAGTTATGTATCTGGTATACATTTTGTTCATACTATACACAGTTTTCTCTATTGTTCCTTCAATGTCCCCTTCCTGCCACAAATGGTTGCGGTCTGACTACAGACAGCTCCAGCTGTTTGTCAGGAGACAGTATGGTTTACAATACTCCACAGAGCCAATCCTTGCTCCAACACGAGTTGGCGATGCAGTGAGCGCAAGGTAAATAGTTTTATTTATTTATTTACTTGCTTTACTTGTGGACGTCGTATGTCCAACTCCACTACTCCCCCACCCTGCCCCTCCCCCGCCCCCCTCACCGCCCCACAGCACTCCCACTGAAAGCTGCCACTGGGGAGGGTAATTGGATGTACAAAGTATATGCTATTTTTGACACCATTCATGTATGCTGTACCACAGGTGACATAATGTATGTTGATGGCTGTAGGGTTAAAAAAACTAAAACTTTCCAACTTCAATGACATGCCCCACCACCTTCTCAATCATGTTGCACAATCTCTTTACGTCCTTTTATGAAGTTAAATGAATTTACTTTTAATTGATGATAGTGTGTATAAGAGGTGAAGGCTGTAGAAGGGAGCATAGAACATGTGCTTTAAGATAATACAAGTGTTAACCACAGTATGAGTGTTGAGATGAAAGGAGAACCTGACCTGAACTGCTAGACATTTTACAGCGTTGAGGTTTTCCACAGTGGCTGTATGGGAATTTTTTAAACAAGGGCTTGCTTGCAAGTGTTTGATCTTTGCAAAAGGACTTTCTATTTCCTTTTAAAGAGAGGGTATTTCCTGTAAACGCATGGCCTGTGTCTCGCTCATTCCCATTGTTGGAAAAAATGTCAGCCTGTCCCTCCTAGTGGTCGAATTTTTGGCAGGATAATCCCTGTTTTTAGAAAGAAGACACAGCTTCATAAGGCTATGTCCGTGTGCAAGTCAGTTTAAACCCAAAAATATTGTATATTTGAATATAAAGGCCATGATTAGAGAAAGTCCTAATTTGTAGCTCTGTTTTTTCTGTAGTTAACACAGATTTATTAGCTCCTTGAAGATTTTTTAGGTTTCCTTTGCTTGTCTTGCTACATTTCTACAGATTTACTACATTTTGGAAGCTATCCACAGATTTTTGTGTTTCTGACAGAAAGTGTATAGCAGCAAGAAAATTGAAGGAGAAAGGGCTGAGACCTAGGAGGTGAAGCAATCATGGCAGGTGTTAACAAACAGTTGGAACATCGCACCTTATTAGGTTTGGCATGTCACTGTAGCTGTTTCATACACCTATGATTACTTATTCTTTAAAATATACATAAAGAGTAGTTTGTCTCTAGAGAGAGGACTGTTGCTCTTTCACATCATGCTATTGGCAGTCTGATGTATCATTCCACCTCCTAACGAGTGCTTCCATTTATATGCATGAGAGACTATTTTATGTCTCCAAAGTACACTGCATCATAACACAATGAGTTATTTACTTCATAGATGCCTTGCATATAGAAAATAATAGTTTTTTACTTTTATAGTTTCACTGCAGCAATATTCCTTTAAATATTTTAGTGATGACTCAAAAATACAAGCCAGGTCTGTAGGCTTTGACAATCCTTTTATTAGCAGCTGAGCTGAGTTGAAGGCAGGTCTAAGCTGTGGATGCCTGCATCTTTTCTTGCAAGCCGGGGCACCCAGAGCACTCAGTCACCCAATGACTGTTAACCCCTGCACCTCAATGCAGCAAGCAGGTGTGGGGTATGTGCATCAACATGCAAAAAGGCACATAAAATAGAATTTACACATATGTATTCTTCGTTTGCATAATAAAATTTGTGAATCAACATGCAAAGCTGGTGGGCCAAAGGAAGCAAGAAAGGAGCGATTAAGCATATGTGATAAAAATATAGTGCACAGCTCCACAATAGTAGGTTCGGATAAATTCTGGATGCTCGAGTAATGTGGTTTATATGCTTATTTTTGTAGGTAAAATTGCAAAGGCCAGTTTTAGTGTGTACTACCAAGTAGCCACCGTAGCATCTTCAAAGCGGTTTCCTTCTAATCCAATCCCACCCCAAATATTATTGTCAATGCAACTTCCCTGCTAACCCTGTCATAAACATTCTCAGATGGCTTCATAGCAGCATGCAGCAATTTACCAAAGCCTTAATAAAAGATTAAATAGATATCTTAGCACCTATCTTACACCAACTTGAGCCTGTCATAAGTTGCTCTGAAGGAACATTAAAGCGCACTAGTCCACGCAAAGTTTTTCAAATGTATGTAGTGATGGATAAAGTGCATGACTGAGAAAGTTATAATTAAGAAATAAAGCTAAAAAGGAAAATACTTTGCAAATTGGCATATTTTCCTACCCATATTGCATAGTACAGTGTTTAATGTGAGTTTGGGAAAAAGATGTTAGTCTCAAATGTACGTGAATACCACACAATTCGGTATGTAATGTATACAGCTGTACTGCGCTGAGATGCCTCCTTCCTCAATGAGAGATCCCTTGGAATATCACTTCCTACCTTTTCCTCATCGCCATTCTCCTGCACAGACAGGGTCCCTTTAGGCTTCACCATTGCCCCACTTCTCTTTAATGTGTATATGAGGTCTGTACCTGACCGTATCTTCTCCTTCAACCTTCAGATTTCAACTTCTGTGCCACTGGCCGATGCTATCAAGTGGTTGACCACTGAATGGTAACTAATCCCCTCAAGGTGAACAGATCAAAATCAATGACGTGCCTTTGGGAAATCGAAAACCCATCACCCCCGATGGACCATGAGTAATATTATAAACTCAACACAAAAAAGGAATTTGAGAATGGGTATGGGCTCAAAACCCTTCCTTGTAACACAAGTACATTAATTTACCTCCATATCTTTCTACATCATACAATCTTGATGACAAATATTCCCTTATTTAAGTTCCCCTCAAAGACTACACACCTAAAAGCCTTTCTGCTTTCACTCTACCACTGGTCTATAGTTAGTATTGCTTCTCTACTTACTTTGCTATTTACAGAGGACCTAAAATTCAGCTTCCTGCCAACTTTTTAACCGTCATATCAACATTTGCATCTCCCAAACCATACAGTCTTTACACTGGCCCCCTTGGCTATATGTACCACATTTAAAGCAATGTGTATCACACATCAAGCCCTCCATACAACTGGACTGATCACTGTTTAACATGAATTCTTTACCCACAACCAAATAGATTGCCGCATTGTAGGATGGCCTCACTCTAGTCCATACTTTACTTCAAAACATTTCAGACTGATGGAAGCGCTTCCCCAATCCAGAATGCCAACCTCTCCAACTTGATTCCCAAAATAATAATACGAATTGACCCCCACCTCGAATTTTTGAGTTCTTTAAAAACCTGGCTTTTTATTCAAATTCTCCTGTGATATGGACCACAGCTAATGTAGGTGGTAGGTCCTTGCTTTTGTGACTACATCTGTCCTTAAACTTTTCTGCAACACTTCATGCTTAAGTGCAACTACAAAGTCACCTCACTCTTATTGCAGCATGTTTCAAGTATTCAGACTCCACTCCTAACACAGACTATACAGGCCAAGCTACCAGCCTGCCTGCCTCTAGACATCCACAATGAAGGAGTCTTCCTTGAACCTATGTTGGTTGGAAGGCATCACAGCTTTAATAGCGGTAGGAAGCCCTATACAATTTCTACAATGGAATTTAATACAGTTCAGTTCAATAAATTGTGTACATTGTTTCTGTTCAAAGTCACATTGTATATGCATCAACAAACTACTGTAACATATGTTAACACAATTTATGATGGGAAGAAGAAGTTAAAACTGTCACATGAGCGCAATACAAAAGGGCCAAATGCTTGCTATATTGGGGTACAAAAACCTCTTCCATTGTTGCCAGCAGATTCAAAACTTAAGAGCAAAGCAACATTGATGATACACAGGCCTTTGCATGCATTAGGACTGATTCACACAGGCATTTATGAGCATATGAAGTAGCACCACAGGAGACCTACTGATTGCTGCCACTTGCTGTCAGTTCCAGCTTGGACACTTGCTATAGCACATTTTTATATAGGCATGTGAACTATGAATCTGTGGTGTTATTGTATGAGCTCCTGAGTTGAGGAAAGTTGGAAGCTGTATCTAAGAGAGAGTGACATAGTCTCTGGTGAGTTCATATACACCATCCCATGTGTTGAGGTGTTTGAACAAATACGTTTTCCCAATAAGTCTGGCTAAGATGGGATGCAATTAGTGGAGGGAGGCGAAGTTTCCTAACTTCACCCAAGGCAAACATGTGGCTGCTGAGTCACCAGTGGGGAGGTGGGCCTATCACTCATTGCACTTCAGGTCTATTCTTAGCAAGTAAAACAGATCTGCATCCGAATGCTTGTGATTTCCTGCTGTCAGAAGTCTCCCTACCAGAGGCAGGGAAATATTAGTTGCAGGGTGTATGCGCAGTCCCAGATTACCAAATAGGCAAAGTAGGCACCGGCCTCTGGGCCCCCACTCCTTTTAGGGGGCCCAAGACAACGGGTCAAATTAATATTGATCTGATCTTGAAAGAAGATTACAATCAAGCTTTCTTAAATATTGTTTCCAAAAGATAGAAAACAAGCATTGGCATAGCCAATAGGTCTCGCCTTTGGGACCTTATAACTGTTTAGCCATGCAACAGTTGCATAACTAAACACTTATAAGGTCCCAAAAGCGAGACCTATTGGCTATGCCAATGCTTGTTTTAACTGTTGCAATCTATTGAAGCCTCACGGAGAACATCAAAGCGGCAGTGCGGCCGCGAAAGTGATCGCGATCGCGTTCAAACATCAAAGCGGCCGCGCGGCCGCGAAAGTGAGGTAATCGCAGTAAAGCGTAACGCGCGCGGCCGCGCACATGCACTGTAGCTCTAGGCTTGCCTGGTAGCACTTTTTGGAGCCCTCTCAAAATGTCTTGCCAGACCAGTGCATGCGTTGGGTCAGGCGAGACCTAAAAATGAATCAACTCAAAGAAACAAAAACTTTACATTAAAAACTCTATAGAGAAAATACTGTATTAATGTAATGCACCTATTAACAACTTGAAGTACATAAACCAGAGACATCATATTCACATAACAGTTTGTCTCTTAAAAGCCCATCTTCTGGTAGCTTGTAAAAGAAATCCAGTGCATTTGGTATTAGGAGATAATTTGCGAGGGGGACCCGGAATTACGACTGCCTAGGAGCCTCCACCGGGTTTAATCCGGCACTATGTATGAACCCGGTCATAGCCCTGAGCAGCGGCAGGAACATCTATTGTATCAGACAGTGCCCCTTTTCTCCACCCACTTGAAAAAAAAAAAAAATGTAAAGCTAGCAAAGATTTTCTGAAAAAATATGTAAGGTTGTAAGATGCTCACCTTTGCAAGATTGCACACCTCTCTCGATGTGTAACATATTACTATGGTCCACTTCATAACAGTAGCCTAGGGTTAAAGATGTGCAGTTGTTAAGCTAATATAGAATATCACAGCATAAAAGTGCAATGTTTGAGTTTTCAGTCTGGAAGACCTCCGGGCAGCAATTCTTCAAAAAAGTACAATAAGAAGTACAGAGGGAGATTGGGCTTGGGGTCGGCACACCTCAAGCCATTGGTTTCCTGTGTTTTTCATGGTTTGTCATTGCTTGTATGAGCTGTCCACTAAGGCCATGGCAATTCACAGATGTTTACTTTGTCCAGAGTGTGGCCCCATGAAGTTTTGGTTATGGGGCTTCAAATAGACCTTCGGTTAGATAGTAACATACAACACAGCTTGCAATTGCTTAAAATTGTTTCATTTTAGTTGCTGATTTATGGCCTTTTTTCTATGGGAAGTTCATGCTGTTTGGATGCCTTAGCCTGTCAAAAGGACACTGTGGTGTTCCCTTATTGCCATTGCATGTTCATTTGTTGTGCTGTCATGATAACATGGCGTTGGACTTACAGCTTTCCTGTTCACAAAGTAAAGGCATGCTGTCTGTCACCTAGGGCTTCTCAAAGAGGCAACACAAATGCTGCCTCATTGTTGAAAATATGTACAATGCTATGTAGAATATCTTGCTGTGCATGCATTTTAAGATCACAGCTTACAACAGAAGCTTCATTTTTGACTCTTTTAAAAAAAATAACATTCTCTTTTGAAGGTATGGCTTAACTCACCTAACACACTCTGTTAAGCAAAGACGCCTTACTCCTTCCTAGCTTCACTAATGTAGTCCGAGCTGTTGCTTCATTGTGGAGTTTTCTTTTTAGGGCAGCTTGGGTAAGACATAGTTGCCCAACTGTTGCCAAGTACCCCACCTAAAAAGTCAGATTTATTTCTTTAGGAAATGCTTGTTTTGAATGTGTCTTGTTGTACAAGAAGGATGGAGTTTGACTCTGAGAAAGGTGTGTATGATAGTGAAAACAGGGAGATGTACTCCAGATTACGCAAGTCACACAAGAGTAACTTTCCTTCACCTAGCACATTTCCACTTCCTCTTCCAAGGATACTTCTATGGGGGTTTGTGAGGCTCTCTGCCTACCTCCATTAAAAACAACCCTTCCCTTTCTTCAGTGATACTGCAGCTGTTACAGGGGTGCTGAGCAGCACTCAGCACCACTGTGCACTGATTTCACTCCACATGCCTGGGCTGCCAAGCAGTGCCCTGGCCCCTGTACACACACACATTCATCATCACTGACATCCTTCAGTCATTGGTACCCAGCACCTGTTTCCCATTAACAAGGAAATTTCAGCCAGGGGCTGGGCCCGGGCCAGCAGTTATTATTGCTTTCACTCCACTATCAAGGCGTGATTGATGAATACTAATGAGACATAAATTGAAAAAATTGGAAATATGTGCAATTGAGAGTCTTGATTTCTGGCACTCGCTCTGGGCTATTCATGAGAATTGAATCATTCATTCCCATTGTGTATCCCTCTCTTATTTGTATCTTGTCTTGCCTGGTCTCCATCAACAGCCCTCCCTGCAAGAGTCCCAAAGGTAAGAGAACTGCCAGAATGTTCAATAGTGTAAAAAATGGCCTGTTTCTTTTCTCTTTTCATTTCCTATTTGATATTAAGGTGTATTTTCAGATCAATATAGTGCAGAGCAGCATGGTGATGGTGAACACTCAACTACGAAGTGCACACTTGATGGTAAGGCCTCCAATAGACAAGTGTATAGTGTGACAGTGTGAGAGGTGGAAAGTAGGTCTGTGAACAGAAGTCAGCACAGGATGCAAGGGCCACTGGCAAGAGACAGTACGATGTGGGGGAGGCGAGTCGTGACCAGAAGTCAGTGTGGGGTGCGGAGGCGGAGCCAGGGTCTTGGCACTTTTCCAGTTCAAAAAGGCAGATGGGTGGATTGGGACTCTGTGTGAGCCCCATTTGTAGAAATTGCCAGAGAACATTGTAAAAATAAGATAGGAAAATCCACACAGGGAAGTCCACTTGAGACAAGGTTCAGATTGCAAACCATAAAAGTTTATTTAAAATTTAAAAATCATTACAGAAGGCAAAAGTCAGGTTAGTCAAATCAGTTAAAATATGCAGAAAGCAAAAAACATTGGCAGCAGTACCGAATATGGTCCAGCACAGGGAAACAAGGCACCAAAGAGCAAAATGTCATAAATTCTGCACAGCAGAAGCAGGAGGAGGTACTCATTAAAATGATCCTACGCGCAGCTTGGTAAAACAACATGGAGTCTTGTTGGAAATTAGGTTATTGTTCAGGGGGGTAAAACCCTACTCAAGCAGCAACCACAGTCTCTGTCAGGATGAGACACAAGCAAACCCCAAATTAACCTGTGCTTGACCGTCTTGGAGCTTAGCACAAACGCATTCAGACTTAACTTGTAGGCAATATGTAAAGATTTTATACAGTACTTCAAACAGTAATAACGTTAAAACACAACATAAGAAAAATCCCACACCAATTTAGAAAAATAGAGTACAATCTAGTGAATTATTTGAGACCAAAACGACAAACATCAAATCAGTTGAACCGGAGATATGCAATTTTAAAGATTAGGTGAAAGTAGTGCATAGAAGTAAAAAGTGGCAGATGTAGTTATCTGCTTGCCACGGACCGGAACAGAAGTTCAGGCTGACTGCAATGGAGCGCAGGCCGGCTACAGGGACCTAGTTAAGCCCCTGAAAAATGTACCTTAAACCCTGGTGCGCAGGCTGCTCAGCATCGCTTTGTGAGGTTTTGCGTAGTCTGGCATCGCTTACGAGGAGTAGCAAGGTCTGCTACATGAGATCCTGCATCGGATTGCATCGCACTGTGTTAATTCTGATGAAGTTGAGTGGTGAGACATTGCGAGGCTTTGCTTCAAGTTGAGTCAGTTTCGGTGCATTGACAGCTGGGCAGCGAGGCTTGGCAAGACTTTGCATCACTTGGCGTTGATTCTGTTGAGGCTACCAGCTCTGTGGTGAGGCTCTGCTGGGTGCCACATTGCTTGGTGTCACTTCTTATGAAGCTTGTAGTGAGGCATTGCAGGACTTTGCATCACTCTGCGGTAATTTTGGTGAAGACCACAGCTGGGCTCGCAAAGCACCTTGAGGATAATGAGAATCAAAAGGAGAGGGGGGAAAGGTACTGGAGCCAGTTCACTTCCCCTGGTATATATGTTTTATCAAAGTGAACTAGCTCTGGAGTTGGTGTTCCTAGCGTATGTTTGTTTTGGAAAGGAAACACATTATGTTTATAGTAAGGCCCTCGCTCAGCAACCTAGTTGGTGACATGCTTCATCCTCGGGCCCCACCCAAGGCACAGAGTGCACCTTGGGTTTTCTACGACACCTGGATACAGAGGAGCTGGTATTGTGCCATGAGAGTGCAGTGAAAGGAAGTGAGTGAATGTTAAAAAAGCTGTCCTAATGGACCCTGGAATAAAAAATGACTATTTTAATGAGTGGGCCCTTGGCAGGTATAAAAACGAGAGTCGGATATATAAGGAGATCTTAAGGTAACTCCAATATCCTAGTTGGTCAACATGTTTCAGCCATGCTCTCTTAGTGGAATGGCTTTCTTCAGGACCTATGTGTAGTGCAAAGTGAGTGGTCTAAAAATGTGTTATTAAAAGACCATATATGTGACACACGCGCTAAGGTGTAATATGTGGTAGAGGAGAATTTCCTCTAATGGCGCTTTCCTGTGGGGAAGAAAAAGACAAACAAACATACAGAGAAACATGCAACATACTGGTATAGTTGTTTCAGGAGCGGAGTGTCCGTGCTCTTATGCGGTCAAAGGCACAGTGAGAACGGGGTGTGGCGTAATTAATTATAATGGACGCCTCGTGGTACCGAGTGGTAATCAAGATGTGCGTATCGTGGTGCATCGTGTAACTTAAAAACGAAAAAAGTAAAGTATCTTACTCAGACAATATCCGGAAAGTGCCCCATGAGTTCCATGTGGGGGTCCGACCTGTAGTCACACTCTATGTGACAAAAATTAAAAGAGGAGACAAGAGCGATTTAAAATTTACCTGCATGCTTGGCTATGGGAGAATGCCAGCAGCAGGGTGGAGAGGCAGTGTTAAAGCATACTCCCTTTAGGATGTTCCCACTTACTTCATCAAGGTCTAGGACCCTTCTCGATACCTGCTTCAGCCACCATGGAGCTTAGTGGTAGAATGAGTGGAGCTGGGCGGTGGTTTAAATACTCTGCTGGTTCCAACAGGTGTCAGAGAGTTCGGTTAATTGGGAACCGCTGTGACTGGTTCAATGGGTTTCAGGTGCTGGTTAATGCTGTCTTATGATGAGTCTGCAGTAGAGAATAGGCATAGAGAAAAGACACGCACCTGTGGGAGTGTAGACCTAGAGAAAAGCCACGCGAAGGTACTTCCTTTGGTGATCGCGGTCCTTCCAGCGTTGTCTATTTGAAGGCGCCCTACACCGCTCGTGTGAGCTCATGGAGCGATAACGATTAAATTCTAAAGTTCTTAAGATATACAAGTGGTATATTTTTCTACTCCCATAACAGGGAACAAAGGACATTGTTTGTGACTATCAGGCATATGTACATTTATTCTATCACCCATTGAGGTGTAACAAGGATCGGTTTTTTGGTCCTGAGGAAGAAAGCCAAGCGGATGGCTTCTGAAACATGTCGGCCTTGTAGGAGGTGACTCATTATAGTACACCATCTACACCTCCCCACTTTTACTATTCTCAGCCAGGGAAGACAATAAAGTATTTTCGTTCCACTGGCCAGAGAATTTTTAACCATCTCACATTTTCTTTTTACGATCCCACGCACTACACATACTCACCAATCACTGAATAAAGTGCTCCTGCATCTACGTAAATCATAGCAGGCCCCGTCCCATAGAGGGGCGGGAAGACCCCAATGATGAAGCATGACACTGAATCAGGTTTCAGTGTGTGAGGGGTATTTTACAATTTTTTGAAACATTGCCCTTCCAACAAATTGAGAGAAGGAGCTCTGATCCTTTTGCACCATTTTTCACGTATGACTAAACACTTTAAATAAAAATTGCAGCACACACATGGGTGCATATATATTCACATAATACAAGGTAAAATCCCTATGTTGGATAACATTATCAAGAGGAGGACGATTCTACCTTTTTCCTCTTCACTCCCTCCTTTGATTTTTTGATTAATAATAATTAATAGCTACAAAACGCAGCTGCACATGACTTGCTCATTCTGCAGTATTGGAACCACACATTGATAGATCTTACCCAATTCAATTGGCTCTCTGGAAAACAACAATGTAATGAAAACTATTTTGTACAGTACACAAAGTTTTGAACAGTCAAGACCTTTTTTTTTTATTTACTCCCAGCCTCATCAGCAGTATGGCTTGTCCCAGGTGTGTTTCCTTTCCATCCTTCTACTAATGATGATGCTCAGATCAAGCAATGGATTCGAAAGTGAGACTATGAAATGGACAAATTGCGGGGGCACTTGTCCCATAGGTGAAGCTGATCAATGTCATTCTGGTTGTGCCAGGGCCAAACTGCGGAACCGAAAGAAGCCCTGGCAAAAATGCTCAAACCAGCCCCTCTCCCTTTGTCTTCTGGTGTTATTACTCTCTTTCCATCCATCCATCCATCCATCCATCCATCCATCTCTCCTTCTTTCCACTCTCTCTTCTCCCTCTCTGATTGCTTTCTCCCTAACTTCTCACTCCCTTTCTTACTCTCTTTCTTGAAGCCTCCCTGTGCCAGCCGCATTAACATCAGGAGGCTGGGGAAAGTGACATACAGGCACCTGGAGTGCCCATAGGTTTCAAAACTGGCCTCAAGCCCAACGGGGAAATGCCCAGTGGAATGAAAGGCCTGTCCCGTCCTGCTTGAGGTGAAGTGTGGTTGGATCCATGGACTTGTTTTGCTTTGAAAAAAGGTGGGTGTGTTATGACTTTGGACGGACTGGACCCCACTGGTATGTGGTTTCATGCTTGATGATGTGGTGATGTTGAACCTTTAGGATTGCATGAACTCACTGTAGGAATGTGTGATGTCATTGTGGAAATTCCACCAGAGTCAACTGTGAGCTTGATATTGGGAGAGCAAAGACCAACACAGCTCCAGTTGGTGTCCTCCACTTTTAATTTAAACCTGTAATTTAGCTGTTCTTAAGAAATAAACCATATTGAATTTTCAGATCTAAGAAGACATTGTTCTTTTGAATATTCTGCTTGTGTTTTTTCTTTTTCTTCATTCTCTTTTATTTTCTCCTCCTCTCCTCTTGCTTCTCTGTCTTCCTTCCCTTCTCCTACTCTTCCATCATCTCCCCTTCCTTGTCTCCGTACTTCTTAATCTCCACTCCCACCTGCTAATTTTTTTAGTTTTCCCACTGCTTATCACACTCCACCCTACACTATTTAAAATACAGATTTTTCTGAATGCACAGTCTTGCTATCAAAGTGGATGTAGCTACAGGTCACGTGTATTTTTGTGGGATTTTTTACAATATATATTTATTCATTTGCATTGTAAAAAATACAGTACAAAAACCAATGCAAAACAGCCCAGCATAACTTGGATGGTGGGAACAATACCAGATGAGGGGTCATAGCGGACAGAAGCCCCAGGCAAGCGGTAGCAATAAAGGTGCAAGCACCAAAATCATGATGGCACTAAGTCCTGTCCAGACAATCGGTTCACACTTGTTCACATCCTACCCGGTGCAGCAGAATCTGCACCATACCGGGTAATTAGGGGTGAGGGAAGAGGTGAAGGAAACCTGAAAAAGCAGAGGGGAGTGAGAAGGGAACCAGTGGAGTCGGAACATATACGAAACCCAACCTGAGTGTGACCATAAACAGGTCCATAAACAGAATTCTGGGCTATCCCCACAATCCTTGACTCCACTACGTGGTAGTGTTAAATGGTAGCGGCAATTTCAGTCGATAACCCTTCAAGTATTGCCCGGCGGTAATCGCCTCTCATACCATTCGATAATTTACCAATGAAAGAGGCAGGCGCCGGAGACTGGAAGGCAGGAAACAAAGTTTTTATTCCGTCGGAGCAGAACACATCAGATCAGACAGCAAGGTATCGTCACGAGGTGCTCTAACTGCATCTTTGAGACCTGGTCTCTTATACACACGTTTATGACTTTATTGCAGGGTTATTGTACATGGCACATTCTTGAGATTACTTTGATGTATAAAAGAACGTCTTCGGAATCCCCACTTCGAACTCGTTCCCACACATATCTACAGTGGAAGTCCCCACCCCATCTACAGTAGGAGATGGCTATCACGCAGCTGGACATTCCGCCAATTCCCGGGGATGTGTGCAACCGGCCGGGTCTCAGGGGGTAGGGGCTTTGATCCACTGTAATCCCTTTGATGTGGGGTGTTTCCCTTACAGTAGGGGCAATAAACTGCATCCGCAGGGCTAGGTGATGGCCTGGGATCGGTTCGGACAATGGGGCGCAGAGGAAGGGGGTTATCAAAGAGAGGCATGACCATGTATGGGATGTCGGTCAGGCGTGGGATGTGGTTTCATGGCAGGGTCGCGCAGAATGAGGGGGTTTATGGCCCGTGTATGAGAGAGCGGGGGTGGCTGGCGCGCGGGGGATGCTCGCAGCGCCAGGGGAACGCGTTGGCGATCGAGAATGAGCGGGGAGAGAGTGGGGTGCCTAAAATGGCGGCCGTGCGTTCGCTGTGCGTGGCGCTGGGGAGAGGCAAGATGGCGCAGATAATGTTCAGTTACAAGCTAAATTTCCACAGTCCTCCCTTTTAACATATCTCGCCAGCTTGTCTAGTTCGGATCTATCCCCATAATACTACGAATTTCCACCTCATACAGAGCTTTCATTCGCTCCGTTTCAAAGTTCAAAGTCTTAGGGCAGATGCAGTTCATAAAAAGCGAACATAAAGGTGGCAGACACTGAATCCCCAAGCAACATCCACATAGTATCACAATCGGTATTAGGATAAATGAAAACAGCCTCCATCCCCAACTTTTAATAGTGTCCCAAAACCAACTCCCCAGTGACCATTCTTCTTGCTCTTGATGGACCTCTGCGGATAGTCTGTGGAGGTGTTCAATTGCTTTGTAGACTGAGGGTGAGTTATCCGGTACGTAGGTACAACAGCTGGACCCAATGATGCGGCATGCTCCTCCACGATCAGCCAGAACCACATCTAGAACGAGGCGGTTCTGAAGAGCCACTAGGCGGACGGCCTGGAGCTCGGCGGTGTTGTTGGCGAGGATGCCGGCCGTAATGTTCATCGCCGTTTCGACTGCCTGGGTTAAGTGGCGGATGGCACGGCTGTTTGCCATTGGACCCCAGAGTGGAACAAGACCTTTTACTGCGTCCATGAACTGCGCTCCGGCGGAGTCGGCTTGCACAATGTCTTTGGCACGTTTCTGTCGGTGATGGTTTGCTGGAGCCACATATGTCGGAGGAAGGACAAAGGCGATGTAGCAGGTGCCTCCCCAACCTTTCGGAAGCCAGGTGTAGGCCTTAGTACCACAGACGAAGTACATATTCGGGGAGGCAACAAAGGAAGGTGGATCAACTGAGTCCAATGTTCGGGTGATGAGGCAGGAGCTGTGGCCCACCAGCTGCGCCCCCAAGCCTTCGAGGCACACAAATCCAGTGATGTTGACGACGGATAGGGCCACTGTCAGGGTGGCGGCCGTTCGTTTCCGGAGGTAAGAGAAGGTGGGTCTGGCTGGGTTGTTGAACACTTGCATTTCAACTCGTTCTTTGGCAGGGATGTCCATGTGAAAGGAAGTGTTCGATCTCAGAGGACAGAAGGGGGCAGAAGTTCTTCCAGTTTTGTTCAGCCAGAACCCATGGTAAAAGTGTGACATGGTTCTGCCGGAAGTGGCATTGTCCTTGTAGCTTTCCTGCAGGAGGATTAACCAGGCGAGGCAGGAGCCATGGACAGAAAAAGGTGAAGGGATGAAAGGGATAGAGTGTCCAGTGGCATGTGGTAGCAATCCACAGATCCAGCAATTAGTGGCGTTGGCAGCAAGATTGTGTTGGTGGAGCAACTGCACAAAAGAGTTATTCCAGAACTCCTTACGCCTCTCTCGATATTTGGGGTGAAAGTGAGATCAGATGGTGTTCTTTCATGGTGGTAGGTTGAACGGTGGTCAGCAATGTCTTATGAGCGGGTGTGCTCTCCTCCATGATCCAGAAGGTGACCACGAGGAGAAGGCAAAAGAGAAGGGTAATGAAAAGTGCAATAGTCTTTGAGCTGTGCATTCGGTCAGTCTTTGGGTTTTTGTAGTGGATCTTCGGACGTCCGGTTGCTTCCATCATCTTCATGTCGGGCGCTTCCATCACCTTCAAGAGACTCGGTAGCGGGCAGAACCACAGACTTTGTTTAGTTTCTCTCCTGGTGGCCTTTGAGGTGACTAGGCTACCGCTCTGAGATTTCCACTTAGCCTGTGGTCTGTTTAGCCGAAGTTCTCTCCTTTCGTCGCAAGTTATACCCTTCCTTGGATGGCACGGTAGGATCGGGATATTTTACTAACTCAAGTGTCTCTGTATCTGGGCAGCGGCTCAGGGATGGTCGGTCTTTTTCCAGAAGTTCTTCTTGGGCGGTGATGTTGTCCGTGGTTGTCAGGGTCGGTGATACCTTCTTGCAGTGGTGTGCATGCAGCCAATTGCGTTTCCCCTCCACTCGAAGAGCTGTTCGGGTGGTGATCAGGACTTGCAGGGGGCCCGTCCACCGGGGCTCCAGACTCTTGGTGCGCTGGAAGTTACGCACTAAGACGAAGTCACCGGGTTGGATGTCGTGTCCGGGGCCCCTGGAAACATCGGGAATGGCGTGCAGCACCTGCTGATGGATAACAGACAACGTTTTAGTTAGGTTATACAAATAGTCAGACATGAGGACGTCCGGGACGTCGTGGATGGATGTTGGCTTTGGAGCAGCCCAAAGGTTCATGGGCCGCCCGAAGACGACCTCGTAGGGGGTTAAGTGGTGTTTAGTGGGGGTGGAACGCATTGATAGCAATGCTAGCGGGAGAGCGTCTGGCCATCTCAGTCCTGTGGTGGCGACTATTTTTGCTATCTTAAGCTTCAATGTGGCATTGTGTCGCTCAACCAAGCCTGCAGATTGGGGATGGAAGACCGCATGGAATTTCTGTTTTACACCCAACCCTTTTAAGATGAGTTGGATAACTTCGGCTACGAAGTGGGGGCCGTTGTCGCTCCACAAAATTCGACAAAGGCCGTATCGGGGGAAGAATTCCTTCAGTAGTACTTTTGCGGTAGTCATAGCGGTGTTGTCATGGGTTGGGTAGGCTTCCACCCACTTGCTGAAGGCACACACAACGACAAGTACGTACTTCAAACCTTGGCACCTTTCTAACTGGACATAGTCCATTTGTAGGACTTCAAAGGGGTGATTGGGGACTCCAAACCCTCCCCGGGGTACAGCAGTTCCTTTCCCAGGGTTGTGTTGGAGGCATACTAGGCATTGTTGGACCAGACGTTTGGCTGAGTCTGGGATTTTGTCGTTGTGCCAGACTTTGGAGATGAGTTCGATCATGGGGGCAGACCCTATGTGTGCGGGGGAGTGTGCCATGGTCAGCATGGGGATCAAGTATGAGTCTGGTAGCAACCATTTGTTCAAGTCTTTAGTTCGCCAGCAACCGTCATCGTCCTTCAATCCCACCCGGGCCCATTCAGTTAATTCGTGTGGTGTGCTGGCTAGTTGGATATCCCTAATCGTTTCCCTAGCATCCTTCCATTTCTCAGTTTGTGACCTGGTCACGTACATACGGGTCGTGGACCTATTCTCGGCTGTGGTTCGGGCAGTAATGTCAGCTAGTGCATTTCCCTGTCCTATAATGTCTGTCACCTTCTTGTGTGCCTGGCATTTGATCACAGCTAACCGTGTGGGGAGGAGGACTGCTTCGGTCAGGGCAGAGACTAGGTCTCCATGCAGGATGGGTGTGCCATGAGAAGTCAAGAATCCCCTCTCTTTCCATAAGAGCCCAAAGTGGTGAACTACCCCGAAGGCGTACTGACTGTCTGTGTAAATGTTTGCGGTTGTCCCTGCTGCCAGGATGCAGGCTCGTGTGAGAGCAATTAGTTCCGCCGCCTGTGCGGATCGCTGTGTGATGCGGGCTGTCTCAACAACTGTTCGGGCTGTGGTGACTGCATAGGCAGCTGAGGTGGTGCCATCGGGGAGCTTGATGCATGAGCCATCCACCCACAGTTCTCCGTCAGGGTCCGGGAAGGCAGTATCCCGGAGGTCAACCCTACTCTTGGTTTGTTCGCCGGTGAGGGTCACGCAGTCATGTATAGGGTACGCATTGGGGTCAGCGTCAGGGAGAGGCAGTAGAGTAGCTGGATTCAGAGTGGTGCATCGTTTCAATGTGATGTGGGGTGCAAGCAGAGTCAGTTCGTAACCAGTCAGTCGTGCGCTAGTCAGGTGTTGAGTCTTGGTTTGGTTCAGGAGGGTGTCAACCGCATGGGGTACCAATACTGTGAGGGGGTTCGAGAGCACGATCCCCTCGCTTTGCCGGATAGAGACAGCAGCGGCGGCTACTGCTCGAAGGCAGGCGGGCAAAGCTCTGGCTACAGGGTCAAGAGTGGCAGAGAAGTAGGCACAAGGGCGTTGTTTAGGGCCTATGGACTGGGTTAGGACAGACAACGCACATCCCTCCCTTTCGTGGGTGTAGAGGGAGAAAGGTTTAGTGTAGTCTGGGGTTCCTAGGACTGGGGCCGAGCAGAGGGCGTCTCGTAATTCTTTGAAGGAGGATTGACATTCGGGTGTCCAGGGGAGGGGGAAGGGGACATCTTTAGCCAGCAGGGAAAGCAGAGGTTTTATGATAAGACTGAAATTTGGCAACCATTGTCGACAAAAGGAGGTGAGGCCTACTAGGGACCGTACTTGCTTCTGAGTCTTGGGAACAGGGGTTTCTAGGATGGTCTGAATTCGGTCAGGGGTAAGTTTTCTCCCGTCTTTGGATAGTAGGTGGCCTAGATATCTTACTTGTGGTTGGCAGAATTGCAATTTCTTCCTGGAGACCTTGTGACCGTTCTCCGCGAGGAAGCGGAGGAGGTGAATGGTGGCTGTGACGGCAAGTGGAGTGGTGTCGGCCGCCAAAAGAATGTCATCGACGTACTGTATCAACACCACTCCATCGGGTAGTTGGACTGCATCTAGTTGCCTCTTGAGGGCTTGGCTATAAATACTGGGACTCTCAGTGTAGCCTTGGGGTGCCCTGCAGAATCTGTACAAACGGGCTTTTAAAGTGAAGCCGAACAGGTAGCGGCTGTCTGGGTGGATGGGGATGGAAAAGAATGCGTTCTTGAGATCAATAACAGTAAAGGTGGTGGCAGTGGATGGAATCAGGGTGAGGATGGTGGTGATGTCTGAGACCACGGGGTACTGAGGTATGACTACTTTGTTAACCTCTCGCAAGTCAACAATGAAACGGTAGGCTTTCTCATCTCCCTCGCCTTGCTTCTTTACAATGGGTAGGATAGGGCTGTTGCAAACATTACTGACTACTTCTTCTACCACTCCTGCATCGACTAGGGACTCGATGATTTCCACCAATGCCTTCTCGCCTTCGGGCAATATCCGATACTGTGGAAGCTTTGGGAGTACTGCGTCCGGTCGGACGGTTATGTGTACCGGGTCGATCACCATGCGCCCTACATCTGAGTCGGTTTTAGCCCATAGATGTGAAGGTAATGTGTCGAGTAGGGACATGTCAGCATCGGTTATAGAGAGCATACGCCGTGTGTGACAGGGTCTGGACAGATCTGGGTTATCGTGCAGGATGACTCGAACTCCGTCTGGGGAGCATCTGATGGTAGCTCGAAAATGTTTTAGCAAATCAAGTCCCATAATAGCATCGGGGGTGTTGGAGGAGAGCAGAAAGGTCGTGTCAGTGGTGTTATCTTCTAAGTCAAAGGAGATTGGTGCTGATCAGGGGTTAGTGGAGGGCGTTCCATCGAAGCCTATTGAGGTTACATGTGAGCCAGACAAGGGTGCCCTAGGAATCAGTCGTTTAGATAACGCACTACGCGTCGCCCCAGTGTCTACCAGGAATGGAGATTTTGTGCCCAAGACCTTAGCAGTGACGTAAGGACCTTGCTGGTCAACACGGAGTTCGACTGGATCCCTCCCTTGCCCCTGGCGGTCCTATGCGAAGTCATGGGTGCTTTCATAGTCGGACTGTTGACACTGGTTTTGTCGGGGGCGATCAAAGGTGTTTGGTCTGCCTGGCCTGTCGTTGATGGCGTCGTTCGTGTATCCTCGTCCCTGACCTCTATTTCTGGGGTCATATGCTGTGTCTCTGGGGTCCCTATTTTTGTTCAATTCCAGAAGGACCGGGCACTGGGATTTCCAGTGTCCGAACCCTCTACAGAACGCACATTGATTCCCATCTAAGTCTCTCCGTCCGTTGTAGGGTGCAGGTGTATGGTCTCTAGGGGGTAGCTTTCTAGGGGCGGTTGGTTGGTAATTCCCTTTCGGGGGTTCTCTTCCTATGGTCACCCCTTGCAACTGTGCTATCATTACCCTCTCCTTCAGTTCCTTTTTCTTCCTTTCTGACGCCCTATCGTTCTCGTTCTTTTGGTTTTCGTAGTATTGGGCCATCTGGAGGATAGCTGCGGGTTTGGAGGCTGCCCAACTACTCTCGCTGGTCTGCAGCTTCTGGGAAACTTCTTGTGACAGACCCTTCACATAATTCTGGACAAAGAGGTGATGTCCGGTTGCAGTGGTCATGTCCTGGCCACTATAATCGGAAAACACAGTCTCGAACCGAGAGAAGTATTCAGACACATCCTCCTGGGGTTTCTGGCGACAAGCCGTCACTATCGACCAATCTACCTTTCTTTCTGGGATTAGAGTCTTCAACTTCTGTACAATCTTGTCTGGGAGCTCCAATATGGCTTTCGGGGGTTTCTGTCCTGGTTCTCGCTGTTTATCTATGGTATCGAGTTGTACCCAGGTATATCCGAACGGCTCAGCGTGGTCAACTTTCCGGATTTGTTTCCACACATCAGCCGGCAGACATAATCCGAAGAACAAGTCGATATCTGCTAAAGTCATTATTGTTGAGCCTAAGGCTGTACCTAGTTCGGTGTAGAAGGCAGTCGGGTTCTTTCTTAAGTCGGGTAGAGTTTTTCTAAAGGTCAAAATATCTTGTCGGTCCCATGGCTGATAGACCCAATACAACCCTCCCCTTCGCATCTTGGTGGTTGATGTCGTCATGTGTTCCCTGACCTCGTGGGGGGACCCAGTAGGGGGCGGCCTCTTTGATGGGCATCATGGTATCAGTCCTTCCTTCCTGGGGCTTAGTCGCTATGGGGGTTTCTGTTTTGGTTGTCTGCCTGTGTTCTTTAAGGTGTCGATAGACCTCGAGTGTACGAGTGAAGAGGTTCGTCACATCGCCCTCTCCTTCTTCCCCAATGCCTACCTTCCTATATAGGGCCGCTAAGCCTTCGGGACCTTTATCGCGGTACCTATCCTCATATGCATTCAGGGCGTGGTAACAAAGTCGTATGACAAAGTGTCGTCTGCGGCTGTCGGCATACGAGTTATACACATCTGTTATATACTCCTCACTTTCCTTTCGCTCCACCAGTGTCCCTACTATCTTGTCGATTCCTGCTCGTTCATCCTTTGTTAGTCGATTCATTCTGGTGGAATCTTTCTTTCTTATCTCAGGGTCATCCAACGTCATTGCCGACGTTGTGTTCAGTACAAGAGGCTCAGCCGGCGCGGAGGCCGTGAGGACCGAGGCCCCTGTACTGCTTTCGCTCGTGTTTGGGGGTTGTGGGTGTTGCACTACCGATTGGGAGGGTGCGTATGGAGGGGGCATGTAAATGATTGGGGGACCTAATAGTAATTCGTCATTCGTTCGTTGCTTAGAGGACAACTCAGGGTAGAGCATAGAGGGGGTCCTAACAGCGTACTGGCCTGAGGTTTCGGGCTCCTGTCTTAGTTTAGTTTCCCTTCTCTCCTTTATTTCTTCTTCTAACTTTCTAGCGGCAAGGTGAGCTGCCTTTCGTAATTCCTTTTCTGCCTTTACTTCTTCCCTCTTTTTCCGTTGCGTTGCTTCTTTGCGCCACATGCCGATACTGTCAAGCATAGTAGGCGTCGTCTTATTGCTACGCAGAGCCATTTCTAGCACTTCTATCTTATGGTCGTCGAAGGATCCCATCAGTGGCCACTGACTCTCGGGGTCCTTCCTTGTATATTTATGCCATAGCTTGCTATAAGCTACGGCGACTAGTCCCTATTTAGTGAACATGTCCTTATTAGGGGTGCCTTCCAGTGGAGCCGGATGGTCCACCTCTAATAAGCGGTCCGGGCAGAACCAACTACCAATCAGTGGGGAGAAGATAGGCATGACGGGTTAGAAACGGGGACAAAAGTCAGCACTACCTATCTTTTCACTGCTTGCAAAGACTAGACAGAATATCTCTATTCCTCGTTATTTGTAAGCAGAGAATACCTCCAAAGAACCAATATCGAACAACTAGTGTTCGGACAATCAATCAATCAATCAATGGGGAGATAAAGATAGGCACGACGGGTTTCAACGGGGACAAAAGTCTGCGTTACCTACCCTTCACTATTTGCAAAGACTAGACAGAATATTTCTATTCTACGTTATTTGCAAACAGAGAATATCTCAAAGAGCACTATTCTTCAAAACAATCAATGTTCGGACAATCAATCAGTGGGGAGATAAAGATAGGCACGACGGGTTTCAACGGGGACAAAAGTCTGCGTTACCTACCCTTCACTATCTGCAAAGGGAGAGAGAGAGTTTCTACTCCTCCCCGTTTGTAGACAGCGAATATCTCAAAGAGAACAATCAATGAGCAATACTAGTATTTCAAAACAATCAATCAATTATTTCGCAATTTGTTGTGTTTCACGACCTTACCCGGACCGCGTGGACAGTTTCTCGTCTTCCGCCTCCAGCGCCCGATCGTCCTCTACTCTCCGTATTTGCCGCGGCACTCCTGATGGTTCCCAGTCAGGACCGTAGATCACTCGAGAGAGGTCTGCTCGGAACCAGTGAAGTTCGGATGATCGGCTGCCAGACGAGGGTCTATCGGGCAGGAGCTCTCCCGATCGTTGCAGTCGTTCACTCTGTCGTCAGGACCTCTCCCACTGGATCCACGTGTCGCTGATGGGCCCCACGCTTGGGACGCCAATTGTTAAATGGTAGCGGCAATTTCAGTCGATAACCCTTCAAGTATTGCCCGGCGGTAATCGCCTCTCATACCATTCGATAATTTACCAATGAAAGAGGCAGGCGCCGGAGACTGGAAGGCAGGAAACAAAGTTTTTATTCCGTCGGAGCAGAACACATCAGATCAGACAGCAAGGTATCGTCACGAGGTGCTCTAACTGCATCTTTGAGACCTGGTCTCTTATACACACGTTTATGACTTTATTGCAGTGTTATTGTACATGGCACATTCTTGAGATTACTTTGATGTATAAAAGAACGTCTTCGGAATCCCCACTTCGAACTCGTTCCCACACATATCTACAGTGGAAGTCCCCACCCCATCTACAGTAGGAGATGGCTATCACGCAGCTGGACATTCCACCAATTCCCGGGGATGTGTGCAACCGGCCGGGTCTCAGGGGGTAGGGGCTTTGATCCACTGTAATCCCTTTGATGTGGGGTGTTTCCCTTACAGTAGGGGCAATAAACTGCATCCGCAGGGCTAGGTGATGGCCTGGGATCGGTTCGGACAATGGGGCGCAGAGGAAGGGGGTTATCAAAGAGAGGCATGACCATGTATGGGATGTCGGTCAGGCGTGGGATGTGGTTTCATGGCAGGGTCGCGCAGAATGAGGGGGTTTATGGCCCGTGTATGAGAGAGCGGGGGTGGCCGGCGTGCGGGGGATGCTCGCAGCGCCAGGGGAACGCGTTGGCGATCGAGAATGAGCGGGGAGAGAGTGGGGTGCCTAAAATGGCGGCCGTGCGTTCGCTGTGCGTGGCGCTGGGGAGAGGCAAGATGGCGCAGATAATGTTCAGTTACAAGCTAAATTTCCACAGTAGCATTTATTACTTGGAGTGCAATATACATCTGCTACAGGCATTGTGGACAAAAATTATAGACACTTAAGAACATCACTAAACAAGATGTATCTGCCAACATACCATATAATCTTATGCACGATACCGGGCCTCAGGTGATCCTGGCGGTAGAGTCACCTACCCTGCTCTCCTGTCCCATCCTGAAGGACTTGACCAAGTGTCGTAAGCTTAGCCGCTGCAGTCTCCGTGGGCCTCAGGATGGAAGAGCGCAGTTGTCAGGGACGGCCAGCTACCGTCAAGGGTCACATCTGGTTCTTTAAACCATTGAAACCGAATGAAAGACAAATTATTGGCCACCTTTTCATACAGTACCAGGCACGGGGCTCCGGTTTCTTGCAGTTTGGATGGCTTCCATCCCATAGCAGCATCTCGCTTTGCAATTCAAGGCATCCCCTGTGTCATACATGCTGTGTGAAGCTGACTTTGTATTTCAGGGATGACCGGAGCCAATTCAAAGTAACTATGTAAATTAAAGCCCAGCTTTTGAGATGTCATTTTTACCCTTTATCTGGTATTTTTACCACATTTGATATCATCTTGTTTCATTTTCATCTGTTCTTCCTGGTGACTGCATCTCTCCCCGTCACTGTGCTGTACAAATTGCCTACTAGTTCCCTTCCTCCCTTGGTTGGTGTTGTTGCATAGTAGTCTTTAATAGCATTGGATTGCACTATTTTCCACCAATGGTACTTCTGCCAGAAGCAGAAGATGAGACTTTAGAGTCTTCTTTTCTTTCAATAACTATCTCTCCCTGTATTTACATCATGTCATCCCATACTCTGGATGGGCTGGAGCCCACTGGCCATCTCCATAAAGTATCGGGTCTGGAACGAGGGGGCAAGTTTAGAAGTGGGTGTGACTATGATATGATATCTTTCCCTTTGTTACCCACTCTTTAAAGGCCCCTACTAGCGACTGCTCCTGATCGATTGGACCCAACAAAGACGTACTGATTAGCTGCATTGTAGGTTTTTACACTCAGCAGATTAAAAATTTGCCACAGGAAGTGACGTTCTCACAGTGCCAGATTGTGGAGTCCAGAAATGTACCATTATTCGAGTTTACGAAAGTTCAGACTAAATTTGGAGAAAATACTGAGCTACCTGAAATCTTACGATGGGATTGGATTGGTTCATTGCATAGAGTTTCACATGATTCACATCCAAATCCATGCAGCATTCATTTTCTTTTACATTGCAAGGAAGCATTCACCCCCACCCCCTCTAGGCAGTGCTGAAGTTAGTTTATGCTATGTTCTGTGGGGGAGGACAGGCAACACAGGGCACTGCAACATGTATTTCCATTTTCATGATCACAGTGGAAGTGGGGAGACCCCCACAGGGCACTGCAACATTTATTTCCATTTTCATGATCACAGTGGGGGTGGGTACATCCCCACAGGGCAGTGCAGCATTTAAATAAAATCCCTTGAGCACAGGCTCCCTCTTTAGATATAGTTGAAAAGTACCCTCCAGTAGAAAGATAGCAAATTTCTATTTGTTATCTGTAACCAGGTTCTCCGGCAGGCCCGGGAGGCTGTATCGAGGACAGCAAGAAATGAGCAATGGAGGGGAAAATGCTAAAGAAAGTTTTATGCATTTCAAACTGTACGTAGATAAAAGGACTTCTTTCTGCCTCCAGGTTTGTAAGTGCTACAGGCAGGATCCAATTGCCACTGTGCCTGCCCCATACTGCAGATGCAGGCGCAGAGGCAAGGAAGTGCACTTACTGTGCACCATGTTGAAGTGGTGCACAATCAATGGGCTGTTCAAGGACAACCCTTGAAAAGAGGAAATGGGGTCCCATGGACCACCCCAGACATACTCCTGCAAGCGTGTGTAGTCACTCACTGCACCCGCCTGTAGAGGGATCACTGTCCCAATTTGAAAAACAGGCTGGCTGCCAACTGCACAGTGAAAGGTGGACTTGAGGTTTCAACAACCAATCTGCCTTTCACTAATGCCAGGCCCCTAGGGCAGGCACTAGTTTGCGGCTGTACTGGGGCCAGCATATTCATACAATAGACACACTGAACTGGTCTGTACTAGGCCTGGGCGAAATTTACACTATTACAAACAAGTCCTGGGCACTCGTTTAAGATTTAAAAGACATTTACAATTTGGAAGTTCAAAAAGTAGGTCAACACCGGTAGTTCCGTGAATGTTGTTTTAATGCAAGTAGAATTCGTCAAAGCAAAAGCGCCAGCAGACACGTGTTTCGTCAACAGGTAGTTACCTGTGACTCTTCAGGGCGAGATGTCGGCGAAAATTCCAAAAAGAGTCGAAGGGTAGATGTTGGGTATCAAAAGTCAATTCAAAAGTACAAGAGTCACACGGGCGAGTGCGTCCGTGTAACGGTGGAGCCTGGTAGAGGCGGGTCCAGCTCGTAAGTGTCTTGCTGCCGAAATGCAGGAGGATTTCGACCCTTTTTGGAATGTTCGCCGACATCTCGCCCTGAAGAGTCACAGGTAACTACCTGTTGACGAAACACGTGTCGGCTGGCGCTTTTGCTTTGACGAATTCTACTTGCATTAAAACAACATTCACGGAACTACCGGTGTGGACCTACTTTTTGAACTTCCAAATTGTAAATGTCTTTTAAATCTTAAACGTGTGCCCAGGACTTGTTTGTAATTGTTTTGGTATGGGTCTCTAACCCACACCTTATACAGGGGTTTTGGGTCTTCCCCTGACCCGGCTGCGCCGTGAAGCTATTGTTCCTCATTTCTTTCGCTTTACCTTACCGTTTACCTGCCTAAGCGCCAATTTTCCTTTTTTCCAAAACCCTTCGCAGAGATTTCGAAATTGACACTATGTCAGTGTAATTTGGGTTATTTGGCTTTATGCGTGTTACCAGTGAGTAACTTGAGGTGGTGGTTTCCAGTGCTCAGCACTGGCACTTAGTTGTGAACACTGGCATGATAGTCTAATCAAAATAATGCCAGCGATGCACACCGCATAGAGGAATGCAAAAATATGAATGTGATATGATGAATGTTAAACTAATTTAGTTGATAGTGTGTGCTACACAGCATTTGTGGGCTGCCCGTCCCAAATCTGAAATTGGTATAAAAGTGAATCAAGCAGCAAAGTTGCCTGAGATAACTGTGTGCACTACTTGAGCAATGTTTTAACGCTTTTGCAGTAATATTAGCTGTAAATATAGCAATGATAGACAATGTTCATACAGAAAAATAGTGTAGTCAAAAATGTATGGCCAAGAATATTTTCATTGTTTCACAGGAACAAAACAAATTTCAAAACAATTTCAATCGATTTACACCATATATTCTAGTACACTTGCTACATGGCACAAAAACATAGAAATGAAGCCCAGTCTTCTAATTTCGTGTTCCACTTGTTTATCATTGTGATAATTACAGCTAATATTGCTGCAAACGTGTTCAAACATTACTCAGGCAGTGCACACAGTCATCTCAGGCCACTTTGCTGCTTGCTTCACTTTTATACTGATGATAGTCTGCCACATGGTGAAGCTGTTTGAATAATTTAGAGATGAGCACAATAACAGTTGTTTATTAATTCTAATGACTAATTCATGCCACCTAAGCCATTCTTACAGCTTTGGGCTCCTGGAATCGGGTGAATTGTCACACTTGTAGGAATGCAATGGTTATTAGTTGTGTTGGCACTGGCATTGGCAGTGGTACTGCTAACAGGTGCTATGGGTGGTGCACACTGCACTGGCCTCCCAACGAGGGCCCTGACACCTATGGTTTTTACGAATTAAGCACTTCTTGTTCCCCAAAATTCCCGAAATGTTGACACCTCGCTAATTATGCGCCATTTGCAGTGAAACATTACAGCCAAAACACAAAAACAACAGAGAATTAGAGATCATTCCCAAAGTTTTTCTTTAAAAGCATCCTTGTGCTAAAAACTAACTTTCGGACATCGTTTGCGCTAAAATATAGGACAAAATGATGGATTCGCATTTTGTGTAATTATGAGTAATTTTACATATTTTTGCAGAAGTTTTGTGTAATTATGCAAAAGCAAATTAAACAACGTTTTCATTTCTCTAGTCTGTACCTGGTGCACCCTGTTGAAGATGCACCACTGCACAGTTCAAGTCATTTCATGCTACCAGTAATGTGGACCCAGGAGGGTTGCGGCATAGCCCTCCTGCCGCTATCTTAATTGTGTTATCCCTAGATTCATCACAAAGCTACATTTCTGCTGGGGCCCAGCACAGTAACTGGTCCCTAAGACAAGGCCCAGGAGTACACACTAGTGCATGCTCCCTGTACCCAGTGGACTTTAATAACTGCTTATTAAAGCTGTAGTCTGCATTGTCTTTGCTCTTTAAGGCTGTGTTGCAAAAAGATTCCAGGCACTATGTAGCTGAACAGTGTTTTTCAACCTTTCAATCGCTACCGATTATATCTCCCTTGGCATGCAGGATAAGCTGTCATTTTCTATTTAGGTCCCGGTATGGGCTCCACCATCAGAGCTCACTCTTGCTACTTTAATCCACCTTTTTTTCTATATTTAAGTACGGAGATTTTTCTTTTCTCTTTCTTTCCTGTGGGGGTGTCTCCGTGATGGTGTTTAGGAGCCTCCTTTCTTCTGTCAGCTGGCACGTACCCTTTCCATCGGAATCATCTGTTTAACACACTGTGTGATCTTGATTTCATATCTGTCATCTTAAACATGGTAGTTTTCATTATGCACTGTTTCAAGGTGCATAGGGCAATGAGATTGCACAAGAACAGAAGAACAGTTCTAAAAGCTATATGCATCAATTCTTAACTCCTTTCTAGCTGATTGCAGTGGCCAAGGCCTGCACTGGCAGTAGCCACTGGCCAGCGCTTGCTCTCCGAAGGGAGTGTACAGCTCCAGTAACTTTCTCCTAAGAAAATGTGTAAGCCCCGACATTTATTTTGACAAATTAAGCATCTGTTGGGCAAGAGTTGGGTGTGGGTTGCGTTGGCTATGGAGCAGGCGCATCACTAGTGGCAGAGGGAGAAGTGCGGCTCAATGATTAGAGCGGCAGACCCTGATGCAGAGGTCTAGCCCGGGACCAGGGTTCAATTCCCCGCTTGGGCTCAAAATTCCACGGACCTGATAATTCTTGCCTCGGTGCCATTCCAATCATTGAGTGCAACTCTGGGCAATAGCTTGCTTAATCTCCACAACGGCCCCCACAACGCTAAGGATGCCTGGCCTCCACCTTGGGGGTGACCAGGAGTGGATGCCTCACAGGGAAAGCCAGGATGGGTTCCACAGCGGTATTCGTACAAGTGCCTTGAGACCCTTGCGGGTGAGTAGAGCGCTATACTCGTATCAATTTACAATTTATTTAGAGGGAGGCAGCCTCTCAAGAGGAGTTTTAGGCACTGCATTGTTTTTTATTTTACAAATTAAACCTTAATCCTCGAACTAAACCAGGAGGTATAAATTAGAACAGTACAACCATCTATTAAAGATGTCTTCTGCTCAGTAGAGGTGCGCGAGCCACTGATAGCTTGAGCCAGGCTTGAACCTAGACCCTGGATATTGGCTCAGCTCGAGGACCTGCTGGAACCTCAAGCCCATAAAGAGCTTCAAGTGGATTCTGCCCGTCAGCCTCCCTCCGCCAAGGGTGTGGCGTTATGACCAGAGCTGCCAACATAGTAACTGGGGGACCAGTTTTGAGTCTAGTCATGGGCTCAACATCCTGTGATTCTATGCAAATTACTCAAAATCCTTGTGCATTAAAAAAAATATGGGAACTTGTTTAACGTGATGTATTAATATCCAAGGGGCATATCAACAAGGGCTTTATCTCTGCTTGAGAGATAAAACTAGCGCCCTATCAACAACAGGGTGCTAACATGCAAATTTGCATGTTAGCACCCTTTTACTCTACGCTTCCCCTTGCATCTCTAATGAGATGCAAAGGGGGCGTTCCAGAGTAAAATAATAGGAGAAATGTCGCTAAGCGACATTTCTCCTATTATCAAGAATGTCGCTAACCCTGTTAGAGACAAAAAAAGCAGCGCTAACCGCGGTTAACGCTGCTTTTCTACATCTGGTATTTTTCTGACTTAGCCATGATATCCTATGGAAGGAGGATATCATGGCTAAGTTTGCCTGTCCCTATCAACAAGGTAACGTGAGATTATCGCTGGGTTTCCAGTGATAATCTCACGTTAGCCTGTTAGCGTGAGGATTATTATCGCTATTGAGATAAGCGTTGCTAATAGCACGCTATCTCAGCGATAAAAACTCACGCTAGCCGGCGATAATTATCCTAGCGCTAAGTGCGCTTAGAGATAATTATCGCCGGTTGTTGTTGATATGCCCCCAAGTTTCCATATGTCAGCACACTTTTATGAAGAAATGGTGTCGCATTTTACATGATGGTTGTTGTATCATCATATACAAACATTTTCAGGCTCTAAGATCCGATAAAAATACTTGGCTTGGCCCTCCCTGATAATTTGTAGGCTCGCCCACTCCTGCTGCTCAGTCCGAAGTCGTTTGAGCAATTAGCGGAAGAGGAGACGCAGCTTGCGTAGGAGAGAAGCCTGCTCCCGGAAGGGAGCTCTCGCTGTCCACGCTATTGGAGCCAAGGGAGGCGTAAGGGGCTACGTAGTTTGCGTAAGACACGTGCTTGTGCCCATAAGCGGGTTCTCCGCCAGCACCACCGCTGCTCAGTGATCTGTTTGCACGTGTTCTTTCCAGATGCAGTCGAGGCAGCTCCCTATAGCCGCGTCTGCTGAAATGCTCACTTTCCATAATTGCAATAAGTACTCTATTATGCTTCATTATGGGCCTCTCGCTGGCAGATTAACAGCCCCTCTCCTGCCAGGAAGGGTTCAGAGTGCGCACGCGACGCTCCCGCGCGCTCCAACGCTGGAACGTGCAGCACGGTTATTCTAAGCAGAGACTCCTCCGCGAAGAGTGCCGGGGGGTGGCCCGGGAGCGCCGCGCGCGCCTATTTTGATCGCTGGCAGCATTCACAAAGCACGGAACCGCAGGAGACTGAACCAAATGCACCAGACTATAGTGTATTCTCACCGAACGTAAAGGGACAGAAAGCAACCAGGTGCTTCCATTAGATGGAAAGCTTGGCCCTTCTGAACTTCCATCTTTATACATTTTTCCCCGAATGGGGCATCCATTTTCTCTCTTTGTGAAATCCGGTTTTGTTTCCACAATTGTAAGTGATCCCTGAAATTACAGGAGCGCACCGTTTATTACAGTACCTGTCACTCCTAGGAAACCCTCTCCTTCTGAAGTCAGTCCTGAAGGGTTCATGAGATGCTTGTGTTGTGCATGCCTCCTGCTGCAGGGTTGTTCAATGTAGCAAAAAAGACGGATTGTATTCAGTGTTGGACTGGCCATCAGGCAGATAGTCCACCTCAAAAGAGACAGTGTGTGGGCTGTTATTTTTGTGTTTGGTCCCATGGACCGTGACGGGATGAAAATAAACCAGCCTATTCACTGGGTCGTTCTAGCTGGCCCATCATGCAGTACCAGGGTCCAGCCAGTGCTTAACTGTACGCGCACAACGTAATATTGTACATTTTGTTTTCAGCAGCAACTAATTCATTTGGGCATCAGTAACACCTCTCAGTGGCTACTGAGAGATGTACCCCAGGCTACTCCTGTGGTACACCCTTGTAAGATACACGTTTTGCACAGACTCCTAAAATTCTCTGGGGGTTACTCTTTGGTAAAACTCTGAGATTTGGGAAGTCATTGGAGTTTGACTGGCAAGGCCATGGATTCATTCGGGCGATATTTCCTACCCTGTTAGTATGGCTGTCATTCTTCCCATTTTCAGGTTCCTATGTGTTGCACAGTATCTTGTGTTGTCAGGTTTTTCGTTGCGCAGGCCACATCAGGTATTTCCTACATGCATCCTCTATACGGACCGAAAGTTGCACAAAAACAAACTTCATGTCCCGCATGGGCGGTGAACAGGCCAGTGGCATGAGACTGGCCGACCAATTTACAAAAAGTTGAAAGTGCCTAGTTGTGATAAGAGCAGGTAAAAAAGCCTGCTCTGATACCTTAGAAAGGATCACTGCCACCAATTTCAATGCTCGGCAGCCTAGCGAGTTGACCTATTAGATCGTACAATGGCAACCATGGAAAAGTTTGCAATGGATGAGAGCGAATCAGTTCGCACTCGTTCTCAAACAGCCCTAATAGTCGAGAACCACAAACTTGACGAGAAAAAGAGTTGTCTCAGGAAATTCGATTTGAGTTTAGAATTGGAATTTGGTTCTTGATCCGGCATTTTCAAACCCAACTATGAAGATATTGTTATTATTATCCATTTGAAGGGATGACCTTTTTGATCTATGATTGAGTTCTTGCTACTCCATATGTGGTATAAAGCACTTCAACACACTGACAAGATCACAGAGAGCGTCAGTTTCCATCAGGCTCCTGGGCTCTTTTTGATTGTCTTTGAAAGAGTGTTGGTAGTCGCATGGCCTACGTGGAAAATTGGATGTGATGTGTGTGGTTGCCTTGGAAGCACAGTAGAATTGGTGTAACAAGGAACAATGGGGCAGATTTATGACGTCTGGCGCATCTCTGCTAATCAGCAGAGATGCGCCAGAAGATTTGCGACGCATCTACCCACCCGTGCGCCACCATTGATGCGCCGCATTTACAATGCGGCGCACCGTGGCACTCGGATGGGCAGATGCGTGACGCATCTCCTGTCGGAAAGGCGGCGCATTGCTGGAGTTGCCCCGCAAGCGCGACGCAGCTCCAGCAAGGCTCGGGGGTGCCCTATCATTACAATGCTGCGTCAATCCTTACGCCTGCTTCAAGCAGGCGCAGGGCTGTGACGCAGCATGGGCTCAAAAGTGACTGAGTGAAATCTTGTAGATTTCACTCAGCTACTTTTAGGAGGCGTTCCTGCGACGGAACGCCCCCCCCCCACTGCACAGGTACGCCTACTGCTGGCGCAGGGCTTTACAACGTGACGCATCTCCCAGATGCGTCACGTTGTAAATGCCCCGCAGCATGGCGCAGGATTTGTGCCGCCGCTGCGTCACAAAAGTGACGCAAAGGCGGCAAAAATGAGGCGCAAGGGGCTCATAAATCTGCCACATAGTATTTTGGAGAGGGTGTATGGACTGGCCGTGCATACAGGTAATTACCATTTTTGTGTATGGATTGTTGAAGGAACGTAGTGATCGATGGAGTCTTTATCAGGAAGATATCATGGGCTTCAATTCATCAAAATGCCAGGCGTAGTGGATGTGACATCACACACCATTTGACCTTTACTTTCACTCTCACACTTACACATACGCACACAGTCAAACATACACACACGGTCTCATTCGCAGGCACGAACATAACTTGCATCTAAAAACATTTTTTACTTTCCTCAGCTGCCAAGGTGGGACATATTCCACCTAATTATATATCATTTTTATTATACCAGTAGTGAATAATATAATATTGTTCACTATTGGTATAATACAAAATTGAGAGAAAACAAAGAAAGTAGAGCCCCAACCAACGTCTGTAAGGACGAGTTGCCCCTGTTTTCCTGGCACTGATTTTGCCACGTCCGAGGCTAGGGGTCTCAAAGGCATTGTCAGGGGTTGGACGAGGCAAGACAAGGGTCGCAGCTGCGACCCCCGGTGACCATCTAAATTACGTCCATGGAAGATATAGTTAGGATCGTTGACTGTGATGTCCTGTAGGGATTCCAGCAGGGCATCCACAAATGTTGCTTTATGTGTGGTTAGTCGGTAGAAGAGGAGGAATGAAGTGATGAAAGTCGGGTTTCATGTGTAAATTATAAGGCATCCTGTCCATATTTCTGTGATAAAGAGAAGGTCCAACTGGAAGTCACCTAAAAGGTTGCATGTGCATAGTTCTAAGAATTTGCAGGACCTCTAAAAGATCCTGTACGAGGATTGTTTGTGCTGGATAGAGAGCACAAAAGTAACTGCACATATTCTCGAAGATATTCACCCTCAGAGGTCAGGATCAAACTTGTGCATCTATAGGAGAAAGGCTGGTAACCGAGTGCGAGTTTCTGTTGATGGAGGATGTTGCTGTTAATTGCATTTCAGTAACATTCAAGTGTAATGGTGAAATTAGTACAGGTCAGTGAGACTAAAATGAGTCAATCAGCATTACTGGCTGAGGAAGGACAACATGTGTGGGCTACCTGCAGAGGATTGTAATTGATGTACCTCATCCATGTGGTTGATACAAGCAATGAGGCATGTATACAACTACTTTAACATCCCACAAAGGTAGTCATCCCTGCACTAGCAAATCACACCAGGGTTAGGAGAAAAATGAGTGAAAATAGAAACTCAGTTGCATAACTTGTGAGAATTTCGAGGCACTTAAAGGAAACTGTATATTAAATGGAAGCAAAATCCCTCTGGCATGATGAAAAAGCCAGCTGCATATATATGAAAATAGCACAAGGAAAACAATGTATGCATAATGATTATTCAAATCTGCGTGTTTATGGTCACAGTCCTAAATTTTGAGGTTTACTCTTGGTCAAGCAAATGGTATATTGTACAGATTTTATGGTCTTTTTAAAGGTGTCTTAAACCTAAACTTAGTTTGGCAGATGATGGCGGCGTTGTTCTTCATGAGGTTAGAGTTTGAAAATATCACAGGCTCTTGCCCAGCACATTTTGTGGATAATTTACTCTATCATCCTTTGAACGTCTGAGCTACTAGAGTAATTCATTCGCAGTTGTTTTATTATGTTTTGTCTTTTGGGGCTGATGTACAATCTAGCTGCTTGGTTTAGCATCTTTTTTGATTTTTCCTACTGCTTTTTGCACCTCTCGGTACATAAAAATTCAGTAGCCAGGTATCTTCCAGTCCATGCAGGGATTGTATTGAGGCATCAGCAGTACTATACAGAGCATTTCAATATCTCAGTAATTGTTGACAGTCCTTTGGGTAAGAACATTGCCAATGATGGATGAAGGGAAGTCTACCTGAGAATATCTGAAAGGAGGATCACGTCAGTAGATGTTCCAAAATGTAGTGGTGCAATTGATCGAAGGAGAATGGATATAGGATGACCCTATTCAATTTTTTTAGCCTTGCACTTGTCACCCAATAATGAATTCATTTCCGTAAAGATAACATTATCGATACGGCAATGATTGAGAAAAGCTCTGTTTTAACTGGGCAGAAAACTGCACATGCATCACCAGGGAACTCTGCATCCAAAATATCCGGGACCCTCTTTAATCTCTAAACCAATGTTAAAAAGGAAATATCATACCCGGATCCCTTTACCGAGACTTCCACATCAAGTTATGATACTGTCCCTCGTATTACTTTAGCTGAGCCATTTTTGAACAATTGTAAGTGTACAAAATGCCCCAAGACTCCAATACTCTGAGCCAGGTAGTCCAAAAACTTCTCTAGATTACATTTTGTTTGAAGTATGACTTTCAGCTTTGGCTCTTCTGCAGTATTCTTAGCTGATGACAGTGTATTTTCTATTGACAACTTCTTGAATCCTTGCCTTCTTTCCCTCTGCTTGAACTAGGACCTTTAGCCGGTTGCCTGGTGGATAATCTCTTTGGTGTTTATTGTAAGGCAGGTGCTATCAGAAATGATGCTGCTCAACTGTTTATACATTTCTTATGCAATTCCTTCGCCGCCGCCAAGCAGGATAAGTCTGCCTCGAAGTTAGGCAATTGTTCCTGGCTGCATAAATCAGCATATTCCCAGAATGCAACTTAGTCATTGCATGTTCAGCTTGGTAAAGAACCACTCTTTTGTTTTCATTCTTGGTCTTCCTATTGTGAAGAAGATCCCTGCGTCATGCCTTTCAGTGGAACTGGAAAGTGTCATTTGAAATTCAGAAACTTTTGTGGCCTTGTCTTATGATTTATTTGAATGCAGAATCATAGGTGACAATGGGTAGCTAATTCTTAATGTAGAGCACCTAATCACATGATGTGGCTACTTGTAGCCTGTTGTTAGGATATGAAACATAAATCAAAATAAATAATTTGTTTCTTAGGTTTGGGTTTTGAGAGTGTACCTGTTAAACAGGACCGTAGTTTCTGATATAATTACAGTGAGCTTTGGTCTGCCTCCTTCAACCATCTTTTTTTTTCAACTAGCCTCATTCATTCATTGTCTTGTCAATCACGTCTCGGCTCAGCCCAGTGGAATATTTCTATGTCACATAATGCTGTTAGCTGTTTAGGTGTATCTTTCCACCTCTAATTGAGAGCTTGCATTGTAAAGTTTAAATGATCTATTTTACATCTACAAATATACTCACTTAGTGTATTACACTGTTTGAAACACTGCATTCTTTATAGCTTACTTGGATTCTGTAGCTAAAACAATTTTTATTTATTATATTTTTTTACAGCAGCATTCTCTTTTGTTGCTTTTCTCCCCACTCAAGTTAGAGCCTGACCCTCTCATTACTGCCCTGTTGGCTTTTCTTTTTGACTACTATGATGCCTGACTCCAAGATGGCTGTCCCAATCTCACAAAATTTCAAAGCCATCTTGGGTTCAGGCATCCCGATATGTAAAAAGTAAAAGTAAAGATTATCCTTTTCCTCCCCTGAGTGTCACTCTTCATCACACCTTCCCATCTCCCTGTAGTTCTTCTTCCACCACTCTCTGAATCCCCTTTCTTCTACTGCTCCCTCTTGACGGCTTGACATTAGTGCATGGAAATGAAAACTTGTTTCAGGCTCTCTTTAGAGCCTTGTTTTTTTCCTGCATTTGAAATGAAGATAGTTGACAAGGGAATCCATTCGAATTGTCCTAATTTTTTCTTCGTGACATTTAAGTGAAAGACAGCCTCAGGGGATAATTAAGATCCCCGTAGCATTTGCCACCATTACACACGTAAGCAGAAAAATGACTGCAATGAGGACAAGAGAGTTGAGAGTGTATGCTTTTAGTTTTTTAGATTTGTCTAGCTAAAATGTGCTAATGAAGATTCTCCATGTGGTAGAGCACCAAACTCAGAAATGTTGAATTGGCCAATGCTTGTTTCTAGGGAATGGCCTTACTATCCAGCAAGAAGAGCCCTCTATCCTAGGGAAGCTCGTTTGGCTGGAAAGCACACACACTACTGCTTGATCAATCATGAAATGAATAACTCTGTTTATAATGTCATAAACGAAGTGCATAACAACTTAATTTAAGCACCCATTAATACCATCCAGTGCAGACTTTTCTCTTAATTATTTCACTATAAATATAGCTCATGAGATATCGATGTCCCCGTCTGCTCATACTTGCCAGAATAATTTAGTTCTATCTCATACAGGCGAAATGACTAATTATCCTTATTTTATTTTATGTAAAATTTCCTGCTCCTAGCGTGGGTGAGTGTCGCACAGTGGCTCGTTCTTTTACTCCATGAATCATAATGAAATCTTCCTTGCATCTCAAGCAGAACATAATTGTTCTATTTGAAACATTTCCTGCTTGTACCTCTTATGGTTCCAACTCCCTCAAATCAAAATAAAAAAACATATTCTTGTTAATCTATTCACAACGAAAGGGGTTTACCAATAGCCCTGCAGTCCACGGTATATGTACGCTTGGCTGAAATTTAAATTACGTTTGCGTAATGAGTGTAATTTTGAGAAACATGCGATCTCTAAGGTGGAGAAGTGGATCATGGATCTCTCGATGTCCCCTTCCCGGTCATCGGTGTCTCCCTTCATCAAGGAATGCATGATTCATTTCTCCAGCTTCGAGTTATCTGCAACATCAGTCTAATTTATGACCATTAACCTATTTCTATAGAGGACTACGCCTGCCATCCCCAGATGTTTGCTTCTGATGGAGGTTGTAATTATAAATGTCAATCTTTCATATTAAAGCAGCAAGAGCTACGTGTCCTGATGAAGGCCACAGACACATCAATGGAGGGTTTTTAATGTAGAAACATGTTGACCTCCACTAGTAAGTGGAGTTATCCCCCACTTCATTTTTAACCCAATCACTGGTGAACTCAATCAAATTTAATAAGTCCACCCTTGAAATAGTTTTAATATGCACATGATTCCCCATGCACTATAGGCGCACACATAACCATTTAGATCGTGGTGTAATCTCATACCCTTGAAAAAGGGCACCCCCATAAATTCCCCAATAATTCAGTGGGTAGTAGCTTTCACTCAGATTATCATGATCAGTGCAAAACAGTGAGATACCTGGACCCGCAGAGCCCTCGATTTCCCTCATGATAGCCAGTCCGTTCTTGTGTGATTGATTAAAATAAGGCTCTAGTAAAGCAAGGGGAGGGAACTGGAAGTAAGAAAAAGAGATTATGAGATGAAACTGTAGTGTCTCCAAAGGAGCTCAAACAAGCATGTGCAATGCAATCGGTCTTGTCTTTGGGACCTTATAAGTATTTAGCCATGCAGCACGTTATCGCATATTAATGCAACGTAGCCTTGCTCAAATATTAGAAAATGCAAATTCTGGTAAATGTCTGGAAATTAATATTTTTGGAATGTTTACAGCTGTACTGTTATAGCTATGCTGATTTAAGTATTTTATATTAAGTACATACGCCTACACAGTTTCAGTTAAACATTAGCATTGAAAGATATGCCATTACATAAAAAAAGAGATTGGTAAAAAAATAAAGGGGAGCTGTCAATCTCAAATCTGGGGTTCCAGGTTTCGAGTCTCGGCAATGACGTTAACAACCTGTGACTCTGGTCAAATCACTTCGATGCTCCTACAAGACAGCTGGTCATTCAAGCAATGATCATCTCGCGGTTGGATTATGCCAGTTCTCTCTTATTAGGAGCGAACCAAGCCGAGATTCTTCGTTTACAACGAGTCCAGAATGCGGCGGCTAGGGCGGTGGTTGGTCTGCCTCGAACCTGCCCTACCTCTAACACCCTGCGGTCCTTGCACTGGCTCCCGATATGCAAGCGTATCCAATTTAAGGCTCTCTGCCTGGTTTTTAAAATTCTGAGAGAGTTGGCACCCGGAATACTTAATACATTGGTCTCTCCTTATGTTCCTATCCGCTCATTGCGATCCCTTGGACAGTCCTTGGTGGTCGTCCCTCGTTTCAGACTTAGTCGGATGGGGGGTCGCTCCTTCCGCGTGAAGGCCGCAACTCTCTGGAATGCACTCCCCTTGGAAATCCGCCTTTCGAATGACCTAATGTCTTTCCGCAGAGCCCTGAAAACCTTTTTGTTTTAAACGTCTCCAGCTTTTATTGTTTGTTTCTTGTTACCGGACTCAGTGTTGTGTTGTGTTTACCTTTCCCTGCGCCAGGACGCTCCTTCGCTGGAGCAGCTGTGCGCATTAAAATGCAACTAACATAACATAACATAACTTCATCTCCCCGTGCCTAACAAAATGAATGTGTCCTCGTGTATCGCAACTGGTGCTCATGTAAAGCACTCTGACACCTTTGGGTCAAGTTCGCGCTATATAAAACTCTGGAAAAAATTACAAAAATTAAGTAGAGTAAATGTTGGTGTACTACTGTACAACTGCCCATGCCCCTTCCACCTCTAAGGAAAAACCACTAGTAACAATCTACCCTTCAAATCTTTCCCTCCAGTTACCATGATATTATTTATATGGCTTGAGGATGTACAGGGATGGTATGATTCAATGGTGATGCCATCTGACAGGATTCACAGGTCACTCATGCTCGCCGTGGGCAGTGCAAATATGATGCTGCATTTCTGACCGCAAGGCTGCACATCATCATACATATTCCCTCCTCTGAAAAATACAGTCTGCACTATAAAAAGTTGCACAGTGATCCCTGCCAAGTGAAACAGAAATCTTTTTACTGTGTGAGATGGTGTGTACTTGTGCATCAGGAGCAGCCCACAATGAGGGCACTGTACACTCTGAAGAGCTCCTTTGCTAGTGCTTTGTACAGTGACAGAGTTGGAAGCTCTATCAGAGATGCTCTGAAGAACCCCTTTCCTAGTGCTTTGTACAGTGACAGAGTTGGAAGCTCTATCAGAGATGCTCTGAAGAGTCCCTTTGCTAGTGCTTTGTACAGTGACAGGGTTGGAAGCTCTATCAGAGATGCTCTGAAGAGTCCCTTTGCTGGTGCTTTGTACGGTGACAGAGTTGGAAGCTCTATCAGAGATGCTCTGAAGAGCTCCTTTGCTAGTGCTTTGTACAGTGACAGAGTTGGAAGCTCTATCAGAGATGCTCTGAAGAACCCCTTTCCTAGTGCTTTGTACAGTGACAGAGTTGGAAGCTCTATCAGAGATGCTCTGAAGACCCACTTTGCTAGTGCTTTGTACAGTGACAGAGTTGGAAGCTCTATCAGAGATGCTCTGAAGAGCCCCTTTGCTAGTGCTTTGTACAGTGACAGAGTTGGAAGCTCTATCAGAGATGCTCTGAAGAGCCCCTTTGCTAGTGCTTTGTACGGTGACAGAGTTGGAAGCTCTATCAGAGATGCTCTGAAGAGCCCCTTTGCTAGTGCTTTGTACAGTGACAGAGTTGGAAGCTCTATCAGAGATGCTCTGAAGAGCCCCTTTGCTAGTGCTTTGTACAGTGACAGAGTTGGAAGCTCTATCAGAGATGCTCTGAAGAGCCCCTTTGCTAGTGCTTTGTACAGTGACAGAGTTGGAAGCTCTATCAGAGATGCTCTGAAGAGCTCCTTTGCTAGTGCTTTGTACGGTGACAGAGTTGGAAGCTCTATCAGAGATGCTCTGAAGAGCTCCTTTGCTAGTGCTTTGTACAGTGACAGAGTTGGAAGCTCTATCAGAGATGCTCTGAAGAGCCCCTTTGCTAGTGCTTTGTACGGTGACAGAGTTGGAAGCTCTATCAGAGATGCTCTGAAGAGCTCCTTTGCTAGTGCTTTGTACGGTGACAGAGTTGGAAGCTCTATCAGAGATGCTCTGAAGAGCTCCTTTGCTAGTGCTTTGTACAGTGACAGAGTTGGAAGCTCTATCAGAGATGCTCCGAAGAGCTCCTTTGCTAGTGCTTTGTACGGTGACAGAGTTGGAAGCTCTATCAGAGATGCTCCGAAGAGCTCCTTTGCTAGTGCTTTGTACAGTGACAGAGTTGGAAGCTCTATCAGAGATGCTCTGAAGAGCTCCTTTGCTAGTGCTTTGTACAGTGACAGAGTTGGAAGCTCTATCAGAGATGCTCTGAAGAGCTCCTTTGCTAGTGCTTTGTACAGTGACAGAGTTGGAAGCTCTATCAGAGATGCTCTGAAGAGCTCCTTTGCTAGTGCTTTGTACGGTGACAGAGTTGGAAGCTCTATCAGAGATGCTCTGAAGAGCTCCTTTGCTAGTGCTTTGTACGGTGACAGAGTTGGAAGCTCTATCAGAGATGCTCTGAAGAGCTCCTTTGCTAGTGCTTTGTACAGTGACAGAGTTGGAAGCTCTATCAGAGATGCTCTGAAGAGCTCCTTTGCTAGTGCTTTGTACAGTGACAGAGTTGGAAGCTCTATCAGAGATGCTCTGAAGAGCTCCTTTGCTAGTGCTTTGTACAGTGACAGAGTTGGAAGCTCTATCAGAGATGCTCTGAAGAGTCCCTTTGCTAGTGCTTTGTACAGTGACAGAGTTGGAAGCTCTATCAGAGATGCTCTGAAGAGCCCCTTTGCTAGTGCTTTGTACAGTGACAGAGTTGGAAGCTCTATCAGAGATGCTCTGAAGAGCTCCTTTGCTAGTGCTTTGTACAGTGACAGAGTTTGAAGCTCTATCAGAGATGCTCTGAAGAGCTCCTTTGCTAGTGCTTTGTACAGTGACAGAGTTGGAAGCTCTATCAGAGATGCTCTGAAGAGTCCCTTTGCTAGTGCTTTGTACAGTGACAGAGTTGGAAGCTCTATCAGAGATGCTCCGAAGAGCCCCTTTGCTAGTGCTTTGTACAGTGACAGAGTTGGAAGCTCTATCAGAGATGCTCCGAAGAGCCCCTTTGCTAGTGCTTTGTACAGTGACAGAGTTGGAAGCTCTATCAGAGATGCTCCGAAGAGCCCCTTTGCTAGTGCTTTGTACAGTGACAGAGTTGGAAGCTCTATCAGAGATGCTCCGAAGAGCTCCTTTGCTAGTGCTTTGTACAGTGACAGAGTTTGAAGCTCTATCAGAGATGCTCTGAAGAGCTCCTTTGCTAGTGCTTTGTACAGTGACAGAGTTGGAAGCTCTATCAGAGATGCTCTGAAGAGCCCCTTTGCTGGTGCTTTGTACAGTGACAGAGTTGGAAGCTCTATCAGAGATGCTCTGAAGAGCTCCTTTGCTAGTGCTTTGTACGGTGACAGAGTTGGAAGCTCTATCAGAGATGCTCTGAAGAGCCCCTTTGCTAGTGCTTTGTACAGTGACAGAGTTGGAAGCTCTATCAGAGATGCTCTGAAGAGCCCCTTTGCTGGTGCTTTGTACAGTGACAGAGTTGGAAGCTCTATCAGAGATGCTCTGAAGAGCCCCTTTGCTGGTGCTTTGTACAGTGACAGAGTTGGAAGCTCTATCAGAGATGCTCTGAAGAGCTCCTTTGCTGGTGCTTTGTACGGTGACAGAGTTGGAAGCTCTATCAGAGATGCTCTGAAGAGCTCCTTTGCTAGTGCTTTGTACAGTGACAGAGTTGGAAGCTCTATCAGAGATGCTCTGAAGAGCTCCTTTGCTAGTGCTTTGTACAGTGACAGAGTTGGAAGCTCTATCAGAGATGCTCTGAAGAGCCCCTTTGCTGGTGCTTTGTACAGTGACAGAGTTGGAAGCTCTATCAGGGATGCTCTGAAGAGCTCCTTTGCTAGTGCTTTGTACAGTGACAGAGTTGGAAGCTCTATCAGAGATGCTCTGAAGAGCCCCTTTGCTAGTGCTTTGTACAGTGACAGAGTGGAAGCTCTATCAGAGATGCTGTGAAGAGCTCCTCTGCTAGTGCTTTGTACAGTGACAGAGTTGGAAGCTCTATCATAGATGCTACGAAGAGCCCCTTTGCTAGTGCTTTGTACAGTGACAGAGTTGGAAGCTCTATCAGAGATGCTCTGAAGAGCCCCTTTGATAGTGCTTTGTACAGTGACAGGGTTGGAAGCTCTATCAGAGATGCTCTGAAGAGCTCCTTTGCTAGTGCTTTGTACAGTGACAGAGTTGGAAGCTCTATCAGAGATGCTCTGAAGAGCTCCTTTGCTAGTGCTTTGTACAGTGACAGAGTTGGAAGCTCTATCAGAGATGCTCTGAAGAGTCCCTTTGCTAGTGCTTTGTACAGTGACAGAGTTGGAAGCTCTATCAGAGATGCTCTGAAGAGTCCCTTTGCTAGTGCTTTGTACAGTGACAGAGTTGGAAGCTCTATCAGAGATGCTCTGAAGACCCCCTTTGCTAGTGCTTTGTACAGTGACAGAGTTGGAAGCTCTATCAGAGATGCTCTGAAGAGCCCCTTTGATAGTGCTTTGTACAGTGACAGGGTTGGAAGCTCTATCAGAGATGCTCTGAAGAGCTCCTTTGCTAGTGCTTTGTACAGTGACAGAGTTGGAAGCTCTATCAGAGATGCTCTGAAGAGCTCCTTTGCTAGTGCTTTGTACGGTGACAGAGTTGGAAGCTCTATCAGAGATGCTCTGAAGAGCTCCTTTGCTAGTGCTTTGTACGGTGACAGAGTTGGAAGCTCTATCAGAGATGCTCTGAAGAGCTCCTTTGCTAGTGCTTTGTACAGTGACAGAGTTGGAAGCTCTATCAGAGATGCTCTGAAGAGCTCCTTTGCTAGTGCTTTGTACAGTGACAGAGTTGGAAGCTCTATCAGAGATGCTCTGAAGAGCCCCTTTGCTAGTGCTTTGTACAGTGACAGAGTTGGAAGCTCTATCAGAGATGCTCTGAAGAGCTCCTTTGCTAGTGCTTTGTACAGTGACAGAGTTGGAAGCTCTATCAGAGATGCTCTGAAGAGCTCCTTTGCTGGTGCTTTGTACAGTGGCAGAGTTGGAAGCTCTATCAGAGATGCTCTGAAGAGCCCCTTTGCTGGTGCTTTGTACAGTGACAGAGTTAGAAGCTCTATCAGAGATGCTCCTTTCCCAAAGAGTGGAAACACCACACTCAGTAAAACATATTTATTTTAATACAACTTCAGACAAGACTTGTGGAGTGTGGGCAAGATTCCCAAACTCGCACACTGTTAGAATGATGCGCATTTTCATGGAATCAGGGCACAGATATCTTGAACAGAAGGCTTTCTCCACATAATCCAGGGTGCTGTGCAGCAGTCACAGATAGAGGCCAAGAGAATAAAACCCTCTCTTACACTCAAACATAAGTTTTGGCAATTCTTTTATTTGTTTTTACAGTTTAATATAGCGCAAACTCGACCCGAAGGTATTGGAGCACTTTAGATAGGCACCAGTTACATCACACAACAACAATTCGTTTTTTGTTTTTTGCGCACAGCGAGATTAAAAGATTTGCCAAGAATCACAGGATGTTGAGGCCACGCCAAGACTCGAATCTGGTTCCCAAGTTGGCAGATCTGGACATTCCGCCAATTGAGGACTAAAAAGTCGGGCTAATTTTGCCAGAGATCTTTATAATACTAGTGTGCTACAGCTGTTTGTGCTCACCTTTCTTTCTACTTCGTTTCCTAAGCAATCATGTCACAGAATATATTTACACAACGTACTATTACGAAAATAAATACAGCAAAATTATTGTATTTAGAGGAAAGTAGAATAAACGGGGAGCACGGCACGTATTTAATTGCACTTATCACTCAAATCAGCAAATTCAGGGGCATATTATAAAGAAAAGGTGTTAAAATTATCGTCGCTTTAGCGGCAGAAAACTGCCGCTAAAGCGGCGATAATGGTCATGATAATATGCCGCAGAGAATTCCCATAGAAGCCCAGGTTCTGGTGTCAACATGGGCTTCTATGGGAATTCTCTGCGGCATATTATCAAGCTCATTATCGCCGCTTTAGCGGCAGTTTTCTGCCGCTAAAGCGGCGATTATTTTAACGCCCTGCTTGATAATATGCCCCACATTTCTTTTCACAGTTACAGTAGTTGCTGCTTTTGATTGTGAATATTTACTTGTTGCAGCTAGGTCATCATGATCGGCCGGCTTGATCACCGAGCTATGTGTAGGCCTATAGGGAGGGGTTAGCTACAGTGATCAGGCAAGCAGGCTTCGAGGATGCTTCACCATGCACAGATGCCTCGCTGCAGGGTCTCACTGAAAGGAGCAGCTATAACAGGCTCTGACGACAAACAGCTCTAAGGCTCTTCAAGAGACGCATCTCTCCCAGGAGAAGGGGAAACAACGTATGGGGAAAGGCAGCACTGCACACTGTATTTGCACTGCGCAGGCCACCAGTAATGGTGCAGGTGGCACACCCATGATGATGTTGTGCCACTTGCATGCCATTCAAAGAAGGGCTTTTTACGGCAGGCCAAAGAAGATTTGGTTCTGTGATAGCAGCACCACAAGCACTGTACTGCTCTTCCCTATCCTTCCTGGATCTCCACAAATAGAACCCTCGCTCTTGGACAGACTCTACCCTGTTCCAGCCCTCCTAGCTCACTTGTTCTCCCATGAGGAGCGACTTTCACAAGCACTGCAGTGAGAGCTTATACCTCTGAAGCACGGAGGACAGTTTAATCAACAATCATTCAGGGTTTTTTTGAGCGCGCTACTCACCCATGAGGGTCTCAAGGACCTGGGGGGGGAAAAAGGGGGGTGCAGCTTCGGATCAGTCGAAGAGCTAATACTTGAAGGTGTGCAGAGTGGGGGAGCATCTGATGTTGGCTGGGAGCTCGTTCCAGGTCTTTGCTGCGACGTAGGAGAAAGATCTTCCACCTGTTCTGGTTCTGCGAATGCGTGGGGTCTCTGCCAGGGCGAGGTCGGCGGAGCAGAGGTTCCTTTTGGGTACGTGGAAGGAAACTCTTTCGTTGAGGTATTTGAGTCCGATGTTGTGGAGGGATATGTAGGCATGGGTGAGTAGCTTGAAGGTTACTCTCTTCTCAATGGGGAGCCAGTGGAGGTCTCGTAGGTGCTGGGTCATGTGCACATGTCATGGGGTTCCGAGGATAGTCCGGCTGCGGTGTTCTGGATTGTTTGTAGCTTGTGTAGCAGGGTTTGTTGATTCTGGTGTAGAGGGCATTACCGTAGTCCAGTCTGCTGGTTATGAGTGCGTGGGTGACAGTCTTTCTGCATTCGGGGGTATCCACTTGAAGGTCTTGCGGAGGATGCGGAGGGAGTTGAAGCAGGTGGAGGCGACGGCGTTGATCTGGCGGGTCATGGTGAGGGAGGAGTCTAGAATGATGATGAGGTTTTGTGCGTAGTCTGAAGGAGTGGGTGGGTTGCAGAGGGCCACCAGGTGTTGTCCCAGGTGGTGGAGGAGGGTCCAAGGACGAAGACCTCTGTCTTCTCCGAGTTGAGGTTAAGGCAGCTGTTGTTCATCCAGGCTGCGACGTCTTTCATTCCTTTCTGGAAGCTGAGTCTGGTATCTTCGGGATTCTTCATGAGGGAGAGGATGAGCCGGGTGTCGTTGGCGTAGGATACTATGCTGAGACCATGCTGTTTGTTAAGGCACTGTGTAAGACTGATAAAACATTCATACCAGAGAAATGGCGGCTTAATCAGGATCAGTGTAATCACTAGTTCGCGGTCTAGTGTTCCTGGACTCGCGACCGGCAGAGTGCCTAATGCGCATGTTCCACAAAGGAACTGCGCACTTCAATTGTGACCGTGCGCGGAGTAAGAGTCTCCTCCGTGCATCTGTGCCTTGTGAAATTTGTTACTTAGAAAGACTCGAATAGTGTCTTTTCGTTTTTGAATTCAAAACTACAGAACGCATGCGCGACGAGGGAGCGTCTTACCTGACAAGGGAGCGTCTAGCCTGAGAAACTTGTTGCCAGACAAATCAGGTTTCCGTTTGTGAAGAAAATGTGAGGTAACATTTCCGATATTTTTGTTCTCCAGAGAAATTCCCAAGGAGCTGTCTGAGCGAACTAAAAGTTTAGCAAGAACTTATGAGGTACTGGAATTTTCTCATTTCATTTGCAACATTGCATTTGTTGTGCGATTGAGACAACTACAGATACTCTATAGCATTTAAAATTCAGCTCGAAGAGGTGTCTATTGATGAACTAAGACCTAGACTAAAAGACTACAGTTATGAACATTTATTTTGGTATTAAATAATGAAGCAGCTTATTTCACTGTGAGGTGCAGTTACACTACAGCCACCAAACCACAGCATAGAGAGTCGCAATAGCCGTAGGTCCACATGATGCAGACAATCAGCACGCCTTAACTATTCGGACCCGGAGCGAGAGAGGACGGTTGTTCTCTGCCAGCAAAGGCTGTCTCTCTGTTTTTCTTCCAATTCCCCTTTCCCCCCCGCGTTAGCTGTGACTCAGAGAAATTCCTGGGTGGCAGTTGAGGTGGTGGGGTGTGGGGTCCATCGTTGGCTCCTGTGGTCTGGACCTGAAATCTGACAGATTGAAGTGCCAGTTAATCCACCTGAGTCGAGATGGAGGAAGGATTAGATCTTAAGGCCCTGGCGGGGGTTCTAGAAGGGCTACAAACCCAGGTAACTCAGTCAGCTGAAGAGAATAGGAGGTTAAGAGAAGAAGTAAGGAGGTCGCAACAAGAAACCCAACAAGTCAGACATAAAATGGAGGAATTTATGGCAGGGGCTTCCCCATTACCAGGATTGGAAACGCACCAAAGGTCAGCAGCGTAGGCTTCCACACAAGTAATACATTCAGTAGCACCAGTAGTCCCATTGGCCAACCCTGAGAGAATTAGTGGGGACCCTCATAAAGCCCAAATATTTCTCACTCAGTGCTCTTTGCATTGTTTGTGTAGGTCAATGGTGTTCAAGGAAGATCAGGTAAAAGTTGCATTCATGCTGTCCTACATGAGCGGTGATGCTGCTGCTTGGTCTGTGCCCTTAAAATCTCGGAATGACCCTGCCTTATACGATTTGAACTTTTTAAAAAGGAATTTTTATGGATTTTTGACCGAAGAACTGCGAATCAAGCCACCAATAATGAATTGCTGGATCTCAAGCAAGTGAATCGTGATCTAGTAGCCTACATTGCCCAGTTCAATAAATCAATTGTGGAAACCGACTGGCCTGAAAGTAAGCGTTCAGCAATTTTTTATCGTGGGTTGAAGGACGAACTAAAGGATGCTGTCGCTCAGATACCCAAAAGACCACAGGAAATTTCAGAGCTGATCGACTTGGTCCTTGAAATAGAACATCGCTTGTTCGAAAGAAGATCAGAAAAGAAAAAAGAATTTCGCCCATTTGTTCCTCGCTTGGATCGATCTAAGTCGGATGGGAGTAAATCAGACTCGATTTGCGTAGAAAAACCTATGCAGATAGGATCTATCAGAGGCCCTCTATCGAAAGAGGAATGGGAGAAGAGACGATCTAAGAATCTGTGTATGTACTGTGGGGTGCCTGGTCACTTTGTAAAGGACTGCCACAAGAAACCAAAGACCAACTTTGGGTTAAAAGACAATTCCCACCAGTAGACCGAGTTACTCTGATGGGAAAGGTGGAAGAGTCAACTCCTGAACCTCAACAGTTGGCCAATACCCTGCAATCCGCCGCCCCGCATCTAATTGTATCCTTTACCACACGATTTGGATCACAAGAAGTCAAAAGAGTGTCGGTCATAATTGACTCTGGGGCCACAGGCAACGTCTGCGATTTGAAATATGCAAAAGAAATTGGAATTCGAGCCATAAAGAAGAAACATTGTGAAGTAGTCACAGCTGTAGACGGAACAAACCTTACTTCAGTTCCCATCACTGAGGAAACAGAAACCTTGGAATTGATTGGACTCCAGGGACATCCCAAATTTTTAAGATTCAATCTTATAGATGCCCCTCAATTCCAATTAATTTTAGGGTTGCCTTGGTTGACCGAACACATGCCAAAAATAGACTGGGAGAAAAGAACTGTGGAAATGACCTCCAAACACTGTAAGGAAAATTGCTTTGCGAATTCTATTCAGAAAGGAGATGCCTCTCGGGCTACAGAACTAGCTCAACTTACCAATCAGATATGTGTCATAGAAGCAAAAGAAATTCCAAGGGAAAATCAAGATCTAGCTAGTGTTTTTGACAAAAACAATGCAGAAAAACTACTGCGGCATCGTGAATACGACTGCAAAATAGAACTGGAACCAATAGCCACCTTACCTTGCAGTCGCATATATGCCCTGACAGAAGCTGAAAATGCTTATTTAAAGGAATATTTAGACGAATACCTGAAGATTGGATTTATTAGACCATCTCAATCACCAGTGTCGTCGCCACTTTTTTCGGCCTAAGAAGGACAGAAGTCTTCGTACCTGCATTGATTACAGAGCGCTAAATCTGGTGACCATTAAGAACCGGCATCCTCTACCCTTAATCTCTCAACTTTTGGATCAGGTCAAGGGTGCGAAGGTGTATACCAAACTTGATCTAAGGGGGGTTTATCATTTGGTGAGAGTGGCAGAAGGCGAGGAATGGAAAACGGCCTTTCGGACGAAATATGGCCTTTTTGAGTACCAGGTAAAGCCATATGGGTTGAGCAATGCTCCCGCGGCCTTTCAGCATCTGGTTAACCATGTCCTTTGGGAATTTTTGGATCGGGTTGCGGTCGTATATATTGACAACATACTGATTTTCTCCAATAATCTTGAGGACCACATAAAACATGTTAGAGCCATCTTGCAAAGATTATTGGAAAATCACTTATTCGCCAAACTGGAAAAATGCTAATTTCACGCTGAACAAGTGAAGTTCCTAGGATTCATTTTATCTGCTAAAGGTGTGGCCATGGATCCATCGAAGGTGCACGTTATCCAGGACTGGTCCTCACCAAGAAATGTTAAAGAGATTCAAAGTTGCATTGGCTTTGCCAATTTTTACAGGAGATTTATCCCAGATTTTTCTGCTAAAGTCTCCCCCATCACTGGACTTCTTAAGAAGGGACAGAAGTTCTTCTGGTCGGATGAAGCAGAAGAGACATTTCAGTTTCTTAAGAAGGCTTTTGTTACCGCTCCTGTATTAATGCACCCAGACCCAGAACAGGCTTTCTTTGTGGAGACAAATGCTTCTGACTTTGATACTGGAGGAATTCTTTCTCAGCTAAACAAGATGACAGGACAACTTCATCCAGTGGCTTACAGATGCAGGAAGCTGTCGGGAACCCAAGATCAACTACTCAATAGCCGATAAAGAGCTGTTAGCAGTAAAAGAAGCCTTCCAGGATTGGTGACATTATCTGTTGGGAGCTAAACACTGTGTGACAGTGTTTACGGATCACCGCAATTTACAATTTCTAAAATCAGCCAGAACTCTCACACTCCGCCAATTGAGGTGGTCTTTGTACTTTTCAGAATTTGATTTTGTAATAACGTACAAACCCGGAGTGAAGAACGGCAAGGCCGATGCACTATCCAGACTGAATATATCTGACGAGGTGAGAGTCCAGGCAACAGATCCTATTATTCCTTTAGACAAAATCATTGGGGCAACTCACTTGGAAATCTTCACCAAGGATATTCGAGAGAATTGTCCAGTCCAGGAATTAAAGAATTGGGTGGAGATGATGCAAAAACAACCTTAAAAGATGGACTTCCACACTTCGAAGGAATGTTGTACCTTCCCACTAAAGAGTTGCAGGAAAAGGCTCTGAAGAGTTGTCATGATGATCGCATGGCGGGTCATAAGGGCGTAAAAAAGACCTTGGATTTGTTGAAAATATTCTTTTGGTGGCCTGACATGGCAGCTGAGGTGGGACAGTATGGTTCAACTTGCGAGCTATGTATAAAAGGAAAACCTAGTAGGCAAGCTCCGCAGTGGTTATTGCAACCCCTGCCAAACGCACCATATCCTTGGCACACTGTGCCTGTAGACTTGATTGTGGATCTTCCACCTAGTCAAGGGTACACGATCATCCTAGTCTTAGTTGACTCCTTTTCTAAAATGAGTCACTTTGTCCCATTAAAAACCGTTCCTACAGCACCACAATTAGCCCAAATTTTCAATCAACATGTGGTTAGAGCTCATGGGGTTCCACAGATCATCATTTCAGATAGAGGGACCCAGTTTGTGTCAAAGTTTTGGGAAAATGTTATGCACAATTTGGGAGTGGACACCCGGTATTCTACCAGTTTCCATCTTGAAACCGACAGACAGACAGAAAGAGTAAACCAGGAGTTGGTAGCAGTATTTGAGGCTATATTTGCTGGAACAGGAGGGAAACTGGTCAGAACTACTATGGACCACCAAATTTGCACATAATAACGCTGTACATAACTCCACAGGGTACACACCACTCTTCCTGAATGCTGGAAGACATCCTAGTATGATGATTGGGAAGAAAGATGAGTTAGTACCGGCGGTTAAAGATTTGGTGTTAGAGTTGGAGAACTCGTATGAAAAGGCTCAGAAGAATCTGTAGAAAGCTAAAGAATCTTACAAAAAGCAGGCAGACAAAAAAAGGAGAGTGGGAGTTAAGTTCGAGGTAGGAGATTTGGTTTGGTTATCTACTAAACATTTAAGATTAAAAGGAAGCAAGAAGTTTCAACCCAGATTTATCGGCCCTCTCAAGGTAGTGAAGATAATCAACCCGGTGGTGGTTGAATAACACCTGCCCAACAGCTAAAAATCCACCCCACTTTCCACATTTCTCTTTTAAAGAAAAACCCCCCTAATGCAAGACGAAAAGAAAACCCGTTGCCCAGGAGAGGAGTTTGAAGTTAGTAGAATCTTAGATTCTTTGAATGTCCATGCTCCGAGATTGATAAAAAAACTTCCACAAAAATTACCCCTCAAAACATAAACCGGGGGGACCCCTTTTGGAGGGAGGTACTGTCAAGGCCATCACAACCATTGTGCAGGCAAACGGCATAAAACTAAAACAAACCGAGCAGCTATGGACTGCGAAGAGTTTTTTCTGTAGGTCAAGGAGAAGACTGTATCCTGTTTCCAAGCTTTTGTTAAGGCACTGTGTAAGACTGATAAATCATTCACACCAAAGAAATGGCAGCTTAATCAGGAACAGTGTAATCTCCGGTTCGCGGTCTAGTGTTCCTGGACTCGCGACCGGCAGAGTGCCTAATGCGCATGTTCCACAAAGGAACTGCGCACTTCAATTGTGACCGTGCGTGGAGTAAGAGTCTCCACCGTGCATCTGCGCCTTGTGAAATTTGTTACTTAGAACGGCGCGAGTAGTGTCTTTTCATTTTTGAATTCAAAACTACAGAACGCATGCGTGACGAGCGAGCGTCTTACCTGACGAGGGAGCGTCCACAAAGGAACTGCGCACTTCAATTGTGACCGTGCGCGAAGTAAGAGTCTCCTCCGTGCATCTGCGCCTTGTGAAATTTGTTACTTAGAAAGACGCGAGTAGTGTCTTTTCGTTTTTGAATTTGAAACTACAGAACGCATGCGCGACGAGGGAGCGTCTTACCTGACAAGGGAGCGTCTAGCCTGATAAACTCGTTGCCAGACAAATCAAGTTTCCGTTTGTGATGAAAATGTGAGGTAACATTTCCGATATTTTTGTTTGCCCAGAGAAATTCCCAAGGAGCTGTCTGAGCGAACTAAAAGTTTAGCAAGAACTTATGAGGTACTGGAATTTTCTCATTTCATTTGAAACATTGCATTCGTTGTGCGATTGAGACAACTACAGATACTCTATAGCATTTAAAATTCAGCTTGAAGAGGTGTCTATTGATGAACTAAGACCTAGACTAAAAGACTACAGTTATGAACATTTATTTTGGTATTAAATAAGGAAGCAGCTTATTTCACTGTGAGGTGCAGTTACACTACAGCCACCAAACCACAGCATAGAGAGTCGCAATAGCCTTAGGTCCACATGGTGCAGACAATCACCACGCCGTAACTATCTGGACCCGGAGCGAGAGAGGACTGTTGTTCTCTGCCAGCGAAGGCTGTCTCTCTGTTTTTCTTCCAATTCCCCTCCCCCCCCCGCGTTAGCTGTGACTCAGAGAAATTCCTGGGTGGCAGTTGAAGTGGTGGGGTGTGGGTCCATCGTAGGCTCCTGTGGTCTGGACCTGAAACCTGACAGGCGTCTGCAGGAGCGCCTGGCTTCTTGGAGGTCGGTGGTGAACCAGGCGGCCTTCAGGGGGTGTTGTCTAACGGGGTGGCGGAGCGGTGCTAGCATTTCTGCGCAGCTGGTAATCCAGCGGTGTAGTTCTTTGGCTGCAGAGTTGGCGTCAGTCGTGGCAGAGGAGGGGTCATGGAAGAGGGTGGTGTTGAGGTGTTCCTCTGTGACCTTGCTCCAGTTCCTTCGTGGCGGGCACGGGACGGGCTTGGGTGCGGTTATGGTGTTGAAGGTGAAGTGTACACAGTTTTGGTCTGTCCAGAGGGGCTGCACGGAGTGGCTGAAGCGGATGTTTGTCCCTCCTGCGAAAATGGGGTTGAGGATGTGTCCGGCTTTGTGGGTGGGGGTGGTGACGAGCTGCTTTACCCCGAGGTTGGCGAGGTTGTCCAGGAGGGTGGTGGAGTCGGAGCCGCTGCGGTTGTCGAGGTGGAAGTTCAGATCTCCGATGAGAATGCAGTCCATGGACAGTTGTACATAATTCTGGGCGGACGTGCTCTGCAAAGGCAGCATGGGAATAGGATTGGTGGGGAGGGGTGGATAGGAGGGCTGCTAGGTGTTCCCCGTTCCTCACCACAGATGCATCCGCCTTCCACAAGAACATACTAGATACCTGCAAAGAGACACCAATGTAATAAAAAACTTCCAACACGGAGGAGATATAAAGAAAACATTTTGCTCGATGCTCTTCCACATAGCGTGGAGCTGTCTCACATACCATGTTACCCACTGGAGGAAGCAACGGGCTAGCTTCTTTCACTCCAGCTGAATGGTATAACAAGCAACAGGAAGGGCATGACTGAAGGGGGAATAATGGCACGTCCGAGGAAGCGGGATTTCTTTCATCAACAGGGCACCCGCATTACAAAGCATGAAGCGCGGCCAGCCGTGAAGCAGGGAGGGGAGGGAGCATGCAGGATGCATTTAAACAAAGAGTGCACCAACACACAAGAAAACAAGTCTGGACTAACTGAGGCATCCTGGAAGATATTGGACAACTCAGCGTCTCTCTATTCCAGCTCAGCCATTTTTAAACTTGTGTGAAAAAGTGTGGTGCCAAACAAAATGTTTTACTTTTTTAGTACTAGCATCTTTATTTAGCACCTCCTCCTCTTGGAGATCCTAAATCAGCCCAAAAACGAAAGCAGCAACACGCTGGGCACTAAGCACCGGGTTGACTTCCAGTAAGGCAGTATTTTATTAAAACACATTTTCTAGTTTCCTCCTCACGTCATTAACAGGAGGAGGGCGTAGGGAGGAGGAAGCAGCTGCAGCCCATGAGAGGAAGCGAAGAGCATCTGTTGAGAATACAAACAAGCTGCGTGGGGTGGGAGGTGTTGTTCTGGGAGGCACAGGAGATTAAGTGAACTGGGAGCAGCAGCGAGAACAGAGCAAAAGACAAAGGAGTGCACTGAAGGAAAACATATGGCCCGTAGTGAAAGGATTTGTGTAACAGGGTCAGTCTCTTGGGTGGATCAAAAGAAGGGACTACTAACTGTATTCACCAATGAAAAGTCTGAATTTTGAAAGGACAGTAAGAGGAACCAATGAAAAAGATGGGTGTTTTTTTGAAGCCCATATGTAGATACAACATGTCTCTTCGAGACAGCACATGCAGCGCATACGCTGCCTAGGCAAGACCTAAAAATGGCTATTTCATGAAAGATTCATTTTTTTTCTAAAAGTTCTCGAAGTAAGAAATGCTGTCCTCTTATAACCTCTCTTCAACAAACAGTTACAATCAGTTCAACTTTCAGCATTATGGGATACAGCACTGGTGAATGATCATTTAACAGCCACACTTCAAGGGGCATAATACTTGCCCCTGCAGCCCCGTTGGCATGGGGGGGAGACCCTTCAGGGGCACCCCATTCAGCCCAAGACCAATTAATATTTGTGGGATCCATGAGACTCATGAGTGCCTGTTTATATTCTGCAGGGAGAGCCACACATTGTGCGTTACCACACTGCACACATAAGCATAAGGTGGTAAACCTGTTCAATGAGAAAACATCTCACTCCAGATGATAAAAATGACCCTATTGAAGTATCTTTGAAAAAAAACTAATTTGTACAGAACCTACCTTATTTGGGCTGTAAATTATAGGTCGTTAAAAGCAAGGTTAGCAAGTTCTGCTATTGAAGCTATGGCGAAAAGAAAAGGCCATTTAAAACAATACGTATAGGACCGTGCAACACAGAGAGTGAAATAATTTCATCTAATGAGCTGTTCTCATGTGTTGTCAATGTTTGTATGTAGAGTACAGAGAATCTGTACCACCCTTGTTTATAGACTGCTTCATACATTGAACAGACCTGTGTGTAAGCACACGCTTCCTGTTCTGTGGCTAATGGGGTGGATGTGCGCCTCAACAAGAAGGTGTACGAAGGTGCCAACCTTACGTTTTTGGGAACATGTCAGAAAGATAAATCAGGGTCAGAGAAGTTCATGCCTGACCCCATCTTTGCTGTGCACTTTGTGCTGTGGAGGCACACTGCCATTGCAAATCAATGCAACCCCATGCCTGCCTTTACGCCAATAGCAGGATGGAAACAGTTCCTTTACCTCTCTTGTCACCGGATTACCCTCCCCTAAAGGGCTCCTTCGCTTGGAGTCAAGAAACTATGAACGGTTTCAGTGAATACTCCCTCCCCTGGTAAATGAGGTCACTATGCTTGGCTTTCCCAGGCATCGTTAGTATATTTAAGGTAAGTAAAACTATTTTATATATATATATATATATATATATATATATATATATATATTATCTACTGGCGGTCGCCAGTAGATAGTTAAAGTTACAACCTAGTTTCCATAGGAAATCTCAAAATTCTATTTTGAATAACTTTGGCGCCGGTTGACGAATCCTTGCGAAATTTTCAAAACTAATGGGGCGCTCCGCTCAGCTCCTACCCTGAAAGTCTCGGGGTGATTCGTCAAGCAGGGGCCGAGAAAAAAGGGGGGTCCCAAAACGCGTTTTCCCCATGCATTTTTCCATAGGACCTTTAGACACAGCTACAGCCCAAACGGCTGAACAGAATTACTTGAAATTTGGCAGAGAGGTAGCCATAAGGTCAAGGAAGTGCCTTTTGCAGGTCTGGTGTAAATCTGTTCAGTATTTCCTGAGAAAATAGCATTTAAAAGCATATCAATATCTATACGCGCGCACCGTGCGCGCACTGTGCGTGCACCCTGCCGTGCGCGAGCGCAATTCTGATTGGTTGTTAGATGTCGGTAAACATTCGAATCGGTCGAAACCAGGAAGTGTCGGCCGCCATTTTGTCTCTCGCATTTTTAGTGGGTGAAAAACAAAAGTGGAGAACGTGAAAAGGGGGCAGAGTGGACAGTTCCTCCAGACCTCCTAGCCTTGGTCAGGGGGTCACAGAAGGACCCCCAAGGGAGAAAAAAACAAAAAAAAAAATTTTTTTAATTGCGAGGTGCGGTGTAAAACCTGAAAAAAAAAAAAAACCATAACTTAGCATTTAAAAAAACCGTACAAATTCACTGAAAAAACCATAGGTTTCACACACGTTATAGTTACGAATTAGCATTTAAAAAACCTTGCAAATTCACTTAAACAACCATAGGTTTCACACATGCTATAGTTAGCTGGACATTTCACTCGTACAAAACCAATGAAATTCCCCCGTTATAGTTACTGCAGGCAACTATAACTCACGCGACCGCAATCCTCTGCTGATGACGTCAGATATTACATCACTGATGACATATGTGTCTTTCTAAAAAATAAATATTTGTAATATATGTATAGCTAAAGATTAATGGAAGAAGACATGGGTAAATAAGTGTCTAAATACAGTGATGTAATATCTGACGTCATCAGCAGAGGATTGCGGTCGCGTGAGTTATAGTTGCCTGCAGTAGCTATAACGGGGGAATTTCATTGGTTTTTTACGAGTGAAATGTCCAGCTAACTACATCATGTGTGAAACCTATGGTTTTTTAAGTGAATATATATATATATATATATATATATATATATATATATATATATATATATATATGTCGAGAAAACGGGATCCCACTCGTGCTCTCAAAAACTTCTGACACAGTAAACCAGGTTCTAGTTCATATCCAAGTGGGGGTTTATTCACTTCATAAACCCACCGTGACGCGTTTCGCCACCGTGGTGGCTTGTTCACACGGTGTGAACAAGCCACCACGGTGGCGAAACGCGTCACGGTGGGTTTATGAAGTGAATAAACCCCCACTTGGATATGAACTAGAACCTGGTTTACTGTGTCAGAAGTTTTTGAGAGCACGAGTGGGATCCCGTTTTCTCGACATATTGATTTACCGGTTCTCCGCCGGTCTCGCGCCACCCCTCAACGGATTGGGAATGCTTAAGGAGGAACTTGGATTGATATATATATATATATATATATATATATATATATATATATATATATATATATATATATATATATATATATATATATATATATATATATATATTCAAAGATCCATCCTACTCCAACCAAGAAGAGACATGTACACATGGCAGGTAGGAATAAGGCCAATTTATTGTATTCAGGTCTCCCACGACCCCGCAACAAAGGAGAGACGCGTTTCGCCTGCGCAACAGGCTTTATCAATTATATATATATTTATAATTAGGACCAAAGTTTCCATAGGAGAAGCGTTCTTTGTTATGCCAATGACTGGGGAGTCCCATAAAAACATGTTTCCCCACGTTATGTGTATGGGCATTTTTCATTTATTTAACACAACTACAGCCTGAATTGCTGAACGTAATAACACCAAGTTTGGCAGAAAGCTAGATTTTTGTACAGAAAGCATGCTTTTTGTGATTTAGTGTAAATCCGTTCAGTAGTTTCTGAGAACTTAAAGTTAAAAAAATATAGATATCTGAGGACGCGAGTCCTTGCAGAGGACTTGCAGATCCAACTAAAATTTGATTGACTGCCAGCACTTCAACCAGGAAGTATTGCAACCATCTTGGGACTCAGCTTGAAGCCAAGTCCCAGAAAAATAGTAAAAAAGAAAGAAAAGGGGCCAGGGTAGGAATACCTTGACTCCCTAGAAATGGTGGGGGGGTTTCCCACAGGGACCCTACCACGTTTTCAAATTATTTGTTTAAAACATTGCTGTGGGCTCGTGTGTGGATCCGCGAACCTGAGGCAAAATAAAAATAAAAAGATGTGTAGGCTCCTGTGTGTCATTTTTTAAAGCTCCCAGGTGGGCCAAATCCCCGCGGCATGAAGGAGGGGGTCTCATGGGGCCACCCTCTTGGGATTATACAGAGCCCCTGCGACCGGCACCTCCCCAGGGCTTATGAATTAAATTAATGTGCTGGAGGCGCTTATGGCCTCCCCTGCATCCCCGGGGATCGCCACCTCCCCAGTGCTAATTATGACAAAATCTGGGGGGCCATGTGCCCCCCTGCTGGAGCGGGGACCGCCACCTCCCCGGGGCAAGTATTTCACATTGCATTCAGGGACAAAGTGGCCCCCACAGCCCCGGGGACCACCAACACCCCAGGGCTTCATTAACATTGGGGGGAGCACGGACCCCCCTCGTGGAGCCCTACATGGCCCTGGGGACCACCACTCCCTGGGGTTAAATTACATATCAATGCGTGGGGGGGCTCAGGCCCCCCCATGCAGCCCTAGGAACTACCACCTCCCCAGGGCTAATTAAGACAAATGTAGGGGACCACATAGCCCCCCTGCAGCCCCAGGGACCCCCACCTCCCCGGGGCAAGTCTTTTACATTACCTACGGGTGCCGCACGGCCCCTGCATTCCAGGGAACCACAATCTTCCCGGGGCTTAAATCTCATTAGAGGGGCCCCCCTCATGGAGTCCTACATAGCCCTGGGAACCGCCAACCTAAAGCAATGCCAAAGGATGTCCTTGGGGGCCAACTACCCCTCCTGTTATCTTCAGTAAGTCCAACAAAGCGGGATTGCTAATAGGTCTTCAGAGGCCATGCCCCCCTTTCTCCACCACTTTGCAAATGCAAATACTACTTAATAAACCATCGAAATTCACCGAAAAAATAAATGTTACAGGGATATTATAGTTAGGAATTAGCATTATAAAAACCTTAGAAAGTCATTGAAAAAACAAAGGTTACAGGGAAGTTATTGCTAGGCTCCGGTTTCACTTTTGGAGAGGTGTGGTGCAGTGGCCAGGGAAGCTGACTTTGAAGCACAGGGCTCATGGTTTGATCCCCGGCTCTGGCGGCAGCTCAGCTCAGCACCATGTTACTCTGGGCAATAGCTCACTTAATTTCCACAAAAGCCCCAAGTACCTTGAGACCCGTAAGGGTGAGTAGTTTGCGCTTCACAATTATGGATTTACTTATTAAATCCCTCATGACCTGGTCAGTGACATCACTGATACCATCTCAAATGACATCAGCCATTGAATGTGAGTGTTTTAAAAAAAGTTTGAGTGTTAAATATATACCAAGATGTATTGGTGAATCAGTGTGTGTATGAGTGACTGATTGGATGATTCTGTGGGTGCGTGACTAACTGTATAATTGATTGATTAGCTGTCATGAGTGATGTAATATGTGAGGTCATAAGCATAGATAGATAGATAGATAGATAGATAGATAGATAGATAGATAGATAGATAGATAGATAGATAGATAGATAGATAGATAGATAGATAGATAGATAGATAGATAGATAGATAGATAGATAGATAGATAGATAGATACTGAACGGAATAACACCAAATTCATTAGAAAGGTATGTCTTTGTTAAGAAAGCATCCTTTTTAAGCTTAATCAGAGCATACAATTTTGCCAGTTTCTCTTGTCCCATTCAGATATTCCTAAATACAAATTTGTATGTCATTCTATCCTTGATTCATTTCCTAGCAATTTTCCAATGGAAAATGTATCTGATTTAGAGACATATGTTCAAGCAATTGCTTCTTCATCTCATGCTGTGTCAATGTATTGTAAAAAAATGAATAATTTTGATAAGAATAGCATTAATTTTATCTCTTCTTTTTGGAATAATGAACTCAATCTTTCTTTTTCTCAAGACTAATGGAAGAACATTTGGATGAACAGTGTCTCTGGATAGTTATCAGTGTCTTTTATCAAACTAATTATTTTATATGATTTAATTGTTTATGGACTCCGTTATAAATGTTTAAGGCAAAACTAGTAAATTCTCCCAATTGTCGGCACTGTAATTTGGCTCCAGGTTCACTTAAACATATGCTGTTTGAATGTAATATTGTCTTTAAGTTTTAGAATGAGGTTTGGGATGTTATTATAAAAATGTCTCATTTATCAGATAAACCTTCATATAATATGTTGATTTGTAAATCGGTATTACTCTCAACCTAACTGTCATATTTACATAAAAAGCTCTTTAACTTCTTAATATCTGCTGCTTTCAAATCAATTACTACCAATTTGAAAGACACATTATTATCAGTACATGCATGGTGGTCATGGATAATGTTTACCAAAAAGAGAGCTGATTTGACTATGTTGGGTGTTGTTCATAATACATCCACTTACCATTCGTTTTGGAAACCAATTGATAATTATATAGCATTATACTATCAATTGTTTTGTATTAAATATTAAGTTTAGTTTGTTAGATTTTAATATATGCCTCCATTACGTGATACTTATTACCAGTAGTTATTGATTCATCCCCTTTTTATGTTTAAATTTTAGTTTCTATTACACTGCAATTCTCATTGTATAGATGCAGTTTTGTCAAATGGATGGGTGAGTGAGTGGCTGCATGAGTGGCTGTAAGGGTGGATGAGTGGGTGTGTGAGTGGCTGTATAGGTGTCTGTGTAAGTGGCTGTACGGGTGAGTGAGTGGCTCTTTGAGTGGGAGTTTGGTAAACTGAGTGGGTGTGGAAGTAGCTGCATTGGAGAGCGACTGTAGAGTGGCTGTTTGGGTGAGTGAGCGCTTATATGGATGTGTGAATGGGTATGTAAGTGGTTGTGTGGGTGAGTGAGTGAGTGGCTCTGTTGTGAGACTGTATGGGTGAGTGACTGGGTGCATGAATATCTGTGTTGGTGAGGGAGTGGGTGTGTCAGTAGGTGTATGGATGAGTGGCTGTGTGAGTGGCTGTATGTGTGAGTGAGTGGGTGGGTGTGTGAGTGGCTCTGTGGATGTACAAGTGGGCAAATGGTTCTATGGGCTGGTGAGTGGTTGTTTGGGTATGTGAGTGGGTGTATGGGTGGTTCTGTGGATGGGGTCATCAGTGATGTCATTTGAGATGGCATCAGTGATGTCACTGACCATGTCATGAGTGATTTAAAATGTGAGGTCACAAGCAGTGCATTCTGGGGGCCTAAGTTACAGTTTGCTCAGGTAACTGCTGAATTCCTATGGTGTTGTGCATGCATAATCTGAGCCTGAGAATAGTGTCCCTCCAACCTTTGTTTTTTTATTCTATTTCCTAACTATAACATCCCTGTAATCTTTGTTTTTTTCAGTGAATTTCAAAGGTTTTAATTTTCAAAGCATTATGTCCCTGTAATGTTTAGGTTTTTAGTTAATTTCTAGGGTTTATTGTTAGTACTAAGTATTCTACAATTTATTTTGCTTTTTAATTTACTACTAATTTTTTTTAAACTGTAGATATTTTGTTTCAAAAATATATTTTATATACATTTTAAAAGGTAAAAATCAGATATGTACTTAATCTAAAATATATAATGCTTTTGTAAATGTAATTGAACACATTTTATTTTAAAAAAATATATATATATGGGGGTACCGCAGTACCGCTGCGGGTCCGAAAACATAGACTGAAATACAAGTAATCTACAGTTATTAATTCTGGTCGCATGATCACTATGAATTCACAAAATTGTGATTCACTGAATTTTTTTGTAAATTATTTTAAATATTTACCTCTCTCGACTTTTATTTATGACATCGGGGTGAACATATTTATAAGTATATTTATGTCGCCCTATATCTGTTTTTAAAGAATGTTACTCGTTTTCCGAGTTTCACAAATGTATGGACTAGTATCTCGAATTCGCTCAACGACACACCTAAACCTTGCCTTTTGATTGTGTACATTAGGACCTCACCCATGTACATTTTAAATCATACCCAAAAACTGATATTTCTCCAGTGAACTCAGTAGCAAGAGGATTCAGAACCGTGGTGCTCTGTTTTTTGTTAACTTTCGTGAATGACATGATAGAATGGCTGAAGCTTAATCTTCTGTCCTGAATAAACATGCAGAACCTATTGAGGTTGAGGAGCAAGATACACCACCTCCAAGAATACAAAGGGATGTTAGGAAGCATTTTACAATACCATCAAGAGAACAGAAGGTTACAGCCAAATATGTGCAGTGCAGTATTTGCGCCAAGCAGTTATCTAGGGACAATGCAAAGAAGTATTTATATGGGATAAGTTCCATATGGAAACACCTCAAAACAATTCATGAAAGGGTCTACAACTGGATGATGCAGGAAAAAGCAGGTACAGCAGGACAATTCACCTCTACAGCACCCTTGGGAGAACCACCATCATCTGCAGTCATTACTATACCAGCTGCCTATAAACAATTAAGTGAGATGGATACTCAATGTGCGATATGCCACATGCTTGTCGCTGTAAAAATGTCTTCTGTGGGTGCATTCTTGGATACTGTAAAAAACATTGCTGTTATTTATTCTGTTTGCTGCCAGTTGCCACTCAATGTGTTTTTTAACACGAAGGCCAATTGTTTCTTTGCAGATCCCTTACCTTAACCTTTCAGTACCCTGTTTAGGTTTTGGTAAAAAAAAAACTGTTAAAAATCCTTTCTACAAAAAAAGGTTCTTTTTAGAATCACCATCTGGTCAAACAAAGAGCTAAAACTCCTTGTTTTTATTGTGTCAGTGACTGTATCAATGAGAGACTTGGTGTGTCAGTGGCTGTGTCGGTATGTGTCTCGGTGTATCAGTGGCAGTATCAGTGTGTGCATGAATATATCAGTCTCTGTATCGGAGTGTGGTTGAGTGTTTCAGTAGCTGTATCAGTGTGTGCCTGGATGTTTAAGTGGCTCTATCGATGTGTGAGTGGATGTGTTATTGGGTGTATGAGTATGTACCTGGGTGTGCCATTGGCTGTACCAGTATGTGTATGGGTGTTTGAGAGGTTGTATCTGTGTTCGGCTGAATGCTTAAGTGGCTGTATTGATATTGATATATTACTGGGTGTGTCATTGGCTGTATGAGTAAGAGCCAGGGGGTGTACGTTTCTGTATAAGAGTGTGGCTGGGTGTGTCAGTGGCTGTAACAGTGTGTGTCTGGGTATGTGACTGGCTGTATCTGTGTGTTCCTGTATGTCTCAGAGTCTGTATCAGTGGGAGCTTGGGTGTTAGTGACTGTGTTAGTGTGTGCATGGATGTGGCAGTCTCTGTATCAGAGTCTAGAGTGACTGGGTGTGTCACTAGCTGTGTGCCTGGGTGTGTCAGTGTCTAACAATATGTGTCTCGGTGTGTCAGACTCTATATCAGTGTGTGGCTGGTGTTTCAGTGGCTTTATCTGAGTGTGTACAGGTGTTTGAGAGGCTGTATTGGTGTTTGCCTGGGTGTGTAAATGAGTGTACCTCTGGTTGGCTGGGGGTGTCAGTAGCTTTATGTGTGTGACGCTGGGCGTGTCTAAGTCTGTATTGGTGTTTGTTTGGGTGTGTAAGTGGCTCTATCGATTTGTGAGTAGGTGTGTTATTGGGTGGATGAGTGTGTTCCTGGGTGTGACAATCACTGTATCGGTGTGTGCCTGAGAGTATCATTGGCAATATTGGTGTTTGCCTGGGTGTGTCAGTAACAGTGTCTGCCTGGGTGTCTTATTGTCTGTATTAGTGTGTGACTGGGTGTTTCAGTCACTGTATCAGTATGCTTATGGGTGTTTGAGAGGCTGTATCAGTGTTTGGCTGAATGTCTAAGTGGCTATATTTGAGTGGCTGTATGGGTCTGTGAGTGGGTCTGTGAGTGGTGTTCTGGGTATGTGGCTGCCTGTATGGGTGTATGACTGGGTGTGTGAATTATTGTATGGGTGTGTGAGTGGTTGTGAGTGTGTGTGAGAGAGTGTGTAAATGGTTATATGGGTCTGTAAATGTGTGTGTTAGTGGTTCTATTGGTGTGTGAGTGGGTGTGTGAGTAGTTGCATGGGTGTGTGAGTGAGTGGATGTGTGAGCGGTTGTGTGGGTGTATGAGTGGGGTGTGAGTCGCTGTATGGGTGAGTGACTTGGTATGTGAGTGGCCATATGGGTGAGTGAGGGGCTGTATGGCTGTATGAGTGAGGGAGTGTGTATGTAAGTGGTTGTATGAGTGTGTGAGTAGCTGTCTCAGTGGTTGTATGGGTGTGTGAGTGTTTGTGAGTATCTGTGTGGGTCTGTATGTGGCCGTGTGGGTCATTGACTATGAGTGGGTGTCTGTATAGATCTGTGAGTGGGTATGTGAGTGCTTGAGTGAGCCTGTGAGTGGGTGTGTGAGTACCTGAGTGAGCCTGTGATTGGGTGTGTGAGTGCCTGGGTGGATCTGTGAGTGAGTGTGTGAGTGATGCTATGGGTCTGCAAGTAGGTGTGTGAGTGCCTGTGTGGGCCTGTGAGTGGTTTTGTGGATTGTGAGTGGATGTGTAAGTGCCTCTGTTGCCCCCTCAATGGATGTGTGAGTGGCTGTATGGTTTTGTACATAAGCATGTCAGTGCCTGTATGGGTGGGTAACTAGCTGTTTAACTGGGTGTGTGGCTGTATATATCTGTCTATAACGGAGTAATTGCTGGATACATCAATTGGTGTATATGTGTCTGACTGAATCTGACACTGCCTGCATGGGGGTGGAATGACTATGTAAGTGCATATATCATGAACTGCTTATAAAATTGGAAATGCAAATGCAAGGACAGTGATCTGCTGTGCATTGCAGACCTCCATTCTTGCATTCAGTACTAATCACAGGGAGTTGCAATTTACAAAACTTCTCATTAACACTTGTTGGGCATTTTTAGACCTGTTGTAAACGGACAATATGCAATAAAATCTATTAGTACAAAGGCCACATCACAAATTGCATTCCCATTCACAAACCAGTCAGTGTGCAAATTGCACATCCCTGGTTTGCAAGTGGGAATTGTACATCAGAGCCTTCATCTGCACCTTTGGCTTCACAGGCTGCTCTCTTCAATGTTCTGATGTTGTGAGAAATGAATTTTGATGTGCTGCCTTTATGTAATGTTTTTCCTCAGCCTCCCTCCAGAGACCTTTCTCTTCTTATTTCCCAGCATTTAAATATGTTGTCCTTGGGGCTGCTTTTGGAATAATTGCTAATTAGCTGAGCCATGGTTTCTTTTCCTCGCTCACTGCCTTGTTTCCGGAGTGCTGGCGGCTAGACAGCCGAGTGTAGGGATGGCTGTGAGCTGATATCTTACTCTGTGATGCAAACTAGTAAAGGCTGTTTGACAGAGCTTTAAAGAGACAGCTTCTCTCAGGAGCTGGCCCTGTGATCCTCGCTATGGCCAGCAGTACATAGGTAGAGTCTTTTGATATACTCATCGCTCAGTTTCTGCAGATGACGAGAATTCTTACTAAATAGAGAGTCTGGTGCCCTAAATTCTCTGTGCTCTGCATGCTTGATAGACTACAGGGATGTAATACTATGTAAAAAGATTTATATGGGCCACAAAAGTGGTAGTAACAGAGATTTTTTGTTCTCGGTTGAGCAGTGTGTTGAATATGCCTGAACGTGGATCGATGTATTGTATGGTGCTGCATTGGCATTTATGTAGCACTCCCCATACCCTTTGTGAGCTTCCAGGCTGGTCTGATTGCATTACTTATGTAGTACTTCACACTCATGGTGAGGTCATGAAGTGTTCCAATTTGTGTTTGGTTCCTGTGCATCCTTTTGAGTGCATGGTTGAAATGGCAGTGTTTTCATTTGGGACTAATCAGCACATCAGGCGAGGTGAATGATTGCAAACATCAATAAAAGAAATATGAGAAATAAATAAAAAGATTTGAATGATGTTGTGAAGGTCCACTGTGGCTAACATTGAATAACATGAATCTACCTATAAAACAGAAGTGCACTTCATCAGTCAATCAATCAATCAGCATTTGTAAAGCGCAACTCTGTCACCCCTAAGGGTATCTGGGCACTGTGTCTCTGTCAAAGAGCCAGGTCTTGAGTCTCTTTCTGAAGTCTGCCAGTGAGGGGGCCATACGGAGCTGGAGGGAGAGGTCGTTCTAGGTCTACGCTTTGATGTAGGAGAAGGAGCAGCCACTGCGGATGCGGGGTGTGTGTGTGAGGGTGAGTGAAGAGGAGCATAGGTGTCTAGAGGGTTGGTGAAAGTTCAGCTGATGGTTGAGGTAGGCAGGTCCTCCTAGGCCATGGAGGACTTTGTATTTGTGCATGAGGATTATTTTCTGGATAGGGAGCCAGTGGATGTCTTTCAGGTGGGGAGCAATGTGGGTTAGTTTGGGGAGGTCCGTGATGAATCTGGCTGTAGCGTTCTGTATGGTCTAGAGTCTTTTGAGGAGCTGGATGGGGTGCTGGCGTAGAGGGCATTGCTGTACTAGAAGCAGCTGGTGACGAGGAACTGAGTGATGGTCTTCTGGTGTTTTGGTTGAGATCCATCTGATGATTTTGCAGAGCTTGTGAAGTGTGTGGAAGCAGGAGGAGGCGACTGAGTTAACTTGTCGTTTCATGGTCAGTTGGCTGTGGAAGATGATGCTGAGGCTGCCTGCGTGGTCGGTAGGTGTGGGTCCGAGTTCTTCAGGCCACCAGCTGTGGTCCCAATCAGAGGTGTCTTCCTGAAGATCAGTACCCCAGTTTTGTCGGAGTTGAGATGAAAGCAGTCAAGGCCGGACTAGGATAGCTAACTAGCCCTGGCAATTACGTCTGACTGGCCCAAGGGGGTGGGGGGGGTGAGCTGGCTGGAGCCGATTTAAACCGCCCCCAGTAATAAAAACTACCCCCGCTGGTCAAAAACCCGCACCCACCCTTCTGGCCTACGGGGGAAATGCCTGGTGCCCGCTACGGCCAGTCCGGCCTTGGAGGCATTTGTCTCTCATCCATTTGACTACATTGGCCACAGCGTTGCAGAAGCTGGTTTGGGCATTGGCAGGTCCTCAGTGAGCGAGAGGATCAGTTAAGTGTCATCTGCGTAAGAGATTATTTCAAGTCTGTGGGATCTGATTATGTCTGCAAGGGGATCATGTAGATGTTGAACAGGGTGGGGCTGAGGGATGATCCTTATGGGACACCACATATATGATGTGTTTAGGTGTGGAGGTGAAGGGAAGCAGTTGGATGCTCTGTGTGCATCCTGTAAGGAAGGAGGCGATCCAATTGAGTGCGTCTTGCCGTATACCTATTTTGTAGAGTCTGTTGATGAGAGTGTTGTGGGAGACCGTGTCAAATGTCACAGAGAGGTCGAGGAGGATCAGGGCCAGTTTCTCCACAGTTGTGGAGTGTCATATAAAATTGAGGGTCTGGGGTGGTTACAAGAGAGGTACACATAAGAAAAGAGGGAAGGGTGCATGAGAGAAGGTGATTCTAGAGGGTTTGGAAGTGAGCAGAGACAAATAATGGACTTTAAACAATCACCTTTCTTCCAGTTTAGGATGGACCAGTAGTCTAATGGGTATGTTTATCTTATGTCCCAGTCACTTGATACATGGTGCAATGATTCGGATAATCATTTTTCATAGCTGTGGACCACTAATCATCTGAAAATTAAAATCCTTTGATTTGAATGAAAAAGCAACAACTTCACAAAAACAGTGCATAAAGTGATGCGCAGGACTAAAATGAAATGCATTTATCAAAATCCCATGATCCAGTGTATAAGGAGAGAGGAGCCTACTTAGCCCGAACGAACTTCAGAAATGTGTTAGAAGATGCAAAGGAAGTACTGCACAAGTGTTGTGTCAATGAGGTCTCAGACACAAACCTAAGTTCAATCATTTAGTCAGTCCTCGACAGCACAGCTCTTCAGCCCAACCATTTCTCCAATCGTTCTCATCATCATGCTATGGGGTCACGTGAAGTGAATGTTTTGCGTGGCCATTTCGAATCGGGGAACAAAAGATTACAATGCGGTAGCAGTCAACAGAACTAATAATACCATACTCTGAACATTTGGTGATGGGAAAAGCTTTTGCACAAGTGTGAGGATTAGAGTAACTATTAGGTAATTACTTAGCTCTAGTGTTCTTCAAGAACGATTGATTTAACTGATCGAAGTGCACCTGAAACTAATCCTCTGATCGAATTGAGGAGATGGTGTGGCCTTACGGCTAGGCTGGTCGCCCTCGATGCGAGGTAACCGGATGCATGTCTTGGCAGGGACTCTAAACATCCTGTGATTCTGGGCAAATCACTTAATCTCCCTGTGCCTAGCAAAAAATTAAAGTGTCCGTCTGTAATGCTACTGATGCTCATGGAAAGCACTCTGATACCTTCGGGTCAAGTTTGCGCTATATAAAACTCCAGGAAAAAAAAGAATTTCTCATTTAATATTCCACTATACAGTAAGACTATTCTGGAAATAACATTGAAGCTTACTATTATTTATAACAACTCTGCATTGTAAATGCGGCGCATCTGTGGTGGCGCAAGGGTAAACTTGTGTGACGCATCTTTCCTGGCGCATCCCTGTTGATTTGCAGGGATGCACCAGGAAACATAAATCTGCCCCCTCATTTGGTGATTAGCAAATGATAAATATTTGCTGAACCCCGATTTCTATACATTATTGTTTGTGCGCCTTAAAGTTGAATCAATAAAATAACATGCCAGTGTGAATTTTTAAGCCACTTCAATGGAAAAGTCTGTAAAATGGCAATGCGCTACCACATCATGCTGTAGTAATATATTTGCTACAGTGTGATCCAAAATGCACCACCAGCTACATACCACACCCTTGACACTCTCCTGCTCAATTTGAGGGTCTTATATGACATACTTGTTGTTTGTGGGGTGCTTGGATTTTTTCACAATCCTTATGAGTTCAGTGAGGTAACATTGATGGCAGCTCTGAAAATTGTTCCAGCACCACTGAGACTAACCTCAGGAGATGACATTTTCCAAAACTATCCTAACAGACTTGAATAATCTTACCTGGCTAAGATCTCTAATGCCATGTTTAGTTCAGGAGTGTTTCCTAAAAAGTGGAAGGCAGCCACTGTTCTTCCACTGTTGAAGAAATCCAATATAAACGTTGAGGACCCGAACATCTATCGCCCCATTTCCAGGCTTCCCCTTCCAGCAAAACTGGTTGAGAAGTCCATGAACACACAACTGGTTGAGTTTCTACAAAATAACCATCTACTAGATGACACATAGTTTGGCTTCCGAGGTGATCACAGCACAGAGTCGGCGCTAATTGCAGCCACAGAGAAATTTGAGGCCTCAGTGGATAAGGGTGGTAATGCTGTGCTTATCCTGCTTGACTTATCCGCAGCATTTGACACGGTCAATCATGACCTTTTGATTGACCGGCTACAGAGCATAGGGATTGCGAGTGTAGCTCTAGCCTTGCAGCGCTCCTTCCTCACAGACCGTATTCAATCTGTCTCCTTTGAAGATTTTACATCTGAGTCCTTTTCACTACCATGCGGGGTACCAAAAGGCTCATCATTGAGCCCAAATTTGTTTGCTGTTTACATCATACCTTTGGAAATCCTGATCAAGTCCTTCGGGCAGTCGTTAGTTTCTAATGCTAACAACACCCAGATTGTGGTTTTGTCCTCTAACAAGGGATCAAATGTGAACAATACCTTTCAAAATTGCATGAGGGCAGTGAGCTAGTGGATGCCCTTAAATTCAACTCTTCTAAGACAGATGTCATCTATGTGGAGCAACACCTCCTTCTGATCCCCCCCATGGTGGCCAGATGAGCTGGGCTCTCTTCTGACACTGGTTAAGAAGGTCAAAAACCTCAGTGTTCTGGTCGATGACAGACTAATGTTTAAAAGTAAGTTAATAAAGTCACCTCTGCATCCTTCGCTTCTATACCCTATGTATTGTCAAAAAATCGCTCAATTTCTGCCATTCGATTTGTTAAAGACAACTGTTATTACATTAGTCTTATCCAGAGTAGACTATTGTAATGGCCTTTATCAAAACCTTCCTAAAATGTAATTGACCAAATTGCAAATCCTTCAAAACTCAGCAGCCTGGATGCTTCTGAAGGTTCCTAGATTCTATTCAGCCTCACAAGCCATCAGTGGGCTACATTGGCCTCCTGTAAAGAAGTGTATGAGCTTCAAGGGCCTCTGTATTGCTTTTGAGGCACTTAATGGTCTATGTCCAGCCTAGCTGAAAAAAAGGTTCAGATGGTATCAGCCTGGTAGGGCTCTTGGTTCCAGCTCTGCCAGAAATCCGGTACTTCCCTCATGTAAACTGTCCTCCTGGAGAGGTAGGAGCTTTGTCATCTGAACCACCCAAAATTGGAACCTTCCCCCTCAGGAGCTGAAAGCAGCCACTTCTCTATTGTGTTCAGGAAAGTTCTGAAAGCCTGGCTGTCTAGTCATGATTAGATATATCTGGTTGCCTATTTACTTGTCACTGACAGCGCCACGACGCCTCCGGGCATCAATTGCGCTCTACAAATGCAAAATCAAATCATATTCAAAATCAAATGACTATTAGTCACCCTCTGTGTTATTGCCACCAATAGATTTAATTTTCAAAGCAGAAAAAAGGGATATCTGAACCATTCGACAAATATATTTCTTCACTGAAAAAATGTACAATCACTTGTAGGTTAAGTTCATTGGATGATGAACTAATTCGACACTAAATTAAAATGTACGTTAACAATGAATATAAGCAAGAAAGATTGTGGGCACATGGGAATTCCTAATTAGCAGAACTAATTGCTGTTGTGAGGAAGGCAGAGATGTCTAACAAGTGTGCCAAAGTGTATTAAGAAAACAGAAATGCAGCATCCAAGGAAATAGGGAATAGGGTAAAACCTAAAAAAAAAAAGGGTATCCAAAGTAAAACCTAATGTGATTATGGGAAAAGCGTTTGCGGGAAACAGTACCACGAAGGGGAAATCTGTAACTCATGATACAGAGAAAGGTTATGTTAAGAAATGTTACAGGTGTGGCAGTCAAGGACATCTAGTGTTTAATAAAAATTGACTAGCAATTAATCAGCAGTGATCTGCGTCTGACATTAAAGGTCATTACGCAAAGATGTGTAGGAAATCTAGTCAGGGCAACAGAATAAAGGCAGTAAAGGAGTTAATTCTGAGTTCCATACTAATACATCTGAAGAAGTAGACTAGAATAGCAAGGATTGTGTACTAGGTTTAGTTATTAATGGGAACAAGACAAGCAATATCTTTGGAAGCCTCACAAACAATTGCAAGAAAAACCTGTGGGTGTCATCAAACTTGGTGCGGTTCAGATTTTGATTGTAGCAGATTCAGGTTCTTCTTATACCAGTGTAGATATGAAAGTATTGGAAGGAAAACTGGTTGGTGCTCGTGGTAATCACGTATTACAACCAGATGTTTCTCTGGACAGTTTCACAGATGAATCCATACCTACGGTTGCATATAGGACAGTAAGTTGTGAATTTGTGAATAGAAGGTCAGAGGGAGACTTTTATGTTGCAGAAATTGGCCCTTTTTTGTTGGACTGGATTGTGCACAGAGCATTAGATATCATTTTAGACCCAAACAGTCCGTGATGGAGCCGGCACTTTGTGGTTGGCTGAAGGGATGCCCCCAGCCAGGCAGACCTACCTCTCCCGTCAAGGGCAGGTGATTACACTCGCTGTATAACGTCTGCTCACCCTTGGGTGGCTTGGCTCTGAGCAGTCAGGCTTTCCTCAGCGGCAATATGTAAAGCAAATGCACAGCAGTCACTCATGATAAATACACTGAGCTTCACAAAAGAGACTTCACACAGGATGTATGTAAATAACGTTTATATTGAACACACATATTAAATCTTTATAACATGAACATCATATACCTTCAGGCATATAACACATTTGGAAATATTACTAGCAGTATTAGGCCCACTCATATTGTTATGATATCAAGTGTGGACAATTCCTAATCTACCCCCCCTACAGACAGAGAGAGAGAGAGAGAACCCTTATGCGGTGTGACACGCTGTCCACCCCAGGTCCACCCTAGCAATCCTGATAATACAGTACCGCACAGTTATAGGGTACACCCCGGGTCACAACAATATCAAAGATAGGTACATAATTGAAACAAGAACACTTTTTAGCATCACCACAAACCGGAGCCATGTGGGTAAACCCAATGTCAAATGTATTGTGCTTTTGGCATGAAATCAACATATACAGAGGCGCCACCGGCCAGTGTTGTGAATCATAGGCAGTCTGCAGATTATCACTCCCACTATCACACACTCACCCCGCACCACTCCACGGTGTGCCAGGTATCAGCCCAGTCTGAAAAGAACACTCTTACACACATACGCACTCAGCACCCTAATGCGGTGCTAGTGGTACCCTGCAGGTCAATGTATCACAACCCTGCAGACTCTGAGGCCCCAGCCTCCCTCTTACTTTTAGGTCATCCCAATCATCCTATACGGAAGATAACCAGCCCGCCTCCTGGATACTAGGCTGTACGCAGCCGAAGTCTCATTTAGTCTGGGTCCTCAAAAGCAGGTGGGGATATGTAGCAAGTTTTAATTCGGAGGTAGGCGTAAACAAGGGGAGTTTAGCAGTGACTCAGGAAGTTCACGCACAGGTCTCAAAACACGATGGAGTCACGCAGTCTCTTGACCCGCTTCTGAACTGTCTCGGAAGTGATCCTTTAACCCAGTCAATCTCTCTTGCTACTACTAGGCCTGGGCTAAAATTCCATTCCGCTCGCGGAAATTGCAATAATTTGACATTTTCGCGTTCCGCGGAGAATGCGAAAAATGTCAAAATTTCCGCAATCCGCATTTTAACGGAAAATTTTTGCTTGCTCGCGCTGTAAAATAATACATTCTCACGTGCGCGCGATCGCCTTACCTGAATCCCCGCGTTCGCCGACAAGTTTTCCCGATCCAGTCGCGTTCTCCACGAGATGTTGGATTGTTGGTAGCCATTTGCGCTGTCTCGCGAAAGTTCGCGCCCGCAGTAACGTCATTCGTTGCGTGATCACGTCTTTCTTCTCGCGATCATGCACCGCGAGACAAGTGAAAACAAGATGGCCGCGCCTGTGAGCAACCGCATGGGTAAGTTGGTGAGCCGCGACCACGCAGAAAATACCGCGACCGGGCGGGAAAAAAACTTCTGCATCTTCGCGATATTTCTGCGTGTTTGTGGAGATTTTTAACATTTTCACGATAATTTGCGAAAGTGAATTTCGCAAATTCCGCTCACCCCTAGCTACTACCTGGCACCAAGATGTCTTCGGGAGAGGACAGGTGTGGAGAGGGCAGTTAGTCCACCGCGATGAGAGTCAAAAGGGAACAACTGAGCAATGGAGAGTAACACTGGGGAGCCTCTCAATGGGAGAAGGTGCCCCATCTGTTACACGTTAATCAGGGTTGTGCCCAGGTAAACTGGGCACTGCATCTGGCACATGTTTGTATGGGTTGTACCAGACACTTCAGGTCTCAAACACGAAGAGTTGCAAATTCCGTACCTCCCTTGAAATGAGGCACAATGACCGGTGCACGTTGAGATGGGTAGCACCAGGCAATTTTGGTCACACAATGAAGAGTTGCAAATTCAAAACCTCCCTGGAAATAAGGCACAACGTCAGGTGCATGATGATACAGGTTGCACCAGACCAGTCTGGTCCCACACACCCACATGCAAGTTCAGCTAAGCCACACAAGGTAGAATGAGGCATTATTACGGGTACACCCCCACCTCCAAGGGTACCACCCTGTAAATTCGACACCGCTTGCAATGAGCATGCAGTCAGTGTGTTGCACGATTGAGATGCAGCACAATCGACAAAACAGGCCACGTGGGGGTCCCACAACTGGTGAATCTACTCAGCACCAACTAGATACATTATGAATATCCGGGTCTCTGCAGTTCAGGAATCACATTCCTAAAATGCATGCAAGATTTCTGGGGTTCCGCACTAGGCATTCCAGTCTCCAGCAACAACTCTTAATTCCATGCTCACACCACGCTACCCAATGGGATTCAGTAGACGCTGTGGGCACTTGAGAGGGCACCGCTCTCCAGATGGGTGTAGGTCCCTCGAAGGAGATCTTTGATGTCCCTGAGATCTCTAGGACAACATGAGGCCCACTGACAGGTCCTTAGAACGCACACTTCAGGGCACCAGAGTTCAGCAGGTCTTCGGCCCAGGCCAGCCACCATTCAGAAAGGGCATGTGGTCCTCATCATGGGCAGAAATCCTCTATGTGCACAACACAGTCCTCTGGCAATGTGCACCACGCAGTCCGGGTTCTCCAGTCCCGCATCCCCGCAAGCATATATCACCATTTGCTGAAGGATGGCATCAGTAATTATACTGGCATGTGTCTTTCAAGTTAGGGGTGGTTTAAGTGTTTCCCTTTGAACCACAGATTGTAGACCTGTCTGCCATGGGTTCGTGGACTGCAGATCTTAATCTTTAATGGGGCCATGATCTAGACCCAAGAGGCTTGGTGTCAAAACCTCTCTCTCCAATCAATCCCATCCGGCCCTCAAATGGCAGCGGACTTGTGGTTCTAGTGGTTAGCCCATGGTTTATGACAGTTGCTGTGGAATTCACAGATGTGCTCCCCCAACCCCTGTTGTCCACTGGAGCCAGGCACAATGGCACACAAGACTCTTAGAGCATAGAAATGTCCATATTCTATAAATGGCGGGGCAGATTTACAAGCGCCTTGCGCTGCCACTACGTCACTTTTGGTGACGCACTGCCCCATATTTACAAGGACAGGAAAAGCCACCCTGCGCGGCTTTTCCTGTATTTGTGAATATATGGCCCCTTTACATGCAGCCCTTTGCGTGAAAGGAGCGTTCCATGGATGTTGCTGTGGGTGTTCCCACGCAACACCCATGGAACCAGACACATTTCCAGATTTACGAGTAATCGTAAACCTGGAAATGCGTCAGTTTGCTACAGCCAGGCGCAACGAGGAGAATTGTTTTAATTTCTCCTCGTTTTTTCCTCTTTCAATGCGTGCTATATTCTACAGCACGCATTGAAAGAGCAAAATGCCTGTAGTGATTGTTTTTGCCGCTTCCTGCACAAAAACAATCTTCCCATGGCGCAGGCATCATTGAACCATGGTGCAAGGGTGCCTGCGCCGGCGCATGGCAGCTGTTTGTGCACCAGCGCAGGGGAGAGCACAGGAATGTGACATATCATTGTAGATATGTCACATTCCTTTGCTCTGAAAGTGCCGCAGCATGGCACAGCCAAAGGGCTTGCGGTGCCGCGCTGCGGCACTTTCTTGTAGATCTGCCCTGGCTTTTTTCAAGCGAGTTATGCCAAAAATCCCTTTACCATTGGAAAGGGTTTTAGCATGGTGAATCCATTGATAGAAAACTTCACGAGGCTGCACCACTGCAGCCTCAGCAATGTCAACTACTTCCCCATGTTAACCTATGGGGAGAGCAAGCCTCGCAGGCAGTGAAAACACACATGGATATTCCTCACTACCTAGTGCGCTAGTGCCTACTTCCCAGCACCACCCAACTCTGCACCAGCAGATTGGACATAGGTTTAACCGATGCGTGTGTCAGTGCATACGCTCAAGCCTCCAACGGCAGGCTGCACATGCAATCATAGGCACCATAGGTGTGGGTGCACACAGACAGTGGCCTGCCCTGGCAGGCTGCTCATGAGTTTACTCACGATAGCTGGCCATGCGCACACACCCGTCCGCAATAAAAAACACGGCCCAGGTTTCAAAACATCAATTCAGAGCCACTTACCAACACAGTTAGGAGGGGAGCGCACACTTTCACACTATATTTACAGTGGGAAAGAGCCTAGAGGCCACACAAGAGAATCAGCAAAACCCAGGCGGAAAAAGCAAAACGTTTAAGGAAAAGTCTCCTGACGAGTATTAGGTCCAACAATCCTCTTACTGGTTTAGAGGGATGCCATTTATACTGGCATTAGCAGCCGCAGTATTTCAGAAATTGATGTATAAACTGTTTTTGAATGTTGAAGGTAACATTTATCCAGGATGATAACTTTATAATGGGAAGGTATTGTCACCTAGGAAAAACATAGCATAGCTGTGTAATTTTCAAAATGTAGATTTGGAGTACAAACTCTAGACTCTAAATTATGTAACGCATCATAGGCCAGATGTATGACTCGCAAATTGCATCGCAATAACGACTCGCAATTTGCAAGTCAGAAATTGGTATGTACAGCAGTGTCTGGGACACTGATTGCGATTCCCAATGGGGTCGCAAATTGCATGCCTTATGCATTTGCATGAGGCACTCGCAATTTGCGACCCCATTGGGAATGGTTGTCCCTCCCAGGTATGGGGCCTGCTGGGCTCAGCAGACCTCCATGTCTGGGACTGCTTTTCAATAATAATAACTTTTTTTTAATGCACCTCGTTTTCCTTAAATGAAAATGGGATGCATTTAAAAAAAGAAAATGAAACGTTTTTGTTTCATTTTTTAAGGGCAAGCAATATTTTTTGAGCCAGTCACATAGGGGAAGGGGTCCCCTGGGGACCTCTTCCCGTTTACGAGTGGTTTACCACCCTTCACAGAAGGGTGGTAAACTGCGACTGTTTTGTGACCGCAATTGCGGTTGCAAAACAGTCATACATGGCATTTGGGGACGCTATTAGAAAGGGAACGCCCCTTCCTAATAGCGAGTCACAAAACACTATTTTCTGAGTCGCAAAATAGGGTTTGTATATGGCCAAAAGGATTTTTGCATGTGCAAACGAGTCTAAGACCCGTTTGCGCATGCAAATATCCGTCGTACCTCTGGCACGAAGTCTGTAAGGTAGAAATTAACAAAAGAAGAATTTTTTAAGGCAATTCAAGACACACCAGCATTCTCTAGCAAGGATGAGTTATGTTCCTTCCTAGGCCTAGCAGAATTCTACACCCAGATGTACACAACTGAGAAATCATACCATTTGAGATAAATGTTAAAGAACAAAGAAAGGTTTACCTGGTCAGCTCAAACTTAGTCAGACTTCGACTTGATAAAAAGGGAAATCTGAACTGCAAAGGCTTTGCACGGTTATGATCCTGACAACAAGTGCATCATAACTACTAGTGCTAGCTGCCATTGGATTAGGGTAGTCCTATCCGAGGTGGATTATACTGGAAAGAAACTTTCTAGCATTCTCTTCCAGACCATTATCACCAGCAGAAGAACGCCACCCTGTAACAGAAAGAGAAACACTTGCTGTAGTCTGGGGTCTCCAACATTTCAGATGCTTTGTTGGGGGTTTTGATATTCTGATTAGGCCTGGGCGGAGTTCAAGTGGCTAAAAAACTCTGCTGTGCTACGCGGTGTTCCACAATTGGTGAAGTGCGTTTGGTCACGCAGTTCGCATTGATTTTCAGCAATGGTGTTAGCCCCGCGCTGTAAAATCAGCACGAACTGCACCATGCACAGCGCAAGAGGGCGCTACTTCTTTTCTGCCGCTCAAGTAGATTTTCTACTCATGCAGCAGCTTCCTCAGCGTGAACAGAAGGTTTCTCAACGCGAGCGGTCATGAATATTCGCGACCGCCCGCAATGAGAAATCCGACCGGCCACATTGAGAAATCTCGCTGGGAGGTGGATTTTCCTTGCTCATGCTTGCCAACTTGATGTTGGCAAGCGACAAATAAACTCCACTACGCTCTGCTGAGAGGGCTTTTCAGAACGCCGCATGCTCCACTGAACACAGAAAACTCCACAAACTCAACGAATGGAGAAGAGTTCACAGCCCAGGCCTAATTCTGATTGCAAACCTCTTACCAGATTCTAAACTACTACTGGATTACTGTCTGCTATCACAAGAGTAGCTCTTTAAACTATAAGAGTCATGGATTAGTACAAAGTAGAGTATATTCTGAGAGTGAACATTAAAGTAGCCGATTGTTTGAGGAGGATGCCACTTCCCCTCAGAGAAATGCCAGAAGACAATTGGGAAGAATTGAGTGTAGCTTGGACAGGTGTTGAAGGATTGGATGCCATTAAAATGGATGAATGGAAAGAAGCACCTGAGAAAGAGGAAGTGTTGGATCTAACAAAGAAATGTGTAAGAAGAGTATGGCAGAGAAAAATGAGCTGAGTACGGAGTACCGGGGTTTTTGGGAAGTATGAGATAAACTTTCCATTTGTGGTGAAAACCTAATAAGAGAAGGAAGAGTTATGCACCCAACAACACTTAGACATAGGATTGTGGAATTATGCCATGCCAAAAAGAAAGATATTGGTGGCCTGGTGTAGATATTAAAGTAAGGGAGTGTCAGGAGCACGAGGGTGCAGATAAATCTCAAGTACTATTAAAACCAAATTTATGTCCCAATAAGAGCCCCGGAATGGTATGGGAAATATTTGGAGTAGACATAATGGGACCTATCATCGATAAATATGGTGAGATCCGTAGTCTGTTAGTGGCGATTGGTTACTTTTCGAAATGGCCTGAAGTAGCCTTTGTAGAAAATACTAACACTGTTAGTGTTACGAAATTCCTAGATGAAGTTTTCTAGAGAGAAAGGCTTCATAAAAGATAGATAAGAGATAATGGTGTGCAATTCTAATCATAAGAACTGGAAAAGTATTGAGGCACAATGGAATTGAACACAAGTCTACTTTTGCATATGATCCCAAGGGAACTAGAGCAGTCAAGGATTAATCGGGTGATTGAAGTAATACCACATATGGCAAAAAAATGGAAGCAAAACTGGGATGTGGAAGTAAAATCATTATAAGGATGTATCGCATCACTCCCACACTCACAGGGTTAACATCAAAACAAGCACCATAACAGAAACTGAGAACTCTGCTTAGGAGGTGAACCGGGTCAGTAGTCATGTTCCATCATCCATTATTTAAGGGTAAAACCTACAGAAAAACATAACTATGTCACGGGCAAGGTTAAACAATTAGAAAAACAGATATGGAGGATAAAGGCTTTGTCTCAGCTCACCTAACAAAAATGTAGGTACACCACCAATTTGAAAACAAGAAGTTCTGAATCTGCCAATGTGAGAAAACAGGGTCCTTGTATTTACATTATTAAAGGGCAGACCTGAGAAAGTCATGTCCATTATAATAGGTCTGAGACCTACACAATAATGTCAGTAACAGAGTTCTCGAACAATATACACTGCAATGAAGACCAATGTCCAACAAGAAAAGCAAAAGAACGTCCTGGAGCATTGTCCAACATAATTTGCCAAAATATTGAGTTCCACCTTTGCTCTCAGTGCCAATCTATGATCTCAAATTCATTGTTGCAATTGACTTCTTGTCAATGTCCGAAAAAACACTGACTACCATCAAATGAATTAGAATCATGCTGCAGGGGTGGCCAGAACTGACACCACACCACTCATCCTGAAAATATTGCATTGACTCCCAAATTCATTCAGAATAAAAATGTAAACTGGAAGTGAAATGGTTTGACTACTCCACCAAAATGTTCATGAATGACCCTTTAACATACACCACTGTGGCCGCCACAGAGATCAGCATCATAAAACTACTGAATTCCCCCTTCTTCAGTTAGAACACTTCTGGGGTCCTTGACAGACATTGTGACCAACTCATGGAATTACTTGCTGCTCCATGTCAGGTAATGAACTAATGCAGCGGCATCGTCTAGTTGCTGCAAGCATCTGTATTTGCAAAGGGTAAGTGCTGTGTTAAATCTACTGATATGAATATATAAACTTGGACTGATCACAAAGTGCCTTTCTGTGTCTTGGAAGATATCTGACAGTGGCCACAAGATTGACATAGCTTTTGGTGTAAAATAGCCTAGAAAGATATTCGCACCCATCCACCTTTATTGTTACTTTTATTGGTGGCTCCTGTCTGTGGTATCTATAATAAATAAGTATATTAAATTAACCAAACTCAGAGCAATGCTGAACAACCACTGTTAGAAGGTGGCACTGACACTATGGGCCGCCCAGATTTTTCGCTTTTTGAGCACCTAATTGTTGAGCTTTTACTGTGGGGGAGCCTCATAAGTTGGGACTCACCCACAGTGAACTCAGGGTGTAAGAGACTGCATGGGGATTTTACTGGTGTTCCCCTGGCTTGACCAGGCCACTGCGCAGCAGCTGGAGTAAGGACACCGGGCTGGTTACATGCAGACACATGTGTACATGCGAGTGCACACGTGTACGGGCTGCGCAGGGGAGATTCCTAGCGTGCGCAGTCCAGGAGCAGCTACAAAGTGAATGGTGTGGCAGGACTTATGCAGTATTGGGTGGTGACATGGAATAGGCTTTATACACTGGAAAGAAACATGCCAGGGAAAGTCAGTGTGTCTTACTGTTTTTTCACTTCATTATTCCTCTATGGGAATGTGGAGCCAGGGGCTAGATTAACTTCCATTAGGCCTACAGATTCCAGACACGCACTTAAGTCCAATGTAGCAAATGTGAAAAGAAGTATTCTGCAGAGTCCAAAGTCATATTTGTACTGCTTTTGGGTCATCCAGAACTGTCATATTTCTCTGAGCCAGCCATGACCAGACCCAGGCTGAGGGCTGACCTCAGCTGGATGGATTGATAAACTTTCTTTCACAAGCTAGGGCCTCCTCTCCACGAAGAGAAGATGGGTGGGGCTGCAGGCCAATCCACCAACTGCTGTCGCTGGGTGCCAGGCACCAGGCTGCACCAAGGAGGGAAGGCAGCGTGGGCGGAAGGGGCTCCAGACATGTGGCCAGAGACACTGGATGACACCATTTTGAACAAACCCAGAGGCTGGACAAGAAGGAGGGAGAAGGGGCAGGGATGTGATGTGTCGCTGATTGATAGGACCAACAGAGACTTCCTGCCAGCCCCCTACTCAACTTTTAAAAAGTGCTTGCACAGGAAGAGAAGCTCTCTCTGGGGTGTGGTCTGATGAGGCTGAAGGTGCTGGAGCCTGGCGCAATGGGCAGTTGGAAGGAGAGACCCCCTGACTGCCCCCAGGACCCTATCAGCACCAGAAGAAGAGCCCAGGACTGGTGCACAGAAGCAGGGGCCTCTGCGCAGGGAAAAGAGAGGCCCGGAAGGAGAGCCAGGCGAAAGGCTGGCGCAGGGAGCCAATGAAGACAGCACACTGCTGAATCTACCCTCTCAGAGACCCAGAGGACAGAGGAGAGTGTTCCCAGTGGTTGGGGCTGGTAAAGAGGAGCATGAAGCGCCCCATAATGCCTCGCCAGGCATTTGGAAATCTGCCGTTTTGGTGCTTTGTGGCCCCCAGAGGAGGGGGGTCACCCTCACTTGTGAAAAGGTGCTGGGGTTTGCTGCTGGAGAAACGCAGTCTTCCCCCCCCAGCGCAACAAAATCTGCCGTTTTGGTGCTTTGTGGTCCCCAGAGGAGGGGGCCACCATCACTTGTGAAAAGGTGCTGGGGGAGCTGCTGGAGAAACGCAGTCTTCCCCCACCAGCACGAAGAAAAGTCCCACCCTCAGTGTCATAGGGACCTAAAGGAAACTACCCCTCAAGGGCTCAGCTAGCATTTAAACACATTCTAGGCTGGAACTTTTGTTCTACAGCTGAGGGTGTGTGAAGTGCATCATGAAGTGAAGGACTGAGTTGGGGATGTGTGAAGAAGTGCATCCCTGAAGGTGAAGTGGTGTAATTGAGCCGAAATGCATTTACTAGTGGTTATTTCTTTTTAGGTGGACTGAAAGTCACATGTGTAAAGTGAAGTACCTGTGTAAGGTGATGTTAAGCTAAATGGAGTTATGTTGCTGGACCTTCCTGCTAGGGGGTCTGGCTGTATTTACGTAATCCCATGCTTTTACCTGTGATTCCTTTTAAAGTGAAGAGGTGCACTGCAGGAGAAGTGTAGTTGCCAGGAGTACTTATTTTGAAGGGACTGTAAGTCACATGTGTAAGGAGATGTCATAAACTGAGTGGGGTTATGTTGCCAGACAGTCCTGCTAGGGTGTCTGGCTGTATATGCGCAATCATGTGATTTCATCTGTGATGCCCTTAGGGGCTGTAATTGCAATGCATTCAAATGATCAACCAAGGTGATGAGTACTGTCATTCTAAAGGGTGCGTAAACATGGATTCTTGCTGCTGCGCTTAGGTGAAATCCCCAGACTGCTAGCCCTTAAGATATAGAGGTGCATACTTTATAGTCAGTAGTAGATGCTCAGTCAGGGTCGTGTGTCACCAAGGCAGGTTTACCCCTTTTTAATGCTTGTTGAGGTAATGGGGTGGGTCGCCACTGGGGTGCCAGTGTGCAGGGCCCCCGCTCCAGGTTATGTTCAACTAACTGCATTGGGGGCAAGTTGATGTGCATACATGGGAGTGGTGATACTAGACCCCACCCCCCCTGCGGGAGGGGTGGAGATGTTATGCAATGTCACAAAGTAATTCCAACAGCTTATGTATATTTGTAAATTGGTGCATAGTATTGAGTAGTGTGTGTGTTTAATAAATGTACTCTTACTTTTTTAAAGCAAAGTACAGACTGGACAATCAATTATTGAGTGTTATTTTTGTGCACCTGCAAATGGCGATTACTAGCCCACACCACCTCCCTTGAGTAAGCCTCAGACTGCTCTGCAACGCTACCCTCTGAGAGTCAGGCGCTACAATTGGGTGTTTGGTTCCCAGTGAAGGACAAATGTAGTCATGTTATTTGTGCAGGCGTCACAGATGCTGCCTCGTTTTCCAACAACCACAGATTGGCTTCTTTTTTCCAAATTATAGAATGAGGTTTTACTTTTTCAATTCCAAGATGGCTTCTTTGTGTACATCTGAAGAGATGAATACTGATGGTTCACTAGAAAGAGACACGCATTGATGTCCAAGGCTGCCCTACGGGATTATACTGCTCGGCTATTGGGGAAAGGGGTTAGGGTCTTGATCTACTGAAAAGAGATGAGCATTCAGATTCCAGACATGCACTTAAGTCCAATGTAGCAAATGTGAAAAGAAGTATTCTGCAGAGTCCAAAGTCATATTTGTACTGCTTTTGGGTCATCCAGAACTGTCATATTTCTCTGAGCCAGCCATGACCAGACCCAGGCTGAGGGCTGACCTCAGCTGGATGGATTGATAAACTTTCTTTCACAAGCTAGGGCCTCCTCTCCACGAAGAGAAGATGGGTGGGACTGCAGGCCAATCCATCAACTGCTGTTGCTGGGTGCCAGGCACCAGGCTGCACCAAGGAGGGAAGGCAGCGTGGGCGGAAGGGGCTCCAGACATGTGGCCAGAGACACTGGACGACGCCATTTTGAACAAACCCAGAGGCTGGACAAGAAGGAGGGAGCAGGGACGTGATGTGTCGCTGTTTGATAGGACCAACAGAGACTTCCTGCCAGCCCCCTACTCAACATTTAAAAAGTGCTTGCACAGGAAGAGAAGCTCTCTCTGGGGTGTGGTCTGATGAGGCTGACGGCGCTGGAGCCTGGCGCAATGGGCAGTTGGAAGGAGAGACCCCCTGACTGCCCCCAGGACCCTATCAGCACCAGAAGAACAGCCCAGGACTGGTGCACAGAAGCAGGGGCCTCTGCGCAGGGAAAAGAGAGGCCCAGAAGGAGAGCCAGGCGAAAGGCTGGTCCAGGGAGCCAGTGAAGACAGCACACTGCTGAATCTACCCTCTCAGAGACCCAGAGGGCGGAGGAGAGTGTTCCCAGTGGCTGGGGCTGGTAAAGAGGAGCATGAAGCGCCCCATAATGCCTCGCCAGGCATTTGGAAATCTGCTGTTTTGGTGCTTTGTGGCCCCCAGAGGAGGGGGTCACCCTCACTTGTGAAAAGGTGCTGGGGGAGCTGTTGGAGAAGCGCAGTCTTCCCCCCCCCCCCCCAACCCCCCAGCACGAAGAAATCTGCCGTTTTGGTGCTTTGTGGCCCCCAGAGGAGGGGGGTCACCATCACTTGTGAAAAGGTGCTGGGGGTGCTGCTGGAGAAGCGCAGTCTTCCCCCCCAGCACGAAGAAAAGTCCCACCCTCAGTGTCATGGGGACCTAAAGAAAACTACCCCTCAAGGGCTCAGCTAGCATTTAAACACATTCTAGGCTGGAACTTTTGTTCTACAGCTGAGGGTGTGTGAAGTGCATCATGAAGTGAAGGGCTGAGTTGGGGATGTGTGAAGAAGTGCATCCCCTGGAGGTGAAGTGGTGTAATTGCACCAAAATGCATTTACTATTGGTTATTTATTTTTAGGTGGACTGAAAGTCACATGTGTAAAGTGAAGTACCTGTGTAAGGTGATGTTAAGCTAAATGGAGTTATGTTGCTGGACCTTCCTGCTAGGAGTCTGGCTGTATTTACGTAATCCCATGCTTTTACCTGTGATTCCTTTTAAAGTGAAGAGGTGCACTGCAAGAGATGTGTGGTTGCCAGGAGTACTTCTATTGAAGGGACTGTAAGTCACATGTGTAAGGAGATGTCATAAGCCAAGTGGGGCTATGTTGCCAGACAGTCCTGCTAGGGTGTCTGGCTGTATATGCGCAATCCTGTGATTTCATCTGTGATGCCCTTAGGGGCTGTAATTGCAATGCATTCAAATGATCAACCAAGGTGATGAGTACTGTCATTCTAAAGTGTGCGTAAACATGGATTCTTGATGCTACGCTTAGGTGAAGACCCCAGACTGCTAGCCCTTAAGATATAGAGGTGCATACTTTATGATCAGTAGGAGATGCTCAGTCAGGGTCATGTGTCACCAGGGCAGGTTTACCCCTTTTTAATGCTTGTTGAGATAATGGGGTGGGTCGCCACTGGGGTGCCAGTGTGCAGGGCCCCCGCTCCAGGTTATGTTCAACTAACTGCATTGGGGGCAAGTTGATGTGCATACATGGGAGTGGTGGTACTAGACCCCACCCCCCCCTGCGGGAGGGGTGGAGATGTTATGCAATGTCACAAAGTAATTCCAACATCTTATGTATATTTGTAAATTGGTGCATAGTATTGAGTAGTGTGTGTGTTTAATAAATGTACTCTTACTTTTATAAAGCAAAGTACAGACTGGACAATCAATTATTGAGTGTTATTTTTGTGCACCTGCAAATGGCGATTACTAGCCCAAACCACCTCCCTTGAGTAAGCCTCAGACTGCTCTGCAACGCTACCCTCTGAGAGTCAGGCGCTACAATTGGGTGTTTGGTTCCCAGTGAAGGACAAATGTAGTCATGTTATTTGTGCAGGCCTCACAGATGCTGCCTCGTTTTCCAACAGCCACAGATTGGCTTCTTTTTTCCAAATTAAAGAATAAGGTTTTACTTTTTCAATTCCAAGATGGCTTCTTTGTGTACATCTGAAGAGATGGTTCACTAGAAAGAGACACGCATTGATGTCCAAGGCTGCCCTACGAGATTATACTGCTCGGCTATTGGGGAAAGGGGTTAGGGTCTTGATCTACTGAAAAGAGATGAGCATTCATGGCTACGGCTACTGTAGGAATTTAGCTCACCCTTGCCTTGGTTAGCTCATGTTTACTTACTGGCAGCACAAAACATGCTAAAGCAACTTCCACCCAAAGCTGCACATCTACTCTGGTTTATGGGGATGCTAAGAACCTTAAAACAAGTGAAACCTTCAATTACCTCAGAGACATACAAAGTAGTAGGGCGAAAATGTAATAAACCCTCTTTGAACCACACCTCTAATCACACCAGGCATGCGAAGTGAGGAACCCGACCTTACTTGGGAGAAATCCATCCAGCCATTAATCCAGAATTCCATCCATCCATTGTCTATCCATCCATCATCCACCCATCAATTGTCCGTCCATCCATCCATCCTTTCAGTCTTCTTCATCTGCCCATTCTTCACCCTCCCATTCATTCACCCTTCATCCTTTCATTCTTCCATCAGTCCTCTCACCCTCCCGTCTACCCATCCTTTTACCCTTCCACCCATTATTTCACCCTTCCATCCTACCTTTTAACTTTTTCCTTATTTCTTTTCTTGTTTCCTTCCTTTCTTGTTCTTTCTTTCTCTTTCTGTATACCCATCTTTTACCTCTCATCCTTATCTTTCCTTCCTTAATTTTCTCACTACTGCTCACTTTCTCTATTCGTCACTCTATGCCTTGCCCCTATTTTCATCATTTCTTGTTCTCAGTTTCTTTACGCACGTCAGGCTACTGCCCACACCCCGGTGTCCTGGTATACCCTAATAGTGGTATTTCTGGAGGTGCATATCTGCAGCCATAAGAGGCCCGTAAGCAACTAATTAACGATTTCGGGAGCCCCCCTCCACCAGCCAATCTGGATCAGTGACAGCCCCCGCCTAAGCTGCTTAAACGGGGATCCCTGCTCCACTGGGAAATATGTTAATACGAGCGGCGCACATAACAGAACCACATATGACTTACACTGAGACTGGTAAAGACCTCTGGCTACACACACCAACTAACACTAACCAGTTCAACATACATACAAACGAACATATATATTAAAAGACCATATTTAACCACTCGGTTGTACAATTTATTATCGACCCCATAGAAATTCGTGGTACAAGAATACAATGGACAATCGAGTGACAAATTATCGAAAGTTAAGTGCATATAAGGAAGCCCTAACTCCACATCTACGTACCTTGAAAATATATATGTCACCAAAGTTCATATATATAGAGGTAGGTATAGAATATCTGGACATAAACTACCTGTCGATATTTTATTTTGAATATTTTGTGCTCACGATTGTGTGAGATCGATATTCTGGTGTGGATATTGCGGGTTCACACCACACACTCGCACTACCAATCATGCAACTCAAACAATCAGAAAACAGACTTCAGACTGAGACAGAATCCTCAGGGCCAGGGTGTGAAGGTGCCCTCACCTCTGACAGCGCTGCAAGGCCGTGCACAGCGCTCTATACATCTCTGAAACATAATAATGCCGTTTCGGTGCCCTGATCTCTCTGTAAAGGTATGTCTCCTATTTTTTTTCGTTGTGATTACTTTATAAAGTTCCTCTGCAAACACATAACCCCGGTTTTGTTCAGTTAATTCAGAACGCCTGGCCCTTCGCCCGACCTGCCCGCTGCACTGTGCGCTTCCACGCGCTAATGCACAATAACATTCCAGCGTGACGCCCTGTGACATGGAGAATTGAGAACCATCCATACAGACCACTCGAGGTACAAATGCCTCGTTTGAAAGGCGCCTGCGTCTGCAGAGCGCTTGTCGTTCAGAGCGCCACGGCAGTGATTTGAAATAAAACACGTCTTTGAAGACTCTCTGCGCCGCTTTTGAACTGCAACAGACTGCTTAGCCTGGGGAAAAGGGAATGGAGGATTCTGACAGAGTATCTACAAGCAAAACAGAAATGCAAAAACCTTAAGGGAGCTGCCGTGAAGAGTTATTAGCTTGCGTAAGTCATCGGAGGAGAAGGTGTCAGCCCACACAATCCCGGGGAGCTGTGGGCTGCGCTTAGCTGCAGAAAACTCTCTGGGAAAGATGCTTTGTGCGCACTCGTGCGCTTTTGTGCCGCGCGCTGACCCGGGAGCCAGCGACCCGCGTCTGCTCAGTGCGCGCCCTGTGGATTGAAGACGGCGCTGGGGGAAGGAAAACAAGCACGGAGCAGAGGCGAGAGGAGGAAGACACAGAGAAGAAGGGGAGCAGCCAAAGGAAAGAATGTGCGAGAGTGGGGGAAGGACGGGAAGTGAGGTAGGAAGCTGAGGTCGCGGAAGAAAACCCGAAGGAAAAGCAAGAGAGAGAGGGGGGAGTGGGGCAGCGTGAGAGGTAAGGAGGGTTGAAGGGAAAGGGCAGGTAGGAGGCTGAAGAAGAAACGGAAAAGGGTACGGCAAGGAGGAAATAAAAGCGTGGAGAAGGAGGGAGGAAAGGAAAGGAAGAAAAAAAAGATACGTAAAAAAAATAAAACTGGGAAAGGAGTGAAATATAGGCGAAGAGATGATGAGGATATAACAACAACAGGAAGGAAGTGGTGTGGATTGAAGTGAAGGACGACAAGAGGGAGGCAGGAGGAAGAAGGAGGCTGTAAGGAGGGAGGGAGAGAAAAAGTGAAAGAAGAAAGAAAAGGAAGCTAAGAAAGAGGTCACGGAGGGAGAGTGAAAGGGAAGAAGGAAAGGGGAAGAGAGGAGAAGGAAAGGTGGAAGGAAGAGAGGGAGGGCGAAAGGAAAAAGAAGTTGAGGAAGGAAAGGGAAAGAGAGAAAGACGGACATTAAGAAGGACGCTAAGCTTTGATTTTTCTTGGGTCCAAAGTAATGAATAAAGTTAACAAGATCTTGAAAAATGTCAAGAAGCCCTCGCGCAGGAAGCGGGGTAAGGAGAGGAAGGCGCAGGAGGAAGAGGAGGATCTGGAGAGCCCGGAGGACTCGTGTGAAGACAGCCTGTGCAGCCTCAGCCTCTGCGTGAGCGGTAAGGGGGTCTCCATCTTACCAGCGGGGGGCACGGGGAGGCAGCGGCCCTGCAGGCCGCACAGGGATGCGCCGTGGGATTGGGTGGAACTTGGGAGACGGTACACATTCTAACAAAATGGCCTCACTAAGACGGGGGAGGCGGAATTTCATGGCCAAAAAGAGAGGGTGTGATGTTATGTTGTGTTATGTGTATTTGTGAAGTGCACAACTCGTATCCTGGTGCTGAAGCTGGAGCTGTTTGGGCCGAGCCAGGGTTGGGGTAGGTGAAGAGCCAGGTCTTCAGCTTCTTGTGGAGTTCAAGAACTGAGTGTGATGCTCCGCTGTGCAGGGAGAGTGTCCTGGTGCTGAGGCAGGAGCAGTATGGCCCGAGCCAGGGTTGGGGTAGGTGAAGAGCCAGGTCTTCGGCTTCTTGTGGAGTTCAAGAACTGAGTACGATGCTCCGCTGTGCAGGGAGAGTGTCCTGGTGCTGAGGCAGGAGCAGTATGGCCCGAGCCAGGGTTGGGGTAGGTGAAGAGCCAGGTCTTCGGCTTCTTGTGGAGTTCAAGAACTGAGTACGATGCTCTGATGTGCAGGGAGAGTGTCCTGGTGCTGAAGCTGGAGCTGTTTGGGCCGAGCCAGGGTTGGGGTAGGTGAAGAGCCAGGTCTTCAGCTTCTTGTGGAGTTCAAGAACTGAGTACGATGCTCCGCTGTGCAGGAGAGTGTCCTGGTGCTGAGGCAGGAGCAGTATGGCCCGAGCCAGGGTTGGGGTAGGTGAAGAGCCAGGTCTTCAGCTTCTTGTGGAGTTCAAGAACTGAGTACGATGCTCCGCTGTGCAGGAGAGTGTCCTGGTGCTGAGGCAGGAGCAGTATGGCCCGAGCCAGGGTTGGGGTAGGTGAAGAGCCAGGTCTTCGGCTTCTTGTGGAGTTCAAGAACTGAGTACGATGCTCCGCTGTGCAGGGAGAGTGTCCTGGTGCTGAGGCAGGAGCAGTATGGCCCGAGCCAGGGTTGGGGTAGGTGAAGAGCCAGGTCTTCAGCTTCTTGTGGAGTTCAAGAACTGAGTATGATGCTCTGATGTGCAGGGAGAGTGTCCTGGTGCTGAAGCTGGAGCTGTTTGGGCCGAGCCAGGGTTGGGGTAGGTGAAGAGCCAGGTCTTCAGCTTCTTGTGGAGTTCAAGAACTGAGTACGATGCTCCGCTGTGCAGGAGAGTGTCCTGGTGCTGAGGCAGGAGCAGTATGGCCCGAGCCAGGGTTGGGGTAGGTGAAGAGCCAGGTCTTCAGCTTCTTGTGGAGTTCAAGAACTGAGTACGATGCTCCGCTGTGCAGGGAGAGTGTCCTGGTGCTGAGGCAGGAGCAGTATGGCCCGAGCCAGGGTTGGGGTAGGTGAAGAGCCAGGTCTTCAGCTTCTTGTGGAGTTCAAGAACTGAGTACGATGCTCCGCTGTGCAGGGAGAGTGTCCTGGTGCTGAGGCAGGAGCAGTATGGCCCGAGCCAGGGTTGGGGTAGGTGAAGAGCCAGGTCTTCAGCTTCTTGTGGAGTTCAAGAACTGAGTATGATGCTCTGATGTGCAGGGAGAGTGTCCTGGTGCTGAGGCAGGAGCAGTATGGGCCGAGCCAGGGTTGGGGTAGGTGAAGAGCCAGGTTTTCTGTTTCTTGCAGAATTCAAGAACTGAGGAGGTGGTTCTGATGTTCAGGAACAGGCTGTTCCAGGCTTTAGGAGTGAGGTAGGAGAAGGCATGAATGCAGGAAATGGTTCTGCACAGGGACGCTGTGAACCCCCGCTTTAGCAGCTTCAGCAGGGGTGGGGCTCATCATGGGCCTGTTCTGTCTGCAACTCAGCAGACACATGCGAATAAATACTTCTATAAAGGAATAAAGTGTCCATAGAAGAGAAAGCAGAAGCAAGGTAGAAGGAAAGATGAGTAAAGATGGAAGGAATATTGAATGGAAGGAAAGGTGAAAGGATGCATGGATGAGTGGGTTCGATTGATGAGTGGGTGAAAGAATGAGTGAATGGGTAGATGGATGAACAGGTGAAAGGATGGTTGAATGAGCGAGTGAATGGTTAGGTGGATGGACAGATGAAAGAATGGCAGAATAAAGGGATTGATAGATGAGTGGGTAAAACGATGGGTGAATTGAATGGCAGAGTGGCTGAACAAATGGATGGGTGAATGGCAAGGTGGATTAATGTATGATGGGTGGATGGCAGGATGGATGGGCAGCAGAGTGCACAGAGAGCAGAGTGCATACAATGATTACAAAGTAAATGGATGGATGGCGGAGTGGATGGATGGCAAAGGGGATGGATGAATGGATGAATGCATGAGTGACAGGATGGATAGTGGAAGAATGAATAATTGGATGGATGGTTGGATGGCTGGATGGATGGACAGGAGAGTGGCTGGATAGATGCAAAGTCAGATAGAAGGAGTGAATGGATAGGTGTGAATGGATGGATTGATGGCAGAGTTGATGGATGGATGGATGAAAGAATTAATAGATGGCAGAATGCAAAGGTGAAATAGTGGTTATCAGAGGTTGGATGGAAGGGTGAAAGGATGAATGGCTAGATATTTGGGTGGAAGAGACCTGGGAGCTCTTCTAGGGAGGACTGGGCTCACATGCTTTGCTTGCTTGGTGCCATCAGTGGTTTACTTCAAAGTGGGGACTATTTTATTTATCTGGCTACTCCCTTGGTTCTGCATATGCAGGGGGGTAAGAAGAAGGTGTCTGGTGCCTTGTGAAAGATTATGAGTTTCTAATAAAAAACGAAATAATTTCTGAAACTTGGATTTTACGGTATCTACTTGGGTGGATGAGAGAGCAATGTTCTTTGTGTGGCAGATGTGTCCTTCAAGTTATCAAGGTTGGTGACACAAAGGTAGCATTTATCAGTAAAGACAAGTGCATTGCATTGCATTGCATAGCACATTTTTAAAAAAAACGTCTGGAGTGCCCAGGAGAGTAGCAGAGTTAAGCTAGAAAGAGGCAATACCCCTAAGACTTCAACGTTCCCACTTTTAACCTAGATCACATCTTTCTTTCATCAGTCTCTTTCTAGACTCTTGCATGCCTCCCAATCAGTGGGTAATTTGTAAACAAAATAAGTGCCTGGGTCCTTGTTAGGAAGCCACTGCAGCTTGCACCACCCATAGTCATTGCAAGTGCTGCCAATGACAGTACCAACACAACTACTAACCATCACGCTCCTACAAGTGTGACAATTTAGACTAGTCCAGGCCTCCAAAGCTATAAGAATGGCTTGGGTGGCAGGTTTTAGTCATTTTGAGTGTGGGTTGAATTCATAAACAGCTGTTCTTGTGCTCAACTCTAAATTAGACAAACAGCGCCCCTTTGTGGCAAACTGTTATAAGTGCCAGTGTTGACAATTAAGTGCAGGTGCCCAGTACTGGAAACCCCAGGCTCAATTTAAGCACTGCTGCCCATGCAGTCTCACTCTCGAGGAATGGTGCAGGCCGACAGTCCGTGCCCCGCTCTCTCGTTCAGGAGATGGTGGAGGTTGGCAGTCTTCCCCGTGCCCCAGTCTTATGAGAGGATGGTGTGGGCTGGCAGCCCTCGTTGTGCCTCAGTCTGAATTCTAGGGGATGCTACTATCAACTATCTTTGTACACTAGTCTCATGAGAGTGCGGTGCAGGCTGGCGGTCAAGACTGTGTGGCTGGTACCACTGACAGCAATAGAGTCTTACTCTTGGACAACAGCATAGACTTGAAGGCCTGATTGTGCAACAGTCTTACCTCTGCCCTGTGCCCCAGTGTCACATTTTTGTGCATGGCACAGTCTAGCAGCACTACATTTGCTACATTCTAACTCCTTTGGGGTGGTGCAGATTTGCTGCCCTTTCTGTTGCACAATCTAATTTCTTGTTGATGGCCCGGCTGGCAGCACTGATTGTGCTGCAGAATAATTTGTAGGCAACAACACTGGCAGCCCTTTCTGTTTCCTAGTCTCACCTCTGAGTGATGGTGAAAGCTGACAGCACTGATGCAACTGCAGACTCACACCCAGATGTGGCCTGTGAAGGTAAGAGCGTGGGAGATGACAGACAACGACGAGCTAAACATACATTTTAAAAAATGAAAACCACTTACCTTGCGTTTGCTGCATCGCCAAGCCCCTCATTGTCATCGGTGGACTCCCCCACCCCACCCCACCTGCATGAGCCACGCCTGCTCACACCTGGAGGGTTGTGTTGGTTGGCAGCTCATTCCTCACTGCGGTCTCATTCCAAAAGAAGGCTCTGGCCATGCCCATCTCATTTTTCAGTATCATCCCTGGTTTGGCCATAATCTTACACCTCAAGTAAGGTGTTGGTTGGCATCCTTTATTGTCCAAATAAATATATCTGGGCTGGTACTGTAAAAACGAGACAGACACACACACACACACACACACACACACACACACACACACACACACACACACACACACACACACACACACACACACATATATATATATATATATATATATATATATATATATATATATATATATATATATATATATATATTAACACCCAATAACACATGCTATTTACAGTAACTGTACTAATATACACACTTGTACACATTTATTATTGCAGAGTGCAAATGTCATTTTCCAGCTTTTTACTGAAGTACAGTAACATTGACACAAGAATAACAATTTCTGCTACCTCACAGATTGCATATGTCACAGGAAATAGCTCTCCTAAAAGTCACAAGGTCTCTGCAATGTGATTTTACCATGCTGCAGCAATTTAGCCCTTTGCATCCTGGTTTTGGTTAAATATATTTTATTAAAACAAGTGCACGACAAAATACCATTGGATGAAACATATCTGCAGAGGTGCAGAGTATAATATGCTATTTCTTAACATTCTTGAGTGTAAGGAGGGGCCATGGCTCATTTTATTTTCCTTGATTCTTGGTCCGATGTTAAATATCTTTGTTTATGGCCTCTACATATAGAAAGAACAACATAGCATGGAGTAATATGCAAATAATTACTATTGCTGAGGGAGGTGAGTAGAATCATGACATACTCGAGGCTTCCTCGCTCATGATTCTATGTGTATGTATGTCGCAAAAAATATTTTCTTATGGTTTTACTGGTGTTGCATCCCACCACAGGACTGCCCTTTTTGTCCTCGATGTGAAATTTTGAAATTGTGTCCACCCCTAACAAAGAGCAAAATAAGTGGTAAATCTAATCCAAATTATTTTAGGATCTCAGAGTGATTATTGTAATGCTCTGTACCCTGTTCTCCCTAAACAAACATCGCAGAAACTACAACTTTTTCACAACATGGCAGCCAGGGGCATGTTGGACCTTCCTCAAAGAGCTTGTATCTCTCAACATCTTGGCCATCTACACTGGTTGCTCATTGAAAAAGAGCTGTCCATCTGTGACAAGGCTATCTTTCAAACAAGCCTGGATTTGTCCCTGGATCTGGGACCATAAGTATGAACGCATTTTCTCAGAGACACAGAATGGGTAAAACCCTTTGATATATCCCTATACCTGTCTGAAATGTGCACCCTGCTACAGCTTGTTTGCTGGCTCCTACCAAAATGTGTATGGTCAAACTAGGAGAAAACTCTTTTTTTAGGTCTCGCCTAGCAGCGCGCATGCGCTGCGTAGGAAAAGACCTTTAGCTAGGAAAAGATCTTTAGCTATCGATTCCGTTTTGCTGCCAAAAATGTGCACGCATTCCATTGCTTTGAATGGCAACGCGTGCACGTTTGGCGATTTCCTTGTGGGAGTGAGCTTTGAAACCATCTATTTGTAATGAACAGATGGTTCCTGCTCGCTCCCGCAAGGGAAACAGGCACAGGCCCCCTCCTCTCTCCCCTCCTCATTCAGCGCGAGGCGCGCGCGCTTGTTTTCTCATGTGGCTATAGAAAGCGCTTACATCTCATCTTCATCTCATTACAGACCAGGGCCCTTATTATGCAAACAGCACATGTCCTATTTTTGTGCTGTGCACACCTTTTAAAACAATGAAAATGCACCGCATTAGAGTGAATGGGCTGCCGCCAGGGCAGCCGCGAACTCACTCTACTCTGGGGCAGCGCATTTCTGTAGAAAACTGAGCAGCTGCTTTGAAGCCGCTCCGTGTTTTCACAGTGCAGGCGGCAACCTACCTGTAATTTTAAATGGGTTAGAGATACCCTTGCAGGTGGGTGAGGTGTGACTGCATCTGCATGCAAGGGGATGCTTGGGGGTTCCAGGGGATCCCCTTTCCCCCCTCATAGGACTGCTATCAGGGGCCCACTGTCAATGTGCCTCCTGAGAGCTTCTTTGCCTCTGCGTCAGAGTCGTATTACAGGCAAAGGGATACCCTCATTTGCATGGGGCATGACCCCATGCAAAGGAGGAAACACCCTCTGAAGATAGCGCTGGCGCTTTATGAGCACCAGAGCTATCGCTGTTACAAAAGGGGCAAAAGTGTTAGCGGCGCCTTCTGTAATACTGAAGTGCCTCAGGTTGTGCACAAAGCGGGTCCAAACGCCCTTTGCGTCCTGGGGCACTTCTACAATATGACCCCTGGTGGCATCTTAAAAACTGCCGTAAATGTATCTTTTTGCTGTTTCACCCAGCCTTATCATGGCGATATTTAGTGCCAGGATGCTTTTTTGGTAATTGCAAGTTCACGAAACACACAGTAGAAATAGAAACAATGTGCAGCGGTGAAGCCGTATTTACCGTGAAATACTGTGGGCAGAACACAACCTCGAGGCAACCTGAGCTGTATTCACCCAGAAAGACTGAAAGTACTATATTTCCTCCATCCTTTTAACCTAAGCTATATTCACCCTGAAAGACTGCACGCACCATACCTACTCACCCTTTTAACCTAAGCTATATTCTCCCTGAAAGACTGTACGCTCCATACCTCTCCATCCTTTTAACCTAAGCTATATTCTCCCTGAAAGGCTGCACGCACCATACCTCTCCATCCTTTTAACCTAAGCTATATTCTCCCTGAAAGACTGCACGCTCCATACCTCTCCATCCTTTTAACCTAAGCTATATTCACCCCGAAAGACTGCACGCACCATACCTACTCACCCTTTTAACCTAAGCTATATTCTCCCTGAAAGACTGCACGCACCATACCTCTCCATCCTTTCAACCTAAGCTATATTCACCCCGAAAGACTGCACGCACCATACCTACTCACCCTTTTAACCTAAGCTATATTCTCCCTGAAAGACTGCACGCACCATACCTCTCCATCCTTTTAACCTAAGCTATATTCTCCCTGAAAGACTGCATGCACCATACCTACTCACCCTTTTAACCTAAGCTATATTCTCCCTGAAAGACTGCATGCACCATACCTACTCACCCTTTTAACCTAAGCTATATTCTCCCTGAAAGACTGCACGCACCATACCTACTCACCCTTTTAACCTAAACTATATTCGCCCTGAAAGACTGCACGCACCATACCTACTCACCCTTTTAACCTAAGCTATATTCTCCCTGAAAGACTGTAAAAACCATTTATCATTCTAATGACCTAAGTTATCACCCTGTAAGACTGCATTCACTACATATTATCAAAAAAAGTAAGCTCTGAATCGTAATATACCAAAGAATCAGGGAAAAGCAAGAATTGGCCAACATAGCATGTGACACCCATAATCAGCTGTCCATGCAAAATTCTTGGAAAATAAAGCCATTAAATAGAAAGGTCATAAACAGGTTCGAATGCCAAAAAGGGAATGTATCCATCAGAGGTGGTTAAAATAAATAATTTTGAGTTGAGTAATCATTTCCTTCTGTTCTCGGTGCCAAGAGACCAGACAACTAGTATATGTGTTTCAATGTGCAAAAAATGTATTATTCAAAGATGTACAGCTTTTAGGAAAACCTTGACTCAAAGACAGGACTTCACAAAGGAACCATTGAAAGACCGGCGGATAGCTGGATTAATCAACATATAATATTAGAACACTTGATTTAAAGACAGACGACCTGCACACCAAACATGTGTGGATGCAACCCTTGTCCCAAAACTGTACTGCGTTCCCAAATGTAAGATGTAAATTGGACTAGAAAATATGATGGATGAAGGCATGGGAATATCGGAAGGCTTTGTCCCCCCTTTGAGGTATTCTCAACACGACATGAAGGAGTTACCTATTTCTGTCCCTCACTTGAGGCTGTTTACCCTTCTCTCCATGTCACTCTAGTGATGGAAGAAAGGAAAGCAGACAGGTGTGTCTTTGTAGCAGGCTCACGCCAAGGCGACGGAAGAGCGTTGGGCTGGTCCATGAGCGAGGGATATTGGCTGGGGCAATCCTCCGCTGGCTCACCAGGGAGGGTGGCAGTAGATATGTCATACCCGCCGCACTAACTGTTGCACAGGGAAGGACAATGTAGGATTTAGTAACCACGGTACTGTCAAGGAAGTGTCTGAATGAAAACAGGGTCTAAGGTGAGGATTTAGTTGGCGTAGCGCCGGTGAAGGAGTCATGGGGCTATTGTGGATAGGACACTTCTGCACAGGTCGTGAGGCTATAGATACTAGGGCACTGGTGAAGGAGTTATGAGACTGTTGTGGCTAGGGCACTTCAGGAGAGGTTGTGAGGCTATAGGGGTAGGGCACTGGTGAAAAGGGCGTGAGAGTATAGAGCTGAGGCACCAGTTAAGGGGTTTTGAAACTAGGCGTTATGACACTGGTGAAGGAGTCATAGGACTATTGTGGTTAGGGCCCTTCTGCATTGGCGGTGGGGCTATAGGGGCAAGCATTGGTGAAGGGGTCAGAGACTATTGTGGCTAGGGCACTTCTGCATTAGCTATGAGGCTATAGGGGCAAGCATTGGTGAAGGGGTCAGAGACTATTATGGCTGGGGCACTTTTGCACAGTCTGTGAGGCTATAGGGGCCTGGGCACTTCTGCACAGGCTGTGAGCATATAGGGGCACTGGTAAAAAGGGCATGAGCTGAGGCACTAGTGAAGGGGTCATAAGACTAGGGGTTATAACACTGGTGAAGGAGACATGGGACTATTGTGTCTAGGGTACTCCTGCAGATGCCGTGAGGCTAGAGCACTGGTGAAAGGACATGAGAGTATAGGGCTGAGGTACTAGTGAAGTAGTCATAAGACTAGGGGCTATGACACTGGAGAAGGAGTCATTGGATTATTGTGGCTCGGGCACATCTGGAGAGGTTGTGAGGCTACAGGGTCAAGCATTGGTGAAGGGATCATAAGGCTATTGTGCCTAGGGCACTTCTGCACAGTCTGTGAGGCTATAGTGGCCAGGGCACTTCTGCACAGGTCGTGAGCCTATAGGGGCTAGGGCATTGGTGAAAAGGGCATGAGAGTATAGAGCTGAGGCACTAGTGAAGGGGCCATAAGACATGGGGTTATGACACTGGTGAATGAGTCATGGGACTATTGTGGCTACAGCACTTCTACAATATTCGTGAGGGTATAGGGGCTAGGGCATTGGTGAAAAGGGCATGAGAGTATAGAGCTGAGGCACTAGTGAAGGGGCAATAAGACATGGGGTTATGACACTGGTGAATGAGTCATGGGACTATTGTGGCTACAGCACTTCTACAATATTCGTGAGGGTATAGGGGCTAGGGCATTGGTGAAAAGGGCATGAGAGTATAGAGCTGAGGCACTAGTGAAGGCGTCATAACACTAGAGGTTATAACACGGGTGAAGGAGTCATGGGACTATAGGGGCTAGGGTACTTTTCACTTCCTTTTTTCAAAACAAAATATTTATATTTTTAATTGACAATTGGCCTTAGAAGTGTATCTAAGCAATTGTTTGCTTTATGGCAAAGCAAAGTGTACATAAGAGTAGGCAAGTGACGGGAACTGCACTGTGGGCTGCAGGAGTGGAGGCGAGTGGTATCTGGGGGTCAGTGCCCTTTCTAAGGCTATTTACAATGAAGATATAGGTGATAGGGCACGGGTTAAAGCACAGGTAGGAAGCAATGGCAGTGGAATGACAGTGGTGGCTGAAGCAGAGGTATAGTACCGAATGCTTGTAGCCTCTAGTGCACTGAACATGGGAAGGGATGGGGCAACTGTCACTAGACAAATGGTACATTGCTTAGTGCATGAGTTGCTATCCAATGGGCACAAGGGGGCTAGTACCAGCGGGTGGCGCAATGAGTTAGACGCTCTCCGCTGAGAAACACAGTCCTCTGTCTTCCATCCTTCTGAGATCAGTAAAGTGACAACCAATGCATTGGGTAATAACAGTACCTACTGTTTACAGCACTTAGAAACAGCAGAAATGAATACAATAGTTTATGTTATTATTATTATTTTTATTATCATGATAAGTTAAGCATTGGAGGCCTTTGGCACTGGATACCGCAGGGAATGAGGCAAGAGCATCATACATTAGACATGTAGTAGGGTGGGTACCTCACGCCATGTCAGACACAATTTCCAGTCCTGGGCTTTTACCTTATAAATTTATGCTATCAGGAATGATTGTCTAATTATTTCAATTGAAGCAAAGCAACTCTGGAACTCTTAGAATTCACTATGGTGTCAACAGAAAGTCCAGGCCTGGAAACAGTGCCTGTGATGACATGGAGTAAAGTGGCCACTATACAGTGTGTGCCCTGCCCAGTGGGAATGCCAAGAGTGGGAAACAGCAGGGGTTGTGCCGGCTCCACTGCTGCATGCATGTGCAATAGATTCAACCAGAGAAGGGAACCCGATCATGCCATACAAGATGCAAGCGGCATGTTGGGTCTAGAACACAGCAACCTGACAGATGGAACATGCACTTGAGAAGATGATACACTGGTGGAGGCAAGGGCAGGAAGTAGTGGCTATGTTGGGGGTGTAGCACATTACCAAGCAAATGTGAGAAACAATGAAAGTGTGTTGGGACTGTAATGAATGCCAAGGGTGGAATTGATCCATAAGCGGAAGAGTGTATTCATGCAAGGAAGGTGTGGCATGGTATTGTGGGGATTCTGTGGTGCCAAGCAAAGAGAAAGGAGCACTTGCTAGACATAGACAGGCAATTGGCAATGGACAGAATATTGCTCTGATTGGGCAGGCAGTGAAAACTTGCTATTGACTCTCTCTACTTGACTAATTGTCACGTGTATGCCTGTACACCCTGCATACATGTTAGGAGAGTTTGGATGCCTGCTTGCGACTGTAGTTGCCATTCCTGCAAGCATAACGAGCTTGAGTGCATTGCAAGGCTGTTCTTTAAACTTCTTGTTTTCCAACTCTTCTCCTAATAAAGTCGTGGAGATGGGAAACTGTGTATCGTCCATCATTGAACGTCGCCAAAAGACCTTTTAGAACCTCATGAACGGATTGGAGGGAGCACCCTCTGCAGTCCCACACCCGGCTCACTCAATATGGCTTGGACAGTGGAGGCTGGATGGGTAAACCTAAAGGCCTCGCCTCTTGACGAATGTGTGATGACAGAGGGCGGGTGCTCCCTCCGACCAGACCATGAACTCCGAACAGAATTTAGTCAGGTGTGCGACTATAGAGGGTGGCCCCTCCAACCCACTCATGAGGTCCTTACAACATCTAGTTGGGTGTGTGACTGCACAGACGGTGCTCCCTCCGACCTGACCGTGAGGTCCTAACAGTATCTAGTTGGGTGTGTGATTGCACAGATGGTGCTCCCTCCGACCTGACCGTGAGGTCCTAACAGTATCTAGTTGGGTGTGTGATTGCACAGGCGGTGCTCCCTCCGACCTGACCATGAGGTCCTAACAGTATCTAGTTGGGTGTGTGACTGCACAGACGGTGCTCCCTCCAACCCGACCATGAGGTCCTAACAGCATCTAGTTGGGTGTGTGACTGCACAGATGGTGCTCCCTCCGACCTGACCGTGAGGTCCTAACAGTATCTAGTTGGGTGTGTGATTGCACAGCCGGTGCTCCCTCCGACCTGACCGTGAGGTCCTAACAGTATCTAGTTGGGTGTGCGATTGCACAGACGGTGCTCCCTCCTACCTGATCATGAGGTCCTAACAGTATCTAGTTGGGTGTGTGATTGCACAGACGGTGCTCCCTCCGACCTGACCGTGAGGTCCTAACAGTATCTAGTTGGGTGTGTGATTGCACAGACGGTGCTCCCTCCGACCTGACCATGAGGTCCTAACAGTATCTAGTTGGGTGTGTGACTGCACAGACGGTGCTCCCTCCAACCCGACCATGAGGTCCTAACAGCATCTAGTTGGGTGTGTGACTGCACAGATGGTGCTCTCTCCGACCTGACCGTGAGGTCCTAACAGTATCTAGTTGGGTGTGTGACTGCACAGACGGTCCTCCCTCCGACCTCACCGTGAGGTCCTAACAGTAACTAGTTGGGTGTGTGACTGCACAGACGGTGCTCCCTCCAACCCGACCATGAGGTCCTAACAGTATCTAGTTCGGTGTGTGATTGCACAGACGGTGCTCCCTCCGACCTGACCGTGAGGTCCTAATAGTATCTAGTTAGGTGTATGATTGCACAGACAGTGCTCCCTCTGACCTGACCGTGAGGTCCTAACAGTATCTAGTTGGGTGTATGATTGAACAGACGGTGCTCCCTCCGACCTGACCATGAGGAGTTGGGTGTGTGACTACACAGACGGTGCTCGCTCCGACCCGACCATGTGGTCCCAACAGTATTTAGTTAGGGTAAGAAGTAATGTGTGTTTGTGTCCACGTTTCTTTTCACTATCACATGTGCAGTTCTCTTATGCTTGGCGTGGAGTGTCACTAGTGTGCCACATCTTGGATTGTGTTTTTGCATCATCAGCAATTACATTTGCATGAACCTATCACCTAGTACTATGCACATTTGACCATTACTACTCTTATTTTAATCTCTCCAAGGATGATACCAGGACAAGTGGGGAGGTAGGAAAGTCCTTGTCCCACGTGTGAGAGGTAGTAAGTTATCACAGGAGCAGAGATGCTTTGAGCCTTGAGGAATGCTCGTGACTTTTTAGGCACTGGTATGTCCCGAAACATGATGGCGGACTCAGGATGTCTGCACCATTATATCCATTATTATCTGTCACCTTATTTTTTAACCATACCTGAGGTCCCTCTAAATAAAGGGAATTTCCTCTTGTTTCTCTCCGGCTATTTTGAGAGTCTATCTGGATCCCGCCTTTGTCCAGTTGGTTGTTTTTATAGAACTTTCTAGCATCACCCTAGAAGCCGATGAAACATGCCACATGATGTGGGTGGGGCTTCCTCTTCCAAAATGTTGACGTTTTTCATTGACATTTGGTCCTAGAATGGTGTCTTAGTAATTGTTTCATTCACTGTAGCGTCTTGTGGTTGTAAATATTTTGTCATCGACATGAGAATTTAGACAGGTGGATTCGTTATCGATGCAATGACAATGTCAAGTACATAAGTGACAAGAAGTGGCTGTCAGGGTTTGACATTCCCCTCTGACATCACTTCAGGAGAAGAGAAGTTAGTGCCAAGACCAAATTCAGAGTGAGGTCGAAGAAGAGAAAAAAGCTGAAAGTTCTCTAAAATCACAAAAGTCGAGGTCAGACTTAGGAGGGTGGTACTCTGGACAGCAAGGGTGGGCACAGAGGGCAGATGGGTGTTGATTGTCCTCTGCCAATATAAGGGATGGGGCACGCAGATGTGGGTTATGCAGCAGTGAATCCAGGGCTGGTGGAAGGCAGGCAGAAACTGGAAACAGTGGGAGGGCATGATAAGGGTAGTATTTTGTGAGCAGTTATTTAAAGGCTGGGTTCAGGAAAAGCTCCATTCCCCCACACCCCACCTGTGCAGCCTCTGCACACCCTGTCAACTCACAACTAAAGAAGGTGTTCAGTCTGTTTCTCAAGGTCCTCTTTTACTTATTTTTTCTATGTCTACTCTGTAGCCACTTAAGAGACACCTTTACCACAGAGACCCCCATGTCATGGAGGAACCCTGCATGCCCTCTTATGAGATCAGCCAAAGCGGGCCTCTGACTTCCTGACACTGGCAGCCCCACTGGGGCATCAGTGGCCCAGCGGCAGGCACCCAGCAGGTGTACTGCAGACCCTCTTTCAAGACAGCAACCAGGTAAATGCACAGCTGCCACTAATGCATTAGGCGCAGAGGCCGGCCACGTGGAGGCCCACACAGCATCATAAATACGGGTACATTTAGGTAGTCAACTGGTAAGCAAGGATTGCCTCTTTGCTTTTCTTGCATTGGAGCACAAGCTCCTTTGCTGTGCCCATCCCACCAGCACGTGCCGCCCGTGTGCCCCATTCTGCCCTTATTTCGGGCAACGCTTCCGGGTTTTCCACGTGCCACCAGCTGGCAGGTTCTTTCTCGTTTTCCCGCCATTGCAGAGCACTCTCCCAAGTCCAGGCGGACGCTGCTGGAGTACTCGTGACACGCGGATGATGCGTTGCAGTGTGTAATATCAGACCTGGCAGCAGGCCTAACTAGCACTGCTCATCTCCGGGCTCTTCCCGTCCTCGCGGCGCCCTAACTACATCTACACGTGTCTATGAACCGGAGAGGGGTGAGCCGAGGAGAGAAGCCAGCTAGGGAAGGAGGAAGCACGCGGCGGAGCTGAGGGAGGGAGAGACGGGGCTACTAATGAAAGAGGAGGAAAGTGCGAGGCGCAGGGAGAAGCGGGGAGGTGAGATGGGCAGAGGCAGAGGAAGGAGCGAAGCAAGGAGAAGGAAGAAAGAGTCACTGTGGAGGCCGCGGGCGGGGGGGGGGCGGGGGGAGTTTAGTTACTGCGAGGGAAGGCACGTAAAAGGATCAAACAGCGAGGGCGCGAAGAGAAAAGGGAGAGGCTAGCGTGAGCCAAGGGCCCGAGAATAGGAGAAAACTAGTGGGAACCAAACCTGCGAGGTGACAGCGCCTTATAGGGGAAATGGAAGAGTCAGTAGTACAGAGGTGGGACTCATTGGAGGGGGGAGGGGCAATGCAGCTAATAGAGCGAAAGTGAGAGAGAACGAAGAGAACAAAACACGGGAGCGAGAGGGTGATTAAAGAGAGAACGAGCACGTGAGCGCGCTCGCGAGGGCAGGGGTAGCCAGGGGTGTTTTGAGTGAGGAAGAGCACGTGCGAGAGACTCGCAGGGGTGGCAGAGAGAAAAGAGAGAGAGAAGGGTCGTCTAGAGAGTGAACGGCAGAAGCGTGATCTGGAGTGTTTGTTTTTGTGTGTGAGAGAGATAGGGAGAAAGAGGTTGTGTGTGGCTCTGTAAGAGAGAAAGAGACGGAGGCCCAACGATGGCGGGAGGGCGAGAGTGTGGGGGTCGGTGCATGTGTGTTTGCGTGAGTGTCTGTATGAGCAGGACCGGCTTTAGTGCTGGTGGCGCCCAGTGCGACAATGTTTGTTGGCGCCCCCCCCCCCCCCCAGTGACCACCTCTGCCATGGATTCCCTTACTACCACCCTTTAACAGTGTCCCTCAAGTCTCCATAACCCCTCCATCTCTCAGATGCATTTAATTAGTTGTATAGCGCCACTTATACCAGTGTAGGGAGTCAGAGCACTTTACATCACATGCACACTACACAGAGACAATCAATCATAGGTGTGCAAATCATATGAATGTATAGGAAATGTTAAATAAGACAGAGGACTATAAGGTGTAGGAGTCACATGTCATCCATAATGGTAAACAGTATAGTTTACTAGCTCACTGTCTATGATAGGATGTTAACTTATTAACTGCAAGTGATAGAAGGATCTCTCGGACAAAAGCAATGACTCGCTGATCTAGTTAAATTATATGCATGATCTGCTGTTACAGGTTCTTTGCAGTAAGCACATTAACCATCCGCGCTACCCTAACATGACTCAAAACTTCCACTAGACAAACCTCCGATCTTTCTGTAGGAAGAAAATTAATCACGGAGAAATCTTGACATTTTTATTGACGGCTGAAAACTGCTGGAGGCCAGAACGCTGGTAGAAGGTGCTTTTAAAACTATTATATACTTGCAAACATGACGCCCCCACCTAAAGTCAGCACCCAGTGCGGTTGCACCGGTCGCACCGCCCTAGAGCCGGCCCTGTGTATGAGGGACAGAGCAGGGAACCAGAGAGACGTGAGACTGTGCGAGTGTGAGAGAGAGAGAGTGTGAGAAGGGGACTCTAAGAGGGAAAGGGGAAGAAGAGAGTTTGGCGGTACACGTGTATTTGTGTGGTTGTGTGAGAGAGAAGAGTCAACCAGAGAGAGAGAGAGGTGGGCCCAATGAGACAAGGGGACAAAGAAAAGGTGGGAAGAAGGAAACTGAGGAGAAGCACAGAAGGGAGATAGAAATAAGGGGGGGGGCACAAAGAGAGAGTGAGAGAAAAATAGAAGAGTGTCAAGAGGGTTTGTCTGAATATGTGAGGGAGAGAGAGATCAGGAGTACACCTAAGAGAGAGAACAGAGAGGAAGACAGTGAAAGAAAGAGGCCCACAGACCAGGGGGACAATAACGGGGAGCGACAGAGACTGGGAGATTGGGGAGCGACAGAGACACCAAATGGGTGAGAACAGAGGAAGTGAGGCAGAAAGAAAGAGCAGTCGATGGTGAGGGAAGGAGGCGAGTGAGACAGCTTGCATGAGAAAGAAATACTGATAGAGTGGGAGAGACAAAGACAAGAAGATAGAGAGGGGGAGAGAGAGGGAAAGGAAGACGGAACAAGACTTAAAGAGTGCGACAGCGAGTAAGATAAGGAAAAAGGGATGCATACATAGAAAAGAAAGAACTAGAGTGGAAATAGAGAGTGATCAGGAGATATATATATATATATATATATATATATATATATATAGAGAGAGAGAGAGAGAGAGAGAGAGAGATGAGAGGAGGAAAGAGAGAGGAGAAAAGGCAGTGAGGCAGACAGAAGAAATGGAGAATAAGTAATGTAAGATCAGACAATGAAAAATAAAGATATAGATAATAGAGCCAGGAATATCTGATGCAGTGGGCTGAGAGAAGGGGGGGGGGGGTGGGGCTTTGAGAATAATGAGTAATAGCAGAGCTTTAAATGCAAATATAGAAGTGCAGGTACTCACACTTTGAAGTACCCTTTTGCTCCTGAAGAGTGCAGGTACCCTCCCCCCCCCTCCTCCAGCGCCTTGGGACCCTCACGGGTGAGTAGCACGCTTACAATTCCTTGATTGATTGAGGTACTCTCCCTTTCAACTTAATAAGTACAGCTACTCAGTGCCTGTCCCTTTAAAGCACTGGGTAATGTATAAGGTGAGCAAGAAAAAGGGAAAACAGAAAACAAGTGAGTGAGTCTGAAAGTGAAAGAATCGGAGAGAGTCAGTGAAAGAGATGGGGAAGAGAGACTCAAGGGGAGCGGGGTGATACATAGAAAGGGTGTGAGAGAGAAATGGAGAGGGTGAAGAGAGAAAGACAGAATGAGGGGGAGAAAGAGAGAGACTGAGGCATCGTATTGACTGGGAGTGCACAAGAGAGAAAGGGATATGGAGACAGAGCAAAGATGTAAAGAGAGAGCAGCTGGGAAAAAAACAGATCTCTGGAAAGAGAATGGAAGAAAGTAGGAAAGTAGACATAGAAGAAAAGAAAAGAGAGTCGTGGAGAGAGACAGTGACGGAGGAGGAGAGACGCGGGGAGAATAAGGGGCGGTTGGGAAACAGTCACGTTAAGGAAGAAGGGCACGTGTCTTGGCTGGCGAGCGGGCGCCTGGAGACCAGAGGATTATTGACCTGGGGCTCAAGTTAACTCAAAGGCGCTCTAGTGGAAATCTCGCTGCAGAGGCGTCGATATTCCATTCCTTCACCCTGCTTAAAGAGCTGCGAGGACGTGGTTTAAGGAAGGGCAAATCAGGCCAAAGGTCAGAGGAAGGGGCGGAGCACCTGTAATGGAATGGGCAAGCTGAGCGGCATGGAATGCGCCCTGAATGCAGAGAGGCAGAGACTCTGCAGGCCACTGGTATGCATCAGTAGCGTAGCAAGGATGCCATGGACCCTGGTGCAAGCAAGGAAAATTACCTCTGACTGATCTTGGGGTAGTAAAATACAACACAATAAAATGCTGCCCGGTGCCACTGCACCAATTGCAGTTACGCCTCTGACATGCATCCATCCTTCCCCCGAGGGGCCCCGGGTTCTTTCTCAGCCATGGCCACATAGAATGTTCTATCGGGAGCTGTCACCCTAAAGTTGGAATAGAGTGGCCACACAGGCTTTTAGTTTAATACTCCTAACTATTGCAATCAGGTGCATTAACCCCTTCGATGCGCATGATGGAGCGGTTCCGTCATGTGCATCGGTTGCACTGTGCGTATGACAGAACCGCTCCATCATGGCCCCGCCCGCGCAATAGAACCTTCAGTACAGCGCGGTAATCCGCGCCGCGCTGAAGGGGTTAACCTAATTAGTTCAATCGAAGCAAACCAAAACTACAACACCCAGAAAGCATTAGCTTTTCAAATGAAAGGCCAGGACTGGAAATTGTATTAGTGAAGGCAAGGAGATAGTTGGCCACCCAGACGTCTGAATAAACAAGTTCTTATAATCATGGAGGTGGGTTTATCCATGAGTTAGGCTGGTTTGTGATACGTGCAAAATAACCTGTAGCAATGATGTGCACTGCTAGTTTTCTTCTTATCTGTTCTGACTTTTGCTAGTAGTTACTGCTAAGGTTTTCAAATTAATTTATGTGGTATTATCGAGTTTCAGTAATTTGTCGATGCAATCCTCTAAAGGAAGCTGTGCAGTAATCTAATTATCCTATAGTAACCTATTTCCAAGGCACTATGAATGCCATCCTAAGCACGCGATAAAGCATTTTGCTTACTTGGAGTAGTTGCAGTATGAGGTATTCTTTTCCCACTGCAAACTACCTGTGTTCAGAGTGGTTTCATTACTATGAACAGGAGAAGGCTGCTGGCATGCCATCGACAGACTTCTGTACGGTCAGACCCTATCCAAAGCATACACTTCAGAAGCAATGAAGGAAAGACTATCTTGCAAACTGGGAATACCTGTAGGAAAGGTATAGGCTATAAGACCAGCCGCCATTCATCCTTGGCCATACGAGCTAACCAGCTTTGATTCAGTAGTGGTTGACTACGTCATCATTAAATGCAGTTGGTAGTATGTTAATTTGTCAGTAGTAACTTGTGCCGAGCTTCCCGAAGGTAGTATGCACTGTATGGCTGCGATCATTAATTCATAATCCAGTTTTATCTGGACAGAATATTGCAACATATGATATACTGTTCATTAATGCAAATTATATTCTAATTAACAATGTAATTCAACAAATTCAAATGCCACCATCAGATTTTAACGCTGACATTCCAACACCGCTAACATAAATTAGTTTACTCGAAACAGCCAATGAGCTAACAGCGCAGTCCTTTTGAGAGAGGATCAGTGATAACCATAGATGATGGAAGTAGGGCTGCGGGGGGTGCTGCAGCACCCCAGAATAACCGTGCTGGAGTTCAGAAGGCGAATGAGCAATAAAGATGCCTCTAAAGTTTGTGTTTTTGTTGTTGCATTTGCTGTGTGTTTGAAGACAGAGGTCTAATGTCAGGCTATATCTTCTGACAAATTGCTGCTTATCCTTTTAACCCCTTCGCCGCGGCACAAATTCCGCCGCGGCGCTGGGGAGGTTCGGGTCAGCGCGGCGCCGCCATGCTCGTGACGGAACCACTCCGTCATGAGCCACGGGCGCGCTGTGCTCATGACGGAGTGGTTCCATTACGACTCCGCAGCAGCAGCGGCCGCAGCATGACGGAACCACTCCTTCATGAGCACACGGCACCCGTGGCTCATGACGGAGTGGTTCCGTCATGAGCACGCAAGGGGTTAACAGGGAGATTGGTGTTTACCTTTCTTTCTCTGACTCCAAAGCGAAGGGGGTTAAGATAGAGGATTTGGTTAACTGAACTATAGGGCAATCTTTCTGGGGTACAAGGAGTGTAGGCTGTAGTATGTCAGTTTTTTTCTAAAAACACAAATACGTGTAAATTAATACGTATCAGCATTTAGAAAAGCACAAAGGAAGCTTATTATTTTTGTGAATCTGAAGTGTGATGGATAGAAAGATTTTAGTAGGATCAAAACAGATCTAGACACTTTAATTGGTGATGTGGAAATGATAAATATTTGCTAGAACTTGATTTCCACACATTATTTGTGCGCTACATAGTTTTATCGTAAAACTGCACATCAGTGTGAATTTTGTGGCAATTTCAATGGAAAATGAGCTTTCTGTCAATGACAGTGCCCTTCCACACCATGCTTAAGTAATATATTTGTGACAGTGTGCTCCAAAGTGCACCACCGGCTACACCACACACTTAACACTCTCCTGCTGAATGGGCGTGGCTCATTTGCTATACTTGTTCTTTGTGTGGTGCTTGGATTTTTCCTATGACTTCAGTGATATAGCATTATCTGTGTTGTACGGGACCATTGTTCCTGTTCAATGACACAAGCCAATGAAAAATATGGGTGGAGAGTGGGGGGAGCTTCTACTCCATACTCGAATACAGCATGCCTCGCAAAGGAGCGCATGTGCTGCCCAGGCTCGACCTAAAATTGAGAAAAATAAAAAAATAATAAAATGGGTTTAAAACCTGCTTTCATTTTATTATCATTTTAATTTTCTTTTGCCGAGTCTTGGGGGTGGAGGGGGAGTGGTGGACACTGCCTTCACTGCACATGCAGGTTTGGCCTGTGGGTTTGGCCGGCTGTCTGAGGCCGGCCAATCCCACATGCACAGTGAAGCTCCCTCCAACCCCAGCGCCATTGCTGGGGTTGGAGAGTGCAGGCTCATGCTCCCAGTCTGTCCTGGAGCACAAATCATCAGTGCTCAGGCCAATCCTGAAACTTATCTCAGGCATGATTGGCGGCACCCGTACTCTAAAAACTGTTCCAACACGACTGATAACCACAGAACAAAATGGCCGACCTTCACGAGCACTGTCTCAGTCTAGTCAGATACTAATACTCAGCAGCTATAGAATGAGTAGTTAAGCATCACATTTGCTTGATTAACATTGGTGCTGTCTGTACAGGGAGCAAATTGAAGAAATCTGATCTGCATAATCAATCTAAGGACTCCTTTCTGTGCCGTGTGGGTCCTCGAATTCGAGCCAAGGTCAGGACTTTCTATTGGATTGTTAATTGTGTGTCTGATCTGTGCATTTACTCCACATTGAGTGCCTCACATCTGTGCGCAGAGGAAGCAGGCTTTGCTAACCAGTGGTTTATAAATTAATGACAAAAAAAGCTAAAACTAAGAATTATCCAGTGTACAATCTCATACTTTCAGAAATAAGTGTTGACACCCCATGTACTTTGATGAGCACAGAATGGGATTAGAGTTAAAACAGTATATTGTGGATCCAAGAGACATACGTTCTAATCCCGGCTTCCACTCTTGGCCACCACATCTTGTAATCCGAGCAACATTTCGATTTCTCCTGCCTGCATCCCATATTTACCAAACTGTGGCAGATAATATGTGGCACATGGAGAACTCAGTAAATATATGGCTATTAACAGAGATAATCCTGGCTTCATTTTCAAATAAAACAATCTTTATGTCGTTTTTGTCAAACAAATATTGTTATATTCACTTGTTAGAAGCCGGGAATTGATATTTTACAGGCCGAAATCAGACTGTTGCGTGCGATGATATTTTGTTTGCTTCGATGCCGTAGCTACATGCGCTGTGTCAATAACCATGAAAGACCTACCAAAAATATTGAGAGTAATATAAATGAGAATGTGTTGTTACTTTCTAAAATGATTAACATTGACAAAGCCAAAAAGCCCTACTATTTGGCTCTGTCAATGTTTTTTACGCCCTGCTGCACAGCAGCCGCACTTCTGTAAAACATGGCAAAAAACATTGTCAAAGCCAATAGATCTTGCATAGATGAGACCTATAGGCTTTCCCAATGCTTGTTTTTCCTGACCGGGCCAGATGGGGCAAGCAGCAAAGTGGGAGGGGGTGGGGCAAGCAAGAACACAGAGGGGTGGCAGAAAGGGGAAAGCAAGAATGCAGGATTGGCCTGTGCAAGCAAGAGGTGGGCAGATATGATGTGAGCAACAATGTGGGAGGAGGGCGGGATGGGGCAAGCAGCGATGTGGCAAGAACAACAGGACAACAATGACAATGGGGCAAGAAACGATGGAGGCAAGCAACAAAAGTGGCGCAATAAATAATGTTGCAACAACAACGGGGACAGCAACACCAATGCGAAGGGGAAGGTGGAGTCAGCCTACAAACAGATGCACTCTTCTGGAGTGCTACAACTCAAATAAGAAAGAGTACCCACTGAAGCACACACGCGGTGGATCTACAATGGGATGCAAAAGGAAGGGGTTCTTGGACCATCCTCCATAGGAGGGAATAATGCATGATGAGGATGTGAAGCCGGCACACGCAAAGAGATACAAGGAAATGAGAGCGATGCTGAAGCAAACCAATGCTTAACAATGGGCGGGCTCTAAGCCCCAAGTAAGCTAACAAAATGTCTCACAAGCGAGAGCGCATGGGCTGTCTCAGGCCAAACCTCATAAACCAGCCTGATGCACAAGAATGCAGTTTCACTAGTACGTGCGCGTTCATGGGGAACATATCGGGTACCAGCAGCATGAAATTTAAAGCTTTTCTTGATGGCAGAATCTGAGGCAGTCTACCCTAACCATCAATGGCCCCTTTTCATCTTTGCTATCAGCTATTAGGTTTGGGTTTTGACAACATAGCTGTCAAACAGACCTGTTGCTAACAGTATAAATAAAGATTGTTTGGGTCTGTCATTTCAAATATCGGCTTTCTTTGATCAGTCTCTTTCAGCTATTGGCATGAGATCTGTCAGTCGCGTCTTGGCTCAGCCTAGTGGAGTATTCATCTTTCTTCTACTGCTGTCAGCTCCACTCGCGTGCTTGCATGGAACTACACGAGGGACTACTTTACAACAGTAGCTCTCTGCCCCTCCTGCTTGCTCCCACCTGTTTGCTTCCCTCTAATTTTCTAATGTGGTATGTATTAGCACATTAAACCCAGACCTATTGGTTATGCCAGTGCTTGTTATATATTGCTGCATTGCCGGGTTTATCTTCTGTTTCCCAGTTGCACACCTAGTAGAATGAAGCCCGTGAGGCCAGGCAGGGCTGTATATGGGGATGTACAGAAAATTCTAAAGCAGTCGAAAACACGATGCTCATAAAAAAGCCCTTTATCAGATGCCCATAGTTTCAATGCGCTGCTGCTGCACTACTGCAACACTTCTAAACAGAGGTTTGAAATACCACTTCCTTTTCAACACAACCAAGTGCTTTATGATCTCATTTGAGACCGGATGTCTTGAGGTTACAGACATGCTTTCAATAGCGCCATCTAGTGAACGATTAGGCTCTTGTTGCTAAATACCTGTTATGCCTTCATTGTTTACTGAACATGATCAAGTATGTGGCAGAAAATAGAAATGCAAGAAAAGTTTAGCCCCAACGTAGGAGCAAGTAAAAGTGGACTTATTTACAAGTGTGAATTTCAGTGGCGGCTCCACTGCCATGGCGGGGGAGTGTTGCCCCACTTCTTTTAAGAGGGCGTAGTAGAAACATAAAATGATAATAACTTTGCGTTATTATCATTTTAAGCTTCGGGCTGCTTTGCCGGCGGGTGGTTGGACGGAGCTGCTCTGCTCTCGGAGCAGGGCAGGAGTGGTTTGCCCACGCCTAAGAGCGCAATGACTGTTTAGTCGTCAGTCTCAGGCCGCCCAAACCAGTCATGTGCACTTTCTCCGTTCTCCATGCAGGATGCCTGTGTGGAGAACATGCCCAGGCCCCCATTCCCTGGTTGAGCGTCGAACCAGGATGCTCAAAACAAAATCATAGTGCTGCATTGCAGCTCACAACGCTGCATTGCAGCTCACAACGGTGTGATTGGTCAGGGGAGCCTGGGTGCTTACCAATCCCAATGCTGCATTGCAGCATTGTCATTGGTCAGTGGGGGCTGCTGTGTTTTCTGTTCCTCGAGTTCCACGAGGAGAGCAGGAGCAGATGTGCCGGATGCGATGGCAAGGTAAAAAAAAAATGATATTCAACCCCCTGCATCCCCACCTCCCCATGGCCACCCGCGAGCCATGACGGCCACCACTGGTGATGGGAGGCTGTGATCTGAGAGGCTTTCAGCTTTTACTTTATTTTGATTGTCAATTACACTCTTCATTGAATCTACTTTCTCCTCCATGTTTCTGACAGAATACATGATAAGGTATTTTGCTGCAAAAAAGAAACAAAGGGGCCGGTATGTAACGAACACAGGTGTCATTTTCTAAGCAGCAACACATTCTCTTGCTGTAACCTAAAAGGACTGGTGTTCAGATCCCAGGAGTCCATAAACACCATCAAGCAAGACCCTTTGGAGAGGTACAACCGCACAGGGGATCATTAAAACAGATATTGTGTTAGATGCAAATTTGTGACCTTAGAGAAGGAGAGATTTGCAGCCAGTCTTGTTCTTCTGTCTCTCCGCCTGCATTTCACTTAAAAAGAGCTGGGTGGATTGAAAAGATGCCTGTGCCTGACTCTTGAAGGAGCTGGGCTGTATGAGAACTTCACTTCTAAAATCTACCATCGCTATGTATGTCAGATGGCTTAGGTGAACTGTGGAGACAGCGGCTGCTCCTCTGCTATGGCGGAGGAGCGTCGCCCCGCTCCAGCACTTTCAACAAGCATTTACAATTCAGTAGGTCTTGCATTTGCGAGAGTATAAGCTATTTGCATTGTAAATGACAATGCCTTATACTTATTTGTTTTGATAATTAACACATAAGTGAAATGCATTGTCATTTACAATGCCAAAAGCTCAAACTCATGTAAATGCGAGACCTATTTCATTTCAAAGAAGCGTCCGCCATTGTCCCGGGCTGCTTGGAAAGTGATAGCGCCCATGGCACGCTGCATGTCGCAGGAAAGTACGTCGTGCCTGCAGTAGGATAAACTCGTTAAAGAAAATAGTGTTTACATACCAAATAAGACATACTGTGTAACCACAGAAGTAAAAGGGCTAGTCTTCATGGGAGGGACAAATGAAGACAAGCGGCACTAAGCAGGGACTAAAAAGCCTATTAAAGAATCAGAGGCCAGCATTTACAAAGGACAATGACACAAGCCAATTAAAATATGGGTGGAGAGTGGGCGGAGCTTCAACTCCATACTCGAATACAGCATGCCTCGCAAAGGAGTGCATGCGCTGCCCAGGCTCGACCTAAAATTGAGAAAAATAAAAGAATAATAAAATGGGTTTAAAACCTGCTTTCATTTTATTATCATTTTAATTTTCTTTTGCCGAGTGCAGGCTCATGCTCCCAGTCTGTCCTGGAGCACAAATCATCAGTGCTCAGGCCAATCCTGAAACTTATCTCAGGCATGATTGGCGGCACCCGTACTCTAAAAACCGCAGCAGCAGCGGCCGCAGCATGACGGAACCACTCCTTCATGAGCACACGGCACCCGTGGCTCATGACGGAGTGGTTCCGTCATGAGCACGCAAGGGGTTAACAGGGAGATTGGTGTTTACCTTTCTTTCTCTGACTCCAAAGCGAAGGGGGTTAAGATAGAGGATTTGGTTAACTGAACTATAGGGCAATCTTTCTGGGGTACAAGGAGTGTAGGCTGTAGTATGTCAGTTTTTTTCTAAAAACACAAATACGTGTAAATTAATACGTATCAGCATTTAGAAAAGCACAAAGGAAGCTTATTATTTTTGTGAATCTGAAGTGTGATGGATAGAAAGATTTTAGTAGGATCAAAACAGATCTAGACACTTTAATTGGTGATGTGGAAATGATAAATATTTGCTAGAACTTGATTTCCACACATTATTTGTGCGCTACATAGTTTTATCGTAAAACTGCACATCAGTGTGAATTTTGTGGCAATTTCAATGGAAAATGAGCTTTCTGTCAATGACAGTGCCCTTCCACACCATGCTTAAGTAATATATTTGTGACAGTGTGCTCCAAAGTGCACCACCGGCTACACCACACACTTAACACTCTCCTGCTGAATGGGCGTGGCTCATTTGCTATACTTGTTCTTTGTGTGGTGCTTGGATTTTTCCTATGACTTCAGTGATATAGCATTATCTGTGTTGTACGGGACCATTGTTCCTGTTCAATGACACAAGCCAATGAAAAATATGGGTGGAGAGTGGGGGGAGCTTCTACTCCATACTCGAATACAGCATGCCTCGCAAAGGAGCGCATGTGCTGCCCAGGCTCGACCTAAAATTGAGAAAAATAAAAAAATAATAAAATGGGTTTAAAACCTGCTTTCATTTTATTATCATTTTAATTTTCTTTTGCCGAGTCTTGGGGGTGGAGGGGGAGTGGTGGACACTGCCTTCACTGCACATGCAGGTTTGGCCTGTGGGTTTGGCCGGCTGTCTGAGGCCGGCCAATCCCACATGCACAGTGAAGCTCCCTCCAACCCCAGCGCCATTGCTGGGGTTGGAGAGTGCAGGCTCATGCTCCCAGTCTGTCCTGGAGCACAAATCATCAGTGCTCAGGCCAATCCTGAAACTGATCTCAGGCATGAGAGCAGCTTCAGGATAGGCTGCAGAGCAGGCTTGGAGCTTGTGTCTGCCTGCAGCAGAGAGGAGAGGAGCAGAAGGACGCGACACGATGCTGGAGGGCAGCAGGTAAGTTATTATTTTTTTTTTTTTTGTCACTGCCGTTCCCCATTCCCCCACCTCCCTGATCCTCTCCCCTGCCCCGCCTCTTTTCCCCAAGCCTCTCTTGTGTGGTGGGCGCATTTCCAAAGCCGTTGTAGTGAGAGCAGGTACCATGCAGGGCTGCCCTCAACCTTCACTGATTCTTCTTGAGGCTCTAGAATTGCTGTCGCCCAGCATACCACAGTCTAACACTGTTCGGGGCACACCGACAAATGCTGGTGAGTGGAAGGGACTGTTGTATGCGGATGACATCCTGTTGATACCATCAAGTCGCATTTCACTGCAAATATGTATTATTCTGAAATTTGCATGGAATTCAAGTTTTTGTGAAAAAAAGTATGCAATTTTACACACCCCTTTTCCTTTCAAACAAAAGTCAAGGAGAACTGAATTTAGAGCATGTTCGCTAAAGCTACTCTTTATGTCACTCCAGGTCATTACGCATGTCTGCTGGAGCCAAGGATGTGAGTTTCTGCTCACAGATAATGTATGTGCTTAGCCACGGACAATACAGACCTAGGGCCTGATTTAAACTTTGGTGGACTGGTTACTCCATCACAACGTGACGGATAGCCTGTCTGCCTCAATACAAGTGCCATAGGATATAATGTACTTGTAATAGGCAGCCCTGGGCGTAGTGGGCATAGTGAGGCTACGTGAAGCAATACGGAGTGGGGGCAAATCTACGCCCACCCGCACACTTCGCGTAGCCCCACTACGCGCCACCCGCCTCCCTCCCGCCCTCATTTTACAATTATTACAAACATTAGATAAAGAAAAATTACTTACCTGAGCTGCCGCGTCCCGGGGCTCCATCTTGCTGCTTCCTGGATAGCTTCTCCCTCACAAATGCGCATCCGCGGGCGCCCGCGCATGCGCATTTCTCCCGAGAAATGCGTATGCGCGGGTGCCCGCGCATGCGCATTCGTGAGGAAGAAGATATCCAGGAAACAACAAGATGGAGCCCCGGGACGCGGCAGCTCGGGTAAGTCATTTTTCTTTATCTAATGTTTGTAATAATTGTAATTGTTTCCTGGACTTCTTCCTCACGAATGCGCATGCACGGGCACCCGCGCATGCGCATTTCTCGGGAGAAATGCGCATGCGCGGGCGCCCGCACATGCGCATTCGTAAGGGAGAAGCTATCCAGGAAGCAGCAAGATGGAGCCCCGGGACGCGGCAGCTCAGTTAAGTAATTTTTCTTTATCTAATGTTTGTAATAATTGTAAAATGAGGGCGGGAGGGAGGCGGGTGGCGGGCAACTCTTCTTCACCGCGGGGCGTGCGTAGTCTGCCCCTGCTACGCCTACTTTGCGCAGCGCGAAGTGGGCAGTACTACGCACACTCCGTGGACGGAGCGGAGCACTGCGCCCACCCTTAGTAATAAGGCAGATGGGATATCTCCTCCATGTGGGTCTCGGGGCAAGTCATCCGACAAACTCTAAATCAGACCCCTAGTTCCTTTACAGGAGACCAATCTCTAGATTTTCCACTGACACCGATGGTTTTCATGCACACCCATAATGCAGAAAAGGACAGGTTCACAGAAATGACATAGTACACCCCTTAAGCCTAGTGATGTCACAGGATTCACCTCTTGTCCAACCTTAGCCAGTGAACAGCCAGCAATGTGCTTCTGAGAGGCAAGGGGAAGGGCTTGGTGTGGAAGCTACAGAATGTAAATATAGCTTTAGCATCCAATTTCTTTTCTGTTCCTACCACTCTCTTAATCTCATTTCGTATCTCAGACATCACTACCCTTGAATTCACAGGTATCATCACAAAGGTCAGGGTAAGCATCTGTTACAAGTGATACTCCTGGCTGGACTGTGGGGGAGTAAGTGAGATCTCCAAGTATTTTTAGATCTGGGTTTTGAAAGCAAAACTGTGAAAGTGTTATAATGCTTACAATATAAATATGCGGAGCATTGGGTCCACTCCTTTCAACCACTGGCTTTGTTTGACCGCCTCTTTCTGGCACTGGCTTGAGACTTTGTCATCACTTCTTGGCCCAGCCCAGGATAGCCTTCTTCTCTCGCCTAATGCTACTGGCTGTTTGATTATATCCTTCCATCTCAACTAGACTGCTTACATTGTACTGCCAATAGGACTACTTCATAAATATAACCCCATCTGTCCTCTCCTGCCGCCTTTGATATGCTTGCGCTCAGTGCCAGCCGCAGCCGCTGCAGCTAAGAGCGGTGGGGCCAGATTAGGGGGGATTTTGTGGTTGTCTCTCGAAATCCCCCCTCACCTGGCCCCACCGCTCTTACCTGCAACGGCCGCGTCTGCATAGTGCTAATTTGAGCTGGTCACTGGTGGTTGATGGTGGGGGAGCCCTGCCACTAATTTTTAGAGACCAGCACTCATTTTTCCACAACAGAAAATGAGACAAAACAAGAGAGAGAAAAACACGAAACGTGAAAAAGTGGAAGAAGAGATACATGGAAAAACACTGCCAAAGAGAGAAAGGAGGTATGAAAAAAGAACCTGCAAGAGTGAGATAAAGAGACAGGAAGTGTCTGGTGGTGGATTAAAGAGAAATGATGTAGAATAAAGACTATGATAGTGCCAGCCACAGGCTTCTGCGCAAAATGTTTCAGCTCGGCACTCTTTACAAATGAAGCAATGCTTGCGCTGTATGTGCTACCACATCCCATCGAAGATGATAATCAGACCATTACTGACATTAACGTGGGTTCTATGCTCCATGTATAAGACTGGTGTGTTGTGATGTGCTGCGTGTCAACTCGGTTATTGGATTCATTTGCAGCAATATCTGTCGTCCCGCTGTCTCATATGAAAGCATTTTAAAATATTCGACTGTGTGTGTATCATTGGTTGAATCAGACGTTTGTGGCGGAGCATAAGAAGGGCCCTCAGGGAAGAGTCTCACAGTTTTTGAATTTCAAAGGCTGCTTTTATTCCACCAGTCTTCAGAGACTCAGGCACTTGGGAGTCACATTGATGAAGCTGGTGGCAGGAGAGGACAGCGTGTCAACTCAAGCATCAGAGAGGTAGCGCATAAAGTTCTGTTCCCCACTTAGACTTTAGAGAAGGATATCACAGTAGGAGATCTTAGCTTAAAGAGATAATGTGCACTATTGTAGCTGTGGCACCAGTCCAAGATGGCTGACATGAGTTCTAATCCTAAGACAATCAAGGGGCATTAGATATACAATATGGCGCCCTCCACCAGCGGGTGCAATTACAACAATTTTCAAATTAACGACTTCCACCACTTTTTTAGAAAAAGCGTGTCAGTATTGACTCTTTAAACTGATTAGGGTTTCTAATAGGTCTCTGGAATAGTGTGCTTCAGATCACTAAAGAAAAGGTAAATCTGTTTGTAGAGACTCATACTCCTGGGAGGAGCTGTGTGTCAAAGATCCTTTGTTGTCAGATAGCAAAAATTATTAAACCATGCCAGTTAACAAAGTGGCTGAGCCCTCTAAGCTGGTGAATCTCATATCTGTTGAGGACTAAATACCACATGTATTGCATTAGAGAACCAGAGGATTATGTCTATGAATAGTTAAAGCAATCAATCACGTCAGTACAGATATGCTGGCACCAGGTTTCACAGTAGAAGGGTCTGAAATAGTCTAAGGGCCTAATTCACAAAGGGCCTTCTCATTCGCGGCGGAGGCCGTTTTGGCGGTGTCTCCACACTGGATTCTGTCTGAGTGCAGAGACTCCCCCACGACTACAGAGCCTCCACCACGAGTGCGGAGGCCTTTGTGAATCAGGCCTAAGTTTTCTTTCGCTACCAAATTGATAACACTAAGGCCAGAAGTAGTGACAGCATATTTGCTTCCTTATTTTATTAAGGTTAAAAGATGCATGCAAAATGTGGTGTCCGACACTCATTCACATACGGGCAACCTTAATTATTATAGTTGTTCCATGGGAGTTTCATCGCGGTTCTCCCAAGGAAGTAGGTCTCATTATAGACATCATGAACACCACTCAATGGCTGTCATCATGAGTGTGATTAAGCTATGTCAATATAAGAAGAACATTGACGTATATGTTTCGAACATAACATCACAAACAACTGCCTTAAAGAGGCCGGATGCTCCTGCTTCTCAAGAAGCCATTGATGGGCCCTCTGGACCCCCCCCCCCGAGGCACTAATACATATATATAGCTGATGCTTGCTCCTGTGAAAAGCAATGGAATGGGTTATTATTTAAATGGGTTTAAGTAGTTGATAGAGGACTGTTATGTTATGTTATGTTATTTTATTTTATTCAGCGCACAGCTACTCGGAAGTGTCCCGGCGCTATAGACCGCTGGGGAACCCGTCCTGGCTATCCCTGTGAGATGGTCCCTTTCTGGGTATCTCCAAGGTGAAACCTGGCATCCCCGGCGTCTGTGGGGGGCCGTTGTAGAGATGAGGCAAGCTTAATGCCCAGAGTTGCCGAGTGTGTTCCTGGTTAGAGTAGGTACCGAGGCGAGAATTATCAAGTCTGTTTTGACCCTGGTCCACGACCCTGCCGCGTCGGGAATTGAACCCTGGTCCCTGGCCGATTCTCTGCAAGTTTAAGTAGTTGATAGAGGACTGTGCCTTCTTAATGAGTTTATCGTAAATGGAATCATTTCCAGAATTCAATGATCGTTTCCAAACATGGTGTGTTTATTCTGAATTTTCATACATGACCGTCACGGGACTGGATTACCAGCGACGATTATCTGCCTTGAGAAAGCCCACAGGCGTCGGGCCACAAGGGCGTAACACGTGTCGGCTGTTCTTTGTTTCATGTGTGAAAATTCTGAATAAACACACCATGTTTGGAAAAGATCATTGAATTCTGGAAATTATTCCATTTACGATAAACTCATTAAGAAGGCACAGTCCTCTATCAACTACTTAAACTTGCATTTCAGAATGGCTTTTGGGTGTAGCCATTTATGAGGCACGTGCCGCTATCAACATTGGGCCCTGACCACTGTAGCACTAAGGTCCAGAGTCTGCCACCTATCTCATCTCAGTAAACCTATTATTTAAATGGGCCATCTAGTGTAGAGTAAAAAAGAAGTTCTCTTTGCCTAGACCTGCATCATAAACAAACACCAACAATAAGAATTAGAGAACGTTGCCTTGTTCCTTGATGTCCGCTTGGGCTTTCAGAAATGTTCTGACATCATTCACTGGAAGGTCCCTTTAAAACTGTCTCTGTATCCAGAGAGGTGGAACTTTTTGTGAGCCAGGCTGTTGCGTGCTCCAACATTCACTGTCAGTAGATTGACCTGCCCATTGCATCAACATTGTCATGATCTCGACCTGTTTTAACCTTCACCTGGCAGATTCATTTCATGATGTAGGCTTTGGAGACAAACTGGGGTCAAGGCAGATCCAGATAATGGCCCCTTTTAATGCAGTGGCTTTGCTGATGTAGTGGCTGTCAGTTTTGTTCAGATTTGTTAGGAGGCTAGAGAATGTCCTAGTAAAGGCAAGTCACCTGCTTCGATGAAGAGGCAATGGACAGCATCACTGCTGACTATGTTAGCCTTGGCCATCGCATTTCATAAAGTGGGCTACAAGATCTTACTGTAAAGACTTCAAGAAATAGCATTGGTACTTGCAACAGAGACTGACTGCCTCAGCTAGTCCCCTTTATTGACAAGAGGAAATATCAGAACAAACAGAATGAAACACAACACGACTTGCCCGTGAACTGAGGATTGGGCTGCCATGTTTGTGCCGATGGCATGCCATTATTTTGGGCACTAAAGGGAGATGATGAACAGAACAAAGGCTCCTTGCTCACCCTGAGAAAATTAAACTCATGATGGATTCAAAATGGCTAGCATCAAATAGCATTGGAAGAAGTTGTGCTGACAAAACCTGGGCCAGATTATGAGAATTTGAACATGTTATTATTTCTCTCACAAACAAGGAGTAAACAATTAATGTTTACTATGGCCTGGAGTTTACACAGAAAGTTAAGTTAACCTGAATCATACAGGTATATATAAAGTGAAACCTTTTGGGAAGAGGAGAGAGAGAGGGGCACCCACATTTAATATTGTGATGAGCTCATGGTGGACGGTCGCGCCAATGAAATTCCTGGATGGCTGCGGAAGATACAGAACTCAGCAGCAAGGGTAGTAAAAGGTGGTAAACGAACAGAGAAGGGACCCCCATACTGAGGAGGCTGTATTGGCTTTCCTTTTGTGAATTGAACTGAGTTTTATTTTAAAAAAACCTGTATGCTGGGCAGAGTGAGTCGATTGGTACCATCCCATCAAATCTGCTTCAACCTCAGGCAGGTGGAGCTCTCTTATTGGTGAACACGGCCAGTGGTCGGGAGAGCAGATGGAATCCTCTGCCCAATACAACAGTGCTAGTCTTCTACACTTGGAAAGGAGGCTGAAGATGATCTATTCCTAGAACTGAAAGAGAGGTTATGGCTTTTGGATCCCAGGATCTTAATGCCATATTGGTTTGAGTGCTACATAAAGCGATATTGGCCATGTTCTACCTGAGTCTGATTGAGACGTAACAATAACTGAACTGATTCACAAGGGTGTTTTCAGGCACAAGTGTGAGTTATGATTGAAAAATGAAATTTTATCAAGATTTACAGACATGCTGTACAGGAAATATGTACCTCAGTATGCTACTTGTGCATACAATTTGAACTTAGGTTTTAAACATAGTTTAAGCTGGTGGAATTCAAGGGATAAAGTACAGGGAGGGATTATGAAAATGCAAAGCTAAAGAGGTGAAAATTCTTAAAACTATACATTTGTGTGTACTCACAAACACTTTTCAGTGCATTCCCAGTGCTTACATACACGGTTGCCATACATCTCATTTGTCCTGGGGTAAAAGCTGGGGGTGAAATCACCAAACAGTGTAACAATAAGAGGACAGGTCTTGAAAGAGTCCAAAAAAGTGATGGATGAAATGCTTGAATTAATCTCAGCCACTGGTAATTACTCGCCCTGCATCCCATTCCATAGTTATTTTGCACAACATGCTATCTCAGTTTGGACCGAGCCTTATGCAAATCAATTTTGACCCTTTTCCAATGGTAACAGTCCAGACCGAATTGTCAGGCCAGGTCCTCCCTGAACAGAAACACAAGCTACCTAAGACTGGTTTTGCCTTAGTTTTGGTGTGCACGGAGCCCACATCTGGGCCTACCCATCCCACGTAGGGCGACACACTAATGTATACAGAAAAAAAGATGGATGGAACATTTGAATTAATCTCAGCCACATCTGATTTTTTAGAGAGTGGTTGGATGTTAGAAATCTTTTTTTCTCAAAAGAAGTTTAAAAAGGATCAAAGTCCTCATGTGAACCATAGTAATATTCATGAGAATTACTGAAAGTTCATGAGAGAAAGGCTTTACAACTTTGCACACATCTACATATTTCTTTTAAGACACATCTGTAGGGAATGAATTCCGCTTAGAGAAAAAGGGGTTATTGAATGATTGAGCTTTTAGGAACACTGTAAATGTAGGAAAAAACAAATTTAAATATAAAAAGACATGTCGATTTTAAAAATGCAGGGCCTCATCTACAAGAAAATGATGCAGTGCTGCGCCGCAAGCCATTTAGCTGCACCGTGCTGTGTCATTTTCAATACACAGGGATGCATCGTATTAACAACAAACGGTGCATCTCTGTGCTTTCCCCTGTGATGGCGCACAATTGGCTGCCATGTGCCAGCGCAGACACCCGTGTGTCATTTTGCATGGGTGCATGCGCTGCAGGTATGATTGTTTTTGTGCAGGAAGGGACACCTTCCTTCACAAAAACAACAAATAATGCAATTTTCCTCTTTCTATGCGTGCTGCAGAATGCAGCACGCAGAAAGAGTGAAAACGAGGAGAAATAAAAGTATTTCTCCTCGTTGCGCCATTCCTATGCCTCCACTGGGGAGATGTAGGATTCTGACACGTTCCCATTTTTACAAAATGTAGTAAATCTGGGAATACATCAAGTTCCATTGATGTTACGAGGGAACACCCACAGCAACTCCCATGGAACGCCCCTTTCACGCTGAGCAGTGCGTGAAAGGGGCCCATATTTACAAGGCCATGAAAAGTCATGCAGGGTGACTTGACTTTACGTGGCCTTGTAAATAAGGGCAAGCCCATTGCGCCATTGGTGCGTAAAACAAAAGTAATGCACCAGCGGCGAAATGGGCTTGTAAATAAGCGCCACAGAGTTTTACATAGCTTGCCCTTCACCATATTAAAAAAAGTGCCCCGAGTTGCGTTACTCAGAATGTTGTGATTTGTAGAACCTCTGCCGCAAATGTGTATTCGTTGGAGCACCAGCTGTGGTCTGGTCTGGGCATGTCCGAAGACAAAACATGAGCCTGTGTGAAGTTCTAAAACAATCATAATTCGATCACAAGCTTTTATTTGTACTTCTTCACAGTTTTCTTTACCAATTAGAATGCTTTTAAAGGGACCATTTACTGAATGATGTCACAATACATTGGAAAACCTCAACTGACATCAGCAAACAAACGTGTTGGTGATTGCCTGTTTTTGGTGATTGCCTGTTGTTGGTAAGTGCCTGTTGCTGGTGATTGCCTGTTATTGGTGATTGCCTGTTGCTGGTGATTGTTAGCAATGCAGGACTGGGTAAAGGGAACCATTTCTTTCTCTACGCTGCATGGCACCTTTAAGAGAAATGTCATCTCAATGTCTTATATTTGTGTTTTTGTTTTATTTTGCAGTTTGATCTTTCTAATTTGCCTGTTCCCAACAACCTCCTCAAAATATTGAGATCTCTTGCAAAATGCATATGTTTTGCCTCCTATTTAAATTGTGTGTATATATATGTGTGTGTGTGTGTGTGTGTGATTACCACGTTAGCATCATTATCACCACATTTTAAATATTTTCTACTTTTATATGGCACTTGATGCAAAGTCACGTATTCGTAGTTGGTACTGTATTGTACTTTAGCTTTTGTGTAATGCTTCATAACCATGATAAGGCCACAAATCTCTCCATTTTACATTGGATTCCTGGAACCTATGGGTTATTGCACTACTAGAAGGACTACCTTGAGTGTGGTTGGTAAATTGATGATGTATCACTTTCCCATACGTTATCATCATATAAGGTGAGAATGGTCTTGTGCATCATGTTGTTCAAATGGATTTCAGATATCCGAATTCTCGATTTATCATTTAGACCACGGGTTCCCACCTTTTCTGTAACAAGAGCTACTTATTTTCTATGAAAATCCTCCTGAGCTAGTAATATTACTAGAGATGTAATGGTTACCACATCAGACTAGATGACATTAGTGGCCACCATATGCGAAGATTACCAGCAGTGATCACTTCAGTGCATCAGGCACTGTTGCTAGCTGGAGCATGAGCTTAAAAATGCTTTGTCAATGTGGAGTGCCTCTACATGGGTAACACATAACAGCCCCTGGCACCAAGTTAATAATATTAGTAAAAAACATCTCCTCAACAACATTTGATTTTTCTCACTCAAATAACAGCTTTAAATTTATTTTGGGAAACTCAACCATTTTTCTCCACACATCAGCTCAGGAGTTCTGAAAATGCACGCAATTTTATCTCAAATATAGGCTTTTCAATTTTGGTATACATATATTAATTCAACTAAGCACAAGCTTTTAATTTAGTAGGTTGTGATGCACGCAGGAGAGCTACTTGCAGGTAGCTGGAGAGCTACCAGTAGCTTACTAGCTACTTGCTGTAGAAGATTGATTTAGACTACGTACAATGTCAGCAGTGAATTTTACAATTTCTAGATGTAATAATGCCATTCCTATCTATGTAAATAACTGACATTTTCCCAAGCATGCTAAACTCCATAATAGTAATCTGAAAAAGCCTTTGTCACTGCACCTAAGAATTTCCTTTTAAAAACTGTGCAGTCCTGTATCCTCCCCAACTTTAGCTTCCTCGGTCAAGTGCCTGATGGAAGTGGTTGGAGAAGACGCAAGTGCCTGTAAAGGTTTCTAAAGGTTTCTGAATTGGGGTCTACTTGAGGAATTTCACTTCAGAAGATTGGTCTCGGGACTCTGCATTCAAAGGTTGTATATCAGAATATCAATAACAAAAATATAATTTGACATAAATATCACCTCTTCAATATTTATAAAGCTATCACTGCACTACTTGCACACTTCCAGTTATTAGCTCCAGTGGGTGAAATTTTTTGTAAACAATATTTAGGACACAGTATGTGTGTCGATATTTAGGTCATGATATTCCTCAACCGTGCAATATTGGAAATATTGTGTTTCAACGGATAATACATGCTTGTGTGACTGTTGTAGTTATTCTTCAAATAAGCATTCTGAGAGCCTCCCGCCTTGCCGTAAAATGCTCATTTTCCACTTTGTTAGTAAATGAAAGCCCTCTTTTTATTAAAGAGACTGTTGTGAGGATAATCCATTTTCTGTCTCTTTCCCAGATTCTTTTTGAAAATGATTAATGCTGTCTCCATTGCTGTTTTCCAACATCTAGTAAATATTCATTCTTGCTTTCAGCCTCAATGTTTTCAATTCCCAGTAGGATCTGAAAATGTCCTAGATATGATCAATTGGGGATCTGTTGCTCATTCCAAGATATCATCTCTCCTTTTTTTAAACTTTGCTTTTCTACATAGGAATACCTAACTGACTCACAACAAAATAAGAAGATGCGGTGGTATGCGAGGATGATTGCGCGTGGTATTTCTGCCTTTATCCTTTTTTTGTCTTTCCAAAGTTTCAGAATACTTTGCCTGAAAATAACAAACCCTTCACTCCATGCTCCTCTGTCCAGCCATGCATTCTGTGCTTGGCACATCTAGTCCAATCGGTCGGTCTTATCACAAGATACATTTGGCAATGTCCTTTAGCACACACGCACTTGCACATAATGCTTCACACAAATACATATATAGAGTCTAGCTGGCCACCATCCAGTTTCAATAAATGACTAAACAATAAACTAAACTAGTTAAGCGTTTTTGGCCTCTATCCAATCTGATCCACTTATAAACAATACGACACATAATCAAATATATTGTCTACAGACCCGGTTAACCTTAGTCAGTATTTACCCATGAACCACCAAGGGTGCCTAGATGCCTCCATTGTGGTTGGTGTCTACGAGGCTTTTGGGTGGACTCCATACAGCATTCACTTGGGTTCCTAAATAGTGCATCCATTGGGTTGGTACCTCTGAACTTCAAAGGGCACATATATTCCAAATGTCCTACGTGGCCATACAAATGTTAGTAACAGTGAGGAATTTTGTCTTAGTTAGTTTTTGGGTGGTCTTCATGTAGAATAGATACAGCTTAGGTGCTGAGCAGGGCCTCAATTGGAGCTGGTGGGGCTCTCACATCAGTGCGGCTCCATGTACCACTCCTACATCTTGCATATATCTTGTTTGCTAAACAGTGCATCAGTAAGGGCTGCTGTGTCTGTGTTGCTTGTTGATGAACCCCACATAGCATACGCCTGGGTTCTTTAGCAGTTCCTCCCAGTGCGTTGGTGTCTCTGTTGATTCTGGGTGGACCATGCATGTCACATTCCCGGATTGTGTGATTTGTGGGTGGACACTGCGTAGTGTACACCTGGGGTCCTTTACCGTGCCTCTGTTGATACTGGACGGACCCCGCATTGCATGCACTTGGGTTGCTTTACACTGTCTCCAGTGGTTGGATCGTCCGTCGCTTCCGGGCGGCCTTTTTAAAGCACACACCTGGATAGACGCCAGTGATCCACACTGAAAGGTGGTTTAATTTTATAACATAGAACATCTCCAAATAAAAGATGGTCGGTTCCCACATGCACAAGTCTGCCTGTTCTCACGCCCTCTGCTGTACCTCATGCTTACAAGCCTTGGTGTGCACCACACCATGTTCAGAGAAGCTCTCCACACTTCTCACCCTCCTCAACTGGGCATTCTGTTGTTGGGGTCTGAAGCGCCATATAAAGCTACAGTGCGACAAAAATGTCAAATGAACACAAGACAACACAACATAGGATAACGTTTACATAGAGACAATCTAGTATATTCCCATACTATAGCATGTTTCTGTCAATCAAAAAGGATTCCCAAGCTGAGCCCTAAACCTGGGTGGTGCGCTGCTACTTCAGCTGAAAAGCCTCATTAAGATAAGTAATTGCTCGAGCTTCGGCCACTTCATTTGAAATTCTGTATTAATTATGCTCGCAGATGACTCTGTTCGCTCCGCCAAATGCAGACCACACATAAGTGCTGGCTTTCTGCTTGAGTTAATGAAATAGGATAATGAATGAAGCGGTGTATTTTATTTTTAGATTGTTGTACGCTTGATTACATTTAACTTTTCGTGAAATAAATGAAGGAAAAAAGGTCTACATGACATGTTCTGATTTATGTCATTAATCCCTGAAAAATGTGTTTCTTTGTCTAAACTAGCAAATGTAAGGAACTCAATCCAAAATGAGACGTAGGCCGAGGAATGACGTCAACCACTTTATTTTCGTATTCTAATGCACTTTCAGGCATAGGATGTACTAAATATGTAGGCCCCTTCTATATCAGGGCTCATAATTGTAAGGGGCAGGAATGCTGAGTTCCACAGGGTAGGCGTTGTGTGGGATGCGGTGGTAGGACTTCATCACTGGGACAGAAAAAAACACCACCATAGTCAACCTTTCCTCCTTTCTCAATTGGACCCGTGTAATCAGGGTACACTCATCCAGGCCTGACTGTGTAGCCACAGCACAGGACTGGTAATTAAACTTTTTACATTATGAGTGTCTGCCTACAAGTCCCAGCATGCAAAGGTCTTCTGATGACACAGGGTTGCTTGGCATCTCCATTTCAGTCCAGTCTAAATTTACCAGCAGAGACGATGCTTTCTGTTGGTGTGAGCAGTTCTTACACTGCAGAAGAGTTGCTAATGGCCAGAGCATTTAATTCAACAATGGGCTGCACTAACTTCCCCTAGGGAGTAGAGCTAGTTCTTAGTGCATGCCCTTTCACATACGCAAGGCACCTTCTTGGAGTTAGGGTATATCTATACAGATGTTTATCTACTGCAGCAATATATACCTGGGGCCTTATTATCACTCCAACGTGAATCCTGGTGCGTATGGTAACAGGAGTAGCTGCCCCTTGTGGGAGTTCTGAAATTTTTGGCTAAAACGCCAGGGGGAATCGTAAATTACTGTTTGCACCTGGTGCGGGATTCCTGATTTCCCCTATAATTTCCTGTTTTAGGAGAACCTCAAAGTCCAGCTTCTAAAAGAGGGTATTGCCTCCCTCCTTGGAAATATGAATAAGCACCATCTCTATAACTTTTGATTCTTATGTTAAAGGCAGTAGGCCTGCTGCACTTATTTTGAAAAGTTTATGTAAACTTCAATTCACTTGAGAGTGGATTTGTATTACTCTATATGAAAGCCTGCAGAGAGAATTATGTTAATTGTAATCTCACAGATTGTTTTTGTAGGGAAGTGTTTTAGTGTCGGTTACCCCCGTGGCAAATATTATACATGCAAAATGTGTTCAATGAGAATGCTTGTTAGGCCCTCTTGAGATAGTATTTTGTTTTGCCATCTGTAATTTTGTATAGGTTTGGGATGTATTACTGTGTGCTTGATGGTTGGAATTCTTATGCTCAAAATAATAGGTCTTAGTTGAGAATGGTGACGAGCTATAGGCTTGATTGTTGTACTAGGAAGTTATCTCCAACATCATAGGTCTTACCTGCTTATTATGAAAATTCATGACAGAGGCAATAGGCCTCCCTTATCGATTGTGGAAAAGGTGTTAAAGCTGATCCAGCGGATTAGATCTTGGGCCCAACCTTGTTTACTCCAATGATGTATCGTCTGACTGGATCATTTAACTCTATTTACTTGCTTGCTAACTTGGTCCTAAGATGGACCTTTTTACGTCGCACTGAGGGGAAAGAGTTAGCATTTCATGTCCGATCAATTTATTAGCAGTGCAACCATCCTGGCTACACAGTGATGACCAGGAATGGTTAGCCGAGTTAAGGAATGTTAATTACAAATTTGAGATCAGGTTCAAGAAGATTACTCAAAATCAAACTGTAAAGAAAATGTGTCGCACCAGGGAGGCCTAGCTTCCTCAGGAAATGTAAGCACACAAGGAATAAAAAACACAAGCAGCTCAGTAGCCTCAATACAAAAGAACAACATAAGGATTTGGAATTCAGAATAAAATCTAGCTTGGTGTTTTCTGGCATTAGCAATCTAAATATCGTCAAGGCAGATGATGGCCCTCTCAATGCTCATAGTACAAATCTGCAAAAGACAATAGGGATAGGACAAAAGACAATAGGGATCGGACAAAAGACAATAGGGATCGGACAAAAGACAATAGGGATCGGACAAAAGACAATAGGGATAGGACAAAATACAATAGGGATAGGACAAAAGAGTACAATTAGTATTAGCAATAACATGGTGGAAGCTCGGTCAGGAGTCTTCAATGAGTCGGAAAGTGTCAGTCTACCCCACACTTGGGATTACTGGGCCATAGGGAAAAATCTCTTCATGTCCTTTCAAAGGGGCAGGGATTTATGAAAACTGGTTCAGGTCAGAGTCCAAAAGTGATTAGCATAAAGGTTCAGCAAAGAAGTCCAAAAGCATCCACCATCAGTCCGTCTGCAGTCGAGGTACCCTCAACCAGGGCAACAATAAATTATAATTGCTGTTCCCATATTGGTCATGTGAACAGGGCCGTTTGTAGGTGTTTTGCCGCATTTGGTTGAGAATTGAAAAATATCACCCCTCCCTTTTACTACCATCACTCTCTCCCCCTGTCATCCAGGCTAGAAGAATTAATGCATTAGATATTCCCAAACTCATGTTTTTTTGCCGCCCTCCCCCTTTTGCCGCCCTAGGCAGCTGCCTAGTCTTGCCTAATGGTAGAAACGGCCCTGCATGTGAACACAAACTCAGTCCCAGTCCCACTCCCATGATGGAATACAACAGTCCATTGTTGGTCCACGGAGTTTGCGTGTGCTTGTCGATTGCCAGTCAGTTCCAGGCAACGTAACTAATATTGTTACAAGAAAGTATAATTTCTAACACCAGCCAGTGTGAGAAAGCCTGCAAAGAAACCAAGCCAACGGGAATACAAGAATGTGGTCGGTACACATGGGACAAAGATTCCAGTGTAAATCGGCTAACTTAGACATAGAAATCTTTAGTGCACATTTATATGCTGGTGCACATTTTAACATATACTTATATAATATTTCTTTTAATACTTTAATCTAGTAAATAACGTAGCAAGCAATGAAACTGCGTAACAGTAGGTATATGGGGAAACTACATTCATAGGTATATAAGTATAACATTAATGCATGCATTGATTAACTGTTATCATTTAACCTACATTGGCGACTTATATATGGATCATTTAGAGCCACAAATAACATTTCTAGCAGTTACACGAACTGAATTGCACACAATTATGGCTCCAATAGAAAGCTTCAGCCATGAAATGAAAGGATGGTTTAAAGTAAATCACGCCTTACAAACCCCTCATTATTCAGCAATATTCGTGTTACTACTTACAAATCCTTTTAGCGGTAACAATCATATAAACATATGAATACATGTCAGTTATTTTATCAGTAATTCTTTCATTTAAGAGACATGTTTATGAATAAAAAATAGACTCTACGCTATACATCAACTATAATGCTCTCGATATTAATAAAACCTTTAATTTGGACTCTAAACCATCACGTAAAGAGTCTTCTGCATCAGCAGTATCTAGTGAAACAAATGTCAGAGACACAAAGACACGTAAGATTCAGGTGCAAAGTTCACATTCATTGTGTGTGTCAAGAAGTGGTCATTGTTGGGTTTTGTGGTGTGTGAAGAGTGGGCGGCTCTACGCTCCACCAAAGCCAACAGGCCTCTAACAGTGGACTGTTATCCCGCTATGTTACAGGCTGTGGGCAGGTATTTACTTACATATGATCTCTCAGATGGCCATAACACAAAAGGGTTTTTGTGTTTGTCACCCACTCTGACACCCTTGGAAGTAGATTTCACTCTGATGATTCGTGTTAGGCCCTATTGAGAGTGTTTTATATTGTTTTGCCAACAGCAAATTTGTACATATTTGTAATTCTATAACTGTTGCAGTATGCATGATGGTTATCAGTTTATGTGCACGTCAGTAGGTCTGTGCTGGATATAGTGTCTTGCCAATGCTAAAGCCTATAGGCCTATCAGTTCACTGGGAAATGTTGTGTCAGATTCCTCAGTTGTGATCTGTTTATAGTGGAAAGTTATGACAAAGCAAGTAGGCCTGACTTACTTATTGTGAAAAGAATCTGTTAAAAGCAATGCGGAGTTAAGAGCAGGTTGTTATACACTTTGCTAAATCCTGCAGGCACGAATTATGCTACACAGAATCTCGAAGACTGCCTTAGCTGGCAAGCGAATTGGTTTTGGTGATGCACCCAAACCAACTATGGGGAAAGAAGATTTGAATTGTGGTAATCCGTATTTGGTTCTATTAGTGGGGATTGTATCTTGTTTTTACAACTGTAATTTTGTACATTTTGTAATGTTATTTCTATATACATGATGGTTGTCTTGGAGAATTGCTTATGCTCAAAAGAGTGAGCCTGAGTTAGCTATGATGACAAGCAAATAACAGCTACAAGTCTGATTGGTTAGTTGGGAAAAGTTGTGTCTGATGATATAGGTCTGATCTGTTTATTTAGAAAAGTTATGACAAAGCCTAATGGCCTAATGCATTTATTACAAACCACAATTGTTAAAGAGAACAGTCTTTTAAGTGTGGCTTATTACTGCACTGTGGTAAAACCTGAAGACATTTATTTTGTTAGATGCAATTTCACAAATCACTTTAAGAGGCAAGGGCTTTGATGTGGATTAGCCCTTTGACAAAAGATGGGATAAACTATTTTCTCTGTAATCATTGGTGCTAGAATGTCTGCAGGGGGCCTGCCAGGTTTATTTGTCAATGTGTTGCTTGTATATTTCAATGTGTGCAAGCCCTTCCAGCTCCTCATGCAGAGCTATGCATTTTCTGCCAGTGCACGTTGGCAGACAGACTCTTACCTGTAATTAAATAAAGCCCCTAAGCCTTCATATGGCAGTGGCACAAGGAGCCCAATATGGTTAAAAAGAGATTCATTACACAAAGATATCAGAAAATGGGCATGGATTTCCACAAAACTGGTCTTGTTCCGGGCATTTATTTCCGCACTCCATATCTCCATGCAGATAAGTTCTTTAACTTTTGTATAATAAAGCTCTTATTTAACCATATTGGGCTATTTGTTTGCTGCTGTCTCCACATGGAGGGGCAAAAATGTGTTGGAGGATTCTAAAATCAAAAATATCTCGACCTCATCAAAAGCAGTGAATTAACATATTGAATGTGACCGTAGATAGAAACGATTTTAGCCCAGAGCCCTGTTTCTTGAGACAAGTATGTGAGAAGAGGATCTACTCACAGCTGTTGGATTAGTGTCACATTAAATGAAGTGGCTTCAAGGCAGTGCTTAATTTGAGCCAGTGGTTTCCAGTACTCTGCACAGACACTTAATTGTCAACACCAGCACGTATGACCGTCTGTCACATGGTGAAGCAGTTTATCTTATTTGGAGCTGAGCACAACAACAGTTGTTTATAAATTCAATATACATTCAAAATCACTAATAGCAGCTGCCAACGCCATTGTAATAGCATTGGGTCCTGGAATAGTCTCAGTTGCCACACTTGTAGAAGTGTAATAATGTAGCCTTATAGCCCGCCGTAGCGGGCTATACCGGCTGTTAAAGGCCCGCTGCTGTGTTAAAGGCCCGCGCCGAAGGCGCGGGACTTTAACAAAGCAGAGGGACTTTAAAAGCCGGTGTAGCCCTGCTACGAAGGGCTATAAGGCTATTAGAACATTCTGCCACTAGAGGGCAGAATGTTCTAACAAAACAAAGCCTTCAGGGAGCGCGAGGGGATTCAAATCCCCTCAGGCTCCCTGAAGTCTTTGTTCACAGCCAGAGCTGTGAACAAAGAAACATTGGAATGTTGGAGCTCCGGGCTTATACCAGCCATTAGAAGCCCGGAGCGCTCCATTGTTTTCAATGGAGCTCCCAACATTCCAATGTTCTAATTAGTAGTGGTGTTTCTTTTGTCATTGGCAGCGCTGGGAGGGGCTATGGGTGGTGCGAGGTATAGCGACTTCCTAACGAGGACCCTGGGACTTATTTTTTTACAAACTAAGCATTGGTTCAAGTGTGTGGTTTAGCTCCTAGAGTGGCTTAGGGCTGTATTGCCAGGTTTGGATATGAAGGGTTCAAAGTCAGCTCTTTTTATTCAGCGAAAAACAGATTCCAACTCCAGATGTTTGCAAGACAAGCGTTATTGGGGTGGTGGAGGATTGTATTTTATTCGCTATCCCATCTTTCTATTTATTTTCCCTGATAGTTCACGAGAACAGAGGTACTCAAAGAAAACTTTGTTTTTCATTGAGTTAATCAATGTAATCTTGGTTTAATGGGTGTTGCACTTGTTTGAGGATGGTGGTCGAGTCCTTGTACTTTAGGACTAGTATATCTGATAGGGAAAAGGCACAGCAACGTTTGATGCGATAAAAAACTTGGAGATGGGAGTTCTTATATCTTCTATCTGTCTGGCAATGTCGGGAAGCTAAGCTACTTAAAGAGTCGGACTGGGACAGGAAATTCGCCCGAGCACCAAAATAAAAGGGGCCTCCATTAATGAATCAGATTGCTAAGAATGTGGCCCACATTTGGAAATCGGAGCACTTTTGATCTTGTAAAGACACGCTTTATAGATCTATTTGTAAAGTATGGAAGACTGGATGGATTTAAGCTTCCTGCAGGCAATAGTTGTTTTAATGTCAGGGAAATCAACAGCAACAAGCATTGGCATAGCCAATAGGTCTCGCCTTTGGGACCTTATAAGTGTCTAGCCATGCAACAGTTGCATAACTAAATACTTATAAGGTCCCAAAAGCGAGACCTGTTGGCTATGCAAAGCGGCCGTGCGGCCGCGAAAGTGAAAGTAATCACGGTAAAGCGCGGCACGCGCGCCCGCTCACATGCACTGTAGCTCTAGGCTGGCCTGGTAGCACTTTTTGGAGCCCTCTCAATAAGTCTCGCCAGACCAGCGCATGCGCTGGGTCAGGCGAGACCTAAAAACCTGCCCAGCAGACCACAAAACAGGCCCACAGACAACCAAAAAAACAGCCCACACAGTGACCTGTCAGACCAGCCCACCTGGGACTGCCTGGTTGCCCTTGAGGCCAATCCAACCCTCGCCACAAACACAACAATGTACGTGATCTCCTTGTCTCCCTTTTTACTTCACAAATGAATTGAGCCAGTATGTTTACAGCAAACGTTGCCCTGCATATAATGTTGACTGCCAGTCGTGTGACGCCGGTCCCACCGCCGTACCGTGACACCACCGTGCTGTGACCATGTTTCATGCATCGATGGCCAAGCGTCCCTGCACTTAAGGCTTGGTTGGAGGCAACTAAGGGCTGCTGACAGTTCAGGAGTGATCTGTATTCAAATCCAGTATGGTAATATGAACGTATCTTTGGAGGGGAGGGGTACTCCGCTAGTTGGGAATACCAGGGGATATTCTTGTAAACAGGGCTGTCTGTGACCTACATCGAGGAAAAGCTTCTCCTGGTATTTCCTGAATACAGAATGAGCCAGCGCGCGCTTGAACGCCAGCATGTTTTATCCTATCCCCAGGGCGGCGGTGCGCAGTAACCGCTCCTACCAGCTATAGGAGTGACGGAGACTGGAAGTGTAACAAAAGTCAGGCTATTTACCCGTGCGATCCTCCGGGAGCAATTCCTAATCCCTTCCTCGCTTTATTGCCAAAGATGTAATGGCAAATGCTGGCCAAGGTGGAGGAACTCGAAGGATAACGATGTTTTCGATTTTTTCACTTTATTTATTTCACGCATTTGTCTCGTCGCCATTTGTTATAGCACCGCGGCCAGACTCAAATAAATGTAACCTCGGGAGGGCTTCCTTAGAGACATCCCGCTGCATGATAAGTCTGATCGCCCCCGCCCCCGCCCCCCCCCCCCCTGCGTGGTCCAGAGGGCTCTTTGACTTTCTACACGAATAGCGAAGCCTCCCGTTTATCTGAGCCACGCAGTGGGAACGGGGCAGCCAATAAATTCTGGTCATAAAGACACATTTTTATGGCCTCGCGGGAAGCTGACTTGTGACAGGGGAGCCAGCGAGAGAACAAACCTAGATCCGTCAAGCAGAGTGAATTATTCCTCAGTAGAGACTCTGACAAAACCTTATCGGAAATTGTGGCTGAAGACTTTAGCTGGTGAGGAGAGTCAGAAATAGGGTCAACAAACCATCTCCTGGTGTCTCCACTTCCAGAAACTTGGAGTTTATATGGTGGAAAAAAATCCTATTATTTATGCGATTTTCCACTGCTCTGTAGATCACAGGGGCGGCTGTCAGCGCGCTTTTATAAATTGATAGCACAAAAGTAACTTTGTGGTTGACTGTGTACAGAGGACACGGCCAGTTCCAGCAGTGGGAGCCGCTGCATCTCCTCTGCATCTTGCTGCTTTGCACAAGCGGTTCATGTGGATAACACAGTGGGTGGTTCATGCAGAAATGCACTAAAGGTTTCGTTGGTTAGTGGGCAGGGTGGTACAGGATGTATACATTTCTTGTGCCATTCTCTGAAACTGACCAATTCACTAGGGCACTGAAAACTCTCCTGGTACAGCTAGCCGTTCCATCTGGGCAAGCCTGTGAATGAAAACAATAATTTTCCACCATCTTGAACAATCTAGCACAGCTCATTAGAACAACCATCCTCTGTTTGCCGGAAGAAGTGCTAAATACAGAGGAGAATCCAGTGGGGGCATTTTCTCCACCATACTATCCTTTGGCTGGTGGGTTCTGTTAAGGGTTGTACCAAAAGCAAAGGTTTAATCTTCAAATTCTTAATAATTAGTTCCTCCAGAATCCTGGTGGAGAATATCTTGTATATTTTTACGGTGGGGTGTCCTTAGCATAACTAAGTGACTTACACCTTTCATACCGTACGCTAGTGTCCTTACAAGGAACACTCATTCCCTGCAATAGTAAAAAATGAAGAGTCGCTGTAGGCATATGATAATTTTTCCACTCCTATTCCTCGGTTATAAGCAAAACCATAAAGTGCTTGCTAGAGCACTTCAATTTTTACTTTAGAGTGTGTGGTACCCAAATTGTGCATTAATACACTAAAGATACCATCTGGCGATGAGTGACTTCCCAAAATGAAGAGCAGGATGATGCTCTAGGATTTATGGAGGAAATAGTAGCTACTATCAACCCCTTAAATTTCCTTCTTAAACAAAATTTACCACTCAAAGAGAAAGCAGCTAAGATGAAGTGCACCAAGAAGAGCCACACAAGAATTTACCGCTCAGAATGGGAGGTATTGCTCCAACATCCCCAGTTTAGTGTGCTAAACTTGGATTGTAGAGGTAATACAACACCCGGTAAGAGTTACACCCTCTGGTATCCATTTTTTACCATGTGTGGTATCACATTTACAGATAATGGCCAACTTGTAATGAAGCGCTGCATAGTGGAAATGTGGGCGGTCGTCCATCTACCACCTTAGCACCCGTAGCTCGACAAAGGAAGGAGCAAAGAGATGCCCTCTTGAATAAGGCTGGACATTGGTTCAAGTCAGTGGCATACCATGGGTGTGAAACACAAAAATTTTGGAAATCTGCACTCAGCGGTTTCTACCCTTGAATAGATGCTGATGCATTACTATTTGGATGTCTGTTCTTGAGCACAATTGAGTTATCTTTTTCTAGACATATCTATTTACATAAAAATACACACACACATTTGTGGTTGAGACAATTGTCAACACAAATGTATTAATCAATTAATGAATTATTGGGGTAAGGAAACAAGGAAAGAAAAGACTCAGAAGAAATAGCCACCACTGCCCCTTTGAAACAAATTTTTCATTTTGATTTTGGTCGGAGAGCCACCGACAGGCCGTAGGTAACGGTCTGCCTGACATTTAGGGCATTGGTACGACCGCTGGATTACAATACCTGCGGTCTGAGCGATTTTGTCGGAGGGTGAGACCGCCATCTCTGACAGGCTCAAAGAGCCCACCAGAGCGGTAGTGGAACACTAATCCCTCCTATGGAGACTATGATGTCCCTTTCCGACTGCCTTTTCATGGCAGTCCCGCCACCAAGGAAATGCAGCCAGATAGAGACTTTGGGGGCCCCAAGCCGGGCCCCGTCCCCTGGGGGCCACTGCTAAATGGCCAGTGGGGCACATGTGGTGCCCCCCTGGCACACAGTGCATGGAGGTTTGAAAAATGCCTTTTTCTACTGCAACTTGTGCATAAAACTATGGATTTAGGCCCAGATCTCTGTACTGGGGTGAATGTATGACATTGATCTGCATTCTGTTCATCAACTGTTGTTTTTGCTTTTTCGGGACGCAGCACAAGCTGTAGTATAAAGGCAGTTTTTCACCGCCTACATGGTGGTCTTATCAAAATATGGCAGGAGGGGCTGCCGACTCCTTATCGGGTGGTCTTAGTCCCACAGCGATGGTGGTCAGACGGTCACCCGACCGCCATCGTACTGAGGCCCTTACTCTTGTGGTACTCCTGGCTTATTATTTAATTTTTAGAGGGGCCTAGTAATACTCATTCATTAGCTTTTGGACATCCTCAGTGATTTCCAGACTCATGCTATGGGCTGGTCCTTCATCTTCTCTGAAGTGAGCGATAGGATCTAAACTGATCCGGTGTCCATGAGTTCTGGGATTACCTTTGTTATGATTATTCAGGTTTGATAAAGACGATGTGAAATCTAAACTCAATGTCTGTTTTCTCTTGGATTCAGTAAACTTTTATCTTAAGCACATTCTCTTCTGGAGTTCAAGAGAGATTACAGCATGGCTCCCAATTTAGTTAAGACTTACAGAGGTTTTTTTTATCCTGTGTCCACTCTCACGTAGGTGGAAGGGATTGTGTCTTGCTTCTTCTGCTCTGGAATACAAGAGGAGTCCTCTCAAGGGCACTCATCTCTTCAAGAGTCGGGGAGGAGTTTTGCTTTCGTTCTGTATTTTTGTTGGAGTTTTGCATCATTTTCATGTTGGAACTCATTCTCATTGGAAGTCGTGCAGTGTTCCTTGCTAGTTCATAATGTTTCTGAAGAGTCCAAGGGTCTCTCTCTTGGATTATTAGTGCCTGATTTAGGTATCGGTGGATGGGTTACTCGATCACAACTGGGACAGATATCCTGTTTGCAGAAATTTAAATCCCGTAATATCCTATGGGATTTAGATTTCGGCAGATGAGATATCCGTCCCCGTTATGGTGGAGTAACCCATCCTCTGATATCTAAATCAGGCACTTAATTTTTCTGAAGCCAGTGGGAGATTTGTTCTTGTCTCGTTGTTAATTCATCTGAAGCTAAAGAGAGGAATTGTTTCAAAGAGTTAGTCCTTCAATAGTTCTTAGTCTTTATGAAGCTTTAGTTAGAGGTATTTTATTGGGGATGGTGCTCACAGGTTTTTATAACCCTTATAGAGTCAGTAAGTGGTTCTTATGTCCTTAATTTTTATTTAATAATGCACAGATTCTTTAGTCGATTTTTTAAGTGCATGAGTTATATAAAGTATGGTTCTCTGCTGGTTCTTTATCTTTTCCGGAGTTATAAATGGGTGCCTAAATGTTGTGTAAAGTTTCGGGTTGCATGTCCTTGCCATGAATTGTAGGCTCTCGGCTCACATTTGGGATGTCTCTTTTGATCTTTCATTAACATAATCAGATAAAATTTGCTGATTCAGTTTTTGAGAATAAGCCACACACTCTTCAACATTTGACATTCCAAGATATTTATGCTGGTAGAGCCGTTGGGACAAGCGACTCTGGTAAAAAAGACGTACCACACACCGGGCCCGATAGAAAAAGGATGCAATGTTTGCTTCTGAAGCACTGAGCCTGTATCCTGCTTGCGATCAATAAGAAATTGGACACACTCTATTGCCTCTCTATTGACTCTGTGGCAGTTTTCCATGACCTTGTCCTGTTCGCGTCCAGACTTCTCCATTAGCAAGAACGAGCCAATAGTTGAAAGTGCTGATGGCGGGGGTTTAAGGATGTAAAATCTGGACATTTTAAAAGATTTGTGTCCAGGGAGACATTGTTGATCAATGCGGACAAAAGTACATCTTAAACAGGAGATAAGTGTGACAGGTCAGTGGCCATCAGCCTCAGCTTTGATCTAGAAGGAAGCTGACCTCGTCTCCTTTCATAATGTAAAGTGAGCGAGAAAGAGGAACCTTTCTCTTGCTTGGCTTGAAATATCCCTGCTAAGTAGCCACATGTCCTACGCGAAATGATCAGCCGACCCTGGTGTTTGGTGTATATCACCTTGCTTGGTGGGACTTGCAGGTCCCTAGTAGGGAAAAAGCAAAACAGCAATGCCCAGAAGGCAACGTGCTCTCGCCTAAAAGGTCAGGAATGGCTGAAATAATCCCACAAGGAAATGGGACCACTTTGCAGCACTAAAGATATACAGAAATACCTCAAATTGACAAATTTGCTTAAAAGATCGTGCAGCTGAGCACAAACTCTCTGTATATATAGAGGAATTTTCACAATCTCCAGTGTACACATTGTGATTGGTATTCAAAGTTTTTGTTTATGTAAGTGTAAGTTTGCAGCACGCATAGAGCCATTTAAGAGCCCTAAATCCGGTGCCTGTGACACTCAATTAGCAATGGTGTTATTTTGTCCTCATAAATGCTATTTACCCATATAGAAATATATGCAATGGGAATGAATATATTTGTGCTCAAACCTGTTATTTATGGTGGGTGTGTGAGTATTCTAGTGCTGAACAACACCCACAAACCTGTAAGTTCGTAGTTATTCAGAAACTTTTTCCAGGATTGTTCCTGGAATTTTTGTACAAGTCATGAAAAGGTACACATTTTCTATCTATCTATCTATCTATCTATCAATCAATCAATCAATCAATCAGGGGTTTATAAAGCGCGCTACTCACCAGTGAGGGTCTCAAGGCACTGGGGGGGGGAGGATCTGGGGCGGCTTCGGATCAGTCGAAGAGGCATGTCTTGAGGTCCTTCCTGAACGTGTGCAGGGTAGGGGAGCGTATGATTTTCACCGGGAGCTCGTTACAGGTCTTGACTGCGATGTAGGAGCAGGCTCTCCCGCCTGTTCTGTGTCTGCGGATGTGGGGGTCCTCTGCCAGGGCGAGGTCGGCGGAGCTTAGGTTCCTCTTGGGTACGTGGAAGGATACTCTCTCTTTGAGGTCCGATGTTGTTGAGGGATTTGTAGGCGTGGGTGAGGAGTTTGAAGGTGACCCTCTTCTCGACGGGGAGCCAGTGGAGGTCTCGTAGGTGTTGGGTCATGTGTTTGTGACACGGTGTTCCGAGAACGAGTCTGGCCGCGGCGTTCTGGATGGTTTGGAGCTTGTGTAGAAGAGTTCTGTTGATTCCAGCGTATAGGGCGTTGCCGTAGTCCAGTCTGCTGGTTATGAGAGCGTGGATGACAGTCCTTCTGCAGTCGGGGGGATCCATTTGAAGGTCTTACGGAGGATGCACAGGCAGTGGAAACTAGTGGCCGTGACGGCGTTGATCTGGCAGTTCATGGAGAGGGAGGAGTCGAGGATGATGCCGAGGTTTTGTGCGTGGTCTGTAGGGGTGGGTGGGTTCCCGAGGGCGGAGGGCCACCAGGTGTTGTCCCAGGCGGAGGTGCAGGGTCCGAGGATGAGGACCTCGATCTTCTCTAAGTTGAGCTTCAAGCAGCTGTCTTTCATTCAGGCTGCCACGTTCTTCATTCCTTCCTGGAAGCAGAGTCTGGTGTCTTTGGGATTCTTCGTGAGTGAGAGGATGAGCTGGGTGTCGTTGATGTAAATTCTACAATTGGAGGGTCAAGTACATTTGTGATTCGGGCCCAGAGAAATTCAAGGGCCTCGGGGTCAAGTGCAGCTACATAGAATCAAATCAAATGTGCAGGAGGGACGGGGGGCAACAGTTCGGCTTCAGAACGGAAGAAGGACCCAGCATCAGCATCAGTTCCTGGGGTCAATGAACCATGAAGGCATTGATTATTGCAGAGTTTAAATTCCTACTTAACACTTCTTCAGGTATTTGGCTTACTTTCAAAGTTTCCAGAAGTAATGGACCACGGAAGGTTAATGCAAGAAAGGTGGGATTGCTCTCTGTCAATAATATATTGACATCTTTCATATTGCCTACTCCACGTGCCGCAACCACCCTCGAACGTGCTGCATCACACAGTAGACCCCCATTTTGGCAGTTTTAACGTCTGTTTGGCTGTAACTTTGTTATATGGGCCAAATCCCTGCATGTTTTACCAGTGGCGGCCGGCACATGTAAGAGCGGTTAGATGGTAAGGCCGGGGCGGAGGGGTAGGAAGTCGACAAGTGAGGAGGTAGGTAAAATTAAATAAAAACATTTTTAAAACCACTTATCTAGTGCTTGTCACATGGCCGATGCGGCGAGAGCAAGGTAAGTTGTTTTTTATTTATTTTTACCTACCCCCTCGTCTGTCGACTTCCTCCCCCTCCACCCCCGCCCTGCCCGCTGCCTCACCACTCTTACCTGTGCCGGCCACCACTGTGTTTTACTCTGCCAGTTTTCAATTAAACAAATTCTAATTGTATGTGTAATCGCCATGGTCAAATCAGGTAATAACTGAAATTAGTTCATTAACAACAGCGCTGGAGCACACCGGGCTTGGTTTAAGGAGAGTTTCTGAATTATCATTCAAACAGGCAAACACCTCTTAAGACACTCCGGAATTTGTGAGACTCTGTTGAGTTTTTCTTGTGATATTAATGTCATCTGATCTGCTTTGCCTCTATTTTTATTTAATAAAGGGGGTTCTACAATATCATGGTTAAAAAAGTAACCTGGGGAGAGGAGTTGGCCTAACGGCTAGGGTGCTCGACCTCAGACCTGGGGAACTGGGTTCGAGTTTCGGTAATGACGCTAAACATCCTGTGGTTCTGGGCAAATCACTTAATCTCCCCGTGCCTAACAAAAAAATTAATGTGTGTCCTCATGTAACGAAACTGGTGCTATGTAAAGCGCTCTGATACCTGATTGGATTCGGGTCAAGTTCGTGCTATATAAAACTCTGCAAAAAAACCAAAAAAAAAACCTGCAAACGCATCTATTCACCATGTTGACATCTTCTGTGTCATCAAGGCAAGTAGAAGTGGGGTTGATAAAAAGTGAATTCATACTTCCCTATATATACTATATGTATTTTTCTTTCCCTAGCAAAATAATCTCCACAACATAGCAAGGTATTCTAATTCAGCAACGCTGAGAGATTTTGTTGGAAAACGAGGCAGCGTCTGTGAGGCCTGCACAAATAACATGACTACATTTGTCCGTCACTGGGAACCAAACACCCAATTGTAGCGCCTGACTCTCAGAGGGTAGCGTTGCAGAGCAGTCTGAGGCTTACTCAAGGGAGGTGGTGTGGGCTAGTAATCGCCATTTGCATGTGCACAAAAATAACACTCAATAATTGATTGTCCAGTCTGTACTTTGCTTTATAAAAGTAAGAGTACATTTATTAAACACACACACGACTCAATACTATGCACCAATTTACAAATATACATAAACTGTTGGAATTACTTTGTGACATTGCATAACATCTCCACCCCTCCCGCAAAGGGGGGGTGGGGTCTAGTACCACCACTCCCATGTATGCACATCAACTTGCCCCCAATGCAGATAGTTGAACATAACCTGGAGCGAGGGCTCTGCGCACTGGCACCATCCCAGTGGCGACACACCCCATTACCTCAACAAGCATTAAAAATTGGTAAACCTGAACCTGCCTTGGTGACATATGACCCTGACTGAGCATCTCCTACTGACCATAAAGTATGCACCTCTATATCTTAAGGGCTAGCAGTCTGGGGTCTTCACCTAAGCGTAGCATCAAGAATCCATGTTTACGCACACTTTAGAATGACAGTACTCATCACCTTGGTTGATCATTTGAATGCATTGCAATTACAGCCCCAAAAGGCATCACAGATGAAATCACAGGATTGCGCATATACAGCCAGACACCCTAGCAGGACTGTCTGGCAACATAGCCCCACTTGGCTTATGACATCTCCTTACACATGTGACTTACATTCCCTTCAAAAGAAGTACTCCTGGCAACTACACTTCTCCTGCAGTGCGCCTCTTCACTCTAAAAGGAATCACAGGTAAAAGCATGGGATTACATAAATACAGCCAGACCCGCTAGTAGGAAGGTCCAGAAACATAACTGCATTTAGCTTAACATCACCTTACACAGGTACTTCACTTTACACATGTGACTTTCAGTCCACCTAAAAAGAAATAACCAATAGTAAATGCATTTCGGTGCAATTACACCACTTCACCTCCAGGGGATGCCCTTCTCCAGACATCCCCAACTCAGCCCTTCACTCCATGATGCACTTCATAGTACACCCTCAGCTGTAGAACATAAGTTCCAGCCTAGAAGGTGTTAAAGGCTGGCTGAGCCCTTGAGGGGTTATTCTTTCAGATGCCCCGTGAAACTTATGGGTGAACTGTTCTTCTTCATGCTGGGGGAGGCTGCGGTGCTCCTGCAGCCCCCCTGCACCCCTTTTCACACATGAGGATGACCCCCTCCTCTGGGGGCCACCAAGCACCAAAATGGCAGATTTCTTCGTGCTGGGGGGGGAGACTGCGCTTCTCCAGCAGCTCCCCCAGCACCTTTTCACAAGTGAGGGTGACCCCCTCCTCTGGGGGCCACAAAGCACCAAAACGGCAGATTTACAAATGCCTGGCGAAGCATTATGGGGCGCTTCATGCTCCTCTTTACCAGCCCCAGCCACTGGGAACACTCTCCTCCGCCCTCGGGGTCTCTGATTCAGCAGGGTGCTGTCTTCACTCGCTCCCTGCGCCAGCCTTTCGCCTGGCTCTCCTCCGTGGCCTCTCTTCTCCCTGCGCAGAGGCCACTGCTCTTGCGCACCGGTCCTGGGCTCTTCTTCTGGTGCTGTTAGGGTCCTGGGGGCAGTCAGGGGGTCTCTCCTTCCAACTGCCCATTGCGCCAGGCTCCAGCACCTTCAGCCTCAGCAGACCACACCCCAGAGAGACCTTCTCTTCCTGTGCAAGCACTTTTTAAAAGTTGAGTAGGGGGCTGGCAGGAAGTCTCTGTTGGTTCTATCAAACAGCGACACATCACATCCCTGCCCCTGCTCCCTCCTTCTTGTCCAGCCTCTGGGTTTGTTCAAACATGGCGTCGTACAGTGTCTCTGGCCACATGCTCCCCTTCCCCCAGTGCTGCCTTCACCTGGGTTCAGCTTGGTGCCTGGCACCCACCGACATCGGTTGATGGATTGGCTTGTAGCTCCACCTATCTCCCTTCCTTGGAGGGAAGATCTTCGCTCAGGGAAGAAAGGGCATTAATCTAACCTGCCAGGGCCAGACCCCAGCCAGAGACTCAGAGAAATATGACATTTCTGGAAGACCCAAAAGCAGTACAAATATGACTTTTGACTCTGCAGAATACTTCTTTTCACCTCCAATACAATGGACTTTAGTGCGTGTTTGGAAACTGTAGGCCTTGTGGAAGTTAATCTAGCCATGGGCCCCACATTCCCTTAGGGGAATAATGAAGTGAAAACACAGTAAAACACACTGACTTTCCCTGGCATGTTTCTTTCCAGCGTATAAAGCCTATTTCATATCACCACCCAATACCGCATAAGTCCTGCCACACCATTCACTTTGTAGCTGCTCCTGGACTGCGCACGCTAGGAATCTCCCCTGCGCAGCCCGTACATGTGTGCACACGCATATACACATGTGTCTGCATGTAACCAGCCCGGTGTCCCTTACTCCAGCTGCTGCGCAGTGGCCTGGCCAAGCCAGGGGAACACCAGTAAAATCCCCATGCAGTCTCTTACATCCAGAGTTCACTGTGGGTGAGTCCCAACTTATGAGACTCCCCCACCGTAAAAGCTCAACAATTAGGTCCTCAAAAGGCGAAAAATCTGGGCGGCCCATAGTGTCAGAACCACCTTCTAACAGATTTATATAGAAGTTTGTTACCGCAAATTTACATTTTACTGAACTTATGTATCCACAACGCCAAATGTAAACAAAAGTTTTTTAGGCTAATGATTTCCTCCCCCAAGCCATGGAAAAGCAGCGCACCAAGGGGCAGATTTACAAGCCCATTGCGCCACTGAAGCAGCGCACCAAGGGGCAGATTTACAAGCCCATTGCGCCACTTTTGCATCACTTTTAACATGGGAAAAGTGACGCAAAAGTGGCAGAAGGGGCTTGTAAATCTGCCCCTAGGTATTTTCTGAAACTGATATCTTTAGAGAGCCATTTTATTAGTGTTAAGTAAGGAGAGATGCGTTGTAAGAAAGGTCATGATGTTGTATGTGTATGCAAAAATGGAAGAAGCAAAAACTTCACCAATTTTAGAGGTCGCAAAGCTTTCCATAAACAAAAATTGCCCAGAAAAAACCTTTGCTAATACCAGTAATATATTAATAACAACAACGCTATTTCCAACCTCATTTTGTTGGGCTGGAAATATCCTAGTCCTTGGCTTCTCAACCAGGCAATGGTTCTAAGGCTTTGAAAAAGTGACAGGTCTGAAAAATAAGGCAGGACCTAATAAGCACATCTTAAGGAAGATTTATAAGATGCATCACCTATGTAGCAAAGGGTGTGACCTGTCACATTTACACTACAGCCTTGTGCTCTATACATTTCTCAGTAGAACCGTTCATAGAAAATGAGCAACAGAAATTAGTAGGAACTAGCATTTTTGTTGATTGGTTGATATTAACGGTCAACAATATGTAGATTTGTACTGGAAAATGTTGAACATTTGAGAATCTTTGCTTTTTGTGAAGTTTTCAACGTTTACCAACTTTTTAAAATGTCTCCATTGTTGCAGAACTTTCCTGCAATTTATTTTCAAGAGAATTCTTTGTCTAAATTTTCTTTTAATAGAGGGATTACCCGATTTTGCATATCACACATGTCATATGTCAAACATCCACTTACAGAAGACTTTTGTTTCACCTAGATTGGAAAGCCAGAAAATACTGAAAGTCATAGTGGCAATTGTAAGCCCTATAGTGTATAGCACTTGTGAGGATAATTTTAAACTAATGTAAATAAAATTAGTAAAACTGCACGTTTTCCATCATTGGCAGTGTCTGGCCACATACATCTTTAGTTGTCTGTTGCAGCTGCTAACATGATCAATCCAGGCCACTTCATTTGTCAGATGCTTACACTGTGTCATTGACCTTATATTATGACTTTGGTGATATCACGAGTAGTTCCTTACTCAGTGGTTAATTTGTAAAAAAATAAAGTGCCGGGGCTCTTGTCTAAAGGCAGCTTGCACCAGCCCATCTCTCCTGCTAGCGCTGCCTAAAACAGAACCAGCTACTAACCATAAAATGGGGAGAGGATGTGGCATAGTGGCCAGAGCTGCTGACCTTAGACCTAGGGAACCAGGTTCAACACTCTGCATCGGCTCAACATCCCCAATCACTTAAACTCCCGTGCCTACCAAAAATGAGTGTGTTCTTAACTGGTGCTCATGAAACCATAGTACCGGTGTTGAGGATTAAGTGCTGGTGCTCAGCACTGGAAACCACTGGCTCAAATTAAGCACTGTCCTCACTGAATGCACTGCCAGTGCAGGTATACCAGAAGCAGGAGAAGCAGTTTCTCCAGTCCTGCGGGGGCTTCACACCAAAGGTTTGCTCCCTGTCTCACTAGAAGTAGGCCTGGGCCAAGTTTAAATGACACCAACATAATTCATGTCATTTTGTGAATTTCTTTTCTATCACAGAATTGGCAGAGGTTAAAATTTGAGTGCCTGGTAGAGACTTTTTAGTGCATATAAATAGTAGGACATGCCCATTTTCAAGAACATTTTATCCCCAGGATGGATTTGAAAATCAAAACATTTCTAACCAGCCTTATGCATTCCATTCCGTCATTTATATTCCAGTGCAGGAATGTATTGAAACAGACTACTATAGCTTCCCATATCTGAAGACATTCTATTATCTGTTATTTTGAGCAGGTCCTGTTAGTATGTTATGTTATGTGCATTTATATAGTGCACAACTCATCCAGGAGAGTTTCCTGGTGCTGAAACAGGGGCTGTATATGCCGAGCACAGGTCGGCGCTAGGAGAAGAGTCAGGTTTTCAGCTTCTTGTGGAACTCAAGAACTGAGGAGGAGGCTCTGATGTGCAGGGGCAGGTCGTTCCAAGCTTTAGGAGCGGGGGGGGGGTGTGTGATTAGGAGTCCAGCTGAGAAGATGTGTCTGGTAGGTTTGTGAAAGTTTATGCAGCTGTTGAGATGCCAAAGTTGTGTAGGGTGTTGTATATGTGCATATGGAGTTGATGGGTGCTTGTTTTGTGACTGGGAGCCAATGGCGCTCTTTGAGGTGTGGGGTGGTGTCAGTGAACAGTGAGAGGTTGAGGGTGAGCCCGGCTGCAGAGTTTTGTATGGTCTGGAACCTTCTCGTCAGTTAAGCATTGATTTCTGCCTGGTGTGTGTTGCCGTAGCCCAGACTGATGCTGATGAGGGCTTGGGTGATGGTTCTGCGAGTTTGAATGAGAAGCTATCTGAAGATCTTCTTGAGCACCTTGCATGTGTGGAAATAGAAGACGGATACCTCATGCACGTGGCCAGTCATGGTGAGTTCATTGTCAATTACTATTCTGAGGACATTTGCGTAGGTTGCCAGGATGGGCATAGGTCTGAGTCCAGCAGGCCACCAGGGCGGAGTCTCAGAGTGATATGCCTTTGCCAAAGATTTCTACTGCTGTCTTGTCTATGTTAAGCTTGAGGCACTTGGTTTTCATCCATCTGGTAACTTCGGTTATGCAGGTGAAAAAGTTGGTCCAGGTGTTTGTCATCTTGTCAGAGAGAGGATAAGTATGAGCTGGGTGTCATCAGAATAGGATATGATGTTGATTCAGTGGGCACGGATGATGCTGGCGAATTGGGTCATGGAGGTATTAAACAGAGTGGGCTGAGCCTGGATCCTTGTGGAACTCCGCAGATTAATTTGACGGCGACCACGGTGAAGGGGGCCAGGCTGACAGACTTGGTGCGGCCTTTATGGATGGTGCAAATCCAGCAAAGGGCAGGATCTTGGATGCTGACTTTGTGCAGTTGTTGGATGCAGATGGTTTGGGAGACGGTATCAAAAACATGCAAAACTATCCTGTAGGATCAACACTGCTGCGACACCACTGTCCGTGGTCATCTGGAAGTCATCCTTGATGGCAATGAGGACTGTCTCTGTACTGTGTTGGGTCTGAATTCTGGTTGAATGGTGTTGAGGAGGTGGTTTTCAGTGAGGTGGGTTGCTAGATACTTATTTATTATCTTTTCCATGACTTTTGCTGAATAGGGTAGCAGTGAAATAGGCTGATAGTTGGGTAGTTTCATCAAGTCTGATGAGGATTTCTTCAGGAGAAGTTGTGCTATGGTAAGTTTCCAGGCATCCCGGTAGGTGGCTGGGATGATTGATACGTTCAGGATCGGGATGAGGGCTGCTCTGATATGGCTCAGTCCTTTGATGAAGACATGGTGAGGGCAGTGGTCCTAGGGTGCTCCGGAGTGTATGGCATGCATGGTAGTTTCAGTTTCTTAAGTTGTGACAGTGCGCCAGGTGGGTCCTCTGGGTGTTGGTAGAAATGGTCTGCAGGGCTGTGAGGTTGAAAGGGTCTAGTTGGGACTCGATGTTTTCATAGATACTCATGAACTTGTTGTTGAAATATAAGGAGAGCTGGGTGCAGAGTTCCTGAGAGGAGGCTATCCTGGGCGAGCTGTCTGAGAGCAGATTTGTAGGTGCTCTTGTTGGTGTTGTTTTGACTATGGCTCCATGTGCGTTGAAGTTGCTTGTAGTGGCATTTGGTGAGCCAGAGCACTTCTGTGTACCAGCTTTCTTGAGATCTGGTTCTTGTGTATTTGTTGGCTTTGTTAGGAGCCCGGGTGTCTGTGCAGGCAGAGATCCAGGTGTCGATGTTAGGGATGGATTAGGGGAGGTTGCTGTTGTATCGAACCTGGTTTTGTATGGATTTGGAAGACCTGGATAGTTCTGAGATCCTGTTCCAGTCCCGTCGTGAAGATTTGGTGGTGTTTTTGCGATGGTGGTGTGATGGGTATGATGAAGTTGATTAGGATGTGGTCAGACCAGACAATTGATGTGAGCTTGTCTACTGTGATGTTGCTAAAGATGCTGAAGATTTGGTCCAGGAGGTGTCTGGTGGCGTATGTAGGGTCTTCGACTCGCTGGGTGACTCCAAGGTTTGAAAGGTTCTCATGGAGGTCTGTTATGTTGGGATCAACGACGTCCTCCAGGTGGTAGTTGAGGTTACTGGGAAGGATGAAGGCGCGAAAATCAAGGATCGGAGAGGAGATGAAGCCCCCAAAAATGATGTTGAACTTGGTTCGTGGTCCAGGAGGATGGTAGACGAGGGGGCCACTTAAGGTGTTGGTGGTGATGAAGAGTTTGAAGGTCAAGTGTTCCATTTTGCTGGTGGTGCTTTCCGAGGTGGTGGAGCATTGGATGGATTATTTTAAGATGATAGCAATTCCACTTCCGGGGTCTGTTTGTCCTGTCTTGTGATCTCGTACCTGGGTGGTATAGGGGGACTGTTGTACGATGACAGAGACCAATGAGGGAGTCAGCCAGTAGAGTACCATGTAGTCTGAGCTTTTTCAGAATTATCTTTTTCGTTCTGGAAAAATAAAAATCAACAAATGCGAGGAAAAGGATGCAACTTTATTTCAAACAATCATTGTCAAATCCAACAGATGAAGGCTCTTGTAATAAACATCTTTTTGTGACAAATATGAAAATGCAGTGTCTTTTAATGCTCCTTGCCAAACTTCCTTGGGTGTGATAGCCTGGAGGTTATTACAATATTTACATATTGTCATATTTATAATTATTGCATTACCTCCAACTAAATAATACGATACTCAGATTTCTTACTTCCACAATTGATAGCAACCCAATCTATGGATCTTCCAATGTCCAGTATAAATGACACGTCGGTAGTTTGACATTTAACACCGTTAACACCCTTTGCATCATGGAGACAGTCACAGATCACGCAAGTATAACCTAGACCTGTGAAAGAATATTAAGCCCACATTATTGGCCTTTTGGCTATTCTTGCGAGGAGAGAATTTTAAAGTGTAAGCTTCTGTATGAGAACGACCTCCTGTCAATCACACATAAATATGTGCGCTTTCTCATTGTGAAAGTAAATCAGCATGTGATTGCCAACTAATTATGTACAGAGGCGTAGCTGGGGGTGGCAGTCCGCCAAGTTTTGGGGGCGGCACAAGTTTTTGTGGGAGGCAATAGCAAACCCCCCATACCCCTCCCCCGTCCTCAATGCATTTATTGTAGGGCGGCAAACAGAGGCAACTCTTGCCAGCACCGCCCCCCCCCGCTCTTCACTGTGGCCGCCGCGGGGCAGCAAATGCAGGGACCATCACGCGTGGCCAGAGAGCTAGCTACACCACTGATTATGTACACACCTAAAACAGAGGTACACAAATAGCTTTGAGAATCCGGAGCTGAATATTATTTGCTTTCACGTGTAACATAACACACAATTACACAAAATGCAAATCAGTCATTTTGTACTATATATTATTGCAAAATGCATCCTCACATTCGTTTTTGGCACGAGGATGCATTTAAAGCAGGCACCACGAATAACAGTACTAGTGTTTTATCATTTAATACGTATTCATGGTAAAACTTTACCATGAATGGTATGTTTCCCAGAAAATCTGAACACAACTGGCAGGTAATTAGGGGTTGGCGGAATTTGCGTAGTCGCGCTACGCAAAGCTCTGCGAAACGGTAACAAATCTCCGCGAGCATGCAAAAATTCCGCGAATACACGGAATTGCTTGTTCACGATGCTTTTTTCCTGTTCGCTAACGCTGTTTGCGTGCTCGGGGGGAAATATCTCGCAAACACGCACTTTGAAAGCGCGAACCAGCAAAAAATTCTGCGATGCCGCGGATCGCGGAATTTTTGGCAACTTCGAGTTCTCCGTGGAATGCAAAATTACCCAAATTCTGCAAATTCCGCAAGCGGAACGGAATTTACCGCCCAGGCCTACACGTAATTACACAAAGTTCGGTAAAGGCATAATAGGAATTTTACACAAGTGTAACGTGACTTTCCTGGTATTACGCCACCATAATTTTAGATTTCGCCTAGGCCTACTAAATATGTGTGCGTTCCTTGACTGCATAAGACGAGACGGCCACTGGGAAACCTCTGCAAATCACAGCCTTTACAGTTCCATTATTGCTGCATTGATGCTGGTCGCGCCTCCACAGCTTTCTGCCGAAGGCAGCATTAGAAATATAAACAGTCACAATTACTAGTATAGCACCCATGAGAGTACTGCAATCTTATTGCTGAACCTGAATAATGTCTCTTTCATAGCAAGGCTCATATGGCATCTGTATTGGGAAAATGGCAGGAAAAGCTACCATGGTCTGGGGATAAACAAGCTAACAACATCCACGTGGATTCTAGGGGCAGGCCAGTGCTTTAAATGGGCCGGTACTATCCGGTACGGAGTACCGGCACTTTTTTAATTTTGGAAGGGAGAGTACCTGCAATTCTTAAGAAAAACGTAATACTTTTAATTGGGGAGTACCAGCACTTCTCAGAAACAAGCAGGTACTCTGGTACAGAGTACCTGCACTTCTGTTTTTCCATTTCAAGCACTGGGGCAGGCGAAGTGACATCATGATCCCATGACATCACAGCATTGACTCTGTGTTCCAATATTAGCCCCTTTACAGTCTCCTGCTTCCAGCTGGGGGGCAAGGGGAAGGGCAAAGAGAGTGATTGTGAATGAACTCCCAGCCAAAAAGATGGCGCCCCCCCTTAAAATGGTGCCCCCACTAATGGGCCTCGCTCACACTTCCACGATGAAGTGAATTCAGCCAGCCGGCTGCTAAAGAGTTTTCCTTACATATTTAATGTAAATTCAATGCTGGCTGTGGCACTGCATTCAAAGAAGGTGCATTTCAAAGATGATTAAATGCTCACTGTATATATTTTAAAGGAATGATTCAAGTTGATGTTGTTTTTTCCAACTTTGTTGCACTTGAAAGTTCTGGAGACTCATGTTTTTTGGTCTGCATAAGCAGCTGTAGCTGTATAATAAAAGAAAATCATAAATAAAAAATGCATATGTATAGAAAACATGGAGGGGATTGTGGTACGTGCTGCCTTTCTCCATTTGAATGCTCATCGCTCATCTTTTGTTTCCACACACCTTAGCACAAGGCAATGCATTCGCCTTTAGGGAATGGCTCTTTTGCACTGTGAATAACGTCAAATGTGCACATCCGCCTCAAAAGGAGTGCACGTCAGTGCGAGGGCTGGTGGCCCAATACTTTATTTCGCAATTGCTTTTCTACTTTCTATCCTTTACCTTTGTTACCTTTTTAACGGTACCCTGGTGAGTTTAAATTACGTCTTCAGGTTACAGGAATACAAAGCCAATAGTACATTTTATTTTCACCAATGTAAATCACATTTTCTTGTGACGTTCATTACAACTAAGAAGTTTCTAAACCACTTCTCAGCACATGTATCTGCTAGAAGACAACTGTACTGTTTTGTTAAAATTATATGCATTGGTTATTGTTTTTAATATAAACCTTTTATTGCAAGCGTTTGGCCATCATGTTTAGGCATCAGAAAAATGCCTGTTTTTATTTTTATTTTTGTAGCACAAGCTTACAATAAAAAAAATTTAAAAAATTAACCATCTGATTAACTTGCTAGGGCTATACGTAGTGGCTTCGTTAATGTTTGCTTTTTATAACATATGTTCTGTAGAGCTATTAAATGCAGAGAGGACCCAGGATGCTTGTTTCCAGTCCAGGGAGGACCTGGCTTGGTAGTTCGGGCTGGACTGTTCCCATAAGGAACAGCGTCAAAATTGATTTGCATATGGCTGGGTCCAAACTGGGGTGGCGTGGTGAGCAAAAGAACGATGGATTAAACCCAGATCTTTTTGACTAGGGGTGACTGTTTCCATTGTTCAGCATTCCGTCCATCATTTGTTCCTTTTACTTTTCGAAAATGGGCATTTTCTTGCTTTACCATTCTGTGTGCCTCTGCCTGTTTGTGTATTCACCTTCTGGTTCTGGAGTGACAGGAGCTGGGGATGTGCATTCATTCTAGAGTCTAGACAGTGACAAGGGGGGGAGGGAGTGGTTGAAGTGTGTCCTGCCTTGCCTGGGTGACTCATTGCTAGGTTGAATAGACCTGGTCTTCATTTAGAGTGGTGGGAGAAGTTTTGCTAGCATCTGCATAGGCTGTGTCTCCTTTGCTCAATGCTGACTCCACCCCCTGTGGACAACCTGCACCAGGGAGGACAGAACTGGTTAGGACTGGGCTCAGAGACCCTTGCCACAAAGAGAACAGTGAGAAAATGGGGTATAAGTATTGGACCTAAAACCCCGAAACTTTAGATTACTTCTGGAAACAGGAGGACCCTGCCCAGAAGAAAAGCCGAAGAGCTGTGTTAGGAGCTCTGCCTTTTCTGTGTGAGGGGTGGGTTGGCCTGCAGCTGCTGCTCCTGTCTGTGCGGAGGAAAAGGGCTGACTCTCTTTGCCCTGCAGTGGTATCCTGCTTGTGAAGAATCTCCAAGGGCTTGTGTGTCCTGTTGGAAGTCTCAGGGTGATAAGAGACGTTAAGAAAGGATCCTTGCTACATCTAAAAAGGAATCTGTCTGGAAGGAGAGCTGAAGACCTATGTGAGGAGCGCTGCCCCGATGTGTATGGACATGGGATAGCCTGCAGCTGCTGCTCCTGTCTGGAACAGGAAAAGGACTGGACCGTTCTTCACCTTTTTAAAAAGAAAGTCTGCAGGAGCGCTGTGGTTTCTAGCCTAGAGCTTGTGAACTGCTTTTGGCCTGCAGGAAGCGTGTGGGAAGCGCTTTATTGGTGTGCTTCTCACAGCCGGCGAGCGCTGCTTGCTTCCCTGGGGATTTCCCCCCTAGCGCATGGTGGGAGCTCTGTGCAAAGCAACATGTGGTGCCACAGCCTTAAGGAGGGTGAAACAAGAGCGTCCCAAGAGCGTTGTTATTTTACTTTCCCTTTGGGCACAGGAAAAGTGCCCTGTAAGTGGCATGTGGTGCCGGAACATCAGCAGCAACACCGCATGTTTGCGGGCAGCTGTCCTCTTGTCCATGGTTATGGTAAATCTGGCAAGGTCCCCATGCCCTCCTCCATTGAGTGTGCCCCACCAGAGACGTTTCAAGGTATGGGCAAAGTGGGCTTGCACCAAGGCCCCAGCCTTTCATGGGGGCCCCTGATAGGGCCAACTCTGTTCTGCAGAGTCTTGCCCTAATGACCTTTAATATTTCTTAAACAGATTGTTTTAAATGCCCTTTTAACTTAATTTGTTTTAATGTGGGTGATGTATGAGATTCTATTACAGACATTTTGAAGAAAACTTTTGTGTTTCATACAACATCCATAAAAAAGTTTATTTGAAATCAAAACAGGACCTCACATATGAGAAATGAGAGGGTGTCACATAGATTATTTGCAGTAATATTAGTGAGCTGCTGTGTTACAATTGCCACTATCCCTGATTATTAGATGGAAACACATTTAGAATTTGGATGAGTGTGGCTGTGCACTGTCAGAGCTAAAATTGGATCATGAATTCAAAGCTGGTCCAAACAGGGGCCCCCAAAATACGTTTGGCCCAGGGCACCCTAAATCCTTAAAATGTCCCTGCCCCCTCCCCCTCCCCCCCGGTGCTAATTGGACAGTAGCTGGTGGAGGCGCTTGGGCACTCTTGTAGGGTGGATCCACAATGGAGGACACGATCGCCTCTGGGGGCTTGCTTTACTCCGGAACCTGTCATCTGCGAGAAGTAGGTAAAATTACTGTAATCCTAATAAAGGGCATGCAGGAGTTCCTGTGCCCTAGGTTCATATGAAATTACTGTATAAAGTGTTGTAGGAGTTCAGGTAAGCTGTACCCTATACGTTCATGGTAATTCATGTACAGTGATATTTGGTGATTCATGGTCAGAGATATTTGGTGATTCATACGTCACCTAACTGCTGTATTTATGTGCCTTGCAGTCACAAAATAACAAGTAACATTTTCAGAAACTGCATATAGGTACAGTGATGTTTTTATGGCATGTGCAACTTATAACTATTCGCTTTATTGCGCTAAATGTGATGTTATGACAATTGCCTAGTTGGCAAAGGGATTTTTGAATTATGTGACTGCGGTCTATGTGTTTATATACAATATAGGTGATATTTTTATATGACCTGGTGTGGAGGCTCTTTTGTGGTGTGTGTGTGTGTTGCACAAATGTTTTACTTTACACATTGCCTCTGGGATAAGCCTGACTGCTCTGCCAAGCTACCAAGAGGGTAAGCAGGGGTTATCCTGGGTGTGTAACTCCCTTACCCTGACTAGAGTGGTGGGTTCTGCCTGGCTTTGATGCATATCCTAGCCAACCAGAAACCCCATTTCTTTTTTTTTCACAACATAATTTTATTGTTGACAGCCAAAACAAACGTAATGCCTCACAGGGCATCAGCAGTAAGCATAGAAGGTGACATATACTGATATCAACATTTTCAATGGTAGAATGATATCGTTCATACAAAGAATAAATTGCGAGGGAAAACTGTAAAGAAAAAACAAACAACGGTGCCACATTACATCTGTTTGAAGAGTAAAAACGTCTCATATATAGGGAGAGTTTTACCCACCCATAACCACATCCAGCATGTGTACTATGCATGTTCTAGTCCAGTGTATTCACATCAATGATTCTTCAGTAGTAGATGGGGGGGGGGGGGGTGCGGGGAGGCTCCAGCTAAAGCCCCCTATAATCTGCCAACCTTTTCCAAATTTTGAAATGTTTCTGAGGACATCCTCTCGCGGAAACCCCATTTGTAACAACCTGTGGCGGCCGGTAATTTTAAGGAGGGGTGTGAGGGTGAGCCACGCATACTCACACTAACCCATCTATATGCACACTAACTCATACACAGGAATTCATAAGCGTGCACACATACACCCACCATTCACAAGCACATACACACACACACCCATTCACAGCACATGCACATAAATACACATATATTCATAAATACACACACACCAAACATTAAAAAACACAACGTACCGGCCACATCGGTGATCTCGGGTGGTGAGAGTGAAGCCTCTGTTGTTCCTGGAGGACTGGCTCTGTCACCTACCTTTTTTGGCTGACCTTGTTGTGGGTCAGCAGCCAATGAGAAGGGGTGGCAGTCCCTTACTCATCAGAGAGTGGGATGGGGTCAGTGGGACTTGCTGGCACCACCCCACTCTGTGACGAGCTTCACTGATGGACACTCGGCCCTGCGTACTTCAACACCTAGGTCTATGTCTATCTGTGATTGAAATATTCAGCCAGGCAAAGTTCTGCTCAGCCAGCCAGGTGCCTGCACATTTAGCGCATGTACAGCACCTGGTCGCCGGATCCATACATGAAGAGTATCTGTCAGGCGGACTTGTGCTCAGCCTGACAGACACTGTTTTCAAAAAGATGGGTTGGCGAGTCCCATCCGCCTTTAATGACAGACCGCTACTGAAATATTATTGTTATTAGTGTCATTGCAAAGCCTGAGTGTGACTTGATAGAACCAAAATACAACGAAAAGAAAGGGGTGTTTGCGGCCAAGTGATTTCTACAGTGGTTCTTCGTAGAAACCTGTCATCATGAGGTCAAGTGTAAGTGAATTTGACAACTAGTTATTGATTGAACAGCATTGGTCTCTTATTTACACGAGCGAGTGAAAGCACAGTGTGCGGGTATATGGATCCTCGCTCACGTCTGGAGCACTTACAGCAGTGTATGCAACATCCAGTCATCATTGGCAGATCTGTCTTTACTAATACAGCCTCATAGCTTCATCCCAGCACCGTCAGCATCAGCACCATGGAAGCAGCACTGGTTTGGCGCTCAACCGAGGTTTCAAAGTAGTGCGTTCATGTCCTCTTGTGGCCCATAAAGCCCTTGCAGTTCCCAAAATAGCAGACTGAAAAATATGTTTTGAGGGACAAAAATTGATTATGGCTGTCTGACAGTCCTATATCTAGCAATGAATAATGATTCCTTTCTACTGACTTCAAAGACATTGCTTTTGTTCTGTTGAAAAGCAACACAAGTATGTGACAAATGAAAGATCACCCCAAAAACATCTTGGTACATAAACCAGACCCGATAATAAGATCTTCCTTTTTTAGGTCGAAGCCTACCAGACAGTGCAGCCTGGACATTCAGAAAGCTTCCCTGGGAATGCACTCTACTTGATTCTTACCACTGAATCTGTGGTTTGTAACTCACATTTTCTGGCTTTTTATTTGCTGGCTTTATTTGTTTTAGGTTGTCAGATGTAATTTTGTCCCTCCCAAGTAGCAAAGCCTTCTCACACCACCCTCTCCTTGTATTCTTCCACAAGTGCTACTTTCTGTAAACAGGCCTGTAAATCGTGTTCATCTCTTGTCACATTTGCTGTGGTCAAATGTCAGGCTCTGTCTGCAGAGGGAGCTCAGTGTTTACTTTTCTTTCTCTGACTTCAAAGTGAGAGGATTTATTTGATACTCTTGCTAGGTACTGGGGGTAGGAAAGTTTTTTTTTTCTACCACACAGCAACATTTAAATGAGCTATGCAAGTATTTCTCATTATATCAGAATTTGGAATGCACAAATAAAGCACATTATTTGTTAATTCTGAAGTGAGTTGGAAACAAATACTTTAATATGATCAAAACAAATCAATACACAAGGTGATGCCATTTCGCCACATTATTGTTTGGACACTGTATAGTCTGTGCAAATGCAATGGTCATTTCAATTGGAAACGTGTTGTTTGCTAGCACACCATGCATACTCCACTCTACGCCACTCCATTATGCTCTTCACCACTCCATGCCACTGCATTTTTCTCTGCACCACTCCATGCCACTGCACTCTGTGCCATTGCACTCTACTCCACTCTGCAGCACTCCTCTCTATTTCACTGCACTCTACTCCACTTCACTCTATGCCACTTCACTCTACTTTGCACCACTCTACTCTATGCCACTGCGCTCTACTCCATTCTACTCTACACACCTGAACTCTACACCACCCTAGTCTAGGCTACTCCACTGTAATCTGCACAACTCCACTCTGCAATCCTGCACTCTACACCACTGTACCACTCAACTCTACACCCCTGCACTATACATCAATCTACTGTACGCCACTCTGATGTACTCTGTACCACAGCACTCTATGCAACTGCACTCTACACCACTGCACTCTACCCTGATTCACTCCATGCCACTGCAATCTAAGCAACTGCACCACTGTACTCTGTGCCACTGCTCTCTATGCCACTCTACACCACTGCCCTGTACACCAAGGCACTCCATGCTACTCTACACAACTGCACTCTAAAACACTCTACTCTGCAACTCTGCACTCTCTACCACTGAACTCTATGCCCCTCTACCCCGCACTACTGCACTCTATGCCAGTGTACTCTACTCTGCAGCACTGCACTCTGCACCACTCTACAGGAATGCACTCTGCCACTACTCTGCTCTGCTCTACTACATTCTATGCCACTGCACTCTATGCCTCTCCACTCTGCATCACTGCACTCTACAATGCACCACTTTAATCTGTGCCACTGCATTCTACGATGCTGCATTGTACGCCACTGAATTCTACACCACTATACTCTGCAAGACTATGCCACTGCACTCTATGCTACTGCACTCTACTCTGAGCCACTGCACTCTGCGCCACTTCACTCTGCACCACTGTACTCAACGCCACAGCACTCTACACCACCACTCTACTCTACACCCCTGCACTATACACAACTCTACACCACTGCACTATAGGGCAGTCTACTCTGCACTACTTCACTCTACGCCACTGCACTCTATGATGCAACACTCTAATCTATGACACTACATCGTACGCTTCTATACCGCTGCACTGTATGCCACTGCACTCTACATCACTATACATTGCAGCATGCTATGCCAATGCACTCTACACCAGTCCACTCTACTCTATGCCACTCCCCTGAATGCCACTTCACTCTCTGCCACTGCACAACACAACACGCTAAGCCACTCTACAACACTCTATTCCACTCTTCGCCATTCCACTCTACGACACTCTCCTCTATGCCACTAACTTTTAGCCATGCTGAACATCAGCCATGCTGGTGTACTATATGGCTAAAACACATTGGCAAAGCCAACAGCTCTTGCATTGACTAGACCTATTAGTTTTGCCAATGCTTGTTCAGCAATTACTATCACAGATCTTTGGTATTTCATCACTATGTATATAACAACTGTTACAACTTCCAGACTCAATACTGCTACGTTTTATCAGCCTCAGAAGAATGAAAGGCAGAATCGACTTTGCAGGTGTTTAAATGCATGGCCACCATATTACAGACTGCTCCTCATTTCACTTATTTTAAGGAGCCGCCTTTCCGTGTTGTGGGGTTCTGAAACAACCAATCGTATGTGAGCTGCACCAGAGGCCAAATTGTGTGGCATGTCATGCTACTGGTTTTATGTTACATGAATCTGGTTCCATGGAGACCGGATAATGGATTGTGGTGGGTCTGCCATGGATTTTTGTTCTGAGCAGCTTGTTGGTCGGTTTTTTGGGTACAGTTGGCCCGGATTGGTGCATGCTGCACCTTGTTAGTCATGTTCAACTCAGCTTGGGTTCAAGTGGTGGACGAGAATCGTTGTTATGTGGTAGTTGTAAGGATCATATGTTTGTTCGAGGGTCTGTTGGGCGGCGTTGGCCAGGATTGGTTCATGATGCACATTGTCTCTCATGTACAACTCTGCTTGGGTGCCAGTCACTGGTTGCCCTAAAAATGTCAACAGGTGCAGCACCGAGCCTGTGACTGCACAGCACCTGGTGCACAAACATTCAAAACCTTTCGCTACTGCCATCCTGTACCAATTCTGCGTGGAAGCAAAAGGTGCACTGCTGCTGCTGTCTGATTTGTATGTGTCTTGTCATGGGGAAAGCGTGCACTGCTGCTGCCCAAATTTGTACTCTGAAAAAAGGAATCTTGCACTATTTCTGCTCAAGGTGTACCTGTTCTACTAAAAAGGGGTGCTTCCACTGCTGAATGAAGGTGTTTCCACTGCTTATGAAGAAACAAAGGGGCAGATATACGAGGAAGTGCCGCAGTGTGGCTGTGCAAGCCCTTTGGCTGGGCCACGCTGCGGCACTTCCAAAGCACAGGGATGCAACATATTTACAAGAATATGTCACATCTCTGTGCTTACTCCTGCGCTGGCGCACAAACTGCAGCCATGCGCTGGCGCAGGCACCCTTGCACCATGGTGCAAGGATGCCTGCGTCGTGGGGAGATTGTTTTTGTGCAGGATGGGGCACCTTCCTGCACAAAACCAATCACTACAGGCATTTTCCTCTTTCAATGCGTGCTGTAGAATGAAAACATTTCTCTTTGTTGCGCCTCGCTACGCCACCTCTAGGGTGGCGTAGCATTCAGACGCATCTCCAGATTTACGACTTCTCGTAAATCTGGAGATGTGTCTGGTTCCATGGGTGTTGCGTTGGGAACACCCACAGCAACACCCATGGAACACCCTTCCAACGCACAGTGCTGCGTGTGAAGGGGCCATATTTACGAGGAGAGGAAAAGTCACGCAGGGTGGCTTTTCCTCTCCTTGTAAATATGTAGGAGCCCCCTGTGCCACCAGTACGTCACGAAAAGTGACGTACTGGTGGCGCCGTGGCTTTGTAAATCTGCCCCAAAGTATATATAGAATACACTTGCTCATTATTGCCTATCCACAATATCTGCTGTGAGGTACCTGAAGTCCTGATAAGGTTACTATACCCACAGGGGCAATATTCGAGCACCAAAACATTGATGGAACAGAGAAGCAGGGGTAGGAGCAGACTGCGTGTCCATGTCTTGAGATGTCATGTCAACCAAAAAACGTTGTAATTCATCTGGATTGTAGAAGTCTCTGGTGTCCCCATTCTTAGAGACTCGAAAGCGTGCTGGATCAAACAAACCATACTTAATGTCTAATTTCCTCAATTGAGGTCTCATGGAGAGAAACGCTTTCCTTCTTTCATTGGTGTCACAGGAAAAATCAGCTGCCAATCGTATTTCATAACCGTCATAAGAGTAGGAACCCTGAGTACGTGCTGCTATCAGTAGTTGTCGAACTTGCTCATGCCTTAGGAAACAAGCAATAAGGGGTCTTGGACGTGTGTCTTTACCATGCCGTGGATGACCTAATCGATGTGCTCTCTGGATCTCAAGCGGTGGATCGAACTGTATGCCAACTAATTTAGGGAGTACATCACACAAAAAGGCTCTGGTATTCTGGCCTTCAATTTTTTCTGGAAATCCAAAAAAACGAATTTTGTCTCTTCTGCTGCGGTCTTCTAAATCCACTAACTTACTACGCAGAAAAGGAAGTTCTTCATCTCTAGATTGCGTTGATGCGATTTTATTTTCAACAATTGTCAAACGTTGATCAAGACCCTCTGTTTTAGCATGGAATAGTGCTATGTCAGCTCGTATTGATTTAGTTTCTGAGGTAAGAGATGAAATGTTTATATCCATGTCTGTTAGCCGACAGCTGATTGTTGAAATTTCTTGGAAAAGACGATCCATGGCAGCATTGGATACCGCCAAGGAAGTATTATGTGCCTTATTAGAAGTTGATGCAGTGGAGTTTTTTCCAGACATCTTGCGTGGTTGTTTTAATACATCAGCAAATAAAAGTGAATGAGAAGGTGTGTTTCCACTCTTGTTATTAGACATTCACTTCTAACTTCAAATGTCGGGGAATATTTAAAACTGCAGACAAACAACCCTTCAAGTAGAGCGATCCAAAAAGCAAGATATAATCAAGTGCTACTGGAGTCAAAAAGCATTGAGGAAAATATCGCAGCAGTTTTATGTAGATTAGAAAAGTAAGCAACCAGTAAACCTGCAGCTGAAAAATCTCCTTATTTTAATGAAAATTATCATGAGAGAAATACTTAAGTTGTGAGGAGAAAAATAAATGAGGAGTTTGCGCTATATGAATAGCATTGATGCATATTGATGTACATGCAGACAGCATTAAACCTTTCAGGGAATGCTGGAAAAATCACTGCAACAATGATTTCCCTCACTTTCTTTCAGTAATAATCCTCATGTGAGAGAAACAAAAATGCAGATTGCGCAATTCTGCACTTTGATTATGTTAAGTCTCAAGTGGAGTTGTCATTCATCATATATAAAATATGAGACCGGGAATATTACATCCAGACTGAGGCCTGCAACACTTGTAGCCCAATTAGCAGGTAAGCAGTGAATATAATGTGCTATCAACTCACTTCCTTTTTTAACACGTCTGTACACTGATTACTTTTAGCCAAAAGAAAAGCTACCTTTTTTCATAAATACATTTTCCATTGTTAGTCCATTTAGCAGAGGAGTCAGCAGGAATACAAGTCACACATGCTCCAGGAAACTATTACTGGGCCCGGCAGCCATGTGTTGAAGCAATGTTTCTTATTTCACTCAAGCAGTTGAAAAAAGCTTAACCTTAACCCAGAGAACATAAATACTGCTGGGCCTGGCAGAAGTGTGTTGAAACAATGTTTCTTGCTTGAAAAGGAACTGTGGAAAAATGCTTAAAAAGACAACTTAATAATATGAGACAGCAGAATTTCTTTAAATTGTTGTATTAGCAGTGAATTGTGAGTGTTTTTTTCCTCAGAATACAACACTTCAGTTATAGATGATTATAAAAAGGGCCGGTTTACCTCATGAAGAAAAAATGTTTTTGACCGGGAATTTTCCTCCAGCCGGTGTCTCTGGAGTTACGCACCGGGGATCCTAGGATTCTGCAAGGCCCAGCAAGCCACAATGTATCCACACTTCAGAAAAGCCAGTTAGAGATGGTCTAGCAGGACAGAATTTTCACAGCTGACAGCTTCAATGTTCCGATTGCTCAGAAATGCCAAAAGAACATCCTTAGACACCTGCAAATACATGTTCAGTCCATTTGAGTGCCGGCCCAGAGCAGAGCCTCACAGTTAGGCGGCCATCTTCCTACGTGGCCAGACCACGCCCCCTTACCTCAAATTTTAATCCTGTGGCAGGGATACACCAGTAAAACATTTTCAGCTTACCCACACACAAATTTAGTTTAGTTCTGACAGTTTAGCAAAGGAAAACATAAATGTTGATATAAAGGATATACTCTCACTTGGACTAGAGATCCAATTACCAGGAGAGAGTGCAACTAGTGAACAGTAGGACTCTTGGTTGTTTACAGTACTAGTTATGCAGCCCACCAATGAACAATATCACACTAGGTAGGTGGGCTTCATCCTCGCTTCTGAGTACATTATTGTTTGGAAATTCTATTGGAGGTTTGACTTTTAATTCCAAGTGTTTTGTTTCTTGTATGTTTAGGTGTTTTATGGAGAGTGTACAACAGTCCTTTAACTCCTCTCACTGCTCTTACTGAAACATGCTCTGCTACTTTCCACGTTGCACCTTTGCTGTGTTGTGAAGTTTGATATTAAACTTTCCTCTACAAAAAGACAAAACAATTTATATTGTCAAATCTCACTTTAAAGTGTGATGTTAATGAAAGAGTGAACCCTCCCAAAATATGCGAACAGAGTTGACTTCTGACTTCATGAAACAAGCAGATTTTGAAATGGACTAGATAACGTTGCAACATTTTAGACATAACTGACAAGTGGCTGGTTTCCCAGAACAATGCGAGCATCAGAGACAGTATGGATGCGAGCATCAGAGACAGTATGAAAGGAAAAACAATGTGCTGGCTTCCCTCTCTCCAGCACCTGCCAGTGACCCTGCCATGAAATGGTGCAGCAGTTGCTGCTGCTGGTGCCCCTGGAGGGCCGCCAGTAGTGCTGGCAGTGGATGGGACTCATTGGTACGTGGTGGTTGGATGGAGCCATTTCTGCCTGCATGATGGTGAATCTGATGGTTGAGTTTGTGTCTGGGTGTGCTGAAAGGCCCTTTTGGTTGCATTACCTCAGAAGAAAACTGTTTCCCCTGCCCAGTAGGTTTAGTAGGGTGTGCACAATGTGGGGGATGAATGCAGGTATGATAAAAGGTGTTTTGTGGTGGGCAGAGTACAATGGTGCATGTGGTGTGTGCAGTGCTTAATTTAAGCCGGTTGTTCCCGGTGCTCACCACAGGCACCTAATCATCAACACCGGTGTTTTATATGAGCACCAGTTAAGGACATTTATGGTAGCCCGGGAGACATTAAGTGATTTGCCCAGAATCAAAGGATGTTGAACCGGCGCCAAGTCTCGAACCTGGTTCTCCAGCTCCAAAGTCGGCAGCTCTGGCCATAATGCCACAACCCTCGCCCCACTTTCATGGTTGGTATTCGGTTCTGTTTTAGGCAGCGCTAACAGGAGAAATGGGCCCGTGCAAGCTGCCTCCTGACGAGAGCTCTAGCACTTATTGTTTTACAAATTAACCACTGTGTGTGTGTGCTGCTGTGCCAGATAAGATGTGACCGGCAGCCCTTCATCTGTTTGACTGTGAACTGTGATGGGTGCATTGGAGTGTGCTAGAGTGTCTGAGCCTGACGTTCTGCTTGCGTTTGTGCTGTTGGACACTTTGCCATCTCTATGGCCCTGCACACTGTGTTGGTCAACTGGCAACATCCAGTAGTCGCACCCACTGCACCACTTACCTAGCCTACTTACTAGTTTCTTGTTTCCTCTGCTCCTCCTTTTGTTTGTCACAGTCCTTACAAATGAGAAACAGCAAAGCACACAAGCCTTATGTCCAGCCTGGTAAAGGATAAAGCGCATTGACCAAGTTGTAAAGGCAGCACCAAGTGACCTATTACCCCCAGTAGTCAACAAAATGTATGTAGACTAACTTGGTAGTTTTAGGAGGACACTGTCTGACTAGCAGCATTTCTTTTTATAAAGTATTTGCAGAATATGAAAAGACTAGAATGTGGGCTCGTTTTATTGTAAAGAATTAATGATGAGCAGCCCTGAGGCTTCTTTGGATGATGCACAGAGTAGAAGTCCCTCTGCAGAGCTTTGAATTTAACTAACCTTTAGAACCGCCTGAGACCTGCTCTGAGAAGTCATTAGGAAGGCTGTCAGACATGGGTGGCTAACTCTTGACAACTGTAGACAAGCATTCTACAGCCTTCTGCATCAGCATTTTTTAGGCTCATTGAGATTCTGGACTTTCCGCACATGTCCTCCACGGTTGTTGCCAAATTGTTATTTTTAAATATTCTTTCACTGGCATGAGTAATACCAAATGATGCAATTTCTTACCAAGAAGTATTTTCGACTTAAAATAATGATAACCTCATATATGTACTTTATCTAGTGGCGGTCGACACACGAGTACCTGTTCATTTGGAGTTTTGACTAATTAATCTGGACTTCATGTATGAGGTACTTGATCTCGCTCTGAAAAATGTGGACACTGTGGTTCTAGTTTACTGGGTGCTTCCTCCACTTTTGTGAATGTTCTTTTGATTTGTGGGTTTTCTTTGGAATGGTTGACCCAGGGGTTGGAGTTCCTGTGTTGGAGTGCGCTGACAGACACCAGAACAGTTCTTAGCCACCTTTAAATATAGACTTCAACTGATCTTCTCAATTGTAACTCTCTGCTATGACTGGCTACTGGTGGGTCCAGTATTACTTTTTTACTGCTTTATGAATAGGTAGACAACAGGATGTGGGAGCACACCGCTGACCTCTCAGGCAAGGTTCGCCCCTGGCATTCTGGGTAATGCAGTCTCTTGTAGATCGTTTCGCCAATGTTGGCGCAGATAGTGCTGATCTCTAGACACGTGTTTCTGGTTTATTAACCGTCATCAGTAGAGAATACCGTCTTGTGTTTTGGGGTTATGAATAGGTAGGTGTTTCCCTTCTATTATAAACCTACATGTTTGATGTGTATATTATAGTTTTTCATTTTTGCATCTCTCTTTGGGTCTCGTGACAGTTGTATTTTTGTCTTGTTTGATTCTCCAGTTTGCAATTATTGTACTGTGCATAACATTAGTAAGTAAAATAATGATGCACTCATTGGCGTTTCTTATAAATTGTCACGCATGTTAAGATCTAAATTCAACAATGTGTTTGTTTTTTTCTTACTGAGGATGGGTGAGTCTGAATATATAGCTTCACCTGTGAAGTTGGGCATGGTTGATAAAAGTCCCCTTTGCCAAAGAGGGTGAAGTTACTTGGCATCCGTGACTTTACCCAAGGCAAAGTTTTACGTCAGCTGTCGGGAGAGTCCCTGCAGATAGATGCATTGACCAAGATGGCAAGTGGGAGATTGGATATTGATTACAAGTCTGCATGAGTGGCAGACTTCCAAACAGTGCTGCTTCACACATTGGAGAATCTGCCTCCAGTCTTGCCGATTTGGGTGGGCAAAACATCTACCAAATCTGCCCTGCATTGGTGGCAGCCTGTTCACAATGTAGGCAGAAGTGGGTGCAATAATGGCTTCATATGTTTGGGGGGTGCCTGTTGTGTAAGTGACTGGAACCTCAGTTCATATTCTCTAATGTTATAGGCATTTTAACCATAATCTAAGTTTTGAGGTTGCTACAAATCAGGGGCTATATTTTAATTTATCAGATTTCGAGTAAGATTTCTAAGGAAATCTCTTACATAGTATTGCTGGACTCATGCACAAGGGGCAATGGGTCCTTGAATATTTGAAGAGGTTTAACCATCTAATCAGAAAGGTAATTATATGACTTTAAACAACCAATTTGATGAAAATTCCCTTCTTTAATAATTTTCATCTTCTGACCCAGTCCAGCTGCAGGTTATTCTGATCCAATAGCTCTTACGTCAGTAGGTGTGGACACTGTGTATACTTTTTTAAGCAGTGAGAGATGATTCCATAACCAGTATTTACTTTAGCAGCGTTCACTATTAGATAAGACCAACCCTGTGAGAAGCAACGTCACGGCCCGGACAGATGGCAGCCATTCACGCTCCATCACCAGTAAACGCAGCCGGAGCATCAACTTCCTGGACCCAGCCACCAAATGGTCATGTAAGCTGCTACAATATTCATGAGTCAGGTGCAGCCTCAGTACATACTAAAAAGTGTGCAGAACATGCCTCCTGCGTTCTGGTACAAACAAAACGCCAATCCAATGCAACATTCATCAAAAAGTCAACTACCCATCCGTCAGCCTTGCGCGACCTCTGCCTGACCCTAGACTCTCCCCTGCACGTGACAATTAGCTACATGTCACTCTCAGCACCGCGCTAGGCAATGTGCTGCACTTAGCATGACCCCTCCTGCAATCTACCAGAATGATAAGGTAAAAGTCTGTATGCAGCTGTACGCATGCATATTAAAGCACATGCATGACTGGCCTGTGATACCCTAACGTGTGGGGCGCTGACCAAGCGTCCCAGAGCCGTGCCCAGCACCACACACTCAGGGAGCAGGGCACACTCAGGGAGTCGCCTTAGAATTGCGCTAGCGCACTCCGATGACGTCATAAAGTTCGGCCACGCAGCAAGGCGCGTGCTTCGGGCGCTGAGCGGTGCGTTCTACAAATACTGAAACACAAGGTTGAATGTTTTCCGGCACGGTGTGCATGTAATTTGATTATGATTTATTTGTGCAGGTGTATGCCTCGAGGCTCGCCTAAAAGCTCGTGTCATGGTACATGAACACTCTTTAATTGAAATGCTGCTCTCAGTTGCTTTTGTATGACTCTCATCTACAATGATTGGATTGCATGCGACGTTAAGATTTCCTGTTTTTCAATTATTTTACATATCTGAAAGTATAAAAAAAAGACAATGAATGTACAGCACAACAGTGGTAGAAGGGACTGTAATCGAAACAATGAATAATAAATGAAAGGTGCATATTGCACAGCGTTGCAAACCTAACGGCTTTAAAAAGGGCACTTTTTGTTTTCAGGAGAAGAAGCAAAAAGAAATCAGAAAATGTACTGGGGGCTGATTCATGCAACTATATTGTGAGGGAGGATACACTGCCCAAGTGTGCATTATGGCTCAGATTTGTGTCTTCACTAGGGGTGGGTGGGTGGAATGTTTCCTTCCGCCAGCGGAATTGATGGAATTTTGGCCACTCCGCGTTACTCTTTAAACGCAGAGTTCCGGCTAAATTCCATCAATCGCTGGCTGGCAGAATTTTACTCCGTCAAGGCTCCAGAATATGCTAGCTGGTGAGCCCGAGCTTGATTCGGCGTCCCCAAGCACGATTTTCTAACACAGGCAAGTGCAGGAGTTTGTGAGCATTCGCGATCAAAGGGCTGCAATTCAAGTAGATTTGCTGCTTCTCGAGTAGATTTTCTACTCGAGCAGCAGAAAAATCAACTCGAATAGCCGCATGCTCTTGCTCAACGCATGATGCCGTTTGCTCTGATTGTCAGCGATGCTGGCGCTACCAGCACTAAATTGCAGCGCGAGCTGCAGATTTTCCATCGTTGGAATTCCGCGGAATCCCATGGAGTTTTTCTGTAACTCCACAGAATTACGTGGAGTGAAACTCCACGAGTTCCACCCACCCCCACAGTGCACTAGATAATGGAAAGGTGTGAGGTTCTGCACTTTTATCCAGGCATCTCATTGATTTGCCTACTTATCTGATAGAAGTTATGGCTTCACCAGTGATGTCATAATGTGTTGCATGTCATGGAATGCATGATGCAATCATCTGAAGCCAAATATGTGTGCTGATGCATGAATGCCAACATACATTTCAACTCTTAGCTTTTGACATTGTGTATCATTTATGATACATACTTTCTCTTTTTCTTGGTTTCCCTTAAAATTGTGCCGAAGCATGTTTGGAGCTTCGTACTTTCTCATGCAATCAGGAGTGGCTAAGCAGTTTGGGCCAACCTCTTCCTTTTGCTGCCGGGCCAAGACTGATTGCCTGTAGTTGGCTTCTTCTTTAATGACACAGACAAATGGTTTAATAAGCCTAGTGGATCTCTGGTGAATTGTTTGTTTGTCCAATTGATTTTAATTACATTTTCTGTAAATTTTACTATGGAATAAAAAAACGCATATGAGCTGTAAAGTGATGGAATGAAATGTTGCTCAAGAAAATTCCAGATAATTAAGAACTCTTTTTAAGAGCAGTCCCAGCAATTAATTTCTTTGGTGTCCATCGTCCTGAAACTAATGAATCAGTTTCTTCACTATTATTTGTAATAACATCCCATCACAGATCATATTCTGGTCTTTCTACCCTTCCTCAGTTTTAGCTGCCGAAAGATGATCTCTTCAAGGTCATTTTGTCCACATTCATCAAAAACATTCCTGGATTTCTTTTTTGAACCCTGGGATGAAGAGAATTTACCCTAGCTCCAGCTCTAATCACAAAGTGATTCTAAAAAAACCTAAATTAGGAATATCGATGCATGGTTGAAGCCAAGAGTAAGTGAAGCAATTTGACTTTTTCCAGGAGAGGTTTTCCACAATTAAGCACATTAGATTAAAATTCTTTCAGAAAATTGATTTTGGTGGATTTTGCAGCAGAAAAAGTCCCCCTTTGGCCAAGTAAGGATAAAAAGAAACCTAAATTCTCATTTAAGGATTTCCAACAATTTCCTAGCATCCCCAAATTCATTTGTGAAAATCAATTTTTCGAATGCCGCTGGAAAAGTCTTCTAAATGTGAAGAAACATAAACTGAAAAAACATGTATTGAATCCACAGGAAAAAAAAAAAGTCGTAGTATAGGTGGATTTGACCCAGCAGAAGCAATTGCCTTCAATTGTAAACCCAAATTCTCTGAGTAGAAAAAGTTGGCAAGACGAGCTCTGAGGTCTATTCGGAAGTTAGAAAACTCCGAATGTTAAGTTGGGTAATAGTGACAACTATTATATATACATAGTGCTTGGAAACAGAATTAGTGTTGCATGAAGTATTATATGAATTATTGTGTCTATGCGTATGTTTTACTGAGTGAGTGTGTGTCTTAAAAGTCTATGTTCTTTCAAGGCATTAAATGTAGGTATGCTTTCTCAACTCTCCTTTTATAACTTTTGCGGTCATCCAGATGGGCTTGAAGGAATAGTAGTAACTAGTAGTAAATTAGCCCTGAGTGAAATTACTGAGAAGCTCGGCGAGTGCCATGTGTGTGATGGTGGTTCTGGGAAAATGGGAGGAGGGCACCTCTGGAGGCCAAGAATCCAAATGATGTGGCAGTTCCACCTTCTGTCCTGGCAACAGAGAGGTGCTACCAGACGGAGGCGCTATCCATACCGCTTAGTATAAAGTACGCGCTTCATTTTACTGATTCCTCTCCTCTTCCATCCGGTCACACTCCCTGCACGGTGCGCTGTAGGGATAATTCAGTGAGATGAAAGAACACAAGGAAGGTAATGCACAGCATCATTAAAGCTCCCAGTTTTCTTTTTTTAATAATTAAATGAATTATAAAGGTAAATATAAAACAGTAACCCATACATTTATCTGTAATTGTGTTTGATATGAAAGATGTTTCCTTTTTTTGAGACACTCTCAATGCTGCCCCTAAGGACTGTCAGACAAATAGCTGTGTAGAATGATTTGAGGGGGTGTTAAAAGGATGAGGTATCCCAATGAAGCTTTAAACAGCTTCAGATAGAGAAGAGAGAGAGAGAGAGAGAGAGAGAGTGTGTGTGTGTGTGTGTGTGTGTGTGTGTGTGTGTGCGTGTGTGTGTGTGTGTGTGTGTCTGTGTGTGTATCTATGTGAGTGCATGTACTATAATGTTAATACATGCATTGAAGTGCACCCTTATGAGTAGATGCATTGTATAGGTCTTCTTATAGCACTAAAATACATAGAGCATTGGATTGTGAGTGCATGTTTATCTGTTCAATAAAAGTGGAAACTAGTTGCAGCTTCCTTTTTTCACAAAATACAAAATATATGGTTAAATACAAAAACATAAGGAAAAAACACACAGATACAGACCTAAATATCGAAAAATTAAAAAGCATTAAACCAGGAACTGTACACATAATTGTATGCATGATGAGGACTTTCACGTGGAAGGACAGGTGACTCCCACCTTATGTTTCAGAATGCATCGGAAACCACTGAAACTACACTCTTAATGAACGTGACACACTTTGAACCCTTGGGGGGTAAAACAGACTTCTCCAAACACAGTCCTATATACCCACTGTGGAATGTGTTTGTGAAACACCAAACCAGTGTGTATAAACCAGCCACTAATTGTTAGTGAGTCAAGAAGCTATTCTGTGTCAACTAATAACTCACTGTGGGCCAACGCCATTTGGAAGAACAGTCAAAAATCTGCTACTTTGGAGTTTTGTTTTCACTTATGATTGTGAAAGTCACAGAAAAAATACATTTTCTGTGTGCCCCGAGGGCTGATAAAATAAAGATTCTATGATTGTTCAGGTGGCCAATGCTCCTCACAGAGCTTAATTTGTAAGCAAAATGTATACATTTAGGGGCCTAAACGTTTTAGGAGCCTGCTAATGCTCTGCCAAATCTTGTAGCCAAATACCAAGGCTCCCTATTTTTGATTCCACCTCATGCCTCTTTCATCCCTTACTATACACTTCTTGTCTCCTTAGCTCACTTTTACAGATTATTTTCAGGCCTGCCTTCGAACCTCATCACTGTTTTCCTATCTTTCTCTTCCCTCTTTCTCCCTTTCCTGACTTTTTCTCACTTGCACGGGGACAAGCTCTGATGATGAACAATTAGTCCTGGTACCCAAAACGCAAATGATGGTGCCCACCACCTGGAACCATCCAGACAAATGAATCTCTGCCTCCTCAGCTTGTTAATGTGTCGCACGGGTCCAACTCAGCTCTGTGAGCCAAGTTTGATGAGGTCGGTCTGTATCTGCGGATGGATGCTGGCCAGAACTGGGGTCTCCGGCAGGGCTGCTCGGCACCTGCTGCACTCGCTCACGTCCAACCACTCCTGGTAGGCATTCACGCCTCCTCTACATACACCACACAAATCGATGAAACCAGTTATTGGTACATGGTGCAAGCAGGTAATCATGAACGCATACCTGCATCAGCATCACTAATGTCCTGCCATGTTGCCTAGCTCAGTAGACAAGTTCTTGGATGTGGTCATATATCCACACCCTTTAAAGTCCCAGGTGATACTTTGTAGTGCGGATATGGTCCCTTCTCCCCTGACAACCAAGTGCTTAGTCTTATCTTAAATTGGGACTGATGCCTACCCCTGGCCATGCTACCACCATCACAAGCTCCCAAGGACCTCTGCTTTCTCAAGGCATTGTCACCGTTTGTGGTTCTATTCGGATGAGCGTTTGCACCAGTAGATCCCATCCTCGCAGTTGTGTGTCTGTCAATTGCAATCTTGAGGTTGTGGAGACACCTTTGACTGATCTTGCGACAGCCATCAGAGGCTCCTCAGGGCTCTTATCCTTTCTCAAGGCGTTGTCTCTATTCAGGTGCTAAGCCCGGTCAGACACCTATGATAAGCCACGCCCCCACTGTCAAAGGCTCTCCAGGACTTTGGTTCTTTCTAAATCCTTTGTGTTTATATTCAGATCCTCACCTGTTGAATGTCTGATTCTTCCACCTCCATCTTTAGTTTGTTCATTTTTTTCTTTATGTGCGGATGCCCAAAGTGCCGCGGGTCCTCATTAAACTGGAAAGTAGCACTTTACAAAAACACAAAATAAAATAAATCAAAGCAGTGCTTATTCCAACAATATCTTTTGAGACTCAGGTTAAGAGCAAGACTCCAGAATCAGAGAATGTTTACATTAATTACACATTATATGATCTCTCTTTTATTCCCTCCGGATTTCAGTCCGAAAGATGCAGGTTTGCCGTACAGGGGCTCACCAAGGTTGAGGTGACTTGTCTCTGAGAATGGTGGATAATTTACTCATCCAACTCTAAACTGTTATTTAAATTGTCTAGAAGAACGTGTGCGACTCATCAAAAGCTACGGAATCTTTTCCGACATATTCAGTTAGCTATAAAGTATTAGTGCAGTGTATAATATGTTTGTAAGCCCCCTATATTTCTTATAGATGTGACTAAAGGTAAAGGAAACTAAGGGCCAGATGTACAACGCATTTTACCAGTCGCAAAGGGCCCAACTGGTAAAATGCATTTTACTATGTACAAACCCCATTTTGAGAGTCAGTAACCTATTAGCAACTCGCAAAATAGGGTTTGCGACTCACTATTCAGAAGGGGCTTGCAGACGGCCTCCCTTCCCAATAGCAAGTTGCAGGGGGGTGTATGATTGTTTTGCAACTGGAATGCGATCACAAAACAATTGCAGTTTACTGCCAACTTCAAGTAGGTGTAACAGGCAGCAAAACGTTTTTAAGAGCAGGTAGTGGTACCACGGACCACGGACTACTCTTAAAAAATGAAACAGATACGTTAATTTTACCTTTTGAAATGCATCCTGTGTTCCTTTAAGGAAAATGGGCTGCATTTAAAAAATAAAAAAGTTGCCTTATTTAAAAGCAAACACAAACATGGTGGTCTACTGTCCCCAGCAGGCCACCATCCCTGTGTTATTGTCCACTCCCAATGAGTCACAAATTGCGACCTGCCTCATGAATATTGATGAGGCAGGCCCATTGCGACCCCATTGGGATTCTCCAATGGGTCTGAGACACATTAGTACATTTCATTTTGTGAGCATCTCTATTGCGAGTTGCAAAACATCGCAATTAGAGACTTGCAAAAGCAAATGGTCATACATGTGGCCCCAAGAGAATTTGCCAAAGATCACATCATTGATTCAGAGGAGTAGCCAGTTTTGGAGATACAGGATGGATGTACATGCATACAGATCATAAATAGTGGATGCAAATTGAACACTAAGGGAAAAGACTGCCCGCAAGGACCGCGGCATAACCACTGGTCCAATTAGGATGCTCCACAGTCAAAATCCGACCGCGGCAGTCGGATTCTGGCGATTAACATTGTGACGGTCGCTGATGCCGGCGCGATGTCAAAAAGAGCATGTCCTGCATATCCCTGCACTGCGTGCAGAACTGCACAGTGCCTGCCACCTGGTACAGGGACATGTGGGGGGGTACCATGGGTACCCCAGAGTGCACCCACACCACCCAACACATTGGGGGCCCGCAATGGGCCCCCGGAGACATTCTCCGCATGCCTTTCCGTGGCGGTTCCACCGCCACAGAAAGGCTGACTACCGTCGGCATCATAATCGTGCCGGCGGTGCTTGGCCCTGCTCCGCAACAATTGTAGCGGTCAAGCTCCGCCTGCCAGGCAAGTGGGCAGACTGCAACCGGCGGAAAAGTGGCGGGCGGAAAATCACACCGCGGCGGTCTCCGCCGCGATGCTAATCGGACCGGCGGTTTTCCGGGTTTCGATGGCGGGTGGATGGCCACCGGCGACGGCCATCCACCCGCCATCCTTATAGACCTCTAAATGTTGAGCCCTTTGTGTAATTTTTCGATGCAGTCTATGTACATATAGGTTACATCACAAAGTGGCCATTCACAAGGGATTGCAAAATAACTTTAATTTTAGGCTGGTTGTTGTTTGCGACCCCTGCAATTGGTCTCAACGCAGGGATGGTGAACTTCAAGGGACTGCGGACCTCCAGCACTGCTTTTGCATTTCGAACCACAGCAGCTCGTTTTCTTTAACGGGACAGGTACTGCATTGAAAAAATAAAGGTTTCTTGCTTGGGATGACGTCTGTGGAGAGGTGGGCAAAGGGCCAGCCAGCAAACTTCATAACGGCGATAACTTTTGATTGGTACTGCTACCTTTTTTTGTGAATGAGTTGCCGCCTCCTTTGAGGTTTTGATAACTTTTCAATTGTTTGTGGTCACAGCCGCAGTTACCAACCACTGATACATCCCACAAACAGGAAGGGACTCCCACTTCCTGCCCACTCCTAGATGAGCTTTGGAATAAATCTCAGAAACCCTTTTTGTCGATTCGGATGGGTATTTCTGAATCGTAGAAGGGGTTAGTACATTGTAAGAAAATAAATTGCGATCCCAAAGCCAGTGAAGTTGCAAATCGCACGTTTGCAGCATTAAATGGTTTTGTATATCTGGCCCAGTTTTCAGATTTCCGCAACACTGTTAGGGTTTCCTCCCATCGTAAACAAGGAATTGTAGTGCTTTTGTCATGATGCCTCATTAGTTTAGCAAATTTCACTTAGTGGTATATCATTTTAGAAAATATTTAAATAAAACAAATCTATCTGGCTTTGAAATTTGGATTAAGCTTCCTGTAAATCTTAAACTAGCCATTTATAGAGAGAGTCCCTTGCAGTCTAATTAGTGACAAGGCCACTAGATTTATGAGGCAGGGGAGGAACAAATTATGTGGCATGGTTGAGTAAATTGTGCAGCAAGGAAAGGCAAGTTTTGCATCGTAATGGGGCACATTTTGCTTCTATATTACTTACCTATTTTGTCAGTTTCACAACGTTAATGCTGCCTGGGCAAACATTTTTCTTCATTAATATCAGTTTAACGCTTAAATGCAGCAAGCAGCAAAAGAAAAGAGACTTTACCACTGCGTGGTAAAGGCACTTCCAGTGGACGGCAACATGTATGGCAGCTTTTTGGGTATCTTTTGATCTATGTGCGCTAAAATCCATTTTTTGTTAAAATCTGCAAATTATGCAGAAATCTGAATATGTGGCAAGTGCAGCAAATCCATAATTATGCTGGAAATGACTCGGAATCACATTATTCTGTTGGGTTTTCAGCCAGCCCTCTTCATCCATTGGTCCGGTATTGTTTCATTCATTTTTTTCTTCTGTGCTTTGCAGCATACAGCATAGGGAAATGGTTCTGCTTACTTCAGCAATTCGCTGTGTTCACTATGAGTGACAGCATTTTTACATAGAGCGCATCCACAAATACAGGAATTCCCTTCAGTGTCCAGGACCGAAGCTATGTGAGCTATTTAAAAAAATAAATTCTAGACATTTAGTCAAAATATTTTTGCTTTTAGCCAATGTTTTTTTCCCCCCAGATTGACGAGTGCTCGGCTACTTCCCCAACAATAAAGTTTTATAAAATCCATGTCAAAACAAAGCAAGCATTGACAAAGCCATAGACTTTCAGCCAACATCAGACCTATTTGCTTTGTCAATGCTTGTCTCTATGTAATGTCAAGGCAACATCACCATGATTTGTAGTCGTCTATGACGACATAAGGGAAGGAAGGTATTCGCTTGTGGAGGTGTGGCACTGTTGGAAGCAGGAGCATTGCCTTTTAATGCCGGCCTTTCCACTTGACCAAATTGTGTGATCTTGGGCAGCATTTTGGTTCCATAGATAATTCTGGCTTTGGTGAAAGTTAGTAGAAGTCATTTACAATGACTGTTGACAGCGATTCCTCGAAAAGCAATAGCCATCTAAAGTGGCATTGTGCATCGTTTGACCCTTGATGACATCACAGAATTGACCCTTGCCCCACCCAGGACTGGTTCTTGCAGGGGTCCGGGTGGGCCAGGCCCACCCAAACATGACCTTTGGCCCATCCAGTCAAAGTGGAAGATGCTGGTGAGAACATACAATGTCGAACATTGTACTTTTTCCCCCACATTGTTTACTTTATTTCTCGGTCAGGGGTCAAGGTACCTCTAGAACATCTTTTTAAAGTGCATTGCTTTAGTTATTATATCTACAATTTTAAATATATACTGATAAAGAGAAAAACACAGGCTTTGGGTGATTTTCCCTATTTTTGCACTGGCAGAGACATTTAAATAGTGGTTATGCCGGTAAAGCCATCTCGTGGCAATCCTACCTCATGCCCGAGGCAAGCTGCATTTGGGTGAGCCAACACATTAACAGGAGAGCTGAGCCAAGTGTCTGGATTGGCTCTTAGAGCATGTACACCAGCCAATCCCTGAACGCGTTTGCTAATAATACAACAAACATTACGTAAAATATGATAATGTCTCTTCAAAATTCAAAAAAGTGTATTTCTTTAACATTTGAATGCCTTGACATTAATAATTCACATTATAGCACTGGACTGAGAAGTACTTATTAAAAGTGACACTTTTTAAACATAAACTTAAAGCCATTTGTGCCCCGTCTTCACACTGGTGACAGGGCCCTTAGTGAACCTGCACTGGCCCACCTGAACCTACCCTTGGCCCATCCAGATAAAAATTCCTGGAACCGGGCCTAGACCCGCCCTTAGTAGCTTTACCTCAGCTGCTGAGGAAGAAGCTGAAGTGTGTGCAAACTTCAGAAACTGGTCTCCCAGAGATACATTTACGCTTTTTACTGGTGTCTCTCATTTCAGCAATGATGTAGCCCGGTCCTAATTCAAGCAAAGAAATCCCCCCCTTGAAATGAAATGAAATACCAGCGTTTGTAAAGCGCCCAGCTACCTCCAGAGAGGTGTCCCGGCGCTGGGGGCCGTCGGGAAGATTAAGCGAGTTATTGTCCAGAGTCACAAGGTGCTGGGCTAACCTGCCGCCGGGGATCGAGCCGTGAGCCCCTGTGTTCCGGAGTCAGCCACCCTGGCCACTGCACCACACCTCTTCCCCTTCCCCCACCCCCATACCCATGTTTGATAGTAGAACAAAACCAATAATTAGGTTTCAGAGGGCTCCTTACTTCCCTTGGCCCTGGTGCTACTGCACCTGCTGCACTATTGACAGCTATGCCCCTGGGTTTCAGGACCCCCGAGGCCTGCATTAGGAATGGCACTACCAGGGGTACCAAAAGGCAGGTCGGGGTATTAACTGATACCCCTAACTCTCTCACTAAGCCTCTCTACACAAAGTCCTCGTTCCTGACAGTAAAGACATTATCCTTCCCTCCACCGGGCATCCTTCCGGCTCTTAAGTACCTTCAAGCGCAGTCCTCAATTAACATGCAAATATCCGGCCTTATTCCTGGCAATTAAGAGCCGAGGCAGCGAGGGGAGGAGGCTGCAGGTTCATAAATATTGATCAGGTGTTCGGCGGGAAAGAGCACCGTCCTCTGCCCCTCCCTGTGTGCCAGCACAGGGCACCGGGCTCCGGCTGCCCTCCACCGAGCCAGGCTGGGCTGTGGAGGGGCAGAGCTCGACGCACCGCCTGCTGCCGCCGGCCGGACAGAGGAGTCGGACCCGGGCGGGAGGATGTTCTCCGTGTCCCTCAAGTGTCGGCTGGGGATGGTCCGGCGGCGGATGAAAGGTACGGGGAGGGGATGCTTTCGGCGGGAGGGGGGCGGCGCAGCGCGAGCTCGTTCCGATGCGTTTCACACGAACAATAGAGGGGATATCTGCCTGCTCTGTGGAAGATGCTGCAACTGTCCGTTATTCCGTGTCCTCTTTGAGAGCTCGAAGTCCGCCGGGACGGGGCAGGATGGGGCGAGGTGATTGCGGGCGGGCGCGGAGCTGCTCGCTTTTATTGTGAGAGAATAGAGGCATGCTACCCCGGGGTCCGCTTTCGCCGATAAGCAGCGTGACACTATGTATATACTCTTGCTATCAAAGACAGGGATCTTATATCCTTGAAAATACCAGGTGTTAGTGTTCCCGATCTTAATAGTACTGCGTTATCCACCTTGAAAGGATGAATAGATGAAGCAGCCGCACTGAAATTTACTTTATGCGTGACTATAAATACAGCGACCTAGGGTTCAGCGCTTTGACACACCCCTCGGCAGCAGGACGAGTTAGCAAATGATTGCTCCAATGTAAAGTTTTCATCGCTCATCTAGTGAACACAACGGTGGCACACCAGTGCAGCACTGCTGGAAACCAATGATGTACTTCTGTGGGTGGGAGCCGACGACCCCCAGCATGGTCTAATGTCCCAGCTCTCCCACTGACTCACCGTAGCATGCACACCTTACTTTGGCGCCAGCAAACTTTGAGTGGTTGTCATTGTTCCTAAAAGGCTATGTTTGCTTTCCCATCACAAGTACTTCCTTGTGGTTTGGGGCATGGCAGTACACGCATCACCTGTGTGTGCAAGCACATATTTGCATGCATGCGGTCAGGACTTTAAGTGGGATGAAAAAACTGGTGGAGGTCTCTCAAAGGGGCGTGGTCGATGTAATTAAGGGCGTGGCTTAAAACACCTCACCTAAAAATCTGTGCCCAGCATAGTGTGCCGCCCAACTGGTATTTTGCTGTTTCTATCATTGCATCTAGATATATAATACAACAAGTAGCATTACACATATAACAAGCCAGGTGTATTGGCTTTGCCAATGGGTGTTAGTTGCATAAGCTAAGTTAGCAACAACAATGGCTTCGTTGAATATAGTATTAAAAATGCTTCCGTTCTGAAATGATGAGACTGTTAAAGAACTTACCTCAATGGCAGTGAAGGGTGGCACTGCTGCAGAGTTAAGATTTGTTTTCACCCAGAGGGTAAAACTGGAGAGCCCTAAAGGGACCCATCTCGGCACCTGCTTTTTAGAACTGCCCGCGCTGAGCACCTGCACGACCCGGCCCACTTAAAGCCCTGCATGTGGTTGAGTGTGTCTACAACTGATTGTGTATGTACAGCTCCCAATAACATTAAATGAGCCGTCCAGGTGGAGGTGAAAACAGGTCTTGTAGCCCAGCCCTGCCTCATTGACCATGGGCATTCCATCAAGTTGTTTTGCTTGATGATGTCAGCCTGGGTTTTGAGACCTATTGTGGCATTATTTATTGAATGGCCCCTTTAATGTCCTGTAGTGCCACAGCGGACTTCTATAGAGTTCAGCATCCACCGTTTCCAAGGCAACATGGGGCGCTTGATTTTGATGGGGTGTCCCACAAGGGAGTTTGAGGTGGACACTCTCCTCTGCCCGTATCTACTTTGGGTGGAAGCGGCAGGTGCAGTGGCGGCTCACAGAGGGAGTGCTGCAGGTGGCGGTGCAGGGGAGGGGTAGGGTGGGTGGATAGTGGACTCTGACATATGGTGGAACAGAGTAAAATAAGTAAATAAATAAATAAAACAATATACCTTGGGCGCGCTGCATCGCCAACTTGACGATGCAGCGCGCACAAGGTAAATTGTTTTATTTATTTATTTACTTACTTTACTCCGTTCTGCCGTATGTCGAAGTCCACTACTCCCCCACCCTGCCCCTTTCCTGCCCTGCCTCACCGCCTCACAGCCCTCCCTCTGCAAGCCGCCACTGGGCAGGTGGCAGGGATGTGGGTGGAAGAGGATGCTGGCTGGCCTCCCGAAACATTACAACAATGCTCTGGTTCCAACCTGGAGACTTGTTTTTAAAACCCGATGTGATATGGTCCATTAACCCCATCACATACAGTGATGACTTCCAAGGTGTACCTGCTGTGAATGTATGAAGCTGTTAAGGACAGCCTTGGGGTCAGGTCGGTGTGGGCCGGGTAATACGGTGTCACCTGGTAAATGTCGAATGAGGCTTTTTAATGCTGTTGGACCAGGAGGTGTGAATAAGTGCCAAGTTGTGAAGCTTCTTTTGGCGACCTTTGCGTAGGTCTATAAAACACTTTAAAACTTTGCAAAGTTTTTGCTTTGCCACATGCACCTGAGAAATATGCCTTTTGCTACAACTTATATAACACAAACTCAAATGAAATTGTAAAAGTCTGCTTTGGCATAAGACTGTCTCATACATTTATTGGCTCATTGTAAGTCCCAAGGAAATCCAAATCCTCGTGCAAACAGGAGTTTGTACTTGAATTATGATAAAATAAGATAAGATAAGATGTGCTGGGTGGACTGGTGTGCCGCACAGGAATGGCCTCTCTATGTGGCCAGGGGCTGTCCTAGGAAGTTTCGCCGTATCTGGGGCAAGTGGGTTGGAGTCATAGAAGACTGATTTGGACTGATATGATCTCTAGTTTGGAAGTGGACTTATTGATATTGGCTGTCGGTGCATCAAATTCTCTATATCAATGTGATGGGCTTGTATCTTGGTCTTGTTTTCTAAAGAGTATTTCTACATGGTGCTGTGTTCTTTGTTGCAATCAAAAGGCAATAAAATTGGTTATAAAAAAAAAAGATAAGATGTGCTGCAAAGCTTGCACCAGCAACAGTTATCTGGGGCACATTTTATCCGGGAAAACCTTGTGAATTTTTCCTGGGCATTCCTCCTTTGAAACATACAAAACATGCAAAACCATATGTATAAAACACTGATTCTGCATACTATGCATCGTTGTAAGACTAAAAATCAGTATAGTGGTAACACCTCACCTGAAATTACCTGAATTCAGTATCGCTGAACCCATTCAGCATTACTCAGTCGCGATCAACCCCAATTGGATTAGAAGAGCTTTGGCAAAACTAAACATTTATAGAAATTAACCCTGGGCGTAGTGGGGCTACGCGGAGCATCACTGAGTGGGGCCAAATCTACGCACACCCGCACACTCCGCGTAGCCCCACTACGCGCCGCCCTCATTTTAAAATTACTTACAACGTTAAAAGTAAAGAAAATTACTTACCTGAGCTGCGTCATCCACGGACACCCGCGCATGCGCATTTGCGAGGAAGAAGTTAGCGAGGAAGCAGGAAGAGGGGGCCCCGGGACGCCGCAGCTCAGGTAAGTAATTTTCTTTACTTTTAACGTTGTAAGTAATTTTAAAATGAGGGCGGGCGGGAGGTGGGTGGCGGGCAACTCTGCTCCGCCGTGGCGTATGCATAGTCTGCCTGATACGCTTACTTTGCGGACCACGAAGTAGGCAGCACTACGCACACTCCGCGGACAGAGCGGAGCTTTACGCCCACGACTAATAACAATACTTGCAAAATATTTTTTGTTTTTAGATCTTTATTGTGTATTTCCAAAGTGACCGAGAATATAAACTACTTATGAAAGTATAAAAAAGTGTTACTTCGGATAATAGCTGTGAACACCACCATAACACACAAGAAAGTTAATCACAAAGGCAATCAAATAGAGGTTGGAGTCTAACTCTTTGCAGGTCAAGTCCTGTGACTCTTTGCTACTTCGAGTTATGTTTCTACAGTAGAGGGGACACAGTTTCTCCGACTTTGCACTTGTAAACGTTTTAATACTCGACTGAGTTAAATTAGACTAAAAACGATAATTAACTATGTGAAAATGATCTTGATATGCCAAGAAAATATTTGTGTGAGCTAAGTTCAATGTGACTGGCTGTTCCTTGTGACAAGACCAGCGTAAACCCTTAGAGCAACAAACCTGCACAGATTATAAAATAAACAATAGAAATGAGGCATTAAAACAAACAATGTGATCAAAATAAAGTACAAGGCTCATCATACTTCTAAAATCACAAAGTGAAACATTACAAATTCCAGAGTGTTAGAGCGATCTGGACATGAATATGTATTTGAACCAGAGATGTTCCCCAGGAAGGGAACCGGTGCATTTGAATAGAAAAGATTATTGTAATGTCATGATCAAAGATTAAATATGCAATACTTTATGGATTGGAATACCCATGGAGGCATAGGCTTGCATGCCATGGAGGCACAGGCTTCTATTTATACTGAGAGAAGGGGTGTTGGTGGCTAGAGAAACAAGCATTGGCAAGCTAACAGGTCTGGGTGTAAATGCTAACGGTTTCGATGTTAGCACATTAGAGCAACACGCTCATAAGGGAGCCAGTGTGAGTGGACAGAGTGGGCTATAGCTGTAAAGTAGTCCCTCATACAGCTCAATCCAAGCATCCAAGTGGAAGCAGAAGGATACCCCCAAACAGCCAATACTATTGGGTGAGAGAAGAATAATCCACTGAGCTGAGCCAAGACATGATTGACAAATTCACAAGCCAATAGTGTGGTCATCCTCCAATATTGCATTCTTTAGCTGTTGACCATACGGGAATTGCTACCCTCTTCAACAGACCGATGCTAGCCCTCGCTTGGTGCTCAGTTAAGATAACACTTTGCTGCAAAGAGCCTGGCATTGTTGAGGGCTTGTCGATAGTGATGGTTACATGGTCCCTCTTATCTAAGACCAGTTCATGAATGTTTTTGTCAGCTCCCTTTTCTCTGAAAACATTTCTGGAACTTTGTCGCTGAAGTTTTTTTTTCTTCTTCTACCCTCATCTTGGTTTCCTTCCTCCCTTTGTAACCCTCACTTTTATTTGATGTCTCTGGGACACCAGCTATGCCATTGCGTTCCTCAGCGTTCTGCAATCCCCATGAAGATTTAGCATAGAGTTAGAACAATTTACGACCAATCAGAGTCGCTGATGCTCTTGTGAACCTTTGAGTTTGAGAAACGTTGTTTAATATGACTACAAAGGCACTCTGAGTAACAGTGAGTCTTGGTGAATGTGAGAGGTGATGGGGTTCGCTCTGAAGGCAGACACGTTCAGGCAGAGGAACAAGTAAATTAGAGGCCTGGATGTTGATGCATTATATGAGACGGCGTCTCTCTGCACTTCTTGACTTGAGATACTTCAGAAGATTATATGATAGCTTTAGATAAAATTATGTACTATATAAGACCCTAGTTTGATTCCCAACAAGACAGTTCAGCAGTTTATTCGGACTGTTGCAGGGACCTCTCTTTAGTATTCATGTCATGGATCAAAATTCGAAAAGATAGTTCAGTGGGTGCCTGTGCTACCTTAGAACATCGGTGCATTTTTTGCACTAAGCACTCTTGCTTCATTCGGGTGGCAGTTTATAAGTGCATAACAGTGTGAGAAATGCCCATCATTTGTTGGTGATTACTCACAAGTAACCACAGAGCCCCATTAGGAGTGGCCCATTCGTTCCAATCGGCACTGTAATAGTAGCAGGCGGAATTCACCCTAGAGATTTCTCATGCTGCAAGCAGGCAAACTCTCTGGGTGGAATACTGGGGGACAGCAGGTAGAAACTGACACAGTAAATCTGTTGTATGCATTCACCAAAAATTCATAATCCCGCACACACCCCACTGCAATACGTTGGACCTCAGTAACTGCACCCCACTAATGGTAAATCCAGAGGAGGGAATTCTCAATGAGGGCCTAAGTGGATTTCACTCTGTTTGCTTTCTTTTTTGTAACCACTGCAAACACCCACATCTATTCCTCCATGAAGAAGTTACCACTGGAAGGTATTCAAAATCTGAGTAACATCCCTCACATAGGGGTAACCTATGCAAGCAAACCGTAGGCATTTCTCTCTCTCTCTGAGAATTTGTCTAGCTCATGGAAGTCATGACATTTGCATGCATAAAGTCTCACAGACGCATGAAAAACCTCCGTGAATCGGGTCCAGTGTGTCCAGTAGTAATTTATAACGCTTCACTGTATTAGTCTGTGGTCTGAGATTGGCAGCACGTTTCAACCAGGAACAAGGAACTACAAAGAAGTGACTTCTACTGGCTATGTCCTGCTCAGGGTTCAGAGCAGTAAGACATGCTCACCAGAGATGCAAAAAGAACAATTGATGGACAGAATGCAGAACAATGTCACACATTCACCCCAGTACAGAGGTCTGGGCCTAAATCCATCGTTTTTTTGCTCACCATGCCGTTCCAGTTTGGACCCAGCCATATGCAAATCAGTCTTGACCCTGCGCCCAATGGCAACAGTCCAACCCGAACTGCCAGGCCAGTTCCTCCGTGGTCAGGAAACAAGCATCCTAGGACCGGTTTTGGGCTTTCAGCCCTCATCAGCCAGGATAGCTTGATTCTAGTGGCATGGAGAGCACGGGACCCATGTCTGGGCATACCTGTCCCACTCGGGGTGACAAATGCAAAAAGAACAATTGATCGAAAGAATGCAGAACAATGTCATACATTCACCCCAGTACAGAGATCTGGTCCTAAATCCATCGTTTTTTTGCTCACCATGCCATTCCAGTTTGGACCCAGCCAAATGCAAATTAGACTTGACCCTGCGCCAAATAGGAACAGTCCAGCCCGAACTGCCAGGCCAGGTCCTCCGTGGTCAGGAAACAAGCATCCTAGGGCCGGTTTTGGGCTTTCAGCCCTCATCAGCCAGGATAGCTTGACTCCAGTGGCATGGAGAGCACGGGACCCATGTCTGGGCATACCCGTACGACTCGGCGTGACAAATGCAAAAAGAACAATTGATGGACAGAATGCAGAACAATGTCATACATTCACCCCAGTACAGAGACCTGCCCCTAAATCCATCGTTTTTTTGATCGCCATGCTATTCCAATTTGGACCCAGCCATATGCAAATCAGTCTTGACCCTGCGCCCAATGGGAACAGTCCAGCCCGAACTGCCAGAGATAGGCAGCTTTGTACAGCATTTGACTTCACATCTTAGCTGAATTTTCTTTAAACAACATAATTTTTCTATACTTTATAGATAGCATAGTTTAAAAAATGAACAAACTGGGGGCAAAGAAAGGGCTTTGTGCTGCAGAAGAAATGTCTAGCTGTACATAGGGCAAGGAGTTCTCTGCTCAGCAGCAACTTCCACTACGTCTTGAAGCGGTCCCATGATCCATCTCCCTTCCACCTGCCGGAGTCTCTATGGCTGGACTTTCAGTACTGGACAAAGGAGATAGAGCTAGTGAGGAAACACAGTTCACTACGTCTGGATGTCCCATCTGCATACAGTGTTTAGAGTTCACAAAGCAGGACTGTGTCAGTCTTGGGTGATGTCGGGGTACTTCGTGCTTCTCCCGCCCAAGTGCGAAGTTATTATACTTTGTCTGACTACTGGGTGTAATTAAAATGTAAACAGATACACAACAGGCAACGCTATATGAACTCAAAACGTTTACTGAAAGATCAATGTTCATCCTATATGAACTCGACGTTTACTGAAAGATCAATAGATCAAATGTTTATCTTCGTAGAACAAGCTAAAAGTTTCCTTCTTTTTAATCCTTCATGAAGCAGGAGGCATAATGTAGTATCCAAAATAATATTATTATTATTACTCAAAAAGAGAGAGAGGGACCCAAACACCAAAGGAGAAGGGTGCCAGAATAGACCGTAGTCATAAAAAAAAACCTTTGGGTAAACATACATACCGAAATCCACACTCACAAATAGAAACTCTATGTCACCAGTATGAAAACAATGAATAAAGGAGCCACAAGATCAAGTCATCAAATAGACAGCACAAATGTATTCAATATACGTATATGCGACACAATATACAAATGTTATGTTAAAAACGTGTTAAAATTCACAATCCCTTTCTAAATACAATTAATAATAACAATTTAAACAAACCTAAAGAGAATATGGTCTGCTAATTTAAAAAACACACAAATATCTTATGGCAGCAACAATATGTAATTGGGAGAACAAGCAGGAAAATGATTCCTAGTCATTGAAAAGACCACTAAATCTTGCATGGATCAAAAACAATTTTTCTGTAGTATAAGACGTAATATAATACGTATATTGAATACATTTGTACTGTCTATTTGATGACCTGATCTTGTGGCTCCTATATTCATTGTTTTCATATTGGTGACACAGAGTTTCTACTTGTGAGTGTGGATTTCTGTATGTATGTTTACCCAAAGAATTTTTTTTATGACTAAGGATTATTATTCCTCAGACATCGCAATCCAGCCCAACCAACGCGTTTCGTCCTGAGGAGGACTTCATCAGGTTTGATACGTTCGTGTTTTGTTTTACAGTAGACCAGAATACCAACATAATTGTAGAAATTGTCACTTCCAAGTTGGTTCATTGGGAAATCATAATGGTTGTCACTGTGAGTCCATGGCATGGCATGTTTGGGGAGCCACGTTCTCTGTCGACACATGCACACTGTATTCCTGTGGTCCGTTGATGTTTGAAACCTGAAAGACAACACAAGAACTTATCAACCCTGAGTGAACCTCTTGCGTTCATATAGAATGGACTTTCAGTAAACTCCTACAGTTCATATAGCGTTCCCCTGTTGTGTTTTGAATTTGTTTAAGTTTGGTGATTCCCGAGCAGTGCCATCATAAGAGGTTGTCAACACAAGGGGATCTGATCCAATAAGGCCTACTGCATGGGGAGGGATCGATGTCACAATACAAGATATATAAAGAACCCCATGCAGCCACTGATGGACATGAATTAAAGAAACACAAACACACATTAATCTAGTGTGTTTGAGTATTCATCTCACTTCTCATTTCATAAACTTGTTTTCACTTGTGTTTTTTCTAGTTTCTGATAATAATCTCATCTTTTTTGGTACAGACAACACAAATATGTTCAACAATTGACACAAACAACATAATTCAACATAACACAAGAGAGTGCAGACATACTCATGGTTGAACGATGCTCTTCCATATTTGGTCCATGAACATAGAAACAAGGAGAGCTGAAGGGATACTGTGTACACAGTGGCCTCTTCGCCGCCTTCCTGAGCGTCCTCTGAATGAGCTTCTCTTAGTCTGAACAAAGGCATCTCTTCATTCACACTGACGCTGCCTCTCTCTGCTCCGATTCTGAGGGGGCCTTAGAAGGCCTTCTCAGCTTTAAATCTCTCTGTTTTTATGGTTCAATTCATATTTGGGCCAAATGGCATACTTCGACATGTGCCAATCCACTGGCGTTGATTTCAAACACCCTTCAGTGTACTTACCCAGCTTCTTACCCTTTGCTAAGTGCCCTGTTGATGTTATTGTTCTTTTCAGTGCCCATAAAGGAGCCTGATTTATAGCAGTGGGGGCGGGAGTCCTTTGCATACCTTCGTCACAGGTGGACAATGGGTAGAAACCGTATCATTCGAGGCCTGATGCTGAACAAAACAAACATGCACAGTTTTATCTCAGACCTGCTAAGAATGCCATGAAATAATGGAACCTACCTTTAACCTTTTCACGGGTGTTACAAGGTCTGTTCTACTACATGCAGCTTCTTGCCTGACCCCTTGAAGACACAATAATGATCACATCCCCTTCATTACCCCAACCTACACAGCCCCGAAAACTCGTCGGTGAACGCAGGGACCCGGTAAGTCGTGACCGTGCACGTGAGAATGCATTTTTAAAGCGCGAACAAGAAAAATACTTCCGTTTCGCAGCAGGTTGTGAAAGTTTTGACATTTTCGCACTCTCCGCGGAACGCAAAAATGTCAAAATATCGCAAATTCCTCGAGCAGAACAAAATTTACCGCCCAGACCTACTCATCATAGTTTGAATACTAATTCCCTTCAACCTCTGGCATAAATGCAAACTAAATAAAAAATAAGAAAACCTACTGAGAGAACATCCGGCACCAAGTAGAACACATTATCACCCGTCCTGTAGTTTCTGGTCCTAGAAAGACCCCAAGGCGAAGGGAGTGGTTATTTCTATTTTCAACTTATTCTCTCTCTTGATTTTTTTTTGGCATGTTCAATTGGCATGCACAAGTTACTTTCGTTTACCACAAAGGCCTTTGCACCTTTAGTTAGAAGGTAACTATCCAATCAAAAAGTACCTTACATTCCAAACGGTTTTAAAACGAGATCGGTTTTAACTCTTCAATGGTATTTTATGAAGAAAGCGAATATGCAATTTTGCTGGTGATGTATAATTTATTATTTGCTTCTTTGTCTTTTTGATAACCCCGCAATAGCGCCCATTTGACTTTTTTGTGAATTCTCGCTTTTTTAAATGTAGAAACAAATCAATAATTATTAAGAATCCAATCCCTGCTGATATGGATGATTCTGTTCTGCACCTGTTATTTTCCTAGAGGAATGACCTTCAAAGTGTAGGGTACCCATGTGAAACGTTGGCGGTCTGGAGTGATTCAGCCTGCATTCAGAGGCCAGTCCTTGCAACCTACCAAATTTAAAGGGAATATGCAAATAGGGCATCTCAGTTAACGCTGGATCTCGGTGTCCTGCGGTGTAATCTGACAGCTGCAGATCCGCCAAAAACATGGCGTAATGCGCTGCAATGCATAACAATGGTGCTTACACGGGCATAATGCGCTGCAATGCATAACAATGGTGCTTATACGGGCATAATGCGCTGCAATGCATAACAATGGTGCTTACACGGGCATAATGCGCTGCAATGCATAACAATGGTGCTTACACGGGCATAATGTGCTACAATGCATAACAATGGTGCTTACACGAGCATAATGCACTACAATGCATAACAATGGTGCTTAATGCGCTGCAAAGTATAGCAATGGTGCTTACACGGGCATAATGCGCTGCAATGCATAACAATGGTGCGTAATGCGCTGCAATGCATAACAATGGTGCTTAATGCGCTGCAATGTATAGCAATGGTGCTTACACGGGCATAATGCGCTGCAATGCATAACAATGGTGCGTAATGCACTGCAATGTATAGCAATGGTGCTTACAAGGGCATAATGCGCTGCAATGCATAACAATGGTGCTTAATGTGCTGCAATGCATAACAATGGTGCTTACACGGGCATAATGCGCTGCAATGCATAACAATGGTGCTTAATGTGCTGCAATGCATAACAATGGTGCTTACACGTGCATAATGTGCTGCAATGCATAACAATGGTGCTTAAATGGGCATAATGCGCTGCAATGCATAACAATGGTGCTTGACTCTGTACAAAGGGGAAAACACATAACATATGCTGTACTGTTACTGATTTGCACATAAACCGTTGAGGTTTATCCGAAAGAAATTATTGAGTAAAAATGTCATGTTTCGCCATATGTAAACCTGCAGTTACTCACTGTATTCATGACCTATCCGTTTAAAACAGATAACTTTATAGGTATAAATCCTGAAAGCCAATGTAATACTCCTTTCATAATCCTAGGTCATGTGTCTGTTTCAGTGCAACCTTTTATGATGGAAACTGTTTCAAAATAGAGGCAAAGCACAGATGACAATGTTAGGGATACATGATATTTAGAGGCAACTCATGGAGCAAAAGGCAAATTTGCACAAAATGGAAAAAAATTGCAATAATTTCTAATGTACAGACAATCGTTAAATCGGAAACTTTGCAAACGTAGGAAGGGAAACTTCGTAAAACATCCACGAAAAAACATAAGCAGAGCTCATGAAAAGGACACCCTGTTTGTCGTTTGATCCTTTGTTGGCACTCCTACGGTCTTTCACCAGTTTGGGGGCTGAAAGAGGGATCAATGTCTTCATCCAGCTGTGATCTGTCTCAAGATTAAGCCTGGGCAGTGTTCGCAGAGTTTTACTCTACTGAACTCTGCGAAGTGCCAGAAAAACTCAGCTGCGCTCTGCCGAGTTCTGCCAGCAGCGGATTCTGTTAAGTCGCTATGCTCATACTGATTTTTAGTGCGGGGAGTTTGCCCCGTGCTGTTAATCAGCTCAAATGGCACTATGCGTCACACCAGAGGGCGCTGCTACTTTCTACCGCTCGGGTAGACTTTCTACTCAAGCGGCAGCTTCCTCAATGCGAATAGCAGGTTTCTCAACCGTGAGCGGTCTCAACCTGCTGCAACCGCTCGGCATGAGAAATCCCGCCGGCAGGAGGTCTAGCGTGTGATTTTTTCCCATGAGCACTCGCCAACTTACCGTTGGCTCGAGAGAAAAAACTCTGCATCTTGTCACTTTGCAGAGTTTTTTGGAACTCCACACGGAGCGCGGAGTGGGAGAAACTTTGCTAACTCCGCCGGCGGAGCAGAATTCTTCACCAACCCCTACTCAGGATCCAAATGAGACAAAGGCGAATGACAAATTAACAGGCCCAGATGAAGGGGATAAGCATTTGTTAAACTGCAGGCATTATAACACAATGCCTTTACAACGCAGTCAATACAACGCATCTTCCATTACAACACATGTCATTACAACGCATATCCCTCACTGACCTGCACCTTACCTGAGGTAAGCACCCGATGGTGTTGGTGTTAGATTAGTAATTTTCATTGTAATGGAACATGTGGTGTAATGGATTGCGTTGTAATGGCAACCGTTGTAATGGAGAATGCGTTATAAAATGACATTACAACGCATATCGCTCACTGACCCGCACCTTCCCTGAGGCAAGCACCCAGCGGTGTTAGAATAGTAATTTTCATTGTAATGGAACATGGGGTGTAATGGATTGCATTGTAATGGCATGCGTTGTAATGGAGGATGTGTGTAAAAACTGCATTGTAAAGGTATGCATTATGATTGTTTGCGTTTTAACGTCATACATCCATGAAGGGCGGGAGAGATCCAAAGCAAATTCATGTTTACTTTCTCTTGAATCATCTAATCAGTGCCGTGCAGATGTGGCCTTTTTAAAATTTTCACCATCGGCGTGGGTTCTTTTCTGCACTTACAAGGGTTGAACTTGAATCCCTGCTGGAATGATAGCGCTGTTCAGAACTAATCTGTGGCTCTCTTTTCTATGTTATATAGTCTCCAGTAGTATTTTTAAAAACATTTTCTTTTGGAGAAGATCATGGGCCTTTTCACCTTATAGCTCATAGGATTCGCTACAGTAAAACCCCTTTTTCATTTAAAAAGGACAACTTAAGAGCCCAAAGACTTCTAATTGAGGGAACTGCTTTTCTTATTATGGAGCTTTTAATCTTAAAGTGAAACTATAATACATGATGTTCTGCAATCCCTGTACATTCCTTTGAATTTGTATATTCTTTTGAGAGAATAAAATATACGATTGTTCACTTGTTTTTTCTTCGTCTCGAAATAAATTACTATTTGTAATAATTACTAGTTATATAAGTAACCTCTAGCAATGTCGGCACTTTTGTTTTTAATTACTGTCTTGAAAGCAAATACACTGTAGAATATTTGAAATAATCCTTCGAGTTATACTTAATGGACTAGCACATCAATTAATAAATTACACACTAAACCTACTGCTTATACTCCTGTGTATATTGTCGGGGTGGGCAAAGTTGGCCAATTAAGACTCAACCAATTTAGGTTTTAAATAAACAAAAACTGTCAGTTTTGAAAATGTAATACAATTGGATTAAATTGAATTATGCTGCAAGATTTATATATCATGACTACCCTTATATAGTGCACTGGAGCACCTGCCATTTTTTAAAGAAAGGTGTGCGAAAAATGCTCCACATTATTTTCTTTTCCCAATAGTGATGTGCCAAGTTAATTATTTCACCTGCCAATTTGGCAAATTGGTGGAATATCCCACTTTCGCAAATGTGAACAAAATTTGTCAAATTCACTCAAGATGACATTTGGCCCGCTCATCACACCACAGGTGAGGGTTTATAATGTCCGGAACCAAGATGCCTCACTTAGGAACGGCAGGACATCCCGTGGTCACAAGTTGTCGCGGCCCACTGCTGCGAATGACTATCCGGAACCAGGTGAATGGAGCAAGAGAATCTGAGCAGGAGGAGTCTCTGAGTGGAGGCATTTAACTTTCCTTCAACCACACAAGGGTGCAGGATGTAGACAGCCACTGCTCAGCTGCTGCACACCTTTGGGTACCAAGCCACCAGAAGTCACCGCCTTTGAGTACAGATGATAAGTGCATTTGAAAAGAGACGGGTTTTAAGGACATCATGGAAGGCAAGATTGTCCATCAGTCGCAATCAGAGCGGGAGAGAGTTCAAAATTTTGAGTGCAAGATAGGTTAAGGCTCGGTCTCCTGCCTAAAACAGTAGATCTACAAGCCGCGGGAAATTCCAGAACACAGCTTCAGAGCTGCAGCGATACACCCACTGCGTTCACGCGCTTGAACGGCAACCTTGTCTCTCTCTATCGTGAAGGTCCTCAGGGCTCACACGTCATTTAAAAAAAAAATGTTTTACCTTGCAACCTCTTCAGTTCATGACGCTTGCAAAGTTGAGTCTCAGCAACTTCGCTCAATCCTATTTGCAAAATGAATTTAGAAAAGAGACGACCATCAAGTGCGTCCAGAAAAGGTTCTAGCCACTCAATCGTTTGGAATGGTGGACACTAATTGGAAGGGAGAAATTTGGACCCATATGGAAAAGCAAAGGATCAGGATCTTCAAGCTCGTTCCCAGGTGCAATGGCAGGTCTCGTGAGCATCAAATGAACAAGCTGATAGGCCATATTATATCTTTCGTTGATGTTGGATCCGTTTGGGATACGTCGAATGTGAGCTATAATCCTTCAGGAGCGTGGGTGCAGCCCTGGCTTCCTGGCTGATCCCAGATCTTCCCTGGCTTGGGGCAGTCCTGGCTATCCTTCATGATGTTTAAGTGAAAGATGGCCTCCGCCAGTGGACCCCCATTAATAAGCTGCCCCTTGATATCCCGGGGGAACAGACCCAGGGCAAAGTTCGGCTTCAAGCTACCTTCCCTCCTTCAGTCTGTTATCCTGACCAAGATGGAGGGATCTCAGGCAGCCGAGCTTTATTTCCCCAGCTGTCGCAATTTCTTTTAGCCCTGAGTGGCGGCGGGGAAACACAATGTCTGGCTTTTGACAGCTGCTTCATCCCATTCCTTACTGCAGGAAGTCCCGCCCTGTAGCTTCTAGCAGTGGGAAGTGAGATGCATGAAGGCTGCAAGGGCTGGGAAGAAAGAACATTCCTGCTTTTGCACAGACCCCAAAAAGACTGAAAATCTGCACACCATCTGACTTCGCAACCTTGCAAACCTCTACTACTAAAACTTGGTGCATTCGGGCTCTATCATTCCCAAAACATATTTAAGGGCAAGAGTTTTTAAGTACACATGATCACCTGACATAGTGTTTCAGTTGAGCGTCCATCTTGTTTCATTTCAGCCGGCTAAGAGTTGAACTGTTTTGAGATGGAATGCTCTTTAAAATTCTAACAATAAGACATAATATCACTTCTGTATTGTTGCATCACCATATAATGACCAGTGAGCAGCTGTTGACATTTCTATAACTCATGATGCAGAGAGCTACTAGAATTTAGTAGTAAATATTCCCCATTCTCCAACCATTCCCGGTCCCTCCCACATTTAATAGTAAGTAGTAAATATACGTGTGCAAGGATCTCACCATAGCAAATATATGAGAGATAGAACTTTTACTGTGGGGTTGTGAATTGTATTTTGTAATGATTAAGTAGTACCTCTGTAGTAGTTTACGTGCTACAAAATACAGTTTGTGAATGAGGGTCAGTGTGTGAACTCTTGTATGCGTGACTATTCAAGACCGTGTGTGTGTGTGTGTACCTGCTCAAAAGTGTATGTGTGGCTACTCATATACATGTGTGAGCAGCACTTAATGTGTAAAATAATGCATTCCGGTGCCCAAAACACTGCTCAGACGCCAGCAGCGGCACTATTAAATGTCAGCCCACCGAATTCCAAAGCTGCACAGTCTTCAATCCACCTCAGGCCACTTGAATCCACTGCCAAGCACTTCCTGCCCCTTAAAATTTCACTCTTGCAGGTTCCTGCTTTCTACTTTCGTGACGGGTTTTCTGTCTTTCACTTCCTCCCTCTTTCAACTTTTTTATTTTTTTCCTTCTCGCTCTCGGGAAATGTCTGACAAAATGTATGGTGGTGCCCCCCACCGGCAACCACTGGCTCAAATTAAGCACTGTGTCTGAGACCCTGAGCATTTGAATGCTCGAACGTGTGTGTGCGTGCTCATACATGTATATGTGAGACTGTGTGTGTATACATGTGCGCTCATATGTGTGTGTGTGTGTGTGACTGTGTGAATACTTAGATGTGAGTGTGAGATAGAGATCATGTGTGTGTATTCACAGCCATCATTGGGTGTGTGCGTATTCATGTACTTGTGCTTTTCCATACGCATGTATGTGGTTGTGTGTACTCAGTGGTGGCTGATATTTAAAGGTGGTGAGAAGGCGGGTTGCAGGAACTAGGGGGAGGGAATGAAATACATTTTAAAAAACCACACTTACCTGTCTGCTGCCCGCTGTCACGGCCGCCTTCTCTCAGGTCCTCTTGCCCGCTTCCAGGGCAGGAAGCAGGATGCACCCGGCTCCCAGCCTCCCGATAGCCAATCACAACATTGTGATTGGTCTGAGCATTGTGGATCAGCGCTCAGCCAGGGAATGGGATGCTGGGCATGTTATCCACCCAGGCTGTAATGCAGCCTGCATGGAGAACATGCAGAGTGCGCCTGAATGTTTGGCCAGCCACAGAGGGCCAGCCAAACATTCATGCGCACTTTAGAGAGTGTAAACCACTCCTCTCCTCCCCTGCTCTGTCAGCAGAGCAGCCCCACCCTGTCCCGCCCGCAAAGCTGCCGCAACAACGAAAAAATAAAATAATAATAACTTCGAGTTATTACCATTTGATTTTTCCTTTAGTGACACTGCTTAAAAGCAGTGAGGTGACGTTCCTCCCCCTTAGTGGAGGAGCCGCCACTGTGTATACTTCTATGATATGCACATAGATGTTTGTTTGTGTGAACCGTTTTGTCTGTGGGTGTGTCTGTCTGTGCGTCTTTTTAGTTGACATTCTGTGGTGGCTTCTCTTTCTCCTACCTGAGGTGCTTGAGAGGTGGGAAGTCTGGCAGTTCTAGAATGTTCATGTGTGAAAATGGAGTCGCTGCTGACGTCAGCAGCGAGAGGCGAATGAGCGCGCTTTCTGGGGATCTTTATTGACCATGTACTCGACGTCAGACTGTAATTAACTGATGTGAAGAGTCTTTGAAGATTCTTTCAAAGCGCTTATTTGTAAGAATAGAAGTCTACCTCTTTGTAGCGTTTTTATATTTTTCCATTATATTTGCCAATTTGCATTTTTTCATCTGCAATCATCAGCAGCTGCACAGACTCATCCTCTTCTGTAAATGACACCTTCCTGTAAATGAATAAGATTGATTCAGAACCCACATTCTTTACGTATCCGCCTGTAGGTGTTTGTGAAAATCATAAAGTGTGAATGTGATCGTGGTGTATGGCTCTGCTCCAGTATGAGTGAGGATGGAAGTGTTGCATTTACTAACAGTCAGTGAGACATTTTACTCCAACCACTGAGACAGCCGATAGATTTCCCAACTGTGTGAGCAATAATCATGGCGTATGATGCGCGAGGCAGTGATCTACAATGGGATATACCACGTACACAGTTCAGGGTGGGTGAAGCGTCATCACTGATTGGGGTGGGCTCAGAAGAGTGTATTTGATATGTTATGTTATGTTAACCAGCATTTATAGCGCGCACGGCTACTCGGCAGTGTCCCGGCGTGATAGGACTTCTCCTGCTTTTAGCAGGAGTTCCTTCACACCCCTACTTCAAAGCAGCTTCTCAGGGCCTTCTTAAGTGTCCCCAGATAATTCAATGGTAACACCCCTGCCGTTACCAATACTGGCGATCAGGTTCTCTCTGAAGGGAACAGTTGCTCCGACAGAGCAGAGGTACTGGAGGTTATGAGTGGAAGTCTGTGATTCTCCTGAGAAATTAGTAACTACCAAGTAAATACTGTGCCTGATTTGGGTGGTAATTTCTTATTTTCTCTGGTATTTTCATATGGAGGTTTGGGCTTCTCTCAGCTGCTTTCAGCATCTGGAGTCCCTGGAGGAAGCTTGAAAGTTTGAGATCCCTTAGCGAGTGTGTGGTGTGAGAGCTGCTGACTTTGGAGCTGTAGAACCCAGTTTGAGTCTCAGGGTCGACTCAACATCCTGTGATTCTGAGCAAATCACTTAATCTCCCTGTGCCTACAAAAAATGACTGTGTCTTTGTGTAATGTAAGTGGTACTCAGGTACAGTGCTCAAATACCTTCCAATCAAGTGTGTGTTATATAAACAAGCATTGGCAAAGGTGATAGACCTCCTCGAATGCAAGAACGTTTGGCTTTGAAATGGGTTTAAATCATGTTGTACACCACCGTGGCTGCTATTCAGCATGGTTAAAAGTTAGTGGCATAGAGGGGAATGCCAAAGAGTGGATAGAGTGTCGTAGAGTGGAGTGGCATAGTATGTTGTGTATTGGAGTGGCAAAGAGGGGCTTATAGTTGAATAGCGTAGAGTAGAGTGGACAGGCATAGAGAGATGTGGCATAGAGTTCAATGGCGTGCAATGGAGCATCGTAGAATGCAGTGGCATAGATTAGAGTGTTGCAAAGCGTGCAGTGGTACAGAAGGGGGTGGTGCAGAGTAGATACAGTGGTGCAGAATACAGTGGTGCATTGTACAGTGGCATAGAGTGGTGAAGAGTAGAGGGTGCAAGGTAAAGTATATTTCTGTAGATTGCAGAGGCAGATTGCAATAGCGTTTGAGTGGAGTGCTGCAGAGCGCAGTGGCATAGAGTGGAGTGATGCAGAGTACAGTGACGTAGAGTGGAGTGGCATGTAATACATTGGCAATGGCATAGAATGCAGTAGTGCAGAGTAGAGGGGCATAGAGTTCAATGATGTCGAGTGCAGTGTTGAAGAGTAGAGTGTCGTAGAGTGCAGTGGTGTAGAGTGGCGTAGAGTGTTTTGACATAGACTGCCGTGGCATGGAGTAGAGTGACATAGACTGCAGTGGCATTAAGTACAGTGGTGCAGAGTAGAGTGCATTGGCATAGGGTGCAGTGGTGTAGAATAGAGTGGCATACAGTGGAGTGGCGTACAATAGAGTAGAGTGGATTGGTGTAAAGTGAATTGGTGTAGATAGTTGCAGAACATAGTGGCGTAGAGAGCAGTTGCGTACAGTGCAGTGGCATAGAATTTATTGGCGTACAATTCAGCACCGTAGAATGCAGTGGTGTAGATTAGAGTGGTGCATAGTAGAGTGCAATGGCTTAGAGTGCAGCAGTGCAGAGTGGAGTGGTACAGAATAGAGTGGCATAGAGTAAAGTGGCCTAGAGTACAGTGGCCTAAAGTGCAGTGGTGTAGATAAAGTGGCATGGAGCGACATAAAGTACAGTGGCATAGAATTGTGCAGAGTAGAATATAGTGGTGTAGGATGGAGTGGCGTAGAGCGCAATGACATAGAGTGGTATGCTGCAAAGTGCAGTGTAATATGGTTCATACTAATCAGGTAGGGCTGTGTATCTGGACAACATAGTCATCAGAATGTGGGGAGGGAGTCCACACACACGCCATCAGAATATGTTGGTCCATGTTAGCAATGGGGGTCTCTAGTTGGCAAGGGCTTGCTTGCACCTTTGTCAAAATTGGGACCCTTCTTCCTAGTCAGGGTAAGGGAGTTACACTCCTAAAATAATCCCTGCTCCCCCCTTGGTAGCTTGGCACGAGCAGTCAGGCTTATCTCAGAGGCAGTATGTAAAGCATTTGCACCTAACCAACATTAATACAGTGTAAGCACTACAAATTGACACCACACCAGTTTTGAAAAATATCCAATATTTTTATATACTTAAGACAAGACCAAAAATGATTAAAAATCCACAATACAGTACTTAAAAATCTTCAGTTAGCGAAGTAACTTGACCAGGGTCGCGTTGCCTTCAGGACACGGAGTCAGCAACAGCATCGTGGACGGCGTCCAGCTTGAAGTCTTTTTTTTTTTTTTTTTTTTTTTTTTGAAACCGTTTATTGCATTTTAGAAAAAAATTTACAAGTATGGGCCTACAACCATCCGGCCGGCCGCTAGAGTGGCAGAAGCATATGACATACATACAGTAAGAGTCTCTTGGCGGTGCAGATTGGTAAATCAGGAGATATCAATCGCGCAGGCCACATAACTCCAAGCCCACAATACGGTTTCCTTTTATCAAAACAGAACAACACAAAAAGCCACACCCGCAAGGCAACCCGTCATCCAAAGTGACGGCACGTGCTCCTTAAGTGGGGGATCCCAACCAGCAGCCAAACTCTGAAGAGGGGGATGGGAATAGATCAGGGACTGGGGAACCACATGCCCACGGCTGAGGGAGGGGGTCGGTCAGGGGGACGGAGCTGGTGAGGCAGCCGGTAGCAGTGGCGGCTCACAAATACCCCCGCGATAGGCGTTCCAGGGGCCCCAGATTTTCACCCACGCCCCAGGCTTACCCCTCGCCACATACACTACCTTTTCACGAAACATACACCAATCCATATGTTCTTTCCAGGCCAACACCGCCGGGGGTCTCTGGGATCCCCACAATTGAGCAATGTCACGCTTAGCTATCATGTATCCCAGAGTCACCCACCGCTTCTGCGGGACCGAATAGTCATTTGGTTCCCACACATTCAGCAAGCATCTCCTCGCTTCAGGCAACAGCGCGACACGCGTAACCACACGCAGGACCTCATGCACACCACGCCAGAATCGCTCCACCTTTGGGCACTCCCACAGAATATGCATGAAAGTTGCCAAAGCACCACAGCCACGCTTACACAATCCGTCACCAGCAAAGCCCATACGTAGAAGCCTTGGCCCCGTCACGTAAACCCGGTGGAGGATCTTAAGCTGGACGAAGCGAAGGCGAGCCGGGATGGCCACCTCCTTCGGAGAGGCCACCGCGGAGATCCAGTCCTCGTCGTCCAGTTCCAACCCGTCGGCAACCCAGGCCTCGCGGAGACTAGTCAGCAGGCACGATCTGTCGTTGATCAGTTTTTTATATATAAGGGAGATCGTGCTGTCTGGGACATGGCCATCCAGCACTCGGTCCTCCAGGGGGGAAGACTCCGGAATGGACGCGACATCCGGGAAGACGGAGCCCAGCGCGTGGCGGACTTGTAAGTACCGAAAGTACTCACTGCCTTGCAGCTGAAACTCCGTCTGCAGCGTCTCAAAAGTTTTGAATCCCCCCCTCGTCCAGAGATCTCCCACTGTGCTGATTCCGATCGTGTCCCACTTCTCGAAGCCCTTCGATGTCCACAGGGAGCCCAACCTCTCAGACGCATATAGCAGTGACGCCCGGGTCAAACGGTCCTTCCACCCCATAGCTGCATTAGCCGCGTGCCAGACACGCACCATGACACGCGTCGGTCCCGTCAGACGGGAGTCGGGCGCGCCAGAGTAGAGCGCACGATTGTAATCGCCACCGGGCAGGAGCATCTTGTCCATTTCAAATGCCGGGTTCAAGGCGGGCCCGTAAAGGCCATGATTAATTGCAGCTAGCTGGGAGGCCCAGTAATACCGTTTAATGTCCGGGAGGGCAACCCCCCCATCGTACCACGGGAGCGTCAATTTAGCCAGAGCAATACGCGGCCTCCCATCCCAGAACAGGCGCCGCTGCAGGCTCTCCACCTCACGGAAATAGCGCGCCGGAACCAAGTCCATAGTGTTCTGGAGCGCGTACAGAAAGCGCGGCAAGGACATCATCTTAAACAAGGCCGCTCGGCCAAGCGGCGAAAGCGGAAGACGCCGCCAACGCGCAACGTCCTCCTTCAAGCGCTGGAGGGGGGGTAGCAAGTTCCGCTCGTAGCGGGCCTCCGGGTCTAGAGTAATATATATACCCAGGTACCGGAACCCCTGGGAGGCAATCTGGATCGGGCAGTCCCGTGGTAGGGCCGGAGCCTCCCCGGAAAGCACATATACGCAGGATTTCGCCCAGTTGATGACAAGGCCTGAGTTGCGACCGAAGGAGCGCAAAACATCAACCAGGACAATCAGCGATTTACGCGGGGAGGCGAGATACAAAAGGACATCATCGGCGTAGAGGGACACGCGGTCCTCATGCTCGGGGGTCCAGCGGAGCCCACGGATAGAGGGGTGCCACCGCAGCCACTCCGCCAAGGGCTCCAAGGCCAGTGCAAACAGGAGCGGCGACAAGGGGCAACCCTGACGCGTGCCCCGCCCCAGCGCGAATGGGGCCGAGACTCGCCCATTCACCACCACCTGCGCCAATGGGCCCGAATACAACAATTTGACCCAGCTAATGAATCCCGGTCCAAATCCAAATTTCGCCAGCATCGCCCAGATGTATGGCCATTCAAGCGTGTCAAACGCCATGGTGGCGTCTAAGGACGCCAAGATGGCCGGCTCTCGCACAAACGGGACACGCGCGAGCACCCCGTGCAAGCGTCGCAGATTAAGAGCCGTGTTGCGATGGGGTATAAAGCCTGATTGGTCTTGGTGGACCAAATCGCCCACCACGCCGACCAGCCGGTTGGCCAACACCTTGGCGAGGATTTTGGGCTCCGCGTTCAAGAGCGAGATAGGCCTATAGGATGTGACCCGCTCACGGGGCTTCCCCTCCTTGTGGATCACCACGATTGTGGCCAGACGCTGGTCCGGCGGGAGGGAACCCTGCGAGTGGGCCGCCAGGAACATCGCGCGCAGGTGGGGCGCCAGTACATCCGGTCGCAGCTTGTAAAGCTCGATGGGGATACCATTGGGGCCCATGGCCTTGCCGGATGCGACCGAGCGAATAGCCAGGGCAATTTCGTCCGAGGTGGGAGGAGCGTCCAGCAAATCCCTGTCCTCCACCGTAAGGGAGGGCAGCGCGATGTCCCGAAGCAGGGCATGGGAATCTTCCTCCGAGCAGGGAGAAACCGGGGAGTACACCTCGCGGAAGTAATCCGCGAAGCAGGAGACAATGGCTTCCGGCTCGGTGACACGCACACCATCCATCCCCTCGATCAAAGGAACCACACGACTCGCTCTCTCCCTCTTGTCCAACCACGCAATCAATTTACCAGCCTTATCACCCACATCATACAATCGCCCCTGTTGCTCTCTACTGAGGCCCCTGGCCGCCTCCGTGACGAGGGCCCTATAGGCCGCCCGCTTGAGGTGTAGAACATGCAATTTGGCATCCGTTACCCCGCTCCCCAGGTCACCCTCTAGTTCCGCAATTTCGGCCTCCACCCGGGTTACTTCCTCCCGCTCGCGCCTCCTGGCATGGGAGATAAAGGAGAGGGCCTCCCCTCTGAGAACTACCTTAAAAGCCTCCCACAGGGAGGTGGCCGAAGGGACAGACCCCACATTCTCATCAAAATATCGCTGTAAGGATTTGATCAAGTCGGCACGAATGGTGGGGTCGCGCAAGTACCAAGCATTGATTGGAGCCACCCTGCCCTCCCCCCTCGGGAAGACATCGAAATGTAACAGTAATGGGGAGTGATCTGAAATGCCCCGCGCCAGATGGCACACCTCTCCCACCCTCCCAGCATGGGCCGCCGGGACAAGGATGTAATCCAGCAGCGAGAGGCTACCATGGGCACCCGAGTGGAAGGTGTATTGCAGCTGCGCGGGATGCTTTAGTCGCCAGCAATCTACCAGGCCCAATGTATCTAAAAGGCCGGACAGCCACGCCTGTGCCCGGGGGAGGTCCCTAGGGGGATGACGATCCATAGACCCAGAAGCTACCGCATTGAAGTCCCCCCCAACCACCAGCAGGCCACCCGGAAGGTCCAGGAGGAGGCGCCCCAGGTCCGCAAATGTAGTAGATTGTAACCCAGGCGGGACGTACACTGATATAAAAACAAACACTCTACCCTCCAGTCTACCCACCAGGACAGTGTAGCGTCCCCTCTCATCATGGCGCACCTCATCAATCTCCAACGGGAGCGAGTTCTTGATCATGATACCCACCCCCCGTGAGCCCGAGGTGAAGCCCGAGTGGGCCACCAAACGATAGCCCCGCCGATTCATGGCATGAAAGGAGTTACCTATAAGGTGTGTCTCCTGCAGGAAGACAACATCCGGTGAAATACGTTTCAGGTACTGCAGACCACACCACGCTTAATCCTGTCCCCCAGGCCGTTAACATTCCATGACAACACAGTCAGATCCCTACCCCCCATCATACGTATGAGCAATCAGTCGTCCCCCACAGAGCATCTCGAGAGCAACAATACGGTAAAGGGTTTGCCTTGCGGTGCAAACAAACAACACACCCCCCCACCCCCCATCCCAACAGAACTCCCCCCTCCCTGCACCCCTGCATGAGCCCAGACAGCCCCCCCAAAGTGCAGTGTGCCTGTCGCCCCATAGATGAAAAACTAACTAGTCCCCCAGAGGAGGAGGGAAGCCCCCAACAGACCCCATACGACCTCCATAGGAGGGGAACATACACGATCAGTAAATGGTAAAGGAATGTTGTCCAGAGCAAGGCCTATTATTCACCCCTCAGTTCTGATCCGGCGGGCCCTCCCCGCCCACCGCACCCCCCCCACCCCCTCGGCCCCGATCTCCAGGCAGAGTGTCCAACCAGTCCCCAGCCGCCTCGGGTCGGTCAAAAAAGTGCGTGCGACCATCCACCTCCACCCTCAGCTTAGCTGGAAAAAGCATTGAGTACTTAAGGTTCAGGTTCCGTAGGCGACGTTTAACTCCGAGAAAACTCAGTCTCTGCTTTTGGACCGCCGGAGTAAAGTCTGGGTAGAAATGCACATCCATGTTATCAAGCTTGACCGGTCCCTGTTGCCTGGAGGTCTGCAGGATAGCGTCTCTGTCCCGAAAGTTAAAAATCCGGGCAATGAGAGGCCGCGGCGGGACACCGGCCTTAGGTCTACCCCCAGGGACCCGGTGAGCACGTTCCACCGCAAAAAGCTTACTCAGCCCCCGGGGCTGGAGATGCGTAAGGATCAATTCTTCCACAAAAAGATCTGCCGCCTCCGCCTCCCGTCCCTCCGGCACCCCCACAATGCGAACGTTATTCCTCCGGGCCCGACCCTCGGAATCCTCCAGTCGCCGGTCCATCAGGGCGCTCGCCTGGCCAAGCCGGCGCACCTCCTTTTGGAGGGCCACCACATCCGTTGTGAGGCTCGTTGTGGTGTGGGCCAGGGAATCGACCCGGTCGTTTGTTTTGGACAAGTCAGCCCTCACAAGGCTCACATCCACAAGGACCGAGTCTATCTTTTGCGCTAGGGTGTCGAAGCGCTGGTCCACCGAGGCCTTCATCTCTGCGATGGCGCCCATGACGTCCCGGAGGGTCAGATCCACCGGCTGAGCAGACGCCTCCGTCGGGCCCGCCGGGGATGTGCGCGATGCCTCCGGAGATCCCTTCTGGAGGGTGTAGCGGTCCATACTGTTGGATTGATGCGCTGGGCCACGGCGGGTCGTCTTCACCTTCGCCCGGTCGCCATCTTGTTTGGTGGACATGCCTGCTCTCCCACCGTCGTGCCAATCTCCTCGAAAGGGCCGATGAGCCAGTTCACGGGTTCCGGGGGGGGAGGGCGACCACTGGATCGAGGACGACTCACAGCCGGCGGGTCAGCCGGGCACCTGGACAAGGCCACACCACCGCACCCCGCTCCGCAACCCTACCTCGCTTGAGGGCAAGGAGGGCGCAAAAGCGAAAGTGAAAGCGCGGGGTACGCGAGTCGCCCAGCCCTGCCCGCCGCTGTTGTTCGCTTTGTCCCCGGATCGCCCCACTACTCCAATCCGGGGGGCCGGCGCGGAGAAGGCCGCAACCTTCGATCGGTGCTCCCACCGGTGTCCGGGGTCCGATTCGAAAACGAAAAACGGGTGGCGCCTCAGCTCGGGTTCACCGACACAGTCCCCTCAACAAGGACAGGATATAGCCAGGATTAATTCAGGAGGTCGCGGAGGTCCTCGGGAGCCTCGCACCTACGCGGCCATCTTGGTTGCGCGCTAGGCTCCTCCTCCCCAGCTTGAAGTCTTTGCTGTTCCTGAGACTTCTTGAACAGGGGGCAAGCTCTACCTCAAGCCCTTGGAGAAACTCACAAAAGTAGATTGCAGGAAGTTCAGTCCAGTCCTCTCACTGCCCAAGACAGAAGCAGCCACTGCAGGCCAACACAGCAAAACACACAGCAAAGTGGTAGTTCCTCCTTAGAGCTTCTCCAGCTCTTCTTCTTGGCAGTCTTTTTGATCCAAAAGAGTTCTGAAATCTTGGGGTCTGGGCCCCAATATTTATACTAGCAAATCATTTGTCCTCTGCAGGCAGAGGGTCCTGTACCTAGTTCAAACCAGTTCTGGGTGCATTCTGCCAGTGTGCACCTTCTTCCTTTGTCAGTGTGGGCCAGGGTCCTCAGACGCACCACAGGAGGTGGAGCTAGCATTGTGGAAGGCAGGCACAGCCTTATTCAGGCCAAGGTGCTACTCCTCCCACCCATCTACATGCAGATAGGTCTATTCAGCCCTATGCTGACTCACCCTGTCTCCTGGAGTCTCCCCCAGCCCCTGTCACTCACAAACCAGACAGACAATGCACAAACTAGCAGAGACAGGCTCGATGGTTAGGTAAGAAAATACTTTCTAAAACTGGTATGTTCAAACACAGAATGTTAAAACCATCTCCACTAAAAGATTTATTTTATCATTCTGAGTTCAGGCATACTAAACTCGAATTTCTACCATGTTCCCTAGGTCAGTTGGGATTATAGGATGTTATAATCAAACTGCCCATTCTGGCCTATGGGGAACAGGTAGCCTTGCAATAGTGAAAAACACAGTAGGCTGTAAATCACTATCAGGACATGCCACACACACCAGGGCATGTCCTACCTTTCACATATAATGCACCCTGCCCACAGGGATACCTTGGGCCTACCTTAGGGGTGACTAACCTGTAGAAAAAGGGAAGGTTTAGGGACTGGCAAGTGGGTGCACTTGCCAAGTCGACATGGCAGTCCCAGGCTGCGCACAGGCTCTGCAATGGCAGGCAAGATTTACACTTTACGGGCTGTTTGCATGGGTGGCAAAATCCAGTGCTGCAGCCCACCAACTGCATTTGATTTATAGGCCCTGGCACTCGCAGTGCACTTTACTAGGGACTGACACATAAATCAAATAGGCCAATCTTGGAAACACCAATCCATAACACATTTTACCACAGGAGCACTTGCACTTTACCACTGATCAGCAGTGAGAAAAGTGCGCAGAATCATTACACCAGCAAAAACAGATTCAAAACCGGGAGCTCAGAAAGCAAAAACTCAGGGGAAGCACGCCAAAAGATGCCAAGTCTAACAGTCCAATTCCTAGCTAGCGCATAGTGCCACATCTGAACCTCTAACCAATATAGGGTACCAGATGCTATCTTCAACCTCAGAACATGACCACTCTTATTACCCAAGGAAATTGTGGAAGCAGATCTACCCTTTCGCCAGTTGCTTAGGCATGCCCAGAGGGAGACACTAGAAATGTACGAATTGGCTCTTCATACATTTATTGAAGCAATTGTATTCTTTTGTAAAAAACATGAGCTGCAGTTATTAGCAAGATGAAACAAAGTGTTGTTACCACCATTACAAGAATGGTAAAGAAGATAAACAGTTCAACCATTAATGCAATATGGTGTGATTATACGAGTATGTACCTAATCCTACCTACACTATCTAGAGCATAGTTGGAGTACATTCTGCCAGATCTCTTGGGACAACCAAACTCCCCATACCTGTTTTTGATGTATCAGGAAGCTAGGTATGTGTAGAACAGGCCTACGTGCTTTGCAGGTTAGAGATTGCAATCAGCAGGACTGCATCTCAGTCACAGCATCCAGGACAGTCCATAGAAGTGCTCCTCTGGCGCATTTAGGTCAGAGGTGGTTTATGTAATAAAAGCACAGTTTCAACCGCTCTGTGTCAGAGCTGCAGTGCTGATGTGTTTGTTTGTCTTTGCAAATCAGAGCTGCCTGCAGCCGGACAAAAAAAACAAGAGCATCATGCTCAATGTTCTTAGCCTTGGACAGGGTGTACCAAGCCACTTCATAATGTGCCTACTAAGAAATGTGCTGCTTGCAGAACCATTTCTAAGTAATTTACCATGTGCGTGCAAAGCATGTAAAAAGTCACAGTTCAAAAAGTTATCAAGTTTTAACGTGCATTGGCGAATTGTACTCGGGCACTTTTGAACCCCACAACAGCAGTGGCATAGAGGGCAGTGATGCAGAATAGAATGGGGTAGAGTGCATTGGTAGTGCAGAGTAGAGTGGTGCAGAGTTCAGAGGCAGAGAGTACATAGGTGTAGAGTGCAGTGGCATAGAGTAGAGTAGCGTAGAGAGCAGTGGCATAGACTACAGTGCTGCAGAGTAGAGTGCAGTGGTGTAGAGTGCAGTGACAGAGTAGAACTCTATAGAGTGCAGTGGAGTAGATTGCAGTGGTATAAAGCGGAGTGGCACAGAGTAGAGTAGACTGGCGTAGAATGCAATGGTGTAGAGTGCAGTGGTGTAGAGTATGTTGTTTCAGAATAGAGTGACGTGACGTAGAGTGGAGTGGTGCAGGGTAGAGTGCAATGGCGTAGAGTAAAGCGGCATAGAGTAATTAGGTGTAGAGTATTGTGGCATATAGTGCACTGCTGCAGAGTAGATTACAGTGGTGTACAGTGGATTGGCGTAGAGTTCAGGGACATAGAGTAGAGTGGTACAGAGTAGAGTGGAGTGGCCTAGACTGAAGTGGTGTAGTGTGCAGTGGTGAAGAGTGCATTGTCATAGAGTAGAGTGGTGCAGAGTAGAGTAGAGAGGCATACAGTGAAGGGGCATAGAATCCAGTGGCTTAGAATGTAGTTGTACAAAGTGGAGTAGAGTGCTGTGGCATGGAGTGGTGCAGAATAGAGTGCAGTGGCGTGGAGAGGTAAAGTGGAGTTTGCATGGTGTCGTGGCGGACTGCCATTACAGGCAACACGTTTTCAATTAAAATGATCATTACATTTGCACATACTTACAGTTTTACTATTAAAACTATACAGCAAACAAATGATAATGTGTAGAAATGGCATCAACTAGTGTATTGATTTGTTCTGATCATATTAAAGTATTTGTTTCCAACATACTTCAAAATTAACCAAAAATGTGCTTCATTTGTGCTTCCTAATTCGATATATTCTGAAATACTTTCACAACTCATTTAAATGTTGTGCTAGAAAAAGTCCCTTTCCTACCCCCAGTATTCAGCAAGATGGTCACATAAATCGTCTCACTTTGAAGTTGGAGAAACACAGGCTCCCTTGGAAGACAGAGCATGTAATTTGACCTCTGACTTTGAATGCAGAGCAAATGTGACATGATAACAACAAGATTTACAGGCCTGTTTACACAGAGGAGCACTGCTGGAACAATACTAGAAAAGGGAATGTGAAAAGACTTTGCTCTTAAAGTGGGATGAACTGAAGCTGGACAGCCTAAACAATTTAAGCCAGAAATATAAAGCCAGAAAATGTGAGTTTCAAACCACAAAGCCAATGGAAAGCAACAGCAACAGGCAGAATGCATTCCCAGGGACGTTTTCTGAATCTCCCCAAGATGTCTTTCGTAATTGAATAAATTCCATTTATTAATTCTGTTGATTAGCACATGACCTAACATGTGTTTTTTTGCTGCTATTCCGTTGCGTGGATTGGAAGACTAACTCTTATGAACTATGCCTTAGGCGTCCTTACACATCGGAAGCCAGGAAAGGCCTCTACTGATGACCGTGGGATAGGTTTGTTGCCCGTACAATGCTCTGTAGTAACCCCAAAGGGGATTCCCGCATGATTCGTTGTGATAACTCATTAATAACTCATGAGCGTGTATGCTTTATTCATGCTACCTAATGAATGCTGTTTTCCGGACTGATGAACCTGCATTATTCCAGGTGGAGAGTGCTGTGTATTCTGGGCTCAGCTTGGCTGGGGGTGGGAGGAGTCAAGGCTGCAGTAAAGGCAGAGATCTCGTTGGTACTTTGGTCTTCCGCAGAAGGTCCTGAGTGGAAGGGGAGATGCATTCTCATCCGGGGAAAACTGGGGTTATGATCTGAAATGGAGCTCTGGAAGGAGGAAACTGAACAGGGGGGAGGTAGGAGAACCAATCAGCACACAGAGCTTAAGCTGTCAATCAGGATCAGCCACTCTAGCTTCAATGTATCCTGGATGGGGCAAGACAAGCAGTAACTGTAGAAGCCACTTTGTTACTTTTCTGATACCTATACATTTGTGTATCTCCTAATTCCATGTCATCAGGACAAACTGTTTCCATTCCTGACCTTCCATTAGACAAGGTAATGTGTTCTGGGATTTGCAGTGATAGATCTCGTCCTTTGAACCACTTGGCTCTGTTCCTTACAATGAATTCCAGCGGAATAGCCCAGGCTTGGAAACCTGGGGCCATGGGTGTTATTGGCAGTTCACAACTAATATTGCAAGTTGCACACCAACATTTTGCTACATGCCCTATATTTTGTGGTGCAACTGATGTACTAATTAATTGCATCGCAAAGTGAATATCCTTAAGAGGTCACAAACATCCTCAGTCAGCAATATTGAAGAGCCAGGAAGCCCTTTGCTATGCCTACAAATTTCTGTGAACTTAAGCATGGAGGCCAGCAAGGGAGTGCAGCCTCCATTCCAGAGTTCCCATTCATGACAGGATTTTTTTTCTTTAGGTCGAGCATTTGAGACCTCTTATTATATACTTATATGTGTATGTACTTTGTGGGCTCTGGAGATCAGCCATAGGACTTGTCTGCTTCCGCTTAGGGACTTTGCTTTCTGTTCATCTGCCTCTATTTCACTGTTGTGATAGAAAACGACCAGTAGAGGTCAGTAAAATACCAGAATCACTTCAGCATTCTCTAGAATCCAGTCCATAGAAATTGTCTTCCACAAGCATCCGTAGACAGTAATATTTTTTTCAAATCTTTTATTTTCAGTGATTATGACCACTGAAGGCCCTGGTCTTATAATAAAAACAGAGCTTTGCACTATACAATTTCCCGCTGGAAGGCAATATTTCTCCCCATGTGTTCCCATACCTGGCGTGTCACTCAGTTTAGTGCTTTCTTTCCCTCCATGTTATAGAACAGTAGATGTTTCAGCACCCAGGCTAATTTGCTGCATAGCTAAATATATATAAGGTCCCAAAGGCGAGACCAATTGCATTGCAAATGCTTGTTTTTAAATCAGCCTATGTGCCAGCCTCGGTGACCCTTTGTTTTTAGGGTTTTTTTGGAGGGGGCGTGGTGGGGGGTTTAGTGAGGGGCACAGTGCCTCTTAGCTCTCTGCACCAGGCCCGCCCCCTCTTCACACGGTGAAATTATTTTATAAGTTTACCGGCATGTACCTGATTTATACAGTTGTAACACACTATAATATTTGGTAAACTGGAACTTTGTATGATGTTACCAAATGGCACACCGTGTGGCACACTGCATGGTGCACATGGCTTGGTTTGTAGAGGCCTTCTGTGTGGGAGGAGGGGCAAAGGAGGCATGTTCATGGCTCCCTGTCAAAGAAATGTTACATTCCAAGACAAAAATCAAAGTTTTGCAGCCTTTGTCATCACATCGCTATACGTCATTCAGTTGCAGAGGGTCTGCCGTGTCATCATTGCTCTACGGCAAATCTAGATCGGGTACAAACTCCTCAGAGAGACGCATATCCTGGTACTGTCCTCCTCACATCCAATATCCATGGCCTACCCCAACTAGGAGAGCGCTGGGCTTCGCTCATGCTCATTTCCACGGACCTTGTATGTTAAGGTCCCCACACCCGCTATGTGTCCTGGTGCTGCGAATACACGTCATTTGGCAGGGGCCAGAAGACACCCGCTGGCCCTGGAACACCCGGGTACCCCTCATCAGAGGGATGCAGTCATATGGTTCCCCCTCCTAGGAGGGTCCTAAGTCCACTGGGAGGGTCCGAAGTCCACCTCTAGTGTCCGGTCAGTGGTAGTCTCTGATCTGCTTCAGTCCATCCTCCGGCCTGTGAGGAAGTGAGTGGACGCTTCCCATCACAATGGACGCTTCCCATCACAATTAGCACAAGGGGGCGGCGGCACCCACCTTAACTTGTCGCCGTGGGCCACTTTAAAAGAGGACACCAGCAGACTGAGAGTGGCTGTCTTTGTGCACCTGCCCGTGTTGACCATCACTGTGAAGACAAAAACTATTCTGACCATAACGCAGGCACAGTGGCGTAACGAAAAATGAAGGGGCCCACCTAAAAAGTACATAGAGGGGCCACCCTACGGACACACTCAGGAGCTCTGAGGTCAGGGAACTGTGCTCAGAGCCCCCCTGGAGCTTGGGGGCCCCCCTGCACTGCGGGGGCCTTTGTTACGCCAGTGCGCAGGCACCCATGAGTCGTGCAGTCAGGGTGCCTGCATTGGCACTAGGATGCCACAAGTGCACCAAAGGAAGGAGAGACCAGAAAGAAAGAGACCAGAAGTGCCCTGTATCTCTGTAAATATGGCGCATTTCTTTTCTATCCCTTTCTCGCAGTGCAGCGCAGCAAGTTCCCTTGTGCGTTGCGATTCATGAAAGTTTCAATCTTCAGTTCCACAGAGCGCAGTGTTCTCAAGAGTATAGATAATCATTCCATGCCTACTGAGAGAGGCGCTCTCTCACAGAGGAAGAAAATAACTTTATAAACGTCGCCTCGTTCACGTTTCACTTTTGATAAAACGTAGAGCACTTTGAAGACCTGAAACCACTTACTGCTAGCTCTATCTGACAGGCAGCCAGGCCCTGGGAACTCGGGGGCGGTCCCAGCGGAGCTAAAGCGAGTCTTTATTGAAGGCATTAATTACTGTAAAATGTAATCCACCAGAAAAGCATTAAAAAATGCTGGCGAACAAGGAGAGATGCGAGGTTTCCTGTGATAGGTAAGCGGAAGTTGTCTATCTGAAGGTGGCTGCCCTGGTCGCCTTCCCACAGAGATTAGCGACCTGGGAACAAGAAGGAGAGTGGCCCAACTGCTCCTCTGGGTTCAGGCCACTCTGGAAGGAACTGTATTCTGTTGTTGTTTGTATAGCGCTTTCCTACCTTTGCGAATCTCAAAGCGCTTACTTAAGTGCCAAGTTAGAAGCTGCGCCATATGTACCAATTACATAGTGCACCATGCACCCGATAAGTTCATGCAGCGCTACAATTTGCGTCTGGTTCCAAAGCATCATTAATGACACCGCTTACCTTTTTAGGTCTCGCCGAGGCAGCGCGCATGCGCCTCTCTAGGAGGGCCTTTAGCCATCGGTCTGCTCCTTTTCAAGCACATTCGTGCTTGTGCTGGCATCCACCTTGCGGGAGCGAGCAGCGGCGCGCGTGGTAATTGAAAACATAGGGCTCTCGCGCCGCCTCTGCTTGTTCCCGCAAGGTGGATGCCAGCACAAGCACGAGTGCTTGTAAACAGCAAGCATTCCTGTTTCCTTTCCCTTAATCACCACAGTGCCGCTTCACGGCTGCCACGCTTTTATCTTTCACACAAGACCACTTTAATTTTTCCAACGTATTTCCCCATAAGCGTGCACATAAGTACATGTGACAATGCGCTAGTCCTGCCTTCCTTCCTTATTAAACATTTAAAATGGTGGTTTTCCTTGCATTACAACCAAAATAAACATGAAGAGAACGGAGGAATTTCCATTTGTGAGAGCTGACTCTGCCACTCCACAATGCGCTGCCGTTCTGCGCCACATGATAACTGCGAACACTGCACAATGTCGGCAACAAAAGGCAGAACCACTTCTCCTTTAACCGTAGCGAGCCCGCACCGCTTCTTTGACCATGGTCGGGGCTTCAATCAACAATCAAGCATTTGCTTTAAGTAAGAAATCACCTTTTATTTTTACAGTTAGATGTCTTCAGAGGATCCCACCCATGTGTCAAAGACCAATCCACGTCGACGGGGGAAGGGGTTGCATCACTGAGATATTATTTGTTTAAACTTTTGTTTAGGGGAAGCAGTCCCACTGTGGTGTACCCATTACAAAAATGGGGTAACCCAAAAAGTCAAGGACCTGGGTACAATGTAGTACAAAAAACAATGGTCCTAGACCTGAATTCAGAGATAGGCTATAAGTCCTTTCTTAGTGTTATCATTTAAATGTTCTGGGCTATGCAACATCAACTCAGATAGCCCTCAGTACTCAATATAACATTTGTCATATAAAACAAAACATGCAATCAACCAGCATCAAAAATTCTTATAGCATTTATTATTTTTGTAGTTTACTTTTGACAAATTTCAATCAAGGTTGCTCCAAGGGGAACGTGCAAAGAGTGAGGTGTTGGAATATGAAAAAGTGAAAGGAAAGAGAAAGTATTCGAGAGATTTGTGACATAAAATACTTAAAAGACTTGAACACTGGACCGGTTGTCAATCACCGTCCAAATGAAATAGCCTGGTCACGTTGAATTAATTAGTACAGCCGTTGAATTAAACAATTACAAGATACATTGGAAACTAATTCCAATAAGGCACGTGAATAAATGAACGTATTCCAGGCTCTATAATAAAGGGCGTCGACGTTTCGATCCGTCTTTGTGGCCTCAAGAGGAAATTTGGACCTTGGCCATGCAGATCTTCATCAGGACTGAAGGGCAACCTAGATGGGTACTGGGCCTTATGGAGTGCCCGCTTATCCTTGTGAATAAGGTATAACGGTGGACTTCGTGTGGGTGGACTCCATAAGTGAGGTGCCACTGGGTAGAATTGAGAGAGAGGCGCGCGCCCGAGGGTGGCATGGAGCGAAGACTTTCCTACGGCGCGTGACGTCTCCCAAGACAGAGATGGCGGAGCGGGCACGGAGTCCAATGACCCCAGAACCAGGTGCAGGGGCATCCTCCACGCCTCTTTGGCAATAAATCCGGCTGTGTATACAAACATCGAGAACTCGAGTGGAGTGACACCACGTATTAAGTTTTGAATTCAATTCTACCCAGTGGCACCTCACTTATGGAGTCCACCCACACGAAGTCCACCGTTATACCTTATTCACAAGGATAAGCGGGCACTCCATAAGGCCCAGTACCCATCTAGGTTGCCCTTCAGTCCTGATGAAGATCCGCATGGCCAAGGTCCAAATTTCCTCTTGAGGCCACAAAGACGGATCGAAACGTCGACGCCCTTTATTATAGAGCCTGGAATACGTTCATTTATTCACGTGCCTTATTGGAATTAGTTTCCAATGTATCTTGTAATTGTTTAATTCAACGGCTGTACTAATTAATTCAACGTGACCAGGCTATTTCATTTGGACGGTGATTGACAACCGGTCCAGTGTTCAAGTCTTTTAAGTATTTTATGTCACAAATCTCTCGAATACTTTCTCTTTCCTTTCACTTTTTCATATTCCAACACCTCACTCTTTGCACGTTCCCCTTGGAGCAACCTTGATTGAAATTTGTCAAAAGTAAACTACAAAAATAATAAATGCTATAAGAATTTTTGATGCTGGTTGGTTGCATGTTTTGTTTTATATGACAAATGTTATATTGAGTACTGAGGGCTATCTGAGTTGATGTTGCATAGCCCAGAACATTTAAATGATAACACTAAGAAAGGACTTATAGCCTATCTCTGAATTCAGGTCTAGGACCATTGTTTTTTGTACCACTGTGGTGTACAGCACGTTGTTTATGTTAGCTTTTTGAAGGGGGAAATGGAGAAATAAAGCAGGAGCAAGTATATTGAGGATATCTCCCTACCCCCTTGGCTCTTTCCATTGTCCCATCTTCCTGGCATTCCCGGGTTTCTAAGTGACGTACCAAGACCGGAAGTGAAGACTTCTTGTAACAGTACACCTTCCCTTTGGTTTAGGATAGTCTTGCAGACCTGCCTTGCTCTGGGCATGGAGCTTCGCAAGCTGTTTGCTCTGTGGATAGTGTTGACCTGGAAGACACTGTAGTTTAAACTATATGTATGTATATCTGTGCCTACATTGCTAAGCATGTATCCATGTATATGCGTGTTTGCATACAAATTCAAATAAAAATAGATATACAAGTGTGTAAATAGTGCTATTTTTGGGGGGAGTTTTATATAGCGTGAACTCGACCCAGATGTATTAGAGCGCTTTACATGAGCACCAGTTGAGTTACAGACGAACGCATTCATTTTGGTAGGCACGGGGAGATTAAGTGATTTGCCCAGAATCACAGGATTTTGAGCGTCCCTGCTGAAACTCGAACCTTGTTCCTCAGCTTCAAGGTCCATGGCTCTAGCCATTAGGCCACATCCTCTTACTAGCATGGACCATCTTGTTGAGTTGCCTTCTCTGTGATACTGGGGATGAGCAACTATTTATGTTTGGGGGGCATGTTTCATATTTATTTAGCGAGAGTCAGCATACGGGTTCTGGCCAAACTAATTTCCAGGCACTTTTAACATCAAAGCCGCACGCCCCGCAGGTTCCTAACATTTTTTCTCCTGAATAAGTAGTGATGGTACTCCAGGGTTAAAACTTTTTGTGGGAGTTGTTGCACTTGCCTTTATTGAAAAGTCACCTCCTTACTTCAGGGGAGGTCGGTAAAATTGATGACCCTGGTGGAGTCAAGTATTCTAATTTTGTTATACACACAATTCAAAACCACCCAGTATATGTACACTACACATAATAACACTCAGCACAACTTCATTCAACTTTACATATTAGCATTCTACTCACTACCACATAAATACACCCCACATAAAACCAACCTATACCACATAGCAACAATCAACATATACACTCCACACCATGCCACATAATTACAATCAGCATAATTTCACTGAACGCTACACAGTTCTACGCCACACAAACGCAACACGTTTCCATTACACACCACATTATTCAACAAGAAACCACATGATACAAAAGAACACAATTAAATAACACACATATACATACAATCCACACAACATAACTCCACATCACAAACTTAAACAGCACACCACAAATTAAACTCCACTACATAATACTCCACAACACAAAATACCATACCACAAAATTACTCTCCATAACACACAATCCCACTCCACATAATTCCTATGCACTAAATACCGCATAATTTCAAACCACATATTTCCACTGCACAACATACCACATAATTCCACTACACACCACATACATTCACTCCAAAACACAAAAGTAAAAAACATTTACAATGCCAATAGCACTACACTCCACTCTAATTTACAAACCTTCTCTCAATACCCCTCTGCAACAAAAACCTTTAGCCATACTACAACACAAATCTACTACAAACCAAAAAAAAGACAACGTCACAACAAGCACAGCTATCAACTGTCCAAAGTCGGAAACAGAAATGCTTATAACATTTTTTTATTACAACTTTTCAGCATGCTAGACAACAGCCACATTGCTCTACAACATAACGTTAACACATTTGCAAAGCCACTAGCAGTAGCTAAACACTTAAAAGGTCCCAAAGGCGAGACCTATTGGCTATGCCAATGCTTGTTCTGTCAGAGCTCGATCACGTCAATTTGAGGTATCCTGTGGCTGCGCCCCCTACTACCTTTCGGTCCGACTGACGTCACCATTCTTACCCAGGCCTGCGCGGAAAGCTAAAAATAATTACATAGTTTTTTATTTAAGTTGGTGTTTTATAAAGCGCCGATTGTCGTTTTAAGATATCTTCGCTATGCAGAAGGCTTCGAGGAGCCCTGATTCTTCTATGGGGAAAGCAAAACTGGGGGGGGGGGGAGGGGGGCGGGTGTACAGTGGAAGCAAAACGGAGGGCAGTGATAAACTGCACTGATGATGGGGTTTTCTGATGTAGAACCGCGACAAGGGATAGGTCGAGAGCAAGGCATCCGTCAGGCCTGCAGTGACCACCTGCTGAGGCCAGGCCAGAGATCTGAGGGTGCTGTGCTGTGCTGTGCACTATCTCCTCCCTTGTGAGATGCCGTGAGGCCTCAACCATATTTCACACCATCCTGTCCCTAGTGGGTTCTAAAGGTCAAGAGACAGGACTCATTTTGCTGACCTAATATCCACCCTCTCCAATGTAATTCATAATCTGTAGCAATAAGCAGACGTAAGCAGCGCAGAGGTCAAGGGTCAATTCGTAAAGCACGCAGACAGCAGCCAGGATGCTATAAAACCCACTGGATGTCAAGGGAGGGGAAACACTTTTATTCACCTTAATTGTATGTTCACAAGCTGGAGCCGACACACAGAATGCTATTGTATCAAGGTAGACGGTTACACCCCCGATGGCAACTCTTGCGTGGCGTGTGTGCAGCGCAAAGTGTGCACATGCAGCAAGCACATTTTTTGCCGAAGCGAATTACACACAAAATGTGCCTTTCTTTCCCTGATCTGCGCTGTCAGACTTCAGGTGAATGGCATACTTCTATGTGGGGTGATGCCCCGCACACCAAAGAGCAGAACGCAGGTCAGTTACGCTTTTCTAGTCCAGTGCACAGTTTCCAGCCCACTATCTAGCCTCACAATGTTCGCCTTTATTTTGCTATCGGCGACATAAAAGCTTATACATGTGTCAACCGGCAGAAGGGAAAGGATGTGGGGGCATGTGAACATCCGATTGACGGAGCGTGGCATTAACGCCACCCTCTGCAATTCTGAAAACGCAGGGATGCACCGTATTTACAAAGTTACACCCCTAGTGCTGGCGTGACTTAAGTTGCCTAGCACCAACGCAGGCACCCTTGCAACATAGTACCAGGGTGCCTGTGTTGGGGGGAATGATTGTTTTTGCGCAGGAAGGGACACCTTCCTGCACATAAACAATCATTCATGGCATTTTTCTGTTTCTATGTGTGTTGCACAATGCAGCCCACATAGAATCAGCAAAAACACGGAGAAATAAAGCATTTCTCCTCGTTTCGCCATGCTAAGACCAGGTTTTCGCTATAGCTACAATTTTTTACTAATAGCTGTGACATCCCTTGTAGTACTGGTTACCTCCTTCAGTCCAGATAGGAGCTCCTTCTCTGCTGTAGAATTGTGAAGTGCTTAACTTATTAAAATGTTTCCCCATTTTTATTTCTCTTTAGAATCTCATATTTTAAATATGCTTTGAAATGGTGCAACCTATTCCAATAGGGGTACATTTAATGGCACCAATTACACAAAAACTCTTGGCTAAGGGGTTTTCCTAACACAGGGAGTGAGCTAACCTTTATTGTAAATGCACGCGTTCATACCCTTTTGAAATATTTCACTCACGGATGAAGTTTGAAGTGTCAAACTTTTAAGAAACAGTAGAAACTTCCATACATATAGAGCTGCTGCGAATTCTGCTACCTATAAATGATATCAGGATACAGCAAACAAAGAATTTATGTTTTCAGGCTTGGATGGCGGGGACAGGGGGCTCTTGGTTACAAAGAATTCACCTGACTTTATCATAGTGAACTTTACATTTTCATGCTCAGGCATTTCAGATATTTCATATGCTTATATTCTGGCTATCCTATTTTGGTACCCCAACATTTAAACCTCAATAATCAGGTATGATAGCATCCCTCCTGGTTGTGTGAAAATAGTGGCATTGAGCGTTGCTGTGCCCTTTGTTCTGCCTGAAAGCAGGAGATGGCATTCTCAAGATAATTCATTTTATGTATCGGAGAAATCAATATTCTTTTTTGTTTGGATAATGTTTGCTATATGATCCATGATCTGTCAGGCAGGCAAAAATGATGGTTTATAATGTGTCACTGCCCATAGAAGACAACTACTCTATTTGCCAACTTGTAAAAGCTAGTATGTTGTTTTTCGAGGAAGCCATAACTCCAATTGAGGTTGCACAACCTCTGGATGTGACCCTAAATCCAGTTGTTAGGCATTGGTCAAACTCAAACCCAAAGGAGAAATTACCTACTGAGTTTCCTTCTCTGTGTACTCGTACGTCTAGTAGTTGGGTATCCAACAGAAGTTAAAGAGGGCTGGATCAATGCCAAATATTCAATATATCTATATAGAGGTAGCCCTGAAAATCTGCAGCGGATGCATCTCTCTTGGACCCAGACTTGACAACCCTGATCTAAAGGTAGTAGCTCAATCTCTTGCCTGTGCAGGAGCCGTACATCGGATGGAAAATACAAAGACTCAGAATGGCCCTCGTGGTGCACCAAAGGGCCAGGACTCCAGACTGCACCCATTGGTGCATAGTGCTGCTTATCAAGGAAATCACGCCCAGTATCTCCTGCATATTAACAGAAAGTCACATAGAAGCAAGCACAGCTTAGCTACACCATCTTATAGAGTCAGAAGGTCCAACCGCACAAACATCACAGTGCTTAGAGGTACCATCTTCACTTCCACTCACTTGCAGTAAGTAGAACTTCACATTGAATGGGTGAGATAAGCACTTCAACCATCAAGATGAAGTTAGGTAGGTCTTCACCTCATTTTGGGTTGCAGAAGGATTGGGCCTGTTCTAATGTTGATGGGATGCTATTCAGATCCGGGGAGCACATGTCCTTGTGTACGGATAGGTAGTTGCAGAGCACATACCTCGCTAGAGAGCAACACAATCATCACAAGTTTCATTATCGCAGGACAGTATCTGAGCAACAACAACTTGTCTTTACTGATGTTTACTGCAAACAAACCTCTGTACAACTAGGCCCATGTAGAATTTTAATTCCACGAGCGGAATTGGAGAAAGTTGGTGACTCCTCATTTCTCCTGTAATGAGGAGATCCTGTCAAACTCCACCATTCGAGTCGTTGGGAACTTTTTTCCCTGTGCGAGCAAGGTGATGACAACGGGAACAACGCGAGGCTCCAGAATGCATTCGGGGGAGCGCCAGCAAAATTTGGACTTTTGAATGCAGGTGGGCGCGAGTGGTCAATGTGCTGCTTCCCCGGGTAGATTTTCTACTTGAGTGACAGCAAAAGCAACTCAAATGTCCATGCACTCTTGCGCACTGCCTGGTGACGTTCGCGCAGATTTTTTAGCACGGAACACGCTACTGGTGCTAAAATCAGAAGGCAACGTGCATTTTCTACCTGTTGGTGGAACTCTGCGGAATCTCGTGGAGATTTTATGTAACTCTGCGGAATTCGACAGAGTGACATTCCATGAGTTCCGCCCAGGCCAACCTACAACCAATGCTGAATCTCATCAAAAAGGATAAGCGACTCTTCTGTTTGCCTTTCAGGATATCAGCTGAGGGTTAGATGGTGCTGGGTGTCATCTGCGTACATAAGAAAACCCACAACCTTAGCTTGTAAGAAGTCATTGAGAAAGAAGCACCACACTACAAAATGAAAACACACCTATACACCCTAGAGAACTTTCACAACAGCAAAGACATATTTGACATATCCTGTAGAGCTTTCCTTGTCTAAAATCATGGTGTTCGAAATCACATATTTTGTCAGAGAATTCCATTATTATTTTGCAAAACTACTCTTTCGGAACAAAATATGCTTCGCAGGTATTTTGCATGACTTTTTTCACTCACAAACATTTTGCCCATCAAAGTCTCACAAGATACCAGCAGGAGACTTGTGTGAGCAGAATCTTTGTAATGTTACATTTCAATACATTTTGGGCCTCATGTAGGTAAATAAATTTTACCGGTTCTAAAATACCGAGCCGTACCGAATCGGTAAATTAGAATCGGTAAGTTATATGTAGGTAAAAATTCGGTAACAGTTACCGATTCGGTAACATTCGGTAATCACGAATCGGAATTCACCGAATCGGTAAATACCGAGGTGGTATTTACCGAATCGGAAAATACCGAGGTGGAAGTTACCGAATCGCAAAATACCGAGGTGGTAGTTACCGATTCGGAAAATACCGATTCGGTATGTACGGAGTCGGTAAAGAAAATCACATGACTTGACGAAACAGCGAATCCAGTGCAACGACAGCCCACCCAACCTGGAACTGCCCACACCCAGGCAGGTGTACTCAATTAGCCGAAGTGGCCACACCCAGGCAGGTGGACATAATTAGCCGACCCTGGAGAGGCTTGGAGTGCAGAGGAGAGGCAGGGAGCAGTTGCATGTGCGAGCGGGTAAACGAACAGCATGTCCAGCCAGAGAACACAGAAAGACGGAGGGGAAAGGAGGAGGAAGCTGAAATTTAGCCCCAAGGAACTCCAGGTGCTGGTGGAGGAGGTCGTGAAGCAGCACCAGAAGCTGTTCGGCAGGCAATCCCTGCAAGTGCCTGAGGTGGAAAAGCGCAACATATGGCTGGCCATCCAGGCGCAGGTCAATGCTGTGGGAGTGACCCACAGGGACATTGAGGTCCTCAAAAAGCGCTGGTATGACCTGAGGATTGTAACCAAGAGGAAGATGGGCGACATCCAGAAGGAGGCCAGCCAGACCGGAGGTGGAACCAACAGGGCACCTGCCCTCACCGAACTGGAGGAGCTGGTGGCGGCCACAATCGAGCAAGAGAGCGTCGTGGGTCTTGGGGACGCCGACAGCTCTGCCAGAGCCGCAACACACCAAGGTAAGACGAAAGCACAGCAATGTATCCCCCCCCTACCCCATCCCACATCCCCCAAATGTGAAACGAGAATCACACTGCAGTCCACACGTGTCAGTGCAGACAGGCAATGCATTTCGGGAGATGTAGTCAGGGCAACACTAACCATGACGTAAATGTTACAGGGCAACAAGGCATGTCACGCACTCGAGGCACAAGGAGACAGGGGACATGTTGGAATGTGAAATTATTTATTGTGCCGCTTGCAATGCAGCCCTTCGGGGACACTGAGCCAATGTTGTATTTCTGTCCACAGATGTGACATCATGCAGGACAGGGCATGCTGCAGGAGAGACGGCACCACGGCAACATCAAACACCTCCAGCCAGCACAAGTACAGACCGGGGAGCAGGCCCACTGGCAGCCGCACCACCAACACAGCCAGCATCACCACCACCAGAGCCAGCCTCGCCACTCATGTTCGATTCACCGGCCACATCTCCGCTTGCATGCGTGAGACAGAGGAGGCGTCCAGCAGCCAGGCTACGAGCCTTGGACACCTCGTCAGACGACAGCATGGGCCCTGAAGACCGCACCGGGCCCCAGGAAGGGAGCCATGCCACTGTGCCCCACACCTCACAGGCAGCACAGACGGAAACAAGAGGGCGCCGCAGGTCGCGTGTCCAGAGTCCACCAGCACCCACTGACGGCCATGGTGTCTTCTTGGGGCTCGAGGGCCAAATGTTAAAGCAACAGCGCCTGCAATCAAAGGCAGTCATGTCAGTCCAGAGGCACATGCGGGTGATGAAGACAAGCATAGTCAACATGGACACAAACATTGGCGGCATGGCTGCGGGCATTCGGGACATGTCCCAGTCTATCCAGCAGTTGTGCAGCAAATTAGATGCTGACATCGAAGCACGGCGCCGGGAACGCCAGAGAAGGGACACTACCAGCAGGGCACTCAACCGTCTGGCAACTGCCACTTCCCTACTGTGCCGGCGCTCTGTGACGATGCAGGAGGGCCTAACACAGTGCTGCAGCGACCTGTCTCGGGGGATGGTGCAGGTGACAAGTGCACTAGGGGTGCTATTGACGAGTCAGGCGTCGACAACTGCTGCAGGGGATCCTGCGGAGAGCATCGACACCACCAGCAGCATCACACCCCCCGTCCCAGAAACACGCAGGAGCAGCAGGCGGCTTGGGGTTGGCTCTAGTGAGGATGCACAGGCCGTGCAATCCACCACTGCAGCGCGTATGCGCAAACATTGATGTCGCCCTGCCTAGCCACTTCACAATGGGTGACGTAACCCTGGACATACTCCTTGTATAGATGATATATTGCCAGATTGGCCTGATCATGTGTTCATGGCGTGGTGCCACATTAAACTACGTCATGACTGCTCACAACTCGCTGTGTCCCCTTACTTACTCAGAAATAGTTGGATGTGATCTCTGCCCGTCTCTCTCTCCCATCGATTGCAGTTGGCACTCTAGCTGCGTTGCCCTCTGGCTGGCCTGACTCATCCTCGTTGTCCTCAAAATATGTTAGTTCCACATCTGTACCTTTTTTCGTGGCAAGGTTGTGCAGCATTGCACAAGTGGCAATGATCTTGCAGCAGGTGATGGGTTTGTACTGGCGTGCGCCTCCGCTCTTGTGCAGGCAGCGGAACCTGCTCTTCAGTAGTCCAAACGTGCGCTCCACCACATTGCGTGTTGTTTTGTGTGCCACGTTGTATCGTCTCTCACTCTGGGTAGCTGGGTGTAGGTAGGGAGTGAGGATGAATGACCGGCATGCATATGCACTGTCGCCTGGATGGGTGAAAGGGAACCATCAGTAACATGCCTCTATACACTATGTTTGCATGTTTCAAGGGGCGTCACTGTTACTTACCTAGCAGGTATCCCTCTCCGAATTCTCCGGCACTCAGTCGTGTGTAAATCCCACTATTCTGGAAGATGTAAGAGTCGTGGGTGCTCCCAGGAAACTTTGCAACAATATCTGTGATGATGTTCCCTGCATCACAGATCACCTGCACGTTGATGGAGTGGGTGGACTTCCTGTTCCTGTAGATGTGCTCTGTATCTGCTGGTGGACAGATTGGGATGTGGGTACCATCAATACAGCCGAGGACATGGGGGAACTGTGCCATGTGATAAAAGTCAGTTTTTGTTTTCTGCAGTGCAGCCTGTGAGTTCGGGAAGCTTATGTAGTGGTGCATTCTCTGCATCATGGCATCCAGGAACTTCCTGAAGAAACGGGACAGGCAACTTTGGGATACCCCACCCACCGCAGCTATCACCACCTGATAACTGCCGGATGCCAACAGATGTAGGCTGCAGAGCACCTGCACATGTGGGGGTATGGCGTGCGCCCTTCTAACTGGCTGGTCCAGGAGTGGGTGTAGGTCCCTGATTAAGTCCATGATGGTTTCGGGGTGTAGCCTGTACCTCTCATGTATCTCTGCATCAGTCAGCTGGAATAGTGTGATGCGCTGTCTGTAGATTTGTTCCTCCCGTCGCCACACCCTCAGTCCTGCTGCCTGTAGACGTAGGCGCCTTGCAATGACGTACATAGCGGCCATGTTGTCCACGCTGTTGAATTTTGGGTTTGCTTTTATCCATTGTTGATGGTTACCACCTGCTTTTAGTCCGTGTTAATTACCGACTCTTATTTACCGATTTTCCTGGATTTCTTAATTACCGACTGCTCCTACATGTCATTTTAAATTTTTACCACTTCATATTTACCACTTCATGTTTACCGATTCGTTAATTCTGTATTCGGTAAGTATGAATCGGTATTTTAGAATTCGGTAACTATGAATCGGTATTTACCGCCTCATATTTACCGAAAAGTGGTTTTTGGACTCCTACATCTCACTTGTCTGTATACCGGTCGGTAACGGCATATTTACCGAAAATCGGCCGTTACCGACCGGTATTTCGCTACCTGCATGAGGCCCTTTGTGAGAAGCGAGGATATTGCAAATGTAAATATAATTCCACCCATAGAGTCAAAACTCTAATATGCATTAAACACTGGATGCTGAAGGAGACCTTCCTACCAGATTCAAATAGAATGATCAGAACCAAAGGCAATTTGCTTTCGAAACTTTCTAAGCATTCACTCACTCACTCGCTCAGTCACACACATGTATTGTAGCAAGATGCGGCCCGACACTTAAGAGTGGGGGGGGGCCTCCCCCCACCTTTTTTCAAACATGAAGAGTGCCTGTCAGGCTGAGTAGGGGTCAAGCAGCCAGACACTCGCTCATCTCAGGCATCCAAGCGCTGCATATGCGCTAAATGTGCAGGCACCTGGCTGCCTAAGCTGAACTTTGCCAGGCTGAGGAGGTCATTCCCACAGGGCAGTGAAATCATGTCCAATGGATCAGCCCTGTGGGAATGGCCACCTCAGCCTGGCATATCGCTTTGAGGTCCTCTCCCTCATGAGAAGGTGGTGTGTCACTGATACACTCGGGCCTAGGCGCTTCAGTCTTAAGCCTTGAAGTGCTCAGGGGTGAACAACCTTTACAACGCAACTGTTACAACGCACTACACTTACAACAAAATTTTTACAACGCAACATCCATTACAACGCATTCCATTACATAGCATGACACTACAACGCATGTTTAAAAACTACCTTTACAACGCATTCCATTACATCGCATACTACCTTTACAACGCATACCATTACAACGCAATCCAACACTTACCCTACTGTTGCACCCCCTGGAGTTAGAATAGTAATTTTTACCCCTATACTATGCGTTGTAATGGTATGCTATGGTATGATGGTATCAGATGCCTCGTCACAGAGTAGGGTGGGGTCAGCAACTCTTACTGGCCCCACCTCCTATCATTGACTGACCCATAACAAAGTCACCCAGTGAGAGGAGACGGCAGTCCCAGCCGTCCATGAACCTCGGAGGCTTCCCTCTCACTACTCGATATCACCGATGCGGCATGGTGAGTTATTCTTTTATTTTAAAATTTTGTGCGTACGTGTATGTATGTATGTATGTATATTAGTATGTGCATGCTGTGAATGGGTATCCGTGTGTATGAGATTGTGAATGGTGTGTGTGTGTGTGTGTGTGTGTGCATGTAAATGGGTGAGTGTGTGAATTTGTGTGTGTCCCACCCGCTCCACCACTGGCTCAGATTACTGGCCACCACTGATTGTAGTGGCATTTACGTAGGGAAGCGTTCCCGCACTGGGTCACCTACAACCTGCACTTTTTGCTCCCATGTAATATCACAGCATACTGGTGTATTATGTGCAAGCAAATCTATTTGGGAGTGCACATTCACACCTTATGAATGCCAAACATGGCTTAAACTTCGTGAATGGAGGCTCTTTTGCTTCTAAATTTGATTTAGCTGCGGAAATGCTGTTGTGAATAGAGCCCATAGTTTCTGTGCGTACCTCAGTTCCTTTCCTTTTCTTTGTCCCCGGGGGCTCTTAAAAAATCATTTCTGTGTTATCCAAAGAAAGGCGGAGAAACACTCTTTATGCAAATGCCAGAAAATGCAGCGAGAAATGTACTGCAGTGGGATATGGAAACGCAAAACAATGTTCTCATTTTAAGCTCACAAGAATTTAACATAAAAGGATTTCATTATGCGAGACGTGGAATATGTTATTATTATTAAAGTACATTCGATTATGGAAGCACCGCAGTACACCTCACTGAATCACCAGAGAGGAAATAGATTTAATTAACAGCCCCGCTAGCACCTGGACCCCATAACCTTGCAACACATTGCAATGTTCTGAAAGACGTCAAGTCTCCTGGTTCGTGTCCTTGTAATATTATGTAATGAATGAATGAATGAATGAATGAATGAATGAATGAATGAGTGAATGAATGAATGAATGAATGAATGAATTAATTAATTAATTAATTAATTAATGAATTAATGAATGATAAAGTGTGTACAGCTCGGACTGCGAAATTAGAGGCTGAAAAGATATGTTTTCAGTTGTTTGCGAAAAACAGTAGTTTGACGTGTTTCTGAGATGCCCGTCTCTAGATCAAGGACACGCGAACCGAAAAGGACGAACCATCACGTCTTGATCTTTTAAAACGCTGGACTACTATCAGTCGAGTCTTTCCCGAGCGGAGGGCGCTGCCAGGGGATTGAAGCTGGATTCTCCGATTCAGATAGTTTGCCCTACTCCAAGCAGGGCGCGGTGGGCTAGCAGTAAAGCATTAAAAGTGATTGAGAGGTTTTAAGTATGAGGTTATTGGAGTGTGCCTAGAGAGATTGAAAAGTAGGCCCCCATGCCGTATTCTGCAATACTTGTAGTTGTTGAGTCGAGAAATCTGGAAGACCCAAATATAAGACATTGGAATAATCCAATCTAGATTGAATAGACACCTGAACTACAGTTTTCTGGGCTTCTCAGGGAAGAAGAGACAATATTTTTTAAAAAGTCTTCGTTAGCCAAAAACATACATTTAATACGGAAGAAATTTGGCCCTTGAAAGAAAGCTGGTCCTGGTCATCAAATGGAACCCCAAGATTTTTTGCTGCTCAAGTAGGCGGGGTCCCTTGACCACCTACCAGACCAGCCGGGAGATGGATTAGTCCCAAAGAGAAGGATTTCCGTCTTATCTGGATTCTATTGCAGGTGATTTACTTTCCGCCAGCTGATAACAGCCCTCATACATGCAGAAAAAAGATTCTCTAGCTGACTCCAAAGCTCCCTCATACCTGAGTAGAAACTGGGTATCGTTAGCATAAGAAATAATCTTGATACCATGTGACTCCCCTAGGAAGGCAAGCCAGGCCATATAGACGTTAAACATCATGGGGTTTAATGCTGGCCCTTGAGGTACTCCACACTCATTTTGCACTGGAGAAATGGGATTTCATCCACACCGACTGTTCTGTAGCAGTAAAAAAGGAGATAAGCCACTTCAAAGCAAATCTGCCAAATCCGATAACTGCCAGACATTGAAGCAATATATCATGGGAGACGATGTTGAACACTATGAATAGATCTAATAGAATTAAGGTGATGTTCTGACCCCCGGTCCAATGTCAACTTAATGGAGTCCATAGTTTATAGCAGGGCAATTTCCGTGCTATGACGTGCACGGATACCAGATTGGGATGGGTGAAGAAGATTGTGGGTTTCCACACACTCCGAAAGTTGTCCGTTGACAATTGATTCTAATATTTTTGAGTGCGCAGGAGGTAATAGAAATCGGTCTGACGCTAGACAAGACTGTACTATCAGTAGTAAGCTTTTTGCCAGAGGGGTGACGCTAGCCTTTTTCCTTGTATCAGGGCCAATGCCCGTCTGCAGGGAGTAGCTAAATAGACTGAGGTAGATTGGACAAATAATGTCGACAATATGTCTCAAAATGTAGGGGGCGCATGGGCCTAACCAGTGAGCAGTTCATAAAACATGCTTTCAACTCATCCCATCCCGGTGGTACTAAGTGTAGGTGCTTGTGTTTAGGGAGAGGGGCCGGAACTATGGGGCATAATTGAATAGGAGCAGCAAAATTGGATGATGATCAATTCAACTGTATTTTAACAATTTTCTCCTCAAAGAAGTCAGTCAGATGATGGCATCAATTTAGATTAGATTTGAGGACCAGGCATCGTCCTTTGGGGTCCATAAAGCGTGATACAATTTAAAGATCTCCTTTGGACCGGTATTGGCTTCACTTATCTTCGGAGTGTAGCAGATGCCTCGTGCCACTTTAATGTTATTGTGCGATTTGCCTATTGCTTGTTTATAAGATGTTTTGTCAACATCCGATACTGTCTTCTCCAAAGCCTTTCGAGCCTTGTACAATGTTTTCTTTCTGCGGAAGGCTCGGGGTTGAAACAAGTGTATCTAAGTGATGGTGCACTCTCACTTCAGTTGTATAACTTAATTCCAATATTCAGGTGTGTGCTATTTCCATAGTTGATCTCAAGTGTAGTCCAAATTATTAGTAAGACCAGATCCAGTGCAGATGTGCAACCTTTTTAGGTAGTGGTGTGTTAAAGTTTGCCGTGCATTACAAGAAAATGTTCACTCGGATCAAACCCAGCCGAGAGGGAAAAGGTATGCAATCCTTTTTCTGCAAATTTTCTTCCTGCAAAGTGTTTCTATGCACAAAAGCAAATGTGTACATAATTGTTTTTCGGCAGTTTTCCCTTTTGTGACCTTTATTGTAAATATCATGATTGTTCATAAAGATATGGGGAAGACGAAAACCTTTAAACATTGGGAGATTTGAAAAAATCTACATGGAGTTTCAACGAGATTGTGTGAAAAATACCTGCTACTTTGCACATCTTTTATATGAGGCAGATACCTGGTTTGCAAACAGATATGGGGTGTCAGATTACATATTTAAATAAAGCTATAAAAAACCACAATCCAAAATACCTCACCCAGAAACTCTCCTTCTCTAGGGGCTCTCGCTCACTCCGCTGCAAAGACCAATGGTCACTCTCCACGCCTCATTTCAGAAAAAACTCAACATTCATCAGATCCTTTTCATGCAATGCTCCAAAAAACTATGCAATGTTCCCCCTCTCCATTTTAAAAATATCCCTGTCTTGCAAAGCTTCAATCCCTCCTTAAGCGCCTGCTCTTTAAGGAAAACTGATCATTGCCAGTTGAAATCAGATCTTGTAGCCGAACCTCATATTCTCCTAGATACCGACTGTGTTCTGTCCATCTATCAGGTGTTTCACTTTCAGAACGAAGGCCCCGATGTGCGAAGCATTTTAACTGTCACAAACGGCTCATTGGGCTATTTGCGACCGGTAAAATGCATTTTGCCATGTGCAGAAGGCAAAATGCGACTCGTAACTTGTTACCGAATTGCATTTTGCTTTTGCGATTCAGTATCAGGAAGAGGTGTGTTTAGGGCGTGCCTTCCTAATACCGAATGCTGCACCTGCTGACATTTTTAGGGCCGCCAGTGACTGGCACCCAAGCAGACTTGTACATGAGAAACAAGATGCAGCATGCACCAATCCTGGCCAACTGTGTCCAACAAAATCGCCAACAAACAACTGCTCAGAACAAAAATCCATGGCAGACCCACCACATCCTGTGAAACACATCTTGCTTTTGCGATTCTTTATTAGTAAGAGTTGTGTTTAGGGCGTCCCTTCTGATACCGAATAGCACTGATATGTATGATTGTTTTGAAACTGGGAATGCGGTCGCAAAACATTCACAGTTACCACCACCCTCAAGTTGGTAGTAACCCATTCGCAAACGGGAAGAGGCTTCCAAGGGAGCCCTTCCCCTTTGTGAATGTGGGTGCCAACATAGAGCAGGCAGTGGTCCCACGGACTGCTGGTCGGCTGACCCCTGCAGGCCATCATCCCTTTAATTATAGCCACTCTCAATGATACGCAAATTGCGACCTGCCTCAAGAATATTAATGAGGTAGATCCATTTGCAACTCACTGCGAATCGCTAACAGTGTCTAACACACCGTTGTACATCGCAGTTTACGATTTCCTAATAGTGAATTGCTAAAATAAGCTATGAGGAAATCACAAATACGTGATTTCTTACATCTGGCCCTAAGTCTTAGTGATACACAACTTTCTTAAAGGGCCTCAGGGCCCTATTCACAAAGGGACTTACATGCAGTAAAAGTATGAGGGCAGAGTCTCTGCTCTCAGGGTGGAATCTCCACACTGCACATTCTCTGCAGTGCGCCGTATGGAGATTCCACCCCCAGTGTGGAGATTCCGCCACAAGTGGGTGGAGACTCTGCACTTGTAACTCAAGTCCCTTTGTGAATCGGGCCCTCAGTTTCTAGATTCAATGACCTGTTGCTACGAGTCGCTTACTATTACCCTTTCAACTCTGAGGTCTCTTTTGACCAGTGTTGTTTTCTCCTATTCCCTCTGCATACATTCTCCAGTGTTTCTGTACCTGTACTCGTTGTGCCGGTACTCTTGGTTATTTGCAACCCAGTTCTCATTTACTCATAAATCTCACTCATATGAACAACTAAGTCTCACCCAATTGGCTCCTGTACTCGATTTTTATATTGATTTCTTGATCTTGCTGCCTGGCCGTCCATGCTCCTTCCTAGCTTTAACTTATACATACCTTAAATTGATAAATGTTATCAGCTACGTCATGGCTACTTGTTAATGCAGGACTCCTTTGACCATCGGTGCCTTATCCAACGCACTTTACACTCTGCTTATATAATCCGGTGTCTTTGCACTTTTAATTCTCATTATTAGCAAACAAGCCCCACTCTATGGCCACTTCTGCCCACCACAAATCACTGTTTTTTTCCAATCACGTATTGACTTAGAGATGTTGCTATTTGTTAATCCAGGCCTCTTCCTAGCTCTGCCTCTTTGACATGTATCTCATACTGCTAAATGGTATCCCTGCAAAGTCTAGTAAGGAATGCACAGCTCCCTAACTGTTATCCATGTGTACTGTCATCCTGTTATTCTGCAAACATTGCATAACTTACATAGTGTCAAATTGCACACCTATTCTACCTCTGTACAACAATCCTATATGTTCCTATAACATTGCCTGTATTGTAAGTAATATTTGCTTTGTCACAGTGGCGGCTGGCATCTACGGGGGGAGGGCGCTAAAATTAATATAAACAAACGTACCTGGACCGATGCCCTCCGCTCTGGACCTCTTCTCAGGAACTGGAATCAATATGAGCACCAATCCTGGTGCTGCTCTCATGCTGTGAGAGCAGCACCCTGATTGGAGGGAGCTGCTTCTATCGCCACTGCTGAGGACACTGGAGCCCTGCACTTACTCTAACCCAGCTGTCTAAGAATCTGGAAACTACAAGCCAAGAATCCAAAGTGCTGTTGGCAAATTATCAGCCCTGGTTGACAATATCACAGGTGGCATAGTGGACACTGAGCAGCGATGCGCTACGTAAAACTCTCTGCATATGTACAGGAAGGAAGCAGGCCTTGCAGAATTGGCTTCCAGGTTGTGCTGCTGAATCACCAGTGATGTGATGTTTTCACAGCCTGCTGTGGCGCACGCAGGCCCTCAGCCTTACTACAGTCACCGGATCAATTTTAGCTGGATTGCAGGAATTGTTGGCAAACTTCAGAATCTAACACCTACCACTTGCTACAAGTATTTGATTTTATAACATTTTAGCCACCTGTTAAAGGCCATTACAGTTGTTAAAGGCCCTGAACCTGAGTTATCAACACGAGCCGTATGTAAGAGACTATACTGAACAGAGGAGGCCTTTGACAACAAATGTGATAGCTGGAGGAAGATGGGCTACAATGCTATTCCACCATCCGAGGGTAGAATATTGTAAAATAAATGGAGAAACAAAAAAGCAAGAAAGGGTCTACTGCAGCAGACATTTTATACCAGCCATTATTGGCCCGAGCCACTCCATTGCCTTCAACTGAGCTCTCACTATTCCAATATTTTAAATAAAGTGAGAAATCATGTCCGAAACATGGATTTTGATATGTACTATGACCGGACCCCTTTTCCTAACACAACTAGATTGTGTGACAGCTACAATGATTGTGACCTTTAAGTTGAATTTAATGCTGAAATCGCTAGGACTGGAGTAGGGGTAGTAAATAAGACCAGGTGAAGTAATGTCAGCATAATGGTGTGGTTGGTGCAGAGGCCACTTGCTAATGGTGCAGAGGCCAGCCACTCTTGGTGTCGGTCAGTCTCCGCTGGTATAGATGTTACTCGCTGTTGGTGTTGAAGTCAGTAGCTGCTGGTCTGGTCACTGTTGTGTTCAGTGTATGTGATGGTGTGTGAGGTTTGGCATGCATCAGTGTTGAGCATTAAAAAAAAAACTTAATATCATCAGCCTCATCACACCTTTTCCACTCTTTCTACTATAGACACCGTTCACATCACAATGCACAAGCTCAGGGTAGTCCTAGAACTTTGTTGTCAGAACATCGTCTGGCATACATATATTGTTCTACATATCATTTACAAGAATATCTACCCATTGAAGTTAATAATAAAAAAGTATACCAAAAGGGGCAATATTTTTTTATATAACGTTTAGGAAACAATATTTATGTCAGACAATATTTCTATGCACCACATTCAGACATACAAACCAGTGTCTCATGGCACACTCCATCCATAGCACCATGAGACTGAAGATGATGAAATGCAAAAAATAAATTAAAAAAAAGGCAAGAAGCATTCACCAGTTATACACCTGGGATCTCAAACAACATCCCACCATCCAGCAAGGCTGCCACAACCCTGCTCCAACCTAGAAAACAATACATAGGAACAGTGGTCCCAGGAAACGATGATCACAACATAAATGCTAATTCAAAACTGAGATAAAAGGTATTTGTTGTTAACAGTATTTAATTCACACTGGGCATTGATCTGTTATTGACAATATTCACATATTATTGCATACAGTGATGTCCCTAGGTAGGTACAGCTGCTATAGCTGTAGATGAGAAAACACTGGCATCTGAGGAGCAGCGCTGCCAGAAGTTGGAAACAGAAGGACACCTCCGACATCTGAGGGGCAGCCTAACCCCAGAGAAGGAGACGAAGAACCGGAGATCTTCCATGAATGCAGTCAGGAGCCTGAAGAGGAAACGCTGTACGATCTGGAGAAAGAGCTGAGCCATGAAGAGAGAGTGGCATGTAGGAAACCCGAAGGTTCTGGCCCGCACGGTTTTAACGCAGATTACTTTATATGTCATTGATAGCCGATTAATCCGGTATGACAGAGAGACAACTACCCATATAGTGCAGTTTTTCGCTATCACGTACAAGGAGCCATAAGTGCCCCTACGCATCTGTAGCCTCTCTCCAGAGGCGACTCATGATTCCCTCCCCCACCCTTCAGTCCTGATGAAGACCCCGACGTAAGGAATATAATAGCCTACTGATCTATTGGGGTCGAAACGTCGACATTTCACAATCAAACCAGCTTGAACAACAGAGATTTTCGTACTGTGTCATTGTTTAAAACCATGGCTACATAAAGGTTTTTGTTATAAATTGTGATTAATAGGCTCGAAGAATGAGCCACGTGCTTCCTAAGTGATATATTGTTTTGATGTACACTACCCACTGTAGTCACTACCCTACCCTCACCTAAATCACAACCACCCCACCCTGTCTTCCCCTCTTATCCCTACCTAGGGACATCACTATATGCAATAACATGTGAACATTGTCAATAACAGATCAATGCTCAGTGTGAATTAAACACCGTTTACAACAAATACCTTTTATCTCAGTTTTGAATTTGCATTTATGTTGTGCTATTGTATCATCGTTTTCTGAGACCACTGCTCCTATGTACTGTCCTTTACCCAGGTCCCAGAGACTAGTTTTGGGTTAACCCTTCTTAGGTAACCAACCTAGAAAATAGCTAAAGATATATCTCTTTAAGGAACACCACACCACAACAAAGTAGGAGCCCGCCTCCACTCTCAGAACCCTGAGTCCACCCCGATCAGGTTGTGGTACTGAAACCCTCTTTCATAATGGAAAAGCTTACGCAAGAACACTAGGAATCCCGGGCTCTATTTTAAAGATGTATTTTATAATCAAAATCCTATCTTAGTGCACACAATAGGAACCTTTAAGAATCAACAATTAGCAGGAAAAGCATTGGCACTCTTTGGTTACTTGCCTTCTGTGAAACCATGCATTTTGTTTAAAAAGAGTAGACAAGTAACAAACCTGTCAGTTTCCATGAAATCTTGTCTATCATTGAAAACAATCACTATAGCAAGAGATATGGTTCATACAAACTAACGTGGATATATTCAAGCAGACTTGATTATCACATTGCACGGAATAATAGCGTGAATAAGTGTGCATTTTATATTTCAACATTTATATCTAATAGCCAACATATATAATTTAGAAAAGAGGACTACCTATAAAGAAAACAAATGATAACCATAACACTAAGGGCCTAATTTTGAGTTCGGCGGACGGGGTACTTCGTCATTAATGTGACGGATATCCCGTCCTCTGTATTACAAGTGCATTACTTCCAGTGTCGCTTGTAATATGGTGGACGGGGTATCTGACATGTTTGGGATGGAGTAACCCGTCCGCCGACCTCTAAATCAGGCCCAAAGTTGCCAAAGACATGCCTGCATTTAGCTCCCTTGCTCGCTGTGCCACAGGATCCAAGCTATCTCTCACTGACCACAGTTAACAGGGCGGAAACTGGTCTGAGTTTGCTTGTGTTCCCTTCTGGAGGTGGTACAGCTCGTATGGACTGTTCCTAGGAGGAGCAGGGTCAGTACTGATTTGCATAAGGCAGGTCTCTGCCTTGAGTGGCACAGGGGGTGAAACCAAGGGGTTGAAATGCTACCCAGAGCTGTTGGAATGGTTTAGTCTATTTGCAAGCATTCTACTGCCGTTTGACTAGGTTCATGCTGTGCAGATACTATATACAAACACACACAACATAACATACCAATTATTATGAGGACCGGCCATTGACCGAAATGAAGTGTGTATTTACTATTCTAAATCCATGTGTGCTTTGATAGCAGGGTAGGCTATAAAGCAGACCTAGCCAAATATAACTGCGCTTTTAGTTTTTTCATACACTCTATCTCACACACACACCCTCCCTCCCACTCACCCACTAACCAACGCCACACACACACACACACACACACACACATAATGGGGTTGCTTCCTATTTTTTTTCTACCCATACTATTTAATCACAATTGCATGTTTCCTAGAGGACAAGCACCCCCATCTAACCGAATATCTTATTTTTATGAATGTTCCACCGCACGTCTTTAACACCCCATGCCTGTTGAGCTGCTGTAATTGTCGGATAAACAGATGTAAAATAATACTGCCGCCTGTCAGAAACATTCCGCGGCAAATCCTGCTCGTCAATTGTGCTGGCAGGCCGGATCCTCCTTAACAATGTGCTTCTGTTTTTCCAATTCTAAATACCATGAGAACAATGTTGGCAGATGTGGTTTGAAATTCAAAGTGTCTCTTCTTTGACACCCCTCCCCCACCCTACCTTTCCCTCCTCCTGGCCTACTTTTTTTTCTTGCACTCCTTCCCTATCAGGAAACGGTACAATCCGGAGAGATAAGCACGTTGCCTTACAGCACTGCATTGCACCTACAGATCAGGGCAACATAGTACAATCCTTTTTCTGGTTGCAAACTGCCCAAATCACAGAATCGGGCCATTTGCCACTGGAACAATGCTTTTTCTGATGTACAAAATGCAAAATGTGATTCAGTAACTTGTTACCGAATAGCAATTTGAATATGAGATTCAGCATTTGGAAGGGGCGTGTCTTGGGTGCCCCTTCCAAATACTGCATCGGTATGGTATGTATTACTGTTTTGCGACCGAATTCTGGTTGCAAAACAATAATAATTTACCACCATTTTAAAAGAGGTGGTAATCCGTTCACAGATGGGAAGGGCAGTCTTTGAGAATGATGATTTTTTAAGAGCAGGCAATGGTCCCACGGACCGCTGCGGGGACACTGCCTTCTCTTGAAAAATTAAACTTAAAAGGTTTCATTTTTTCTTTCTGAAGGCATCCCATTTTCCTTCAAGAAACACAAGCTGCATTAAAAATCATTTTTTGTTATTTAAAAGCAATCACAGACATGGTGGTCTGCTGACCTCAGCAGGCCACATCCCTGTGATGGCTGCTATTCCTAATGGGTCGCAAATTGCGACCTACCTCATTAATATGCATGAGGTAGGTCTATTCGTGACCCACTAGGAATCGCTAATGAAATTCAAAAGAGTTTCATACATTAGGAATACCAATTTCGAAATTGTGATGCAGAAAGAATAGAAAAACGGTATTCCTAATGTTTGTGCGTCTGTCCCATAATGTCCCAGACATGGTGGCAGACCCCAGGGAGTCCAGAGACTTAGACTCGCATGTGCTCTGGAGCCAGAATCCAACCTCCTGTAGTTTCAGGGAATTTCTTTCAACAGAGATATTTAGAATGGTCTGAGAACCTGCTCTGAAGAGGAAAGTGAAGGGAGTACAGGGCTGGATGGACTCTAGCAAGCCTTAGATGAACTCCTATCGTCACGAAGTGTGTGTAGCGCTCTGATGTGACCGCAAGATGATGCTGCAGCGCTATGCAGAACTCTCAAAGATAACCAGTACATGCATAAATAAACATAACATATGGCCCATGTCTCTGCCTACTCTTCCCACATAGGCAAGGTTCCAGCTTTGTTTCTCCATGTCACTCTTGTTCTCCTCTGCGTACCAGGCCCCATTACATCCATCATGTCCACTCAACGTGTTCCTTCCTTTTTCTGTGAATAGACATTTCTTATTGGTGATTCTGCTCCCTTGATTTCATAGAACCCATCCTACCCAACCTCTGGAAAATCAGGCACTGTCAACTGCAGGTGTTACCAATGCTCAGTATAATAGTACCTCATTTGCTGACCTCGGAAAGATGGAGTCCGGAGTTGGCCTTGCTGGGATTCAGATTATGACCTTCAGATCACAGCAGATGGCAGTGGTGAGAGTTTAACCGTCTTGCCAGTATTGACCTCCCGTTACAGGAATACAGCGTTGTTGGATGAGAAACAGAACCACAGTGCTTTAAATCAGCAGGACTTGTCAGATAGTCAGTACCTGCACTACTTTTATTTGAAAGGGGGATTGCTGGGAGGGATGCAGTACTTTTGATGGGAGAATACTTGCAATTTTCATCAGCAAGCAGGTGCTTTGGGACAGCAGGTACAGGGTCTTTTTTCCATATGTCTAAGGTACTGTCTTAAAACTTTTTAGGGATATGCACACCCCCTAACTCTATTATAATCTTCTGTGAGTGTTTTAAATACTTGCGTCCCACCACCACTGTGAGCTATTGACCATGTGAGCATCTCCAAACTGTCCTTATTCCTCTGGAAATGTGAAATAAATTATAGCCCAAGCAATAATGAATGATTATGAATTGTAATAGAAATGTAGAAGTTTTTGTGCATTTATAAAATTCTGCATTATTGACAACGTGCAGAACAGTAATCTACATTTGAATGTTCATGTGTACACTTATATGAGGTTATTGCCTTTGAAACGATTGTGATATGACCTTTGAAAGTGAATTTTCTTGGCTTATGCTAACTAGGCCTCAAGTAAATCTTGTTCAAAATGGATGCCTCACCCTGCACATTCACTGTTTATTATTTCTACTGTACACTGTCAAGCAAAGTCATGTTTGTGTATTCCCGCATGACGTTGTTCTTGAAGACTTTCAAGCATGCCTTCAACCTTCCAGGTTTCTTCTGCCTGATCACTGTATTACATTCATTCACATTGTGTGTCACTACTGTTTTGTAACCAGTTTGTTCTGACATTTCCAGATGACATTAACATAGAGGTGTCTGGACTAATACTCAGTAGTAGGTGAGTGCTTCCAGCCTTACCTCTGGTTGACGCTCTTCATTGCAATCCTCTGATTTGTTGAAATTGTCATTCTTGTGCTCACACCATGACGAATGCACACTTTTTATGTTAGTCTCCGAGAAGATTTCCTTTATAAACCCTCGAATTTGGGGATGAGACAGCATCTTTTGTGTGCTACTGGATGCTGTCCAAGTTCTTTCTGATTTTGCTGCTCATTTGGGACATATTTTTGATTTTGCTTATTAATCTGAATTTCCCTATTACTGGGGGCCTGTATGGTAAAGACTTTATGCGTCCGCACTTTACAATTTCTCTATTGTACCCTTTGGATTTTTGTAATAAACCTTTCTACATTTTCTAATTTTGTACCAGAACTCAATTACCACATTTGTCATTACTTTATTGATTGTACTTTTTGATATGCTTGTTTGCACTTTATCAAGGGACACATTGGCTCATGAAATTAAGGTTGGAAACTGTTCCTGATTCACCCACCCGTGGGCATGTAATTGAGGTGTTTCTTAAATTATGGGGTACCTCGCGCCCAAAGAAATGACCAAAATATAACAAAACATTCTACTATCCCAAAAATACACAGAGGGCAGTGTTCAAGATGATGCTTACGTAACATTTAGAGAATATTTGTTACTATTCTTAACATTTTATACAATGGGAGAAAGAGATTACAGGAAATATTTGTTGCAATTCTTATTAATGCCAATTTCGAAAAGAGTGAGAAAGTATAACACAGATGTCAGTTATCATTAATTTGGCAAACACAAGGGGGATGGACGGAGCGCTGAAACTTTTCAAACACTCATCCCCAGTCACAGATCTGGGTTGAATCCATCATCATTCTTTAGCTCACTTCGCCACCTCTGTTCAGACCCAGCTATTTGCAAATCAGTCTTGACCCTGTGCCTCATGGGAACAGTCCAGCCCGAACTACCAAGCCAGGTCTCCCTGAACCGGAAACAAGCATCCTGACCGGTTTCTGGGTAACACCATTCATCAGTTAGGCTAACTTGAATCAAGTGGCAAAGTGAGCAAGTGACCCACGTCTGGGCATACCCTGCCAACTTAGGGTGAACAAAGCAAACACAAGGAGATGATGGACGGAGTGCTGAAACTTTTCAGACACTCACCCCCAGTCACAGATCTGAATTGAATCCATCATCATTCTTTAGCTCAGTTATCATTAATTTGTCATCACGGAAGAATTAAGCATTTGGGGGGGAAATATTTATCTACATTTTCCAGTTGTAGGCTGCTTTAACTTCAACAAAACTTTGAAACTTTGATGAAGCACTTATTTGAATATATATTTATTCAATTTTAATGCCAATAAATACCATTTTTGGAACAATTTCTACTACATGGCTATTTTTGGATTATGTGTATTATTTCTGTGATAATTCACCACACAACCAACAGAGCATGTGATGATTGCCTCTGATCCTTGGAATCTTAAAGTCCACGTGATGGCACATTTTTCGGTTCCCATCACTTCCAAGCATGCGAGATCCTGAAAGAGTAAAAAAAGCATATGTTGAAGGAGGAAATCAGGCACCTCCTGAAAACCATGGGCCAAAGTGCAAGCTGGAGTGCTAAATAGTTCAGGATTTAACAAGGGTCACTTGTTTTTGTCAACCAAGCTTTTTCCCAGACACTGTGGGTCCAAACACAAAGGTATACTTAGACCTAAAGTCTAAGTTTCACTTTGTGAACTGGGCCATTCGCTACTTCCTCCTGCCACGCCCTCCTGTGGCCCTGTTTGTAGGCTCTGCTACCCCTGTCCTGGACCCCTCAGTGCCAGCATGACTCCTGGTACTGCGCCTCCTGTCTTGTGACACAGGTACCAGTAGGCTGCTCAGGCTGGAGCCCTCCTCACGGTCCCCCCTGCACGCATGAGGCTGCCGCTAGCTGCTGCAGTCTGTAGTCCTTCCACAGCAGTGGTGACCTGGATGAGACCCCTGGCAACATCCCCGCAGCAGTGGGCCATCTCCACCTGCATGCTGACTGCACGCCTTGAAAGCTGATCCGTGGTGTGACCCATCATATTGATGGCCCAGGTGTAACTTTGCATGCGTGCTGTGGAAGTTTGATGCCTCCTGCCATTTGTGACATGCTCTGTCTGAATGACCCTGCACATGTCCTCAATAGCACTCGCAACACGGTCTAGTCTTGCATTGTTCACCCTGTGCCCTTCCACTACAGCAGCAGTTGGCTCCTTCAGACAGTCATGTATACCACCCATGTGTCTTGACATTGTTCCCAGTTGGCCCTGCATGTGACGGATGTTCTTTCCTTGCAGGAGCTAGACACTCAACATGTTGGACTCCAGGATACTTGCGTTGCCCTCACCATTTTCATCAGCAGGCGTGGTGATTGACCTTGGCCTGCGCCTGCGGAACTGCACAGGACTGAGCCGCATTGTTGGCTCTAGTGGTGGTGGTGGTGGGGTATGCACAGGCTGCTGTGTGTGGGATCCTGTGTTGCTGTCCTCATCACTCTCCAAGTCAGGGAGTGGTAGTACTCTTCTCCTGCAGTGAGTGGGAGCAGGTATGGGTAGGGCTGGTGGCATTTCTTGTCCCTCATCCTGTTGTTCCACATCTCGCTCAGACATGTGGTCGTCGGCCACATCACTGTCCTGCGATGCATCTGTGATTGGAACAGTGCAAGTTCAGTTCGTTTTTGTTTGCACTTGTTTGTAAATGTGCACCTACACATTTATATTAAATCTACTTCTGTCATGTGGAACATCTACTCTTGTCACTTGGATGTATGACGTTACAACGCATACATTTACATCGCGGTACACTAAATCGCGGTTTTGACAACGCAAGTCGTTACAACGACTTGCGCTAGATGGCGCTCTAGGACAAGGAATAGGACTTAGGAGTAGTATAATTTACTATTCCAACTCCAGTCTACGTTCAGTAGGGAAGGTGTTGGATAGTAAATTATACTATTCCTTGTCCAAGAGCACCATCTAGCGCAAGTCGTTGTAACGACTTGCGTTGTAAAAACCGCGATGTAATGGCATCGCGATGTAATCCCCGCGTTGTAAACAATGTTTCCCTGTCACTTCCTTGCTGTACTGTGCTGCACTAGTGCTTTGTTGCTCCCTCCATGCCTTACCCTTCCATTTGTCTGCATACAACTCCCAGAATGCCTTAGGGTATTGCTTGTAAAAGGTGGACTGGACTCAGGTGTGCTACACTACCCAGGGTATGCATTTGGGGCAGTTTGTGATTACATTTGACAAATGAACATGTTTAGCTGTGCTCTTACCTTGGGAGGTGCCCGAATGTCCTGGGGTGTCAATCTGTGTCACACCGACAACTGCCTCTGCCTGCAAAGTGGATTCCACAAGGTCTTCCAGTGTGGTGTTAGGGCGCACGCTAGATGTTCCACCTCCTGTTTTCTTAGCTGCGGCTAGCCTTTCTGCCACCCTCTTTTTGGCACGGCTGCGAAGGTCATACCACCTCTTCTGCAGGTTTTGTTTGTCACGGTGTGTCACCCCCACAGCATTTACCTTGCCTTGTATGCCAAGCCAAATCTTCCGCTTCACTGACTCTGCAACATGTAGGGATTGTCTCCCGAAGAGCTGGTCATGTCTCTGGACAACTTTCTCAATAAGGATTTCAAGTTCCTTATCATTAAACTTGATTTTTCTCGTCCTGCCTTCTCCTTTTTTTTGTGCCTTTACAGTGGCCATGGTGGATTTTTCTCACAGCTCCTGTTCAGCAACACTTCCTCCAGGGTATGCTCCACCAGTGTTCCTCCTCCTCTTCCTTTCACTGTGTACAGGTGTGTTGATTCAGTGAATGACTTCCTGGTTTGTGATGTCATCACAATGCAGCAATATGGGTAATTCGCAATTTCCGAATCTGTAATTGCGAATTCACTATTACAGATTTGGTAGACACGGAATCGGTAATGATATTTGCGAATTTTACCGATTCGCAAATATTTTCCGATTTCATTGCTGCATTGGATTTTGCGATTCCATAATAGCGATTCGTTATTTTTCGCTATTATGGAATAGCAAATGCAATTGTTGATGCATGTGGGCCAAAATCTTTGCTTGACGTTCTATTAGGTGTATATTGTTCCTGTATAGCTACAGTGTGCATAATGGGTGCATATTTACAGAGGAGTTTCAGCATGGATGTGAGCAGTACATGAAGATGTGTTAAAGAGAATGGGAAAGAGAGGATACAGGGATGGAAACGAAATGACATCAGATGTTGCTGAGCATCTTCAGCTAGACTGGATATGGTATGCTGATTCAAGAAGACAGGAGCTTCCCACAAAATTAAATTGATGGGGGTACTTTATCTCAGTTATTAGAAAGTGATTGTGAAGAAGCAACTGGTATTAATGTAGCTTTGTAGGTAAAGCAGAGTCCACATCTGATTACATTATGGGTTCATACCTCTTGAGCACTGGCTGAGTTTTTGATTTCATGAGTTTCAGAGGAAAGGGAAAAATAGAAGTGGGACATTGAGAAAGAGGATGATACAAAATGGGACAGTGAGTAATGAGGACTAGAAGGGTGCTGAGTATTGAAAGAAGGAGAGGGAAAGACAGATGGAGATCTCTTAACACCGTACAAGGAGTACAGCACCCCTACACGGGAATAAAATGTAATCCTCTGGGCCTGTTTTTTGATGTTAACATAGAATCCCTTAGTGGTAATCTCGAGCCCTGGGTGTGGATGGGTACCTATTATTCAGTATATCAATAATGCATACACTTACATGTGAAGGTTCGGAGGTGCCTTGCAAAATATATTGACTAGGGCTGTAATTGTTTACAACATATTGACAGCCCATCAAATGGCCCCTGGTAGCTGCCTTCTAACAGTGACAGCAACATTATTACCCCACTGCACTCCTTGTCTGCAGAGACACAATAATGAGCATGCAGTATTAATGACGTCTTGAACAGAAAACAGATGTGCCTTCAGCAAAGAGGTGCCAGAGCTGATTCAGCATGCACCTTTGGGCTCAGGGGCTTTGAGGCGCTACTTGTACATATATGCGCCTTTGCATTGTACGAGTTTAGTTTCTCATGGTAACACTGTTCATTGAACCAAAGATAATGTTGTTGCCTAGGGGAAGTGTGCACAGACAGCATCACACTAACTATCCTCTCTCCCTGGACAAGTACATTGTCTCAAGAACAATACTATTCACAATCACATTTCCCAATAAGAATATTATCACAATCGCATTCACTCAAGAAGTGTGCAATGTACTTTCAAATATCCTTAAGAAGAATACTAAGCACAGTCGCATTGCCTCACAAAGAATAGTATGCACTGTCACATTTACTCAAGTCTTCGATACACAATCAAATATCCATGAGAATACTGTGCACAATTACACTCTCTCAAAAAGAATAGTCTGCACTGTCACATTTACTCAAGTCTTCGATACACAATCAAATATCCATGAGAATACTGTGCACAATTACATTCTCTCAAAAAGAATAGTCTGCACTGTCACATTTACTCAAGTCTTCGATACACAATCAAATATCCATAAGAATACTGTGCACAATTACATTCTCTCAAAAAGAATAGTATGCACTGTCACATTTACTCAAGTGTTCGATACACAATCAAATATCCATAAGAATACTGTGCAAAATTACATTCTCTCAAAAAGAATAGCATGCACTGTCACATTTACTCAAGTGTTCGATACACAATCAAATATCCATAAGAATACTGTGCACAATTACATTCTCTCAAAAAGAATAGTATGCACTGTCACATTTACTCAAGTGTTCGATACACAATCAAATATCCATAAGAATACTGTGCAAAATTACATTCTCTCAAAAAGAATAGCATGCACTGTCACATTTACTCAAGTGTTCGATACACAATCAAATATCCATAAGAATACTGTGCACAATTACATTCTCTCAAAAGGAATAGTATGCATTGTCACATTTACTCAAGTGTTCGATACACAATCAAATATCCATAAGAATACTATGCACAATTACATTCTCTCAAAAAGAATAGTATGCACTGTCACATTTACTCAAGTGTTCGATACACAATCAAATATCCATAAGAATACTGTGCACAAATACATTCTCTCAAAAAGAATAGTATGCACTGTCACATTTACTCAAGTGTTCGATACACAATCAAATATCCATAAGAATACTATGCCCAATTACATTCTCTCAAAAAGAATAGTATGCATAGTCGCATTTACTCAAAGAATAAAGCGTACAATCACATTTACTCAAGAAATGTTCAATGTACACTCACTTCAAACCGTGCGGATGCCTCCTAATTTCCAGTTGTACGGTTTGCATTTAGCAGACTTGACACAGGTCGAGCTGAAGCAAAGAGTATGGCTTAAACTCGATTTAATAGACGATATTTTTATTGTTTGTGAGATTTCTCTGAACGGGTATTCTGAAACTAGGAGGCTTCCGTAAGGTTTGAAAAGTTCTCCCACTGTTGTCCCTAGCCATATACAGTTAATCGCCTTCAGGAGTCTGGCGACTCATTTACTTTCAGAATCCTTTTCTACATTGCTGTCTTGTGTCAGGGTCGCTACCTGAATTAGTCCTGATGAAGACCCCAATGAAATTGGTGTAAGGGGTCAAAACGTTGACAATTTGCTCTATTGACTGCCGCTGAATGTGGAATGAGAAAACTGATCTTGCAATAACAAAGTTTTGTCTTATCTGATTTTGCCAAGCAGTCAACAGTATTATGTATCACAAAGTGCACCTATAATCATGTTAGTCACTATTTCACGTGCACTACTTCGTTTCTTGGTGCATTCTTTCCACTTGAGTGATAATATTGAAAATATATTTTTTTTAAATACAATAAATTCTCTGTATTTTTTGCCTTGCACATTGCCAAGAAAGTATAGGCTGGTGAGCTTTCCCCGAGGGAACCATTTAAATTCTTTGTTGAGACCGTATCCTCAGGGTGCCAGGAATACAGGGATGCCCCATAAAAATAAATTATCATTGTCTCAAGCAGAGTACTATGAGCAATTACATTGCCTGAAGAAGAATACTATGCACAATCACATTGGCTCAGAAGGAATAGTATGCGCAATCACATTTACTCAAGAAATATTCCATGTACAATCACATTTTCTAAAGAAACATACTAAGACACCCACATTGGCTCAAGATGGATACTATGCACAATTATGTTGCCCAAAGAAGTATACTTTGCTCCGTTTTATTGCACAAGAGGTGTACTATGCAAAGGAACATTGCCTCAAGAACTATACTAAGTACAATCAAAGTAAATCAAGAAGTGCACTGTGTACAATCACATTGCCTCTAGAATAACAGTATGCACAATCACATTTAATCAAGAAGGGTTCGATGCACAATCACATTGTCTAAAGAAGGATACTAAATGTAAGTACATTGCATCATGTTATGTACCGTGCACAACGTCAAGCAGAATACTATGCATGCCTGGAAAGTTATCACGAAGGAAGATATGCTTGGGCAGAATAAATGTTGCTTGCCTTTTAATCAGTGGCTTGATTTTTAATAAACTGTTTGAAAAATGTTTTTAGCTTCTGTGGAGACCCACTGAATCACTACTGGAAGCAGAAACCCCGGCCTACAAAATGTCTATGATTTTAACCTCAAAACAATGCGCGAAAACAATCTAGAAACAAGTATACAGCAAACAAATTATAAATATTTCATTTAGGGCCATATGTAGATAATTCCTATATACCAATTCCTAAATACCGAATTTTACCGATTCGGTATTTATGAATTGGTAAATAGAATGTAGGTAAACATTCGGTAATTTTTACCAATTTGTTAATATTCGTTATTACCGATTCGGTATTTACCGAATCGGTAATAAGGAATACCTTCCCATTCATTCCTATAGGCCTGGAGGCCCATAGGTATGAATGGGAAGCCATTCACTATTACCGATTCGGTAAATACCGAATCGGTAATAGGGGGAGCATATTCAAGGGTGGCAGGGTGTCACATTGACACCCTGTTGCACCCCTGAATCGTGCATGTGTGAACATATGGCGCACATACATGCCCTAGGGGCATGTATGTCTGCCACATGGCACCTTGAAAAAAGCAAATTATTGCTTTTTTAAAGGTATTCGGTATTTACCACCAACTTGTAGTTGGTGGTAAATAACGAATCGTGAATGCAAAAATGCACTCACTTGAGTGCCTCCTACATACCTTTTAAGGATTCGGTATTTTACCGATTCCTTAAAATAAGGAATCGGTAAATTACCGAATCCTTAAAACCTGCCTCCTACATTAGAAAGGGCTAAATACCGGTCGGTAACGGGAAAATTACCGATTTTCGGCCGTTACCGACCGGTATTTACCTACCTACATATGGCCCATAATGTACAAAAATTGCAAAAATCGATATTTTAAACTTAATGGGAAAGTTGGAGCTTTCCAATTTTTTTTCTTTCTAAAAAATAGAAAGGTTATGCTAGGCTTGTCCTTTTTGCTTCTGATGCGTGCTCGCTTTATCAGCACTTCGCAGTGCTTGCGCTGGTCCCAGAACCAAGCACAACTTGAACAACCACACAGGGAAACTACTCTCCTAATAAAAATAACTCTGGAGTGTGATTTTACTATGCTGCACAAATGTAATCCCTTGCCTCCTGGTTTTGATTAAATTAATTTGTTAAAACAAATACACATGAAAAAATGCCATGGTATAGACCATATATTCCTATGTGCAGATTATAATATGCTAATTATTACCAGTGTTGAGGGAGGAAGAGGCATCACAACTCTCTTGAGGCTTTCCCTCTAGTGAGTCATGGCTTCTCCCACAGTCACCAATGGTAATAAAGAGTATATCACAGTATATTGTACAATATAAAGGAACTATTTAAGTAATGAGTTTTTGCGCCCATCGGAAACCCACAGGAGTGGAACTTTGTAGTTATAAGAGTTGGGTCTGCACTGTCCCGAGACTACCGACTGAGGCAAAAGTGCAGGGTGTATTAATAGGGCCATGTATGCCCACTCATATCAATCATGGCCAGTGCAGATGAAATCAGCCCACAGGGGTAGATCAGTGTTAATAAAGACTTTTTCGATATTGTGTAAAGCCTCACTTAATGCTGTGTAGCACACTCGAGTAAGAGTGAGTGTGTATATCAACACACTAATAAAGTGTTGTTCATTTGAATCCAGTCACAAGAGCCCAAATAAAGTAGTTCGGCTTAGCCAAATGTATCTGACGAGATTTTTTTTTTTTGTAGCAATATATATTAACCAAGTACAGGCATGTAAGATATTCAACAATCGATGTAAAATTAAATATGGTTGTGCTCCTTATGAATGGTTATATACCTGCAATTTATTCTTTGCATCTTTAGCAAGTATGATTTGTCTTGATAAATGAGTTTAATAGTATGGCCGAGATTTTGGTCTATGAATTGGTGTTTAACTATGCTTTTGGAATTTATAATCTGTGTGTAAATGTGAATGTCAATGACATCACATAATTTGATAATTTTGGGACAATTCAGCAAAGCCCAACGCGTTTCAGTCTTATAAAGACCTTGTTCACGGGAATACAAGGCCTTTGTAAGACTGAAACACGTTGCGCTTTGCTGAATTGCCCCAAAATGCTGTTGCTAGTAAAATAAAGTTTGAATATCAAGACAACAATCCGTGAGTGCGGCTGGAATCTTTCCGTGGAGGAAAACTTGCTGATTTGTTAACAGCGTGGCTCTGCCGTATCCAGTAACGCACCGCGGTAGAGCGCCAAGTTTTTCAGCGAGACGAGCCAGCATAAGGAGGATATATAGATAGAGATGCATCTGTGATTGGAACAGTGCAAGTTCAGTTCGTTTTTGTTTGCACTTGTTTGTAAATGTGCACCTACACATTTATATTAAATCTACTTCTGTCATGTGGAACATCTACTCTTGTCACTTGGATGTATGACGTTACAACGCATACATTTACATCGCGGTACACTAAATCGCGGTTTTGACAACGCAAGTCGTTACAACGACTTGCGCTAGATGGCGCTCTAGGACAAGGAATAGGACTTAGGAGTAGTATAATTTACTATTCCAACTCCAGTCTACGTTCAGTAGGGAAGGTGTTGGATAGTAAATTATACTATTCCTTGTCCAAGAGCACCATCTAGCGCAAGTCGTTGTAACGACTTGCGTTGTAAAAACCGCGATGTAATGGCATCGCGATGTAATCCCCGCGTTGTAAACAATGTTTCCCTGTCACTTCCTTGCTGTACTGTGCTGCACTAGTGCTTTGTTGCTCCCTCCATGCCTTACCCTTCCATTTGTCTGCATACAACTCCCAGAATGCCTTAGGGTATTGCTTGTAAAAGGTGGACTGGACTCAGGTGTGCTACACTACCCAGGGTATGCATTTGGGGCAGTTTGTGATTACATTTGACAAATGAACATGTTTAGCTGTGCTCTTACCTTGGGAGGTGCCCGAATGTCCTGGGGTGTCAATCTGTGTCACACCGACAACTGCCTCTGCCTGCAAAGTGGATTCCACAAGGTCTTCCAGTGGTCTTCCAGTGTGGTGTTAGGGCGCACGCTAGATGTTCCACCTCCTGTTTTCTTAGCTGCGGCTAGCCTTTCTGCCACCCTCTTTTTGGCACGGCTGCGAAGGTCATACCACCTCTTCTGCAGGTTTTGTTTGTCACGGTGTGTCACCCCCACAGCATTTACCTTGCCTTGTATGCCAAGCCAAATCTTCCGCTTCACTGACTCTGCAACATGTAGGGATTGTCTCCCGAAGAGCTGGTCATGTCTCTGGACAACTTTCTCAATAAGGATTTCAAGTTCCTTATCATTAAACTTGATTTTTCTCGTCCTGCCTTCTCCTTTTTTTTGTGCCTTTACAGTGGCCATGGTGGATTTTTCTCACAGCTCCTGTTCAGCAACACTTCCTCCAGGGTATGCTCCACCAGTGTTCCTCCTCCTCTTCCTTTCACTGTGTACAGGTGTGTTGATTCAGTGAATGACTTCCTGGTTTGTGATGTCATCACAATGCAGCAATATGGGTAATTCGCAATTTCCGAATCTGTAATTGCGAATTCACTATTACAGATTTGGTAGACACGGAATCGGTAATGATATTTGCGAATTTTACCGATTCGCAAATATTTTCCGATTTCATTGCTGCATTGGATTTTGCGATTCCATAATAGCGATTCGTTATTTTTCGCTATTATGGAATAGCAAATGCAATTGTTGATGCATGTGGGCCAAAATCTTTGCTTGACGTTCTATTAGGTGTATATTGTTCCTGTATAGCTACAGTGTGCATAATGGGTGCATATTTACAGAGGAGTTTCAGCATGGATGTGAGCAGTACATGAAGATGTGTTAAAGAGAATGGGAAAGAGAGGATACAGGGATGGAAACGAAATGACATCAGATGTTGCTGAGCATCTTCAGCTAGACTGGATATGGTATGCTGATTCAAGAAGACAGGAGCTTCCCACAAAATTAAATTGATGGGGGTACTTTATCTCAGTTATTAGAAAGTGATTGTGAAGAAGCAACTGGTATTAATGTAGCTTTGTAGGTAAAGCAGAGTCCACATCTGATTACATTATGGGTTCATACCTCTTGAGCACTGGCTGAGTTTTTGATTTCATGAGTTTCAGAGGAAAGGGAAAAATAGAAGTGGGACATTGAGAAAGAGGATGATACAAAATGGGACAGTGAGTAATGAGGACTAGAAGGGTGCTGAGTATTGAAAGAAGGAGAGGGAAAGACAGATGGAGATCTCTTAACACAGTACAAGGAGTACAGCACCCCTACACGGGAATAAAATGTAATCCTCTGGGCCTGTTTTTTGATGTTAACATAGAATCCCTTAGTGGTAATCTCGAGCCCTGGGTGTGGATGGGTACCTATTATTCAGTATATCAATAATGCATACACTTACATGTGAAGGTTCGGAGGTGCCTTGCAAAATATATTGACTAGGGCTGTAATTGTTTACAACATATTGACAGCCCATCAAATGGCCCCTGGTAGCTGCCTTCTAACAGTGACAGCAACATTATTACCCCACTGCACTCCTTGTCTGCAGAGACACAATAATGAGCATGCAGTATTAATGACGTCTTGAACAGAAAACAGATGTGCCTTCAGCAAAGAGGTGCCAGAGCTGATTCAGCATGCACCTTTGGGCTCAGGGGCTTTGAGGCGCTACTTGTACATATATGCGCCTTTGCATTGTACAAGTTTAGTTTCTCATGGTAACACTGTTCATTGAACCAAAGATAATGTTGTTGCCTAGGGGAAGTGTGCACAGACAGCATCACACTAACTATCCTCTCTCCCTGGACAAGTACATTGTCTCAAGAACAATACTATTCACAATCACATTTCCCAATAAGAATATTATCACAATCGCATTCACTCAAGAAGTGTGCAATGTACTTTCAAATATCCTTAAGAAGAATACTAAGCACAGTCGCATTGCCTCACAAAGAATAGTATGCACTGTCACATTTACTCAAGTCTTCGATACACAATCAAATATCCATGAGAATACTGTGCACAATTACACTCTCTCAAAAAGAATAGTCTGCACTGTCACATTTACTCAAGTCTTCGATACACAATCAAATATCCATGAGAATACTGTGCACAATTACATTCTCTCAAAAAGAATAGTCTGCACTGTCACATTTACTCAAGTCTTCGATACACAATCAAATATCCATAAGAATACTGTGCACAATTACATTCTCTCAAAAAGAATAGTATGCACTGTCACATTTACTCAAGTGTTCGATACACAATCAAATATCCATAAGAATACTGTGCAAAATTACATTCTCTCAAAAAGAATAGCATGCACTGTCACATTTACTCAAGTGTTCGATACACAATCAAATATCCATAAGAATACTGTGCACAATTACATTCTCTCAAAAAGAATAGTATGCACTGTCACATTTACTCAAGTGTTCGATACACAATCAAATATCCATAAGAATACTGTGCAAAATTACATTCTCTCAAAAAGAATAGCATGCACTGTCACATTTACTCAAGTGTTCGATACACAATCAAATATCCATAAGAATACTGTGCACAATTACATTCTCTCAAAAGGAATAGTATGCATTGTCACATTTACTCAAGTGTTCGATACACAATCAAATATCCATAAGAATACTATGCACAATTACATTCTCTCAAAAAGAATAGTATGCACTGTCACATTTACTCAAGTGTTCGATACACAATCAAATATCCATAAGAATACTGTGCACAAATACATTCTCTCAAAAAGAATAGTATGCACTGTCACATTTACTCAAGTGTTCGATACACAATCAAATATCCATAAGAATACTATGCCCAATTACATTCTCTCAAAAAGAATAGTATGCATAGTCGCATTTACTCAAAGAATAAAGCGTACAATCACATTTACTCAAGAAATGTTCAATGTACACTCACTTCAAACCGTGCGGATGCCTCCTAATTTCCAGTTGTACGGTTTGCATTTAGCAGACTTGACACAGGTCGAGCTGAAGCAAAGAGTATGGCTTAAACTCGATTTAATAGACGATATTTTTATTGTTTGTGAGATTTCTCTGAACGGGTATTCTGAAACTAGGAGGCTTCCGTAAGGTTTGAAAAGTTCTCCCACTGTTGTCCCTAGCCATATACAGTTAATCGCCTTCAGGAGTCTGGCGACTCATTTACTTTCAGAATCCTTTTCTACATTGCTGTCTTGTGTCAGGGTCGCTACCTGAATTAGTCCTGATGAAGACCCCAATGAAATTGGTGTAAGGGGTCAAAACGTTGACAATTTGCTCTATTGACTGCCGCTGAATGTGGAATGAGAAAACTGATCTTGCAATAACAAAGTTTTGTCTTATCTGATTTTGCCAAGCAGTCAACAGTATTATGTATCACAAAGTGCACCTATAATCATGTTAGTCACTATTTCACGTGCACTACTTCGTTTCTTGGTGCATTCTTTCCACTTGAGTGATAATATTGAAAATATATTTTTTTTAAATACAATAAATTCTCTGTATTTTTTGCCTTGCACATTGCCAAGAAAGTATAGGCTGGTGAGCTTTCCCCGAGGGAACCATTTAAATTCTTTGTTGAGACCGTATCCTCAGGGTGCCAGGAATACAGGGATGCCCCATAAAAATAAATTATCATTGTCTCAAGCAGAGTACTATGAGCAATTACATTGCCTGAAGAAGAATACTATGCACAATCACATTGGCTCAGAAGGAATAGTATGCGCAATCACATTTACTCAAGAAATATTCCATGTACAATCACATTTTCTAAAGAAACATACTAAGACACCCACATTGGCTCAAGATGGATACTATGCACAATTATGTTGCCCAAAGAAGTATACTTTGCTCCGTTTTATTGCACAAGAGGTGTACTATGCAAAGGAACATTGCCTCAAGAACTATACTAAGTACAATCAAAGTAAATCAAGAAGTGCACTGTGTACAATCACATTGCCTCTAGAATAACAGTATGCACAATCACATTTAATCAAGAAGGGTTCGATGCACAATCACATTGTCTAAAGAAGGATACCTGCCTCCTACATTAGAAAGGGCTAAATACCGGTCGGTAACGGGAAAATTACCGATTTTCGGCCGTTACCGACCGGTATTTACCTACCTACATATGGCCCATAATGTACAAAAATTGCAAAAATCGATATTTTAAACTTAATGGGAAAGTTGGAGCTTTCCAATTTTTTTTCTTTCTAAAAAATAGAAAGGTTATGCTAGGCTTGTCCTTTTTGCTTCTGATGCGTGCTCGCTTTATCAGCACTTCGCAGTGCTTGCGCTGGTCCCAGAACCAAGCACAACTTGAACAACCACACAGGGAAACTACTCTCCTAATAAAAATAACTCTGGAGTGTGATTTTACTATGCTGCACAAATGTAATCCCTTGCCTCCTGGTTTTGATTAAATTAATTTGTTAAAACAAATACACATGAAAAAATGCCATGGTATAGACCATATATTCCTATGTGCAGATTATAATATGCTAATTATTACCAGTGTTGAGGGAGGAAGAGGCATCACAACTCTCTTGAGGCTTTCCCTCTAGTGAGTCATGGCTTCTCCCACAGTCACCAATGGTAATAAAGAGTATATCACAGTATATTGTACAATATAAAGGAACTATTTAAGTAATGAGTTTTTGCGCCCATCGGAAACCCACAGGAGTGGAACTTTGTAGTTATAAGAGTTGGGTCTGCACTGTCCCGAGACTACCGACTGAGGCAAAAGTGCAGGGTGTATTAATAGGGCCATGTATGCCCACTCATATCAATCATGGCCAGTGCAGATGAAATCAGCCCACAGGGGTAGATCAGTGTTAATAAAGACTTTTTCGATATTGTGTAAAGCCTCACTTAATGCTGTGTAGCACACTCGAGTAAGAGTGAGTGTGTATATCAACACACTAATAAAGTGTTGTTCATTTGAATCCAGTCACAAGAGCCCAAATAAAGTAGTTCGGCTTAGCCAAATGTATCTGACGAGATTTTTTTTTTTTGTAGCAATATATATTAACCAAGTACAGGCATGTAAGATATTCAACAATCGATGTAAAATTAAATATGGTTGTGCTCCTTATGAATGGTTATATACCTGCAATTTATTCTTTGCATCTTTAGCAAGTATGATTTGTCTTGATAAATGAGTTTAATAGTATGGCCGAGATTTTGGTCTATGAATTGGTGTTTAACTATGCTTTTGGAATTTATAATCTGTGTGTAAATGTGAATGTCAATGACATCACATAATTTGATAATTTTGGGACAATTCAGCAAAGCCCAACGCGTTTCAGTCTTATAAAGACCTTGTTCACGGGAATACAAGGCCTTTGTAAGACTGAAACACGTTGCGCTTTGCTGAATTGCCCCAAAATGCTGTTGCTAGTAAAATAAAGTTTGAATATCAAGACAACAATCCGTGAGTGCGGCTGGAATCTTTCCGTGGAGGAAAACTTGCTGATTTGTTAACAGCGTGGCTCTGCCGTATCCAGTAACGCACCGCGGTAGAGCGCCAAGTTTTTCAGCGAGACGAGCCAGCATAAGGAGGATATATAGATAGAGAGAGGAAGGATACACAGATGGGCATGGAGCGACAAATGAATGGACAGTTCATAGCATATAGATAGACAAATAGTAAGACAGAAAAGAGAGAGAGGATGGAGGAAGAGAAATATAGCAAAACAGTGACCAAGGGAGAAAGAAGGAATGTGAAAGAACCTGCAAGAGTAAGGTAAAGCAACAGGAAGTGTAGGGTGGTGGAAGAAACAAGCAAAAGATGGAATCAAGCACCCTTGGTATTTAGGAACCCCGACAGTGGCCAGAGCCGACCAGGCGCTTCTGAGCAATATTTGGACCCTGCCACATTTTCTTATGCAAACCAAGCACTTCCTAGTGTATTCTATACAATAAACAATCCTTTTCTGCTGCATTTGTGGTAATGGCAGGCTGTATTGTGATAAACACAATTTTTTTATGAAACATGCATAAACAACATTTGTGAATGTCTGTCTTTGCATACCTTGGTACATTAAAGCCAGAACTATTGGTTGTATGCTAGGCTTGTAAATCAATAGAGTTTCTCTGTATAAAAATATATCCAGTAATAAATTTTCTGCCACTAGGAGAACAAATAATGATTGTTAGTGTAGCAACAATTTGAGGATCTTCCGGTGGTAGGTATTAAATACTTGAGGCCTGATTTGGAGTCTTCTCGGACAGGATACTCTATTGCAAACCTGACAGAGAGCCCGGCCCACCAAACCCTCTGTTCCCCGGCCTCATTTTGAGAGTAGTGGACCACAGATGTTCAGTCGAATGTAGCCCCTGTTGGCTCCATCAATGGAATACTTCCTTCGACTGCCTAACAGAGTAGGGGCCATTGGAGGAAGGACATTACACCATCCACCCTATTTGCCTTTTTTTCCTGCCCATCACCACCAGGAAAAATCCATGGGGTCGATTAAGTTTTTGATTTTCAAAAACAAACTTCCACTTTGGTAGTTTGTTCTTTTAAAAACTAAAATCTTTTGATAAGTTTGACAGCATGCCATCATTGCTGACAGTACTGTCCGTCAAAATGGTCCTCCATTGACAGAAATCACCACAATGGCCATTCCAGTCGATGTAGAGAGATCTCCAGGTGGCCTGCGGACATCTCTAAATTTGATGGTCAGGATATCCATCGAAGTGATGGTGTAAAATAGTAAATACTCTGTCATCCCGAAGGACATCAATCTGTCAGCCAAACTCTAAATCAGGCCATTATTTTAAATTCAGTCTACAAACTCAATGAGAAAAGTAGTTCATAAAGTGAGAGGGTTTGCTCTAGCTCATTTAGCACTACGCATTCCAAGGAACATTGGCAACCAATGAATTGGATGAAGTAGTGGGCCAGTGGAGGCACTGGAACCCTATATCCAGAAAACTGATTGGTTAGCACCTGGAATGACACTGTAGGTTTCTGAAGCATGTACTGGGAGTGTTTGATTGTGCTCGTGCTGAGCCTAATATTACCTTTGCACATAGGCACTCCTAAAGTGCAGTTTAGAATCATTCCATCAGACAGAAAGGTATGATTAGCCACTAATCACACAGAGCATTTGGTGGATGAGCTAGGATTAGATGTCATGTCATGAAAAATCTGAAATCCTATTGTTCCGAGGTGCAGAACACATTTGGGATGATTCCTGGTGGCCCTGTTCGCTTGGCACTGCACCAACACCAAAAAAAGCGGCATAAAATCTTGGAATCATTATTAACCAATCCCTCACAATGAAAGACCTGGTGTTATCTACCTGTGGCAGCTGCTTTCGGACTGCTAAAACTTATCAGAAAGCTGTTCCTATTGATCCCAATGGACTGGCGCCGTACGGTTGCCCGTGCTCTGATAGTCAGTCGCCTGGATTATGGAAACGCATTGTATATGGGTACGGCAGACTATTTGTTTACATGCCTTCAAATGAACAACAAGCAGCTTCAAAATTTATTTGCAATAAAGGCAGACAGGATTCCTCAACTTCTTGTTCAAAATTGCTACACTGGCTGCCAATACGAGAGAGGCCACAGTTCAAGCTACTCTGTTACACGTATAGGTCTTTGCACAAGTCCATCCCTCTGCTCCTCCGGAATACGGTTGTACTTTATCAACTATCAAGAAATTTAAGATCAGTTAGGTTGAACTTAGCTGAAGTAATAAGGATCAAGAAGGCAAGAGCAGGGGGCTGTTCCTTTACTTTTCTGGTGGCCACCCAATGGAACTCTCTCCCACTGGACATTCGATGTACCGAGGACTATCTCGTGTTCAGGAAAAAACTAAAGACATGGCTCTTTCATGATTAACGCAGCTCTGATTTTCAACTTTAGCTCTGAACATCTGCTGGAATCAAATGGTAGTTATTAGCACCGTGATATCCCTGTGGGGATGAGTGTCTATGCTCTACAATACCTTCAAATAAATACATGTCTTCCTATTGCAAACCAACTGCTTCACTGGCAAAATTTACAGAATTACTGCGAGTACTTGCACCTATTCCTCACTACTGGGTTATTTACCAAACATGAATTACGCCTGCTTTTGGCCGATGGAACTGTGCACAGATTTCACTGCATCCTGTAATCACAAGTGCGTCAACCTTTTATATATAGACCCAATGGCTTTTGCCCCATTTCTCAGCAGAGGAATTGTCGCTTGCTTCTTCCCAAGTGAGACATTGCAGGGCTGTGATCTCAACAGCCCATGGAATAGGATAGAAGCTCATGTCTGTTGTCAGTCCAGCTTCCCTTACAGTCAGTGATCCGTGGAGTATAAACTATCTCCTCTTATGGGAAAATGTCACTGGTTCCATTTGTTTTAAGGGGTTGATGGTTTTATGATGCGCTCCACATGAGCGTGTCATGTGCAGTGCGCGTCCTCCTGCACGGTAGGCATCTCTAAGGCACGCCTGTGGGAGGCCAAGAGCCATTTTAGTCACTGCCGTGTTCACATCATGCAAACGTGACTGCAGATGCCCCCCAGCATGGCCTAGGCTAGCCATGCTCACAACAGCTTGAAAGTCTGCACGTGCAGTTGGAGAATTTTATATGGAACTCAATAGTGTTTGCAGACCAGCCACAGCTCAGACCTTGATGACTCAGACAGCTTTCAGCCGACTGTAGGTCCATATGTATCAACACATTGCACCAGAAAGACGGAAAGGTTAAACCCCTTTGATACGTCAGGACCAAGATTCCTGCACAGGCACAATGGGAATTCTGGATATAGAAAATGGTATGTTTTCACTAGGGCTTTGCATAAGACAACCTGACCTCCAAGCACTGGGCAAAGTACAACAATGAAAATGTAGAGCCTGGTGTACTAATTACTAGTAACAAAAATCTGGCTGCAATTAGTGACTAGTATTGCTGTGAATAGTAAAGAATTTAGCAAAACTATCTATGTAGTATTAGACTAGTTTGCTAAATCCTGAATCGGAGTGGGTGACAATCTTTCCAACCTACGAATGGCGGCCATCACAGGGATAGCGCCCAGTTTAGGTCAGCAGACCACCGTATCTGTGATCACATTGCAATAAAGTAAACCTTTGTTTGATACACCCTGTTTAACTTAAACAGAGCTGCATTTAAGAAAATAAATGAACTTTTCTTTCAAAAGTTTGTTTAGGAGTTGGTAGTGTCCACCCCCAAGCAAGTTGTTTTTACATTTCCAAAGGGTACGGGAGTCCAGGGGGATCCCTTCTCCTTTGCCATCTCCTTTAAAGAGCTGGCAATCTCTCAACGGTTTGCAAGCGAAATTGTGGTCGTTAACCATTGATACATAGCATTCCAAACTGCATTTTGGAAGGGACGCCCTAAACACATTCCTTCCAAACTTCTGTTCGGTACGCATACAAAAACCCATTTGCAATTTGGTAAGCACTTACTGAATCACAAACTGGGTTTGCTAATACTGAAAAAGCTATTTAGTGGTTCTGAACCCTGTGACTTAGCAAATCGAAGGGTCTGCAATCACTAAGGGCCAGATGTACATAAACTTCAATTTGCAGTTTCCTAATAGCGAGTTTTTGTGATTCTCTATTAGAAAATTGCAACCAGCTGTGTATAACAGTGTGTTTTACACTGTTTGTGATTCCCAATGGTTTGCAAGGGACCTGCCTTGTTAATATTCATGAGACATGTCGCAATTTGCGATCCAATGGGAATGGCCGGCACTCACAGGAATGGTGGCCTGCTGGGGTCAGCAGACCTCCATGTATGTGACTGCTTTTTAAATAAACAGTTTTTTATTTTGAAATGCAGGGCGGGAGGGGGGGAGAGCCACTGATTGTGCCCCACCACCACAGCTGTTAAATGTGCTAGTAGACGACACAGAAAAAACAGACACAACACATAGCAAGTCTCTTTAATTTGTCCTACTTCTTTTCATAGCGAAGCAGTGTTTTAAAATGTTTAAATCTAACTTTGTGTGTATATACCTATATCAAAAAAGTGTTTGGCCCTTGTGATTACATGACGCAGTAAAATCTGTGCACAGTTCCATCTGCAAAATGCAGCTGTAATTGATGACCGGTAAATGACCATGTAATTAGGAAAACATGCAGAGAAGTGCAGTAGTTTCCATCTTGCATGTTATTCCGAACTACAGTACCGAAAAACCTTGTAATTACACAATAATGACGCAGTAATACAGGCCGGAAATGGTCATTTTGGAAGCATATATACCATCTCACAATTACCCTTTGATTTAGGATTGGCCCCCTCAAATGCAAAAGTAGCAGGGACAGTCTGTAAGCGGTCTCCATGTATGATGCCATTGGATTCACGGATAAGGTCTATTCTAGACATTGTATGTATGCCATGCATTTATGCATGACAGATAGGCATTTCAACCTCAATATTGCTGCCCATGGAGGCGAGTGAGGTGGGATCTAAGCCGGTAAACCTTGTTCTAGTCTTTTCAAATTTGACAGCACCGAGGTTGCTAACTATAGCAATATAAAACTTTATCAAGAAGAGAGAGGTGCAAAATACTTATGTTATGTAAGTCATATGATGCCTTAAAGATGACACTTTTTCTAGAATCCCAGTATCTAAAGTTGGGGCACAAGGGTCAAATTCATTCCAAATTTTCAGGAAACTTACTAACCTTGAAAATCTTCCTCCTTAAATTCTTTGGATGAACATTTAGTCCACGTCAATATCCTGAAAATCTGGAAGAGGTCCAGCCCTGATTGAGTGATCTGGTCTAGAACATAGTACGATGTTTAATTAACCTCATGTCCTTGTCCTTGAAGCACAATCTCTCAGCTGTGTCCAGGAGTATCGGATCCATGTCAAATTTCAGGATAATCAATAACCATGTAAGTTAGTTCCATTTAAATACCCGGTATGAAAATGTAACATATGTGAGTATCTTGACAATGTGTCACCTTTCTTGCCTTAATTTGGAGAAACCATAGCAGAGCTGTATCTTCAATCTCATTGCCATGGTTGAATAGGGAGAAAGTGTTACCCATGACAAGGGGGGGTGGTGATGAGGTTGAGTAGAGATGCTGACAAGATGACTCTCGTCCTCCACTTCCAGTGTGAAGCTGTCATAGGTGCAGCATGTGCAGTGGTACCGGGGACTGGGGGCATGAAAGGCGCATTGAACCCCAAATGCTGCGGTCTTTGACTATCTAACTTGGGCCCATTCTCTTGAGTTTCACTACGGCTCATAGCAACCTGCATTACTCTGTGCCAGAAGCTATTTGCAGCCATCTGAAGGGCGTACGCATGGATCCCAGCAGGGAAGACTCAGACTTCCATCCTTCTGAGGTCAGTGAATTGTGTACCATTTATTTTGGTATTCGTAATCTCTGATATTCACAGTGCTTAGAAATGGTCGATGTGTGTTAGGGAATGCTACTTAAAAAAAAAAAATTACAAAGGTGCCTACGACTGAACCATTAATCTACAGACCTTAACAATAAAGGCGTATACTCATTGGAGACATTTAAAACTTTGTTGCACGGAATTACTCTGATCACACTCACTTTTGCTCACACCTCTGGGACTTATCGGTTGACGTGAAAGTCATCCTGCCTTCCTCTGCTCTGATTCCATTCCCCTCTCCAATGCTCCGAGATGCTCCGAGATGGCAAATTGTGGGTTGAGGGCTTAAGAAAACACATTAAAAACACAACTACTATGCAGGTGACCCTGGAGTAACAGTGTCAGGAGTGCTGACCAACTTTAAGGTCCCGAACAGTGAATAAAAGTTACATATGAAAGTCCAACAGGTGTTGCTCCTTCTGTCTTACCACTACTGCAGTCAGTCACTCGTGAACTAGACAGCCTCTAGTCAGGGTTGCACTGGCTCCCAGGTGTTTCAGTGAGCTGGCAGCGTGAGGGGTGGTTTCAATGTCGGGGTCTGGTTTTGTTGCCAGGGACATGCCGGCCACGTTGCTACTTGCAGCACATCTAAATAAGCAATGCAAAAGCAAATGTATTAAAGCATGCTTAAAGAGTACTTTAAAACAATCCATGTTAGCAATGTTGCCTGCGTTACGGGTATCCCTTCCTGCACAAAAACAATCCTTAGAGGCATAATCCTATTTCTGTGTGTCCTCCAGAATGCCCAACACTTGGAAAGAAGACGTAGAGAGGAGAAAGGGAGATATTTCTCCTTGTAACACCTCTATCAAGGTCAAAGACTTTGCTTCATTTAGCCGAAAATGCAGGTTTACAAGTCTCTGTAAATCTGGGTTTGTGTCAAAATACATGGGTGGATGCATGGGAAAAATGCTCCGTCCATGTAATGCCGGTCTGACGCAACCTCACCAGCACATCTGCAGAGGTGTTTCAGAACAGGCCTGAACAGTACTGGCCTCGTTAGGTGTTCGGGCGGTGTGTTCAGGGCTGTGCCTCCTTGCAATGGAGGATGTGTGAGCGGGGTCTGATCGAATGGGGCTTGTCAGCAGTTTTGCACCTGCACGCTGCTTGCTCGCGCTGCGGCTTGTGCATTACTGCACCGCTCCTGGGTACCACCGGTAGCTCCCTGTGATTAATTATTTACGCTTCCCTCTCAGGCAGGATATCCTGAGAGCTCCTCTTTCTGCTGAGGCCTTCACTTCTCCAAGGCTCTTCTGCTGCTCCCAAGCAGTTCCGAGCAGGCTAAATGCGCATTACTGGCCCCTAATTTCTATGTTAAACATAGCTACCTTTCCATTTAGTAAGTAAATCCCCTGTGCATTAATTGGTTATTTGGTTTACGCTTCCATGGCTTCTATTAAAGTGTCCTCTTACCCAGTCTTACATCATGAACAATCACCAGTAGCAATGATTCTAGCATGTCTCTTTGTTTGATGGCTTCGGATTGGGGTGTAAAACCTATTGTGATGTCCTTCACCAGATGGCTCTTTAAGCTCACACCACAAACTCACCCTCCCAGAAGGTGCATCGTACAGTCACATTACGAAACGACATCACACTTTGTTTTGTGTTTGAGTTTCAGTTTGTCTGAAACAAACATCAAGATTCATCTGGATGTTGAGAGGAGGTCAACCAATCAGGTTTCCCAGGGTGCAGTCACTAACTACTGATAAAGGCCCTCAGCGGAAGTTCTGTCATAGGAAATAAACTTGACTGAAGAAGCGGTGAGAGGAAATGGAAGACACCTCTGGGACATTCATGTGCTTGCTGATAGAATTGACTTGGAGCTGGTCATTAACACTATCTATTGGCCTGTGTCCCTTTGATCTGGCCAGCAGGGTGCCTGATGCCCAAAGGTTGTGTGGGGTCCAATATCTAGTGCTATCGAGTGACTCTACAATCAATATAGCTAAATAACATTGATGGAAAGGTATTCTGGGATACATTGCAGTTGGTTGTAGAAGTAACAATACAGTGTAATGAACAATTAATTTATTTGAGAAGTTTGTTACAATGCTGCTGTGTCCCCCACCAGCGCCTTAGGGAGCTGGGTTACCCTTAGTGTAACTTTGACATGATTAAAGCATTAGCACTGCAGAAACTGTGGTAAAGTTTGTACAAGACCTTTGACACCCCCCCTCCCCCAATATCTTGTCACAGGTTTCAGTGCCATTAGTTTTTGCCCTAAGAGAAGCAGTCAGCTAGAGAGCAGTCAACAAAACCAGGAGTGCAGCTCCTCTGGGAGAGAGGGGGGGAGAGCGATTAGTCTCTATAGAATGCCCTCACACACCTAGCAAGGTGTCATGCTTCATCATAGGGCTGTGCTCCTCGTCGGGCCGGCGCTGCAATGCCCGACGGGCTCCCGCGAAGGGGCTCTTTTTCGGAGATCTTTTTAGAGACAGCCGTATGGGTGGGTGGGGGTAGGTGCAACAAGTGTAGTGAGTGGTGGTGTGGTGGGTTAAAATAGGTATGGTATTGCCAATCAAGGAACAATTTTATTCTGGTGGTATACCAGCCAAATTAAAATCGGTGACCCCCGAGGGGATTATGATGCTCCCCAGGGAAGTAAAAAGGTCGACATGTTTCTTGCCCTATGCCCAGTACCGTCGGGGGCAATTCTTCAGGACCAAGTGAGAGAGTGCTCAAAAATATAATATTATCTACTACATAGTGGGTGATAGTAAAATTAGTACATCACCAAGCGAGTCCATTGGGTCCCAAAGGGAGGTGGACCCACTGTTGCGAAACCCCCTGGGATACAGAAATTGCTGTACGGGTTCGCCTAAAAGCCGAAAACAGGGCTCACCGAAATTAGGGCATGCACACAGCCGTAATCCTATTGAGGCTTTGGCCAGGGGGTTTCGCAACAGTGGGTCCACCTCCCTTTGGGATCCAATGGACTCGCTTGGTGATGTACTAATGTTACTATCACCCACTATGTAGTAGAGAATATTATATTTTTGAGCACTCTCTCACTTGGTCCTGAAGAATTGCCACCGACCCGTACTGGGCATAGGGCAAGAAACATGTCGACCTTTTTACTTCCCTGGGGAGCATCATAATCCCCTCGGGGGTCACCGATTTTAATTAGGCTGGTATACCACCAGAATAAAATTGTTCCTTGATTGGCAATACCATACCTATTTTAACCCACCACACCACCACTCACTACACTTGTTGCACCTACCCCCACGCACCCATACGGCTGTCTCTAAAAAGATCTCCGAAAAAGAGCCCCTCTGCGGGAGCCCGTCGGGCATTGCAGCGCCGGCCCGACGAGGAGCACAGCCCTATGATGAAGCATGACACCTTGCTAGGTGTGTGAGGGCATTCTATAGAGACTAATCGCTCTCCCCCCCTCTCTCCCAGAGGAACTGCACTCCTGGTTTAGTTGATCATACCTTTGGAGCACTGTGCAAGACCTCAGTAAAAAAGCTCTTGGTTCCTCCCTTTTTGCAGCTAGAGAGCAGTCACATGTAGTAGGCAGAAAACACCAGTGTTTAATTTGAACCAGTGGTTTCTGGTGCTGGCACCGGCACTTATAACAGTCCACAACACGTGCACTACAAGAGTTGAATTTACTATACATTAAAATGACTAATACCTGCTACCCAAGACATTCTTTTAGCTTTGGGTGCCATGGAATGATCAGAATTTTCACTTGTAGGAGCGTGATTGTTAGCACACAGATGGAACACCCGTCCTTTGCACAACTCTACACGGGTGGAACACCCAGCCTTTACAAGACTCCACAGAGGGGGAACCCTTGGTGTTTACAAAACTTCACACAGGTGGAACCCTCAGCCTTTAGAAAACGCCACACAGGTGTAACACCCAGCCTTTGCACGACTCCACATGAGTGGAACACCCAGCCTTTACAAGACTCCACAGAGGGGGAACCCTTGGTGTTTACAAAACTTCACACAGGTGGAACCCTCAGCCTTTAGAAAACGCCACACAGGTGTAACACCCAGCCTTTGCACGACTCCACATGAGTGGAACACCCAGCCTTTACAAGACTCCACACAGATGGAACACCCAGCCTTTACAAGACTGCAAACAGGTGGAACACCCAGCCTTTACAAGACTCCACACAGATGGAACACCCAGCCTTTGCAAGACTGCAAACAGGTGGAACACCCAGCCTTTACAAGACTCCATAGAGAGGGAACTATTGGTCTTTACAAAAATCCACACAGGTGGAACCCTCGGTCTTTAGAAGACTACACACAGGTCTAACACCCGGCCTTTGCACGACTCCACAAGAGTGGAACACCCACCCTTTGCAAGACTCCACAAGGGTTGGAACACCCGGCCTTTACAAGACTCCACACAGCTGGAACACCCAGCTTTTACAAGACTCCACACAGCTTTAACACCCAGCCTTTACAAGACTCCACACAGCTGGAACACCCAGCCTTTACAAGACTCCACACAGGTGGAACACCTAGCCTTTACAAGACTCCACAAAGCTGGAACACCCAGCCTATACAAGACTCCACACAGGTGGAACACCCAGCCTTTACAAGACTCGACACAGCTGGAACACCTAGCCTTTACAAGACTCTACAAAGCTGGAACACCCAGCCTTTACAAGACTCCACAGAGGCGGAACCCTTGGTGTTTACAAAACTTCACACAGGTGGAACCCTCAGCCTTTAGAAAACTCCACACAGGTGTAACACCCAGCCTTTGCACGACTCCACATGAGTGGAACACCTAGCCTTTATAAACTCCACACAGATGGAACACCCAGCCTTTACAAGACTGAAAACAGGTGGAACACTCAGCCTTTACAAGACTCCACACAGATGGAACACCCAGCCTTTGCAAGACTGCAAACAGGTGGAACACCCAGCCTTTACAAGACTCCATAGAAGGGGAACCCCTGGTGTTTACAAAACTTCACACAGGTGGAACCCTCAGCCTTTAGAAAACTCCACACAGGTGTAACACCCAGCCTTTGCACGACTCCTCATGAGTGGAACACCCAGCCTTTACAAGACTCCACACAGATGGAACACCCAGCCTTTGCAAGACTCCACACAGATGGAACACCCAGCCTTTGCAAGACTCCACACAGATGGAACACCCAGCCTTTACAAGGCTCCACAGAGGTGGAACCCCTGGTCTTTACAAGAATCCACACAGGTGGAACCCTCGGTCTTTAGAAGACTACACACAGGTCTAACACGTGGCCTTTGCACGACTCCACAAGAGTGGAACACCCACCCTTTGCAAGACTCCACAAGGGTTGGAACACCTGGCCTTTACAAGACTCCACACAGCTGGAACACCCGGCCTTTACAAGACTCCACACAGCTGGAACACCCAGCCTTTACAAGACTCCTCACAGCTGGAACACCCAGCCTTTACAAGACTCCACACAGCTGGAACACCTAGCCTTTACAAGACTCTACAAAGCTGGAACACCCAGCCTATACAAGACTCCACACAGGTGGAACACCCAGCCTTTACAAGACTCGACACAGCTGGAACACCTAGCCTTTACAAGACTCTACAAAGCTGGAACACCTAGCCTTTACAAGACTCTACAAAGCTGGAACACCCAGCCTATACAAGACTCCACACAGGTGGAACACCCAGCCTTTACAAGACTCGACACAGCTGGAACACCTAGCCTTTACAAGACTCTACAAAGCTGGAACACCTAGCCTTTACAAGACTCTACAAAGCTGGAACACCCAGCCTATACAAGACTCCACACAGGTATAACACCCAGCCTTTACAAGACTCCACACAGCTGGAACACCTAGCCTTTTTTTAAAACATATTTTATTGAGTTTCTTCTTTTACATTTGCAGCATTATGATCTGTACAGCTTGCATCCGTGTTTACACCCACCATGTACACAGAAGTCCGCTGTAGTACTCTACTGCAGCCCACATACATATGTCATCATAATACAGTTGTCGAATCGAGTATTGAGGAGCTAATTGAGCATACACATTTACAGGATTTGCGTTTCCTCAATAATATTTCCAACTTTTCCCAACTCCCCTCTCCCCTCCCTCCCCGGTCTCACGCGTACTACTCTTTCCAGCCTTTTGTATGTAAGGATCCATCTAGGCTGAGTGCTTACTTATTGGTATGTGACTCGATACCTCCTGCGTCCGCTTCATCAGTAGATCATGGTTGTCCTTTTGTGTACTAGTTGACAGCTTTTAATGCGGGGCTTCGTCATCGGTAATGGCTCTTATAGTTTCCAGCAGAGCGTCCCATTCTAGTGCTATTGGCACTTTCCGTAACCCTTTAAACTCTTCCCTGCGCAATGCTGCACTCTCTGCGGTACCCCAGCGTAGCATTTCCGTATGCCATGTCCGTACATCCGGGGGTCTCCGCGACTTTCATCTCATTGTAATATTTCGTATGGCTAATATAAGTGCCAAGTCCACAAAACGGTATTGCACTTTGTATTTGGACGATCCTGCATGTAGCCCCAATATGCACTCCTCTACTGTATCCTTCACCTCGCGGTGTGTCGCCTCCCCTATCCTATGTCTTATGGCGTCCCAGTATGCCCGTAGTCTTGGGCAGGCCCACAACATATGTATTAAGTCAGTGCCCTCTACCAAACATTTCGGGCAGTGATGCTGTGTTTGGGGAAACATTCTGTCTAGTCTGTGTGGGGTGAGGTAGGCCCTGTGCAACACCATGGTCTGTATAAATTTAAATTTCGTATTCCTCGATGTCTTCCTTGGGTGTTCTAATACCCTTATCCACTCTTTGCCTGTGAAGTACCTGCCTGTATCCCTCTCCCACGTAACCTTCAGCGCGGTCGAAGGGCTGGAACACCTAGCCTTTACAAGACTCTACAAAACTGGAACACCCAGCCTATACAAGACTCCACACAGTTGGAACCCCCTGCCTTTAAGAAACTCTACAAAGCTGGAACACCCAGCCTATACAAGACTCCACACAGGTGGAACACCAAGCCTTTACAAGACTCCACACAGCTGGAACACCCAGCCTTTACAAGACTCCACACAGTTGGAACCCCCTGCCTTTACAAGACTCCACACAGATGGAGCACCTGGTCTTTACAACACTTCACACAGGAGGAACACATGGTCTTTAACTCCACAAAGGTGGAACACCCGACCTTTGCACAACTCCACACGTGTGGAGCACCCAGCCTTTGCAAGCCTCTCTACAGGTGGAACCCCTGATCTTTAAAAGACTCTACACAGGTGGAACACCTGGTCTTTAAAAGACTCCACACAGGTGGAACACTCAGCCTTTACAAGTCTCCACACAGATGGAACACCCAGTCTTTACAAGACTCCATACAGGTGGAACACCCAGCCTTTACAAGACTCCACACAGGTGGAACACTTGGCCTTTACAAGACTCCACAGAGTTGGAACCCCCTGCTTATTCAAGACTCCACACAAGTGGAACCCCCAGCCTATACAAAACTCCACACAAGTGGAACACCCAGCCTTTACAAGACTTCACACAAGTGGAACACCCGGCCTTTACAAGACTCCACACAAGTGGAACACCCGGCCTTTAGAAGACTCCACACAGGTGGAACGCCCAGCCTTTACAAGACTCCACACAGGTGGAACACCCGGCCTTTACAAGACTCCACACAGATGGAACACCCAGCCTTTACAAGACTCCACACAGATGGAACACCCAGCCTTTACAAGACTCCACACAGGTTGAACACTCAGAATCTACACCGTAAGCCCACAAGTCTACACAGGTGAGCACTGCCAATCGCTGTAATGAGCATCCAAGCTCTCCTACATCAGCATCCTGACCCACAGAAAAGGAGAAAAGGGTGCATTTCAACCTATGGGAAAAGCCATCTCTCAATTTATGGGTAAGAAATGTATTTATTTCGTTTTTTTTTTTGTTATCTTACTTTTTTTTGTAGTATTCCATTCCAAACCGAAACATTGTAAAATGAGAACATAGTGGCACAGGGCAGCGTGGGTCAGACTAGAAGCTTTGATTCCTAACTGGAGTGTATTGGGAGTTTATGTCAAAGGAGGGAGTCTGGGGCAGTATGCTTCAATTCTTTAAATACAATAGTAAATAGTGTGTACATTCACCTGTTTGTGGAAAAGAGCCATACAGTATAGAGTCCATATGCGGAGTTGGGAGTGTGCCTGGTGTACCGTGCTAGGTCTGGTGACAACGTTTGTTATGTGACTTGGACGAATTGTGAAGGAGGACAACCAAGAAACTGTGCCAGCAGTCCACTCTGCTGAGTCCCAGTGGTTTAATAGGTTATTTAACTGTACTAAGTAGGGTGTGTTGTCACACGTTGTGTGCTTAGTATTTGTTACTGAGCTGCAGTCGCTTTAGGTGCTACGAGGGTTCCAGTCTCATTAATGGGCTCAAGAGAACCCAGAGAGTCTTGGCAGACGGGCGAGTGTGAGTGCATGAGCAGGAATGCTGAATGGTGGACTTCAGTGTGGTGTAAGTTAGCAGGAGGGACCCTGAGGCCATCCAGGAGACAACTGATCATGTAAAATGTAAAGGACTTCTTTTGTTCTAGTTCTTTAGCGATGACGCAGGATAGCTTGTAAATCACCAACACGGCAACTCTCAATTAAGGAGCAAGCCTTGGCTAAACCCAGGGACTTGCCATTTCTCATCACAGGAACGGTGCAACTCTCAATATAATGTTATGCTATGTTATGCTATGTTATGTTATGTTATGCTATGCTATGCTATACTATGCTACAGTATGCCACGCCACGCTACGTTGCGTTATGCTACGTTACGCTGCATGGACACCTGCATAATTTTTTTAAACAGATTTTTATTGCATTTAATATTCAAGAAGTATATACACTGGTCAAGAGATTTTCTGGCATGATCTTAAATAAAGTTGTATAGAAACGTATACAATCACAAGTATCAACAGCATTGGTACATAACATCTCTTACACAAGCTTCCCCCTCCCCTGCATAGGGACACCAGCATCCTGTGTATAAAACCTCTTTTATTTTCTCATTACAGTCTAGATGTGATATCTGTAGTCCGCAGTAATCAGAAAACGCGGCAGCTGCTCTGCTGTAAGACATTAGAGGAGCAGAGAATTCCAATAGAAGCCCATGTTGACACCAGAACATGGGCTTCTATTGGAATTCTGTACGGCATATTATCAAGCCCATTATCGCCGCTTTAGCGGCAGTTTTCTGCTGCTAAAGCGGCGATAATTTTAACGCCGTTTCTTGATAATATGCCCCAGAGTTTGCTAGTGACATCCTATTGGCTACGGGCAGAAGACAGTTCGAGGAGCAGAGTTACAGCCCCTGTGTAACAAGAAAGATGCAGAGAAACCAGGCCAGCAGTTCAATCCCAAATGAAATAGGATAACAAGGAAGAAGGTGTGAGTAAGATGAAAAGAGGGAACGGGAAGGCGGGGGAGCAGGGCGATCCGTAAGGGAAATAATGCAAGCAGTCTGATTGTGAGTGTGGAAGGGAGGACTGAAAGGCTTCAGGGGGACTCCACAAAAAAAGAAGTTAGCAAAGAGACAAAATAGGAACAGGTAAGAGATGCTAGGATGTATCTAAAAACCTGATAATGGTAAAACACGATTTCCATCCAATTGTGTTCGTCAGGTGTGACTTGTCCAAAAATGTATATGCGACATTGCATATTGTTGCTATAACATACATCCCAAGCGAGTGTTTTCGACATTGACATCTATAGATATCTTGCAGAAGCCTTGAACCCGCCCCCCACACCACAGTATTTCATGTGGGGCCAGTAGAGACTTGATAAGAGAGCTGCCCATTCTTTATCACCTGTATCTTCCTTATAAATGTTATATATCTCACTAGGGGTACCATGTAAAGTGTATTATTATAAACTTCCTTAAACATTGGAATCAGCCCCATCAGTGGGTTCTGTGTATGGAGGAGGTGGGGCAGGAGGTGGAGCAGAGGTTCCTCACCAGCTCTGGTGATGCTTGCCACCACCCCACCAGGATGAGTTTCTAATCTGGATGCACCAAGCACGAAGCGTAATGTTGGCACTCCTCCACAGCATACGCTGCTACTTCATACTTAATAACTGTGTCTGTGTTTGTAGCAGAGTCTCCAAGTAGTTAACTTTTTTCAAGATGGTAACCTACTGCAACTATCTCACTAATTAAAATACTTTTCCTGCATTTAGGAGAGTCGGAAATCTTCCTGCACACAGCCCAAAGTTTTCTGATGGTTTTTCTGAAGTATCATTTATCTGAGTCCTAGCTCGCGACACCTCTTTGCTAGCTAGCGTCAGTGTCCTCAGCTCAGCAAAAGATTCCTGGTTCACTTACAGAAGGTGTGTGGACATGAAAACAATCAGGGCTCCACAGATCAACTCCAAATGTAAAGCATTCACATATCCCTACTACTACTAGAATAACAAGCACAGCTAGTGAAGTTCGAGTTAAAAATGTAATTCAATCAGACATTAATAAGTATTTTTAAGGGAGATCTTGCATATTTCGTATCCGTGCAGTATTTGAAGAGAAGAACAGTCTGTCAGCTTTGAATACCAGCAAACGCGCAATGTGCTGAAGAGGAAAGAAACTGACAGCTTGCGCCTACCAGTAGTCATAGAATGGCTACCTTTTCTACTATCGTCCACATCACTCGTCCTGTAAGCTGTGACCATTTTAATAGGTCAGTGTGTGCCTATCAATAGTCATAGAATGGCTACCTTCTCTACTATCGCCTACATCACTCGTCCTGTAAGCTGTGACCATTTTAATAGGTCGGTGTGTGCCTATCATTCGTCATAGAATGGCTACCTGCTCTACTATCGCCTACATCACTCGTCCTGTAAGCTGTGGCCATTTTAAGAGGTCGGTGTGTGCCTATCATTCGTCATAGAATGGCTACCTGCTCTACTATCGCCTACATCACTCGTCCTGTAAGCTGTGACCATTTTAAAAGGTCGGTGTGTGCCTATCATTCGTCATAGAATGGCTACCTGCTCTACTATCGCCTACATCACTCGTCCTGTAAGCTGTGGCCATTTTAATAGGTCGGTGTGTGCCTATCATTCGTCATAGAATGGCTACCTGCTCTACTATCGCCTACATCACTCGTCCTGTAAGCTGTGGCCATTTTAATAGGTCGGTGTGTGCCTATCATTAGTCATAGAATGGCTACCTTCTCTACTATCGCCTACATCACTCGTCCTGTAAGCTGTGACCATTTTAATAGGTCGGGGTTTGCGTATCATTAGTCATAGAATGGCTACCTTCTCTACTATCACCTGTATCACTTGTCCTGTAAGCTGTGACCATTTTAATAGGTCGGTGTGTGCCTATCATTAGTCATAGAATGGCTACCTTCTCTACTATCGCCCACATCACTCGTCCTGTAAGCTGTGACCATTTTAATAGGTCGAGGTGTGCCTATTATTAGTCATAGAATGGCTACCTGCTCTACTATCGCCCACATCACTCGTCCTGTAAGCTGTGACCATTTTAATAGGTCGGTGTGTGCCTATCATTAGTCATAGAATGGCTACCTTCTCTACTATCGCCCACATCACTCGTCCTGTAAGCTGTGACCATTTTAATAGGTCGGTGTGTGCCTATCATTAGTCATAGAATGGCTACCTTCTCTACTATCGCCTACATCACTCGTCCTGTTAGCTGTGACCATTTTAATAGGTCGGTGTGTGCCTATCATTAGTCATAGAATGGCTACCTTCTCTACTATCGCCCACATCACTCGTCCTGTAAGCTGTGACCATTTTAATAGGTCGGTGTGTGCCTACCAGTAGTCATAGAATGGCTACCTTCTCTACTATCGCCCACATCACTCGTCCTGTAAGCTGTGACCATTTTAATAGGTCGGTGTGTGCCTATCATTAGTCATAGAATGGCTACCTTCTCTACTATCGCCCACATCACTCGTCCTGTAAGCTGTGACCATTTTAATAGGTCGGTGTTTGCCTATCATTAGTCATAGAATGGCTACCTTCTCTACTATCACCTGTATCACTCGTCCTGTAAGCTGTGACCATTTTAATAGGTCGGTGTGTGCCTATCATTAGTCATAGAATGGCTACCTTCTCTACTATCGCCTACATCACTCGTCCTGTAAGCTGTGACCATTTTAATAGGTCGGTGTGTGCCTATCATTAGTCATAGAATGGCTACCTTCTCTACTATCGCCCACATCACTCGTCCTGTAAGCTGTGACCATTTGAATAGGTCGGTGTGTGCCTATCATTAGTCATAGAATGGCTACCTGCTCTACTATCGCCCACATCACTCGTCCTGTAAGCTGTGACCATTTGAATAGGTCGGTGTGTGCCTATCATTAGTCATAGAATGGCTACCTGCTCTACTATCGCCCACATCACTCGTCCTGTAAGCTGTGACCATTTTAAGAGGTCGGTGTGTGCCTATCATTCGTCATAGAATGGCTACCTTCTCTACTATCGCCTACATCACTCGTCCTGTAAGCTGTGACCATTTTAATAGGTCGGTGTGTGCCTATCATTAGTCATAGAATGGCTACCTGCTCTACTATCGCCCACATCACTCGTCCTGTAAGCTGTGACTATTTTAATAGGTCGGTGTATGCCTATCATTAGTCATAGAATGGCTACCTTCTCTACTATCGCCTACATCACTCGTCCTGTAAGCTGTGACTATTTTAATAGGTCGGTGTATGCCTATCATTAGTCATAGAATGGCTACCTTCTCTACTATCGCCTACATCACTCATCCTGTAAGCTGTGGCCATTTTAATAGGTGCTGTGTGTGCCTATTAAAAGTAATTGAATGGCAACCTTGTCGACTACCTCTGAAATCAGTTGCCGTGTAATCCGTGACCATTTTAATAGATGCGGTGTGTGCCTATCAGTAGCTAGAGAATGACTCCCCAGTCTGTTATCTCTGACTTCATTTGCCATGTAAGTGGCGACCATGTTAAGCATGCTGGAGTTCAGAAGGTGAATGGGCAATAAAGGTGGCTTTACATTTTATATTTATCTTGTCACATTTGCTGTGCATTCAGAGACAGAGGTAAAATGTCAGGCTATGGCTTCTGACAAATTGCTGCTTATTATTTCACAATGAAGATTGGTGTTTACTTTTTATTTCTGACTGAAAAGTGAGAGGATTTTGTAAAGTGAACTATTTCACAATCATGCTGGGGTACAGGGAGTGTAAAAGTAAAGGCTGCAAAATGACAGTTTTTTCTTACACACAACATTTAAATACCCGTAAAATAACAGTACAAATGTTTGGAAATCGCAGTTGCAAAAGCACAAATGAATAACAGATTTATTTTTGGGTAATTCTGAATTGCAATGGTGAGAAAGATTTCGATAGGATCAAAACAGCTCAATACACTTTACATGGTGGTGTACGAATAGTAAATATTTGCTGAAAAACTTTCAAACATTCGTTTTTTTTTGCAGAGTTTTATATAGCACGAACTTGACCCGCAACCGAATCGGGTATCAGATCGCTTTACATAGCACCAGTTACGTTACATGACGACACACATTCATTTTTGTTAGACATGGGGAGATTAAGTGATTTGCCCAGAATCACAGGATGTTCGGCGTCATTACCGAGACTCTAACCCAGTTCCCCAGGTCTGAGGTCAAGCGCCCTAGCCGGTAGACCAACTCCCCTCCAAACATGTCAGTGCAATTTTTGTGGCCACTTCAATGAAAAATGTGCTGTCTGTTAATGGCCGCGCACTATCACACTAGGCCTTACTAATACATTTGCAAGAGTGTGCTCCAAAATGCACCACAGGCTACATGCCTTACCACTTTCCTGCTGAATGGGTGTGATTCATTTGCTACACATGTTCTTTGTGTTCGCTTGGATTTTTCACTATCTGCGTGACTTCAGTGATGTAACATTGATGCCAGCACCTCCACTTGAAAAATTGTTCCAGCATCCCGGAATGTAAATTCAATCAAGCAGATGCTTCACGCAGTTTGTCTACAATTCATTTTCCAGATTACTTATATTAATAAAATGATATTTCAACACTATCGGGCCAATGAAACAGTAGAAACAGGCCCATGCAAAAATATCAGAGAAACCTGAATGTCTGGTGGCACAATGGTATCTCCCAATGCCTACGAAGATGCTGATAGGCATGTGCGGGGAGTTTATATTGGTTGCATCCACTACCATTAAAGCACGGGTCTACAGATGTCAGAAGGTCAAATGAGACACTGGAATGTTTTTAGAAATGTGGGGGAGAGGATGTTGCCTAACGGCTAGAGAGGTTGACCTCAAAGCTGGTGTACCAGGTTCGAGTCTTGGCAGGGACACTCAACATCCTGTGGTTGTGGTCAAATCTCTTAATCTCCCTGTGGCTATCAAAATGAATGTGCCCGTCTGTAACGTAACTGGTGCTCATGTAAAGCCTCTGTCGGATACCTTCGGGTCTGAGGGGGTTTGAGCTATATAACCCCCTCCCCAAAAAAAAAAAAATAAATCGCAGTGGATCATTCGGCTCTTCAATTGGCCAAATAGGAGTTTCGAACGTCCACTGCCTTGTGTTGCATCATACCTTGCAACGGAGATTGAGAAAGCTTGGAATTTCCAATGGACCATCGTGGTTGATCCAGCAAAACTCTGAAGATCCTGTGAATTTTATCTTCACGACGCGAGCTAGTGGGGTGCGAATTGAGTCAGTCCAAATTATATGAATCATGAATAGGTCCACATCCTTCCACCCCCAAGAACCCACCAGCAAATAAAATCCAATTTTTTACTGGAGTAAAAGTCGTCTTATCTTTCAGAGTGAAATGATTTTAAAGAAAAAACATCCCCTGCAAACACATTTCTCTCTGGCTGGGACCTTTTAAGTGTGCCTGTAGGAATGTATGTTTTTTAATTGTATGCTGTTAACTTATAAACGTTCAATAAGTCGGCCAAAAAAGACTGGGTACATTGCAGATGTTTAGGCTAACTTCTGTGTGTCTTCTGGAGCAACGGTGGTGGCTACCTGCAAGGGTTTGACTCCCTGAGCCCAGGTTTTGCTAGTCAGTGACCTGACACCCACCCCAATTTGGGAACAGGCCGGAAGCCTTTCTAATAGGGCACACTGCAAACTATATTGTTTCTATGTCCCTATTTGCCCAGGAGGGTAAAATCCACACCACATTTTCAGAATAGCAATTAAATTGCGATTGAATTCTGCCTAGATTCTTTGAATTCAAATGTATTTCAAATTGCTATGCTGAAAAGCTGCCATGCATTCAGCCCCATGGACCACCATTGGCTAACTCTACTCCAGGGGCTTCCAAAGATGGTACATAAGTCATGAGCTAGGTTCTGCTTTTGGCTGAGTTGCCTTTTCATACTAAAGGTGGCAAGGTTCTTGATTCTAGCAAGGTAAATTGGCCACTGACCATTGGCTGGGCAGTGAAATACAGCCATAATTCAGGTGCATTGGACAACTAACACCCCTGAGCCCGGTGCCATTGCACCTGCTGCACTATTAAAATCTGCTCCCCGCAACTAGATTCTATCAGTGGACTAGACGTGCCTTCCTGACATGCCTTTGCTTTATAACATGCTGTCCACTGAAGGCAAGTCTGCATTCTGTTGCAATAGTGTGATATGTAAATGTAGCCATGTCGCTCGTGTACATATTTCATGTACATTCTGCCACACACATTGGTTTCATTGTACTAACGCCTAGGAGTTGTGCAAATGGTAAATATGACCTTTGAACCTCATTACGCCACATGAAGTGACACCAAGCAGCCGCTGCATTTAATAAAATCACAGGAAGAAGATACAATAAGTCTAGTTTCTTCAGAGGGTGACACCAAATAATCCAATATGTCTGCTTCCACGGGCGCAATAAACATGACAGGGGATTCATCTGAAAGTTCAGAGACTCAAACGCTTGGGATGGGGGTGTCCAGTATATGTCCACAAGAGCCACATCCATGTCTGATTTTCTTAGAAACTGATTATATAAATGTATCATTTGTAACTTGATGTCATGTGGAAATATTCAAGTGCTTCCCCGGATCAAGCCCACATGAGTCCGTTTTTGCACAAACCACAGATGTTGCTTGGGGAGTGAGCACCCAAACCCCTGTGACCACTGAATGATCTCTTTGGCTGGACCATTGAAGCCCTCGCCCAAACCCCTGTGACCACTGAATGATCTCTTTGGCTGCACCATTGAAGCCCTCACCCAAACCCCTGTGACCACTGAATGATCTCTTTGGCTGGACCATTGAAGCCCTCACCCGAACGTTCATTACTAAAAGCGGCACATTTCAGGAGGCCAGCCCAGAGATATAGCACCTGTTATCCTTTGATATTCCTTCATTGAGCAACGTTCTCCAATCAGGCCTCCTGGCCACTGCTCCCAGTTATCAAACTGTCCTCCTTGATTCATTTTTTATCACACATTCTTACCTCTCACCTAATCACTTTTTTAAAACTATATGCCTATAGTAGTTTTTACTCTGTCCGGTGTTTTTTAAGTAAGCATGATAGTCCATCTGTGTTTGACTTATTCTTACCATTTCTTTAACCCCTTGAGTGCCCCGCCCTTTCCCCGCCCTGTGCCGGCCCTTTCATTAGCGGGCGGGGTTCATGACGAGATAGTCTCGTCATGGGCACAGCGCAACCGCGGCCCATGACGAGACCATCTCGTCATGGGCACTCAAGAGGTTAAAATACTCCGAGGAAGGGCGTTGGCGCCACCCAGAAGAGTATCACTCTCTCACCTCATGCTATTGGCTATCGTTGTATCATTACACCGTTAGAAAGTGCTGACATTATTTTCCCCCTGAAAAGTACCTTCCATCATCATTTGTCACAGTCAATTTGATAATTTCCTGTATGTGTTCTATACAGAAAGCAATCCATTTCTGCTTTCCCCACCACTGGTAAAGCCAACGTAGTTGACTTTAATATGTTATAAACATAGCATTTGTACATGCAACACATGCAAACATAATGTTTGAATGTCAGTGTTGACATGTTTTAGCATATTAAAGCCAGACCTATTTGATTTTCCAATGCTTGTCTATCTTGTTTTTCTGGGGTTCTTTTGTAAGGGTTGACAGAACTTGTGGCGTTTCACTCTGTGGAATTCCACAGAGTTACATGAAAACGCTGTGAGATTCTGCAGAGCTTCGCGAATGGGTGGAAATCGGCACTTCGCTGTGATTTTCAGCACCGGGAGCTTGTGCCGCGCTGAAAGATCAGTGCGAGCAGCACCACGCGGCATCCCAGAGGGCACTGCTGCTCGAGTTGATTTTTCTGTCACTCGAGTAGATTTTCTACTAGAGCAGCAGCTTTCTCACCACGAGCGGTCACAACCACTCGTGTTCGGAAAATCTCGCCAGGTGCCCTCCTAGCACCTTAAAATAGCGCTAGGGGATGCCAATTCTCACTTGCCAACTTATTGTTGGTGAGCGCACACACCAAAAACTCCACCACACAACGGTTGGCGGAGTTTGATCAGAACTCTGCGTTACAAGTGTAATGCAGAGCGGCCAAAACTCCATCAACTCCGCCGGCAGAGCATAATTTATCGCCCATCCCTAGTATTTTTCTTCTTAATGTGCTTTCTATTCTTCTTCCACCTTTCTCCTATGACCCGTGCCACATGCATTCTTTAAATTGATTGGCTGATTAACTGAATGTTTATATGTTTGTGTGCAACAGTCTCCCACCTTTTGATTAGTATGGCCCTTCATTAAAGCTAAACTAAATATTTTGGGGGAAAATGTATTGACTTGAAAAGAGCAATGTCAAGCAGATGAAGCAAATGCGCCTTCCATCGCATGTATGAGAGACGTCAAAGCACATTCCGGGAGTATTCGAGCGCATCGAAGCCATGTCAAGCATCGAGGCGTTCAGCGTGCAGCTGCCGTCCTGCGCCCCAGACCGAGGCTGTTCTGACTCACGAGCCGTCCGTGTGATGGGATCCGAGAGCAGGAGACAGCATACATCTAAATACAATTTAAATAATTGCCCTGCTGAAGCTAGCGCCAGCTTGTTGTTCAAAGTCAGACCCAACCTCAAATGATGGAAAGAGGTGAAACCCATAGCTGAAGCATCGAACCCTCACCGGGAGAAGAAACCAGTGCCTGGGACTAAAGCTGTCCGGCAGACATAAGGACAGAGGATTATTTAATCAGCCTGTTATTCTGGAGTAGGGTCAGCACTGAAAACTTCAGCTTGAGAGACAGTATCAGGGCCGGACTGGGAACCAAAACCGGCCCTGACAAAGTGCTCGGACGCTCCGGGGGCTTGGGGGTGCAGCCGAGCTCTTTGCCATGGCCGGTTTTCTGCCGATTTTGCAGCTATGCTGCAAAAACAGCCCTGTTATAAAAACGGCCCCCAGGGGCCCAAAACCGGCCCGACCCGTGCGGCGCACCGGGGCGGTGCCCGCTACGGCCAATCCAGCCCTGGACTGTATAATAGAGAACTGTAGTAGTGGCAATTCTATCACACCTCCTAAAAACTCACAATTACTTTGTAGGTTAGCAGTGCTTAATTTGAGCCGGTGGGTTACAGTGCTCAGCACTTAATCATCAATACCAGGGCTTGAACAACAGTTAAGGACACATTCATTTATTAAAGGGCCAGGGAAGTTAAATGATTCGCCCACAATCGCAGGATGTTGAGCCAACGGTGAGGCTCGAACCTGGTTCCCCAGTTCCAAAGTCGGCAGCTCTTGCCATTACCCACATCCTCTCCCCACTTGTAGGGTTTGTTAGTTCTGTGTTGGGCAGCACTAACAGGAGATACTGCCTCCCGGCACTTATGTTTTTTACAAATTAACCTCAGTACATACTCATTAGAAGTAAAGACATTTGGTTACTACACCTAGATAGCTAAACACCCTACTACCAACGGTGTCTGAGAGCAGTGAGCACAAAGGTCACTGCACACCATATATATATATATATATATATATATATATAGAGAGAGAGAGAGAGAGAGAGAGAGAGAGAGAGAGAGAGAGAGAGAGAGAGAGAGAGAGAGAGAGAGAGAGAGAGAGAGATGTCACAGCACTCCATAAGTAGTCCACTCAAACAGTCTAATACATGTATTTAAAGTATAGTTAGGTAGTCCAATAAGTGAGAAGTCCAATTTGTTGAGTCCAAGTGTCTTTATTGCGTGCAATTTAATATCTTCACCAACATAAAGGAATTGACGTCATGAAGCACAGCCAACACGTGTTTTCACAACAAGTGACTTCTTCAAGGCTCTATAAGGGACGAGCGTCATGTGGGTAGTTGATAGAAGACAATGGAATGTATTGGAACCTTTAGTTGGGAATCCAAAGTAAACAAAAGTCCTCTCTTAGTGTTGAGGGCAATAATCACAACTGAGTTTAAATGCCAAAACCCCCGAAATGCAGCAGTCCAATATTGTAACGATGCCCACATTATCGTTTGTGCACCGTAGAACTGTATATCTGTGTTAATGCAATGGTCATTTCAATTGAAAATATGTTGTTTGTAATGGTAGTGTGCTACCACACCATGCATACTCCACACTTTGCTAATCCACTTTACTACACTCCCTTCTACGACACTCTACTCCACTATATGCCCTTCCACTTTACACCACGCCACTCCATTTTACACCACTCCGCTCTACGACATGCCATTCCACTCTATGCCCCTCCCCTCTAAGACACTCTGATACACCACGCCACACCGCACCACACCACTCTACTCTACTCTACTCTACGCCACTCAGAACGCAGAAAGAATGGAATACCCCGGCAGCTCATCTTGATAGATGGGACCGGGAGACATTTTATTCTACACTGCCCAGCGTACAGACATCCAGGGCGCTTGGGCCTGGATTTTGCCCTGGTATTCCCAACTCCTGATGTAATTACCAAAACCGGTGACGGGGGCAAACAGGGGGGCACATTTTTGGAGAAAGTCCTAAGAAATGAGGAATTAACAGAGAGATCTGGTTCATAACACTCAATTTCCCTGGTAATTTCCCAATTTCCTGTGGACTTTTCCATTAAAACTTCAGCTTCTTTCAGTGGCCAAAGATTCTGGGGGAAACATGCAAGCTCCATGAAGGTACCGATCGCATTGGCTGCCGTGACTCTACCACAATCTACCCCACTCAAATCCAATCTACCCAACTCCACTCCACTCCAGTCTACCCCACTCCATTCTAATCTACCTCACTCAACTCAAATTTACCTCACTGCACTCCAATCTAACCCAATCAACACCAATCCACCCCACTCCAATCAACCTCACCACACTACACCCCACCCCAAGCTACCCCACTCCAATCTACAGCAACCCACAATATCCAACTCCAATCTACCCCACCCCACTCCAAGCTACCTCACTCAACTTCAAATATATCCTAATATACCCCACTCCACTACAATCTATCCAAATCCAGCCCACTCAAATCCGGATTCATCCTACCTCAAACTACCCCACTCCCCTCCAATCTACCCCAATGTATCCAACTCCAATATACCCCACTCCACTACAATCTACTCCACTCAACTCTAACTCCACCACTCCACTCCAATCTACCCCACTCTAATCAATGTAACCCAATCAAACCTACCACACTCCACTCCAATCTACCCCACTCCACTCTACCCCAATCTCCTACACTCCACTTGAATCTACCCCACTCCACTTCCATCTACCTCCTCAAATCTACCCCCTCCACGCCAATCTACCCCACTCCTCCCAAATCTACCCCAATTCAACCCACTGGACCCAAGCTACCCCACTCCACGCCACTCCAATCCACCCTACTCCATTCAAATCTACTCTACTCCACCCCAATGTCCCCCACGCCACTTCAGTCTAGCCCACTCCATTCCAACCTACCCCACTTCAGTCTCCACTCCACTCAATCTACCCACCTCAACTCCAATATACTCTATCAAACCCAATCTAACCCACTACAATCTACCATGACCTACCTCACTAAACTCCACTCCTATCTAACCCATTCCACTCTAATCTACCCCACTCCACTTCACTCCAATCTACCCCACTCCATTCCACTCTACCCCAATCTACCACACTCCACACCTCTCTACCTCATTATACCGCACTCCACTCCACTCCAATCCACCCAAATCCACCCAAATCCACCCACTCCAATCTATCCCACCACACTCTACCCCATCTACCCTACTCCAATCTACCCTACCACAATCTAGTCCACGCCATTGGACTTCACTCCAATCTTCCCCACCCCATCCGCCTCTACCGAACCCCACTCTATCCCTCCCCAGACTAGCTCACTCCACTCTACCCCACTCCACCCTCCCCAATCCAATCTATTCCACTCCAATCTACCCCACTCCACTCCAGTCTACCCCACTCCAATCTACCCATTCTACCTCACTCCAGTCTGTCTATGCTACTCCAGTCTACCCAATCTACTACACTTCAATCTACAAAACTCCACTCTAATCTACCCCCTCCACTCCAATATACACCACCCCACTCCAATATACCCCAATCTATCCCACTCCGATCTATCCCAATCAACCCCACTCCACTCTACCCCACTCCAATCTACCACAGTCTACCCCAATCCATTCACTTCAATTCCCTCTCCACTCCAATCTGTCCCACTCCATTCTCACACAATCTACCCAACTCCAGTCTACTAAAATCTACCCCATTCTAATCTATCCAACTCAACTCCACCCATCTAACACACTGCACTCCAATCTACCCTACTCCAATCCACCCAATCAAATTTACTCCAATCCACCCAATCTACCCCACTCCACTCCAATCTACCCCACTTCATACCACTTTACCACAATTGACCACACTCCACTGCACTATACCTCAACCTACACCACTTCACTCCACTCAATCTACCCCACTCCAAGGTACCACTCTCCCCCAAATCTACCCAACTCCACTCCAATCTAATCCAATCAAATCCACCCCACTCCAATCTACCCCACCACATTCCATCCCAATTTACCTTAATCCAATCTTCCCCAAGCCCTATCTTCCTCACTTCAATCAACCCCAATCTACTCCACTCTAATCTACTCCACTCCAATCTACCCCACCCCACTTTACCCCATCCTACTCTACCACAATCCACTCTACCCCACTCCACTGTATCCCATTCCACTATCCCCACTCCAGTCTGCCCCACTCCAATCTATCCCACTTCAATCTACTCCACTCCAATCCAACCTACCCCACTCCATTGCACTCCAACCTACCCTAATCTACCCCACTGCACACCAATCTAATTTACTCCAATCCAATCTACTCAAATCCACTAAAATCTACCCCAATCCACCCACTATACCCCAATTTACCCAACTCCACTCCAGTCTACCCAATCTACCCCATTCTACTCTATTCCAGTCTACCCCGATCTACCTCACCGCACACTACCACACTCCACTCTACCCCTACAATCGACTCAACTTCCAGAAAGGAATGAAGGACGTCACATCGTGGAAGAGTAGCAGCTGCATGATGCTCAACTCAGAGAAGACAGAGTTCTTTGTCCTTGGACCCCCACCCCCAGCCTGGGACAACACCTGGTGGCCCACCGCCCTCTGCAGTCCCTCCCACTCCCACAGACCACGCCCGAAACCTCGGCATCGTACTCGACTCCTCCCTCTCCATGACCAAACAGGTCAACGCCATCGCCTCCACCTGCTTCAACACCCGACACATGCTCCAAAAGACATTCAAATGGATCCCCCCCGAATCAAGGAAGACCATCACCCACGTTCTCATAACTAGTAGAATGGACTACGGAAACGCCCTCTACGCCGGGATCAACAAGTCTCTGCTCCGCAAACTCCAGACCATACAGAACACCGCAGCCACACTCGTCCTCTGCATCCCTCGACACGAACACATCACCCAGCACCTGCATAACCTCCACTGTCCCCCCTTCGAGAAAAGAGTAACTTTCAAGATACTCACCCATGCCTACAAATGCCTCCACAACACCGGACCCCGATATCTCTTTGACAGAATCTCTTTCACGTACCCAAGAGGAACCTCTGTTCTGCCAACCTCTCCCACGCCGAACCCCTGCGGTTCCGCAGAGCAAGAACGAGGGCTAGAATCTTCTCCTACATTGCAGCCAAGACCTGGAATGAGCTGCCGATCAACATCAGATGCACTCCCACCCTGCACATCTTCAGGAAGACCCTCAAGACCTACCTCTCCGACTAACCGGAGCTGTCCCCCCCCCTCCCAGCGCCTTGAGACCCTCACGGTGGGTTTCAGGCTTTAAACTTCCCTGATTGATTGATTAATTGATTGACCCCATTCCAATCTATCCCACTTCAAACCTACCCCACTCCAATCTATCCCACTCTTATCTGCCCCAATCTACCTACACTCCATTCCAATCTACCCTACTCCAATCCACCCAATCTACCCCAAACCAATTTACAAAACTGCCCCTCAACCCCACCACAGCCCACTCCACATCGCTATATTTTAGCCACGCTGGACAGCTGCCACACTGGTATACAACATGGATAAAACACATTGCTAAAGCCAATAGCTCTTTCATAGGCAAGAGCTATTGGCTTTGCCAACGCTTGTTTAAAATTGAGTTATTACAAAACCGGGGCGGAGTCCACGTAGCGTGGCTACGCGGAACACTGCGAAGTGAAAGACCCACTCTGCAGCGCTACGCAGAGTTCCGCTAGCAGGCAGAGTTACTGGCTCCCAAAGTGGCACTTCTCGGGGGAACAGGGAATTATTTGAGTAGCTCAGCAATCAGCATGGCAGTAAACTGAGGCTGACTAGAGACAGCGCTGGGGCTGATGAGGGGGTGAAAAAACACTGAGAAAGAGAGATTTAGAGTCCACTGCAAAGCATTGAGAATCCAAGACTCCAAGTTTTGGGTGCAAACTGCAAATACTTCATCACGCCTATAAAAGTCAGAGATGCACCGCTACACAAGATCAGCCTTAGACCTGAATCATAATTTATCACCCTCGAGTATAGTCATAATTTTCTCAGAAAATATACAAGCATTGAATGTAAAATCGTATTTATTTACACTCAAGTGAATTATTTTGATAATGCTTGTACGGTAGCACGAATACCCCGTACACTGAGGATTTCTTAACATTCATTTAAAAAGTAAATGTTCTCTGCCATGCACCTTGAAGAGTATGTTGCTTTACTGGAAATCCGAACTACAGCCCACCTCATTCACATAAAAACACACCATAGGAATGGACACGTAGGTAGTCTGCAACTCTCACAATAAGTAATACCGTACGGTCCCGCTATTCAAGGCGAACCCACTGCCTCACTCCTTTTTAAAATGTGCATAAGAACTGTAACAGTGCCTCACATGTTTAATGCAAGAGATGATGAGTACGATCTTGACTTCCGTGATGTCTAGTCGGTGAAGCTTGAGCTCGGCTTTAAAGTCGTTGACGCGCAGAGAGGTAATCTTCTGCTTATGTTCAGAGACATCAGCCACCATTTTGCAGATGTGTGGGCAGGGCTGACATTGGAAGAACAAAGTCAAATGGCAGCATCTCAGTGTGCATGCGTCTAGTACATAGCCAACTAGCTAGAACTTAGGAATCGAGTGGGCAGTATATTAGAATAACGTAACAGGTGACGTCAAGTAGATCAGAGTGCACATGCATCAGAGTATGTTTCTCTCCCGGCCATTTTAGAATCAGGAGACGCAAAATAAATATTACATTTTTCGAGATGGGCACTGGGAAATTCCGCTACGCAGCATAGGTGGAGTTTCTGCTGAACTTCGTACTCCAAGCGGAACGTGGAGTGACAAAAACCCTGTGAACTCTGCCCAAGGAGCAGAGTTTACCACCCAGCCTTAGGTATTACTGCACACGAGGGAATTGTTCACTTGGAGGCATTCAGCCATTTTAATCATCAGCCAGAAATGGAATGGTGTGGGGGAGATGGCATGGGACATCTATTGTACCAGCTGTGTGTGTAGGAATTTAAGGATCTATATAGTGAGGGTGCTATTTTTAAATGGGTTATCTAGTGTAGGGCAAAAGCAGCTCTCTTTACCCAGCCCTGTATCACAAACAACCACCATGTATAGGCCTTCTAGAATATTGTTTTATTCATGACATCTGCTTGGGTTTTGAGACTGTTGTGACGTCCTTCACTGGATGGCCCCTTTAATAAACAGCTGAAGAATGGCGAAGTAGAGATGCGGCCATCAACAACAGGGATGGAATGATCGGTGGAAGAAGGAATGCCTGTTTAATAATTACTGTGGACTGAGAGGTACCTATGAACCCATCATCTGGAGGAATGGAGAGATCTGTAGAGGAAGAGGTGCCATAGCAAGGACGTCACCTGTCAAAGAAGGTGAATCCATAGTATTGGAAGGTCTGTAGAAGGAATGTCCATTACTCTCTGGCTTCAGGGACCGGGACACTTGCGGAAGAGGCCTGCAGATGGATCCACAGATGGAGAGTTTCCATATCTGGGTACCCTTTATCGTGGCTAAGTGTGAAGTTCTGTGGATTTCCCACCGAACAGAAATGAGAATGTTCCCATGCCTGGTGAAGCGGCGGCTCATGTCCTGTTTTTCCTTGACACCAGTATATGTAGCCCCACCGCCCCATCTTCAGTTGGACCCTTACGCACTAACCTATGGTGCATTTAGTTAATTAACAACGCTTTTTGTGGAGTGCTGTAGTGTGTGGAGTGGTACCAGGTGTGGCAAAGTAACTGTACAGCAACCCACGGAGTCCAAGAATGCATTTCACTATTGGCTGAAAGACCAGGAAAGGCTGAACATCATCCACGTGACATAAGGCCATTTGACAGCTGTTCTTTCCCCAGTTGAACCCAAAACATCATTCGTCCTTTCCATGGAACTCATCAACATCAGCCCTTTTCCAACCTAGGGGCCCATTAGGATGAAGGGCGGATCGCCACCGCCGGGCCAGTGGTAGCCACCGCAGGCCCGGCGGTGGCGATCCTCCCGCCATCCTTGCCTGATTGACCCCCTGCCATATTAGTATGGCTGGGGGGGTCCGCGACAGACGGAATGACTGTCCACCGCTTTTCCGCCGGTCGACTCGTCAACCAGGCGGAAAAAGGGCATAACATGGCAGACACCGCCATCCATATTATGGTTCAGGTGGTGAATCGCCTTTCCATTGCTGCAGAAAGGCATGCGGTTCCTGCTTATGGGGGCCCATTGCAGCCCCCCAGAGTGTTGGGAGGAGGGGGGTGCACATGAGGGTTACCTATGGTACCCCCTGTCATTGCCATGCACTACGTGGCAGGCACCACATGGTGCCTTCCACATAGTGCATGGCAATGCTGTGCACAGTCTGTATAAATTACGAGTGGGTCTGCAGCCAGCAGATCCACCCGCAATGTATATGGCCCAGGATGCGCCCGCCAGTGTGGCGGGCGCATCCTAATGCACATGGCGGGACCGCCGCCACTTCGGCGGTCGGTCCCTGGCTCCGTGGCGATGGCGGGCGGACAAAGTCCACCCGCCATCATAATGGACCCCCTTGTGTGCACAGGGACCAGGCACCTCCATGTACCGCATAAGTCCTCCCACATTCAGGTGAAGTGAGCCAGAATTTGTGGAAATGCTTTGGTCAATATCAAAAGGTGGTTAGTTTTGAAATTAGATTTTGAATCAGTCCTGCTTTCATGAACCACCTTCCAATGCGTTCTAGCATCTATGGCTGTTCTTAATTTTATGATTAACAGCAAAAGATGCCTCAAATGATGTGTCCCTTGCTACATCACTCTGAATCAGGAACCTGCGCCATCATAAGGAAGTGGTTCTGGGGCTTCATTGAAAGACTGCGGGTACCAGAATCCATTGCTCAGGTGAAAAGGATGCTCTGTGCCCTTTACAGCCCCCCTGTACATCATCTTAATTATAAAGTTGCTCTCTTTTGAATTGAATTCTGATTTTCATCCTCACATTTGCTCAGTACTCGGTTTATGTTGGTACTTGGCATGTCAGGAAGGCTTTTATGAGTGTGTTACAGGTAGCCTATGAACAGTCAGTGATATTAAGTGTGTTCCAAAGGTGCTGCAACTCAGTGAGCCCATCACTTGAGGTAGCAGGGAAGAGTGACCCAGATGATGCTGATGGAACGACCATCAATATATTCCGTAACGTAGGTCCTGGAAGACAAGGTCCATGACTCTAAGGTAAATCTACATCTAGTGAAACTAAATAAAGTGCATTTTTAGGGTCAATGGGTATTTTTTAACCCTGTCATGGAACGAGCCAGCCTGGACCTCAACTGGACACCCCTGTTGTACACTAACCTTGAGGCTCGATGTCAACATGACACTGAATCCACTAACTAAATGTTCTTTTGCAAACTATTATGTTCTGGTGTTTGTAGATCCACTCGTTACATAATAAGACAGACTCGCAGAATACAATAGTTTGTCCGGTGAAAGCCCTTCTTGGAGCCGTCACGCTCTGACACGGACCTTATCTTCAGCATCTACCAGAAGCGCTACACCAGTGGTGTCCAGCGTGGGTCCCTCGGGTGAGATCCATGCCTCATTCCGAGGACAATCATTGACGATTTAAACGTTTGTCATTTAGAATTTTTAGTTTGTAAATGAATCTTCTGTGGATGTCCTGAAAATCTTTCCCGTACGCTGCCGCCCAAAACCCTCCTTCGATATCCCTGTTCCAAAAACGTCCCCTCTTTCATTCCTAGGTTCACCAGATGATTCCAATCCCTGGAACACAACTGTTCCAGTCCTGAACTGAACCCAGACCACAACTCCCAGAATGCACTGATTTGTTAAACGAAAGCCCAATCCTGAATCGATCTGGTGGCCCCAGCCAGTCCAAATACGCAGCGTGGAGCTGTTGGAAGCGCTTCCGAACAGGATGGGAAGGACTCCAAAGGAAACAGTTAATTATTGTATTTTTCTGTCCTCTGAGGTGTCCGGCGAGTCGCAGAGATGTAATTATTCATGGTGATGGCTTATTTGGAAGGAGGGGGAGGATCGAAGCCCAGGCTTGCCTCCAGCTATTAGCGGTTCAGCACAGGTGCAGTTCATTGGAGCAGGCGCGAGCTGGCGAGGGCCCAGAGAGGAAGGCTCGTGTGATGGGAGCTGGGCTTGTGAGTGTTTAGCGCTGGTCGCCCTCTCGCTAGCTCGGCTCTGACGCCGCGGCGCCGCCTGCAGCATCCTGCCCTCTGCGGGGCTTCTGAGAAAAAATGCACTTTCTACAGACCATCCTCCGGTGGAAAACCCTCCGAGGTAACAATTCTGTTACTGTACATGGTTTCACGCGCGTGCCTCCCTCGTGGGTCCAAGCTGCCCATCGTGACAGCCAGGCGTCGCTTCTCAGAGGGACGCGAATCTTATTAAATGCTGTAGATTGTGCAGTGTTTGTTTGTGTAGGTTAATAGCGTGCTTCACGCTTGGAAGAGGACGCTGAGATTTAATAGGGTTGCCGGGAGTTTGTATGTATCCTGCTTCCGCCTGTTCCAACGAGTGCTTCTGTTAATGGAAATACTACTCTGTATTATTTTTTTGTGTGGGGGGCGTGGTGTGGTGTTTGCTTTTCAAGATAGAAATGTTTGGTTTATTATTCGGCGATTAGTTTCTTAATACTTCAATACGGAGAGCATTGTCTCAAAGATTTTCTTGGTAGCCCACCAGGTGTTGCGGTTACAAGAATACCAAGCTGCCTACTTTTACTTCCACCTACTTCTTTCTTTCCCCCATCCAACTCTGTCTGTCTCTCTGTCTGTCTGTCTCTCTCTCTCTCTCTCTCTCTCTCTCTCTCGTAGATTCTTTTTCATTCCTGTTTGTTTCTCACGTTGCCCCCATGTTCATATTAATTCTCACTTCTCCTTTTTATTCCTCTGGGTCCTATTCCCTGGTCTCCTCAAGTGAGTGCCAGTGGCTACCACCGGTCCAAATTAAGCAATTACTAGGTACGACATGAGCTCCACCTTTATTACATGTCACAGGGGAGGGCGGTTGTATCCTGGAATCTTAGAGATGTCGAAGTACACAAGTGATGGAGACTCACTGGATGAAAACTACCTTCTCATGGAGTATTTTTAAGGGAAGGTGTTTTGTGGCTGAACAATGAGGTTTCTGAACTCTTTGTTTCTTTAGTGAAATCTGGATTTCTTGAACAGGGATGACTTTGCCTCTTTGGCTACCCAGCAGGATGGCCTTTTGATGCTCTCCAGTGGCATACTTGGCTAGTTCTATCTCCGCACACCATTTTTCTAATTCTAGTATTTGCTGTGTTGGTTCAATGGCACGACCATATGGCCATAGGAAACTCCATCACTGCGCATAGACTGTCCTAAGGACAGAGCCCTGTGGTAAACCCAAGGAGCTTGAAGCTGCTCTACTCACTCGGCAGAGAAGAAGGTCATGACGCTCTATTCTACTGCTGAGGCGTCATGATGCGTCATGCTGCTGTTTGCTTTTTGCAAACTGAACATAGGACTTGGTATTGGAACACCATGCCCAGCGAGGATGTTACTCAATTATGTGTTTTATACTTGTGTCCTTATAGCTATACACATTTATAGGGTCCTAAAACCCAATGATGTCAGAGAACCGTCGGGAAATAATGTGAACAAATCAAGATGTGTTGAACCAAGACCGGGAGTCTATCACCAGTTGACCCCATCACTGGTGGGCACCGACTGTCGAGCATGGCACATTTACTACTGCGGAACCTAAGGCATTCCGTGATGTAGGATAGGCATGAACTAGATGTCTAGCAAAGTTGAATCTAATGTTACAGTGGGTGTGACCATCTTGATGCAAACTTTTATAGGTCGTTAGTAGAGCAGGAAACTTGTCCCCTCCTTATAATCGGAAGCCAGTGAAGCCTCAGCGAGGAGGACTGGATTATGGTTGAGGTAGCCTACAGCAGTCGCCAGTTGTCTTAGTGTTTATTACGGTGCTTATAACCTAGAGCCTATCATGGACCAGGCTATGGTGGCTCTGCGTGCTTCCAGCAGCAGGGGATGTAGGCAGATGTAGTAGTATCAGGTGGTTGACCTTGAATTCCAGAGTCCTTACACTATCCAACAACACCTCTCGGACTTTGGCTTCCACCGAGGAGGAGATCTTTGCACTAAGGGCCCAGCTAGTGAGTGAACTATTTAACTTCAATGAAGAACAAGATTCTAGAGAACTCTGGCCTGTTGGTGTTGGAACAAGCCAGCATCCACCCGTTGGCATCCTTTCCAAAGTTCATCAGAGCGCGAGCATCATGGCGGCCATATCTTCTGGATGGAAGGATTAACAGAGTGTCATCCACTGAGATGTGACACCCTATCCCCCGGTCAGCCAGCAAGTCTTGCCATGGCTTCATGTAAATATTGGGTAGCCCTGGGGGTAGGAGGGATTCCACCGGAGGGACTTGGTTCCATTCCTTCGTCATCCCTGTTCTTCTAATCACCATAAATGGTTTAAACCAATAGAGGGTGTATGCTGAACATTCACTGCTTGCTTCAAACGCTGCTCTAAAATACCTAATCAATGGTATTGACCTCAGTGAGAGTTCAATCCGCACCAATAGTGCAGCCCCCCCCCCCTCAACTGTATTCTAACGTACACCTTTTCAGACGTCCATCAAAGCTGCCATGGTGATTTGCAGGTCGGTCCAGCGAGGTGAACTCTAGGAGGGTCCCTGGTCTCTGCTGAGTTAGCACAATGGCTGATCTTAGCATAGCTGCCAGGAACAAATCCTTCAGAGGATGACTCAGCTAGACCCGCTTTTTCAGACATTAGCATGAAGCATGCTGGGACTAGTAGTTTCACTTTCCTTCTGGAAGTTACAGGCTTAAAACCCCCACCATGCTTAGTGACCATGGTAAAATATGCTATGAGTAGCTGAAATGACCTTCTTGACACTGCGCTCTGCTTTCGTAGGAGGTCCTATGCCTTTGTGCGGCCATCATCCGCATAATGAGGCTACCACAACAAAACCTAGCCAGCTGAAGTAACATAAATAATCATGGGCACAAAGTTGTTGTGCAATGACCAAGTGGTCAGCAACACTTTTAGGGAGATTAGAATTGTTGTGCAAGAGGATACTGGAAACCAGGTCTCCAAGCAAATGCCTTTTGCATAATAAAATGTTCGTGATATTTCGAAAGCTGAAAATGTGAATAAGTATTTTTTATATTGGAAAACTGCTGTCGTAACTCGAAAGAATGTTTGCCAGTGTGGGTATGTACAACTCTGTGATGATGGTAAACTAGGGTTCCATATGGCCACATATCCCTGCTACAGCAAACTCACAGCCTGAAGCTTTCCTTTACCCAGTACTTGGCTGCAGGTGCATTAGTCCATTTGGTTTAGCTGTAGAGACTCAAGACTACTGCTCCCAGAATGCACTGGGATCTGAACTTGGAGTAGGGTAGCTGGCAGTAATCTGGCCACCCTCTCTTAGACTGGTCAGTGGCAGAGGCGCAACTAGAGCCACATTTCGGGGGGGGGGGGGGGGCTAAGAAACAATTTGGGGGGGGCTAATTCTGCCTTCTGGTCAGAGGTGACCTGTCACTCAGTTGCCATGTATGTGGGAACATAAGGTATGGTCTTAAGAAGCCAGGTTTGGGGTAGATCGCTGCTCAGATTTGTCTCTGCTAGAACTCGATGCTTCTGTTTCCATATTTTAGGACCCACTTGAGTGAGAGAGATTACATCTTCAGAGGCAGAGGGGCTGGGAACGGAAGCCTTTTTTGTATCTGCTGACTTTTTACCCAATAACGTGCTTCATCTGATACTTTTTCATTACTTCCAGCATTTCACCCTTTATAAGCACCAGAAATAAAAACGCATGCCCTCCTGAAGATGAAACTGCCCTCTCACGTCTGCACTGGGCCAATCTGGAGGCGGTGTTTGTGGCTGTCAGTCGCTGCCGCTAAACTGTATTCAGTTAAAGCGGGAACGTCCGTCAACATCGGCCGCGTTTGACAGACATCTTGAACGTCTAATCCGCGATGATTGCAGGCCTGTTGGTCTTTTTTGAAAGGCCCAAGACAGCTTGTAGGCAGCTATTATTTGGGAAAGAGCAAATTGAAGTGACAAACGCTGGAGGGTGTGAAGCGCAGGGGGAGGAGGGGGTGGATTTCTGAGCTAAATTTTCCCAGAACATGTCCACGAGATTCTCCATGCCTTTTTGGCTGTCACCATGGCTGGAATACACAGACAAGTGAGTGGGAAGAGAGGAAGCGCATCTGCGAGGGTGTAAATAGCAATTAAAAGTGGGGACTTGAGGCTTCCGCAGCTTGTTAGTGAGGTCAGTGCAACACTTTTTGAAAACTCCTACCCGTCCCTGGAGATGGATCCTTCCTGGTGGAGCACGCATGCCGTATTGTGATTGGTGGCCGTGAGAGGGGCTTAGTTGCTCGTGCTTGATAACAGTTGTGTATTTCTGAGGAGAAAATGGCAGATCTGTTCCCGGTATGCATGCCGTTCGGCCCCTCGGCTCCATAAGTAGATGCACGTAGAGACGAACAGTCTTGGTAGTGCCAAATGATTATCATCAAAGTTCAAGGGCTCCTTCAACAGTTTGTCTTTCTGAATTGAAGCACTAGCTCAATCTTTGGATATTCCTTTAAATTATGTTCTTTATGTCTTTCCCTCAGAGAGGTAGGCATTTATTTCTCACATCTCTGAACGGTGGGGATTTTCTCGGTCAATGTTCATGCAAAGAGGTGAGGAGAGATGTTGGGTGGTGGTACTCCATGGACACAGGTGTTTGTAAATTCTGCCATTGCTTCTTGTAAGTGTATTGATGGTTGGTGGTGTAGATGGAGGAAGGTGAATGATTATAGACCCATTTACATTGGACTGTAACCATCCATAAATTGATCTCAGTTTGTTGTTGTGTAGTTGCCCTTGACCTCGCACAGGTATCCTTTTTGGAAACCTCCCTCTTCTGGACGTCTGAGACACCCATCGGCTCCATAGCATGTTCCTCAGTTTTTGTGTTTTTTTTTATGTTTTCATCTGCATTTGGGCTTGGTGAGAGACGCTCCCCAGCAGAATTACTACATCTTAACCAGTTCCTGGTCATTGCAGTGACGTCAACGGAGATGTTTACAGTGTGTTGCAGGAAGCCGGAATTCAGAACTTGACTTCCATTCAACATGCTCAATGGATGGGACTTTCTCGACAAGTTTCTTATAGAACAGGATCTCAAACTGATGCGGCCATGTCCATCCTTTGGAGACAGTCAAGAAAAGCCTTTGATTCAATGCTGGGCACCAAGAGTTTGTTGATGGTCTACATCACATCACTCATTTCATTGGGAACAATAACCTGGTCTGCAGCCTCCGACTAATCTGGACTACAATTCTGTGGCTGCTCAGCTGAATGGACCTTCAAATACAAGATTCTAAGGTAATAGGGCTCCTCTGCAGGAAACTGATCTTCGTTCGAAATTTACTCCGGTTGATTTTTTTCGATGAGTTATTAAAAAAAACCATCCAGTGTAGAAAAGTTCTGGCTTCCAGACTTTGGGAACTCTGTGCGCGAGTGTATAGAAGCAATCACAGGGGCATGCACCTCTTACTCAAGAAAGGTTTTTATCTCTTAAATTATTAATAATGCTTTTTATGCCATTGCAAAAGCTGGTAATTCTCGCGTTCCCACCTGATACTTCTCTTTTTAACAGTGCCACTGTAGACCTTCCTTTATATTATGACTATATTTGATCAGAATCAGCTTTTTTCCACTACTCCCCAGAGATGCTGCAATGCTCCATGACATGGAACACCAAATTTTGCTGGTTTTAGTAAAGCTGTCCTTTTAATCTAGCTCTGCCTGGGGTGATGAATTCTGTACAATGAGTTCTAGCCTCTGTCTATCCCATTGTTCTTCGCCAGACACAACATCTGGCAGGCGGTCTTGCAGTACTCTTCATGGTCTTTTGTCTCATCTGGTCAAGCTGCAGGGACTGCTGAACCTGGATAATGCCAGTATCCTGAGGTAGGTCCATGAGACCAGATAGAGGCTACCCTGAGCAGAGCCTCCCGAAGGGTCCACAGATTCCACCCAACGCTGGACAAATAGTCATTTCTTGAGTTTTGCTGTTCCCTGGTGCCATATTCTCCATCAACTCCCAGCTCTTCCGATCACTCGTTAACCCCTCTAAGCTTAAAAAAGTGACCGCTAAGATTAGTGGAAGAGTGGACCTGGAACAAAACACAGCATCCTCATTTGTAGTCTGTGGAGCCAATTATCAAAAGAATTTGTGAGTACAGAAATAGCACTATTACTGTACTAACTATTACTTCTCTTACATGCCTTTGAGAATCTGGCCTTAGACGTCCAGCTCCTTATTAGTAAAAGTGCAAAGAGGGCACAGTCCTTTCTATATGTTCCAACTGTATATGAAGATTCCTATTTAATATGTTTGGGGTGCATTTACCAAGGTGTGTAATAGTGTGTAAAAGAGTACCACATGAGTACTATTTCACATACTTCAAAAATCCCTTCATGAATATGCCCCAATGTGTTCACACAAAGCTTCTTCGTGCCCTTGACAGGCAGATATATTTACTGAGCTTACTTAGGATGCCGGGTATCCCGGCGCTCATTTTGGGGCTCTTTGCTTCTTGTGCCCTGAGCAAGACGGGGGGGGGGGATGGAAACCATATTAATAGAGAAACCTGTGGTGTGAAGGGGGTAAAAAAGCCTGCCAGACTGAGTAACAGACTCTGGAGGTGTACGGTGTTGAAAGACACAGAAAATAAAATCCAGATTAGGCAACTTTTTTTTTTTATTTCTCCACAGTGAGATTAAATGATTTGCCCAGAAGCACAGGCTGTTGAGCAGACACTGGGACTCTAACCTGGTTCCCCAGTTCCATCGTCGCCAGCTCTGGCTGTCGGGCCACTTCTCACCATTATCCTTTATATTTGAGCTCTTAAAACTTGTCGTCTGCTTTTCCCATCTGATGTACGTGAAGGCTCCTCTGGTCTTCTGAACTACCCGCGGTGTAATCTGCACTAACATTGCCATGGAGATCATACTGGTCCAAGAATGCAGTTGATTGTGGCTGAAAACCTGGACTGGTTGAAGGTGACAATCTTGAGGTCTGGCCAATTAGAAGCTATGCATTTTTTTTTTTTTATGCAGTAATCAACTGCTGGCGTCTTGTTTTATCTGATGTCCGCTAATATAATGTTGAATGCTAGGACTTCTCAATCCATACTAGGTTATAGTTGGAAAAAACAAACCTCCAAGATCTAGAATAAAAAAGAGGTGCTGATTAAATCCTTGAGCCAGGGGTTACAGTCAGCTAGAATCACCTTTAAAAATATTTGTAGTCAGTGGAATGTGAGTCACTGTTCTGCTGGAAACTCAGGCTCCCTTCTTCATCTACTTTGGAACTGCCCAAAGTTGTCGAGATACTTGCGGGAGGTCTTGGATGAGACTGACCTCATCTCAACATGACACTGATCAGACTGTCATTCTGGGAGTATCGGATAAAATGATCTACTTGGCCAAGTCCCCACGGGGCACTTGATTACTCTGTTGCTGTGAGCATTTAAGCAGGTAGTACAGCCCAATTAGGGTAGCAAGAAATGCCCAGTTATAGGTTATGGCTCCTCAAAGTATGGCACTTCTTGGAATGGAGAAAATAACTATGGTAAGAGTGGGTATGTAGGAACACTTCCTTAAAATGTGAAAGCCATGCCTTGGGGTCTTGGTCAATGAATATAAAGAGGTCACGTGTCCTAGATATTGGAGTGCGGGGACTCCCTGATTCTTCGCTTGTGATGGGGTGTAGATCTGTTCCATTAGGGAGGCACCGGTGGATGATGATGTTTTGATTCAGATACCGGGTCACAGTTCGGAATGGATTCACATAAGCGGATATTTCAACAGCATCAAGAAGGTGGAAAGGGGGGATGTTAGCATACAGGAGGGGGTGTTATGTTGTTTATTGGGTTGGCGCGGGTGTCAGAGTGGGGCAGAGTATATATGAACATACTGACGAGATGCGCATGAGCCATGTGGGTTTGTAATTAGAATGACAAGACTGTACCACTGGCCTAGTCTGTGCCTAAACCAACCCGGATAGCCATAAAGTCTTGACAGAAGGGGTGATCGTAGGGGTAATCTAAGGAGGTTAATCTAGAATTTGTGATTTTTGTCTAGCGTTTTTGGAAGAATGTAGAGTGCCTAAGAATACATATTGACTTTGCCAAATATGGTCCTGTATATATACACCTCTTGAAAATGCTAATAAGAAAATTTGAACCCAAAAACAAATTTTTGTAGTAGGTTGTTTTGCCATTCAGGCTCTCCTCATCCCAGTCAAAAAGGCCTTAAATAGGCCATATTTTAAAAATCTGGTATCCTTTTGTAGTGTGGTGACTCCGTTAACAGCCTGGAGTCCTCAATGTAGCACCAACTGGAGCTGGGCGTAACTCTCATAAATTGCTATCGAGTATTTTCATGACATGACAGCAAAATTATGCCATAAGCGTAACCCGGCATGTAGTGACGCTTTCTTATTGCAAAATGTGCTCTGCACCCAATATGGACCCAAGGATGCATTTTTGAGCTAAGAAAATAGTGCTAAATGTAAGATAACCGCAGCAGCAGCAGCTCACACTCAAGTTTCTTGTGCCAAGTTATTCATAATTACGCAACCAAAAGTAATTGCATAATGTTTTGCAATTTCATGTCAATAGAGTAACACAACATTACACCAATTACTCCAGTATCATTAACATATCGACTTGTCCTCACACCAACCTTCCATACATTTGTAATCGTTTTTTGGAAGCAGTTTACATGAAGAGATGAGGGGTTGCATGCAGTGTCCTCGCATCCACTACCATGCACACATCATCTGGATGGCAGCCTTGAATATTAAGAATGAAAGAAGGACTAACTCCAGATCCCATCCCAAGGTTATTAAGAGACAAATACACAGATGTGGGAGGGAGAAGGGGTGATCAAGTTCTCTGAGATGATTAGTTCCAGCACTACACCAAGACAATTCTAAGTAGAATCCTTCAGTAGCAGCTGGTGGTGTGAACCAGATTGTCACTTAGTTATTTATAAAAAGTGGAGTCATCTTGGGACCCATGGGGCCATCCTTAGCCATGGCCATCAGGGCCCATGACCAGGGTACCAACATTTAGAGAGGTGCACAGGGCAGTCTGCAGACAGATCATTCAGTTATGTCCCTCAGACCTGGTTCCGAAGAAAAGTGTGTTTAATCATTGTTTCTGGAGGTCACTGGCGCGCATCTTCATCTAGTCTGTACTTATCCTTATTCTTCGTTCCCCTTCCTAATTGTTTAACTTCACTTGAGGAGGGTGTAACAAACTCCATTGCTTTGCACACCTAGACCAAGGCTGAATGTGTTTTTAAATAAATAAATACATTTTTGTTAAAACTTTGAGGGAGTCTGTGTACTGTCTCTCTCAGGCAAAGTACCCACATAAGCCGTGTTACTCGAGCAGTGTACATGGTAATAAGTGGCTATTCAAAAAATAAAATGTTTATATTCATATTCCTTGGGGAAAATACTTTCATGCCATTTTCTTTTAATGAATATCCTTATGTGGCAACGCTATCCAGTGATTTTAGTTTTATGATTTCTATAAAAGCATCTTTTTTTGTGATAAACGTGCATTTTTGTATGTCTCGCCTAACGGACAGCACAAGCGGTCTGTTGGCAAAACAACCAATTGTCAGTAACAGTGGACTGAGGGCCCACCCATTGCTTACCACTGGTTGGGTGTCTCAGTCTCATATGCTCGCTTTTTATTTGTCAACTTGTGAGGTCTTTACTTCCTCTTCTTGTGTTTGTCTCTCCACTGGAACATGGATGCATTACTCGTGTCCTTCCATTGATCACTTTTGAAGCCCTACTTTTTTTTCGGGGTTAAGCACTCCATGAGAGTGCATGCTTTTTCCAGCTGTCTCCCTTATGTGCTGTCATTTGTGCTATCTCTCTTTGTTCTCTTCCACCCTTCTCCATATTGTGCTTGCCCTGGTACATTTCTGTCCCTGCGTTGCTTTGTCACCCACACGCTTTCCGCACCCTAACAGCTTCACATTCCTCTCTCCTGCTCAGATACTTCATGCACCCCCACATTCTACGTTCCTCTCTCTCTCACTCGTGTTACCCCCACCTTCGGTATTGCTACCTCCACTTGTGCCATCCATATTGCTTCTGCCCCCCTTGGGATTCATCCCCCCCAATATAGCTTCCTCGCCCTCCCGCCCCCACTGTTGCTTCCCCTCAATTAAAAAAAAGAATGCTTTTGTGCTACTTTATTTTTACTTTGTATTTATTGATCCAAATATCTGTAAAAAAAAAAAATAATAATTTAAAGGGAAAAAGCACCTACATCGTCTTGTATTGAGAAAACCAGTTGTAGTCATTTGGGGCTTGCAGGCTGTTAATAAATACAGGAGTTCTATTGCTCCATGCGCAGACCTTTCTACATGGATGCTCGCATTGCTGTTGCACGATTGAGCGCATTCTTACGGTTTAGATAATTGCCCGATGTAGTTGAATATACTGGTTTCCACATTGCAAGCCACACTTGCTTTGCACCCTTCTATGACAGCATATTTCACAGGATATGCTACTCCTGCCCGTCCCCTTGAGGTCAGTCCATAGTATCTCAAGAGATGACTGATTCCGGTGACTACCTCTGACGCGTAGGGGGTTGGAGAGCGAGTGGAAAGGATGGTGGGTGAAAGTTACTCTTTCTGAATCGCACCCTCCGGTTCTAGTGGCATGGCGCACTCGTTCAGTCGGAGAGGTACTCTGCAACAAGAACACACTCACTTCAGACAACCATATATGAATGCTTTACAACCAGCCTACTGTGCGAGTCCTTAATGAAACACATCAAACCAGAATCATTGTTGGAAGTTAGAGTCCATCTGAAGGGCCCTTGAGCACTGACCCCTGCGCTGATTCCTGTGTGTGGGTGGGTGGGTGTAACTCGTGTTATTCCGTGTAATGTAATCACATGGAATTACCGAAGCACTCCAAGATTCAACGAGAAGAGTCATTCTGCGTTAAGCGATAGCACAAAATGTATCCCCAGGTTTCTTTTAAAGTAAGAAAGCGCTAAATGCAACTGAACACGGTTGGGAAGCAGGAGTGGCTGCTCGCACTCGCTAAATGTGCTCTTGGGGTAGGATGTCTAGAAATAGCACTAAATGCAACTGAACACGAATAGCGCCTCTTGCGCTCGCTAAATATGCTCTTGAGGAAGGATTTTCCCCAGCTTCTGATGTTTAACACTATTTACTCAGTGCAAAATGCACCCTTGCATCCAAAATAGACGCGAAGATGCATTTTTAGCCAAGAAACAGCGTTAAATGCAGCAAAACATGAATAGTGAGGAGCAGCGTCACTCGCCAAATGTCCCCTTGTGGTAGGAATTTGCTCCCCAAATTATTACTTATGCATGGAGGAGTAATCACATAAAATAGCCTACTTCAAAGGGCTATACCAGTGGGCCTATAAGAAAGGAGAGACAGAAGGGCTATAAGGCTATTAGAGCATTCCACCTGCTAAGAGTAGAATGTTCTAAGTTTAGAAGGGAGAAACATCTAGACCAACATTGGAATTTTGGAGCTCTGACTTATACCAGCCATTAAAAGGCCATAACTACTCCATTGTCTTCATTGGAGCTCTCACAATTCCAATGTTAAAATTATCAGTAATTTTGCGTCAAAGAGTAACATGAAATTACTCCAGCCTAATTATGCCCATGCTTAATCCTGGGCGTGTATTCTTTAGCCTCTGCTCAAATTATTCTGAATGCTTTCTGTCCTTAGTGTTACTTCACACACACACACAGTCCTTTTCCTTTGGCCAAGGCTTTCTTATTCAAACTTAAATTGCTAGGGTGTCCTTGAAGATAAAAGGGGAAACTGGAAGCGCCTAGTTAGTGCACTAACCTGATGTCCATGGAATGTCCCGGACTGGCTGAAAGGTTAAACGGTGACATGAGGGTCATAGACAAGACAATGGGGGCACAGCGGAGCAGGCTGATCGACCAGTTTCCAGGGTTTAACATTGTTGGAAGCTGTCTTGAAGGGAGGGAGTTCCAAAAGGGGTTTCTGAATCTCAGGTTCCAGATGAAGATGTTAAGGCTATCCTTTCCTCAGGTGGTGGGGCTCGGAACCCTAAGACCAAGTTGATGGGAGACGCAGCTCTCTCTTTCTCTCTCTGAAGTCCTATTGGCGAAGACAAGCAGGGAGCTGAGTTTGGAAGCAGTATTTATAGCATGTCCTGCAAGTAATAATCTAGAACCTTCTTGAAGATTACTAAACATTTCCTATCAATTAGAAGGCTTTCTCTGACATGGGAGTGAATGGGGCAGGAAATACGGGCCTTTAATTAGATGGCAAAGCAGCTGAACAAATAAACAACAAGCAAGTATACCAGGCAGCCTTGAGGTCGCCAGGAAACGGAGGCATTTAACTAATCAGTGCCACATCTGTTCAAGCAGCAATTCTAAGCATTTACACTAATTTAAACAGATCCTGAAACTGTACACTCAAACTAAAGTACATAACATGCCTAAATAAATTCTATAGCAAAGTATGTGAAACCTGCTGAACTAGAAAACAGTGACAACAAGGGTGAACAACCAGCACAGGCAGACCAGGATATGACCGGTACTTCCTCAGACCTCGGAGTAAGTCAGGGCCACTGGAATTCTGTGATTCTGTGGCAGCTGAGTTTCTGCACAATTATGTATTTGCCACTTAATCCATCATCTGCTGCATAATATGCAGATTTAAACAAAAGTTTTATTTCTAGCTCAAGCAGTTCAAAAGTTACTAAAAACATGGCGGACATGTGCCTGTGCATTGGAAGGCCCTTCAAAAAGGTTGACTCCTCTCTGTTCAGTTGTTTATTGCTGTATTTGGTAGTTAAACTGGTACTAAAGAGTAGGCCTGGGCGCAATTTTCAATTGTGCCGTCCGAATTGGATGAATTCTGGTAATTCCATGTTACCCTTGTAACGCAAAATTACTGATAAATTAAAATTCCACTGCTCCGCCAGCGGAATTAAAGATTATGCAGCGGTTTGTAAAGATAGAAACTACTGCATACCACTCTGTGCCCTTGCATTCTCTGCTGTAAAACTTTCATTACTGCAGAGTATAGAAGGGCACCGATTGGTTTTTGACTGTGCTATTATCTTATCACAAAATGCATCCTTGCATCCGTTATTGGACACAAGTGGGCATTTTCCACTAAGAAAATAGTGTCAAATGCCCACTCTTTCCTGTTGAGGAATTCTTCAGAATCTGGCAGAATTTTAATGAGATTCCACATGATTTTACGGAATCTAACTCTGCGAATTTAGCCCACGGCTACTAAGGAGGTACAATATTTGCCCAGTGTTACAATGTGTAATAATGGCAAAATATTGGAGCAATACTATTGCATAATGTACCGCATAAACTTTCATTGCCACACAATTTAGTCAATCCTACTGCACAATTTGGTCCTCCCGCCGTGCATAATACCAGTGGCACTGGAGTAATTACATCACTCCTTTTATACTTTTACATTTGTTGTAACACAACTAGAGCACAGGTCACCCTTGGACCACAGATACACACAAGTGACTGTTTATACATCCTAAAGTGTCCCTTGAACCCTACTGTCCTGATGACTCCAGTTTGGACATTGGAGACTCAGTATGAAAGTAGCTCTCATGACACACGGTGTGTGGAGTATTTTTCCGTTAAAGCAGGGGAGGTGCCGAATTCGGTGTCGGCGAAGGTTAGTCCAAAGTGTGTGTGTGTGTGTGTGTGTGTGTGTTTGTTTTGTCCTACTGCTGCTTACTGCTTCTCACTTATGAAGGGCCAGGCCACTGTATCCGTGGTAACCAAATCTGACGTAGGCAGTGGCGGCCGACACAAGACTCCAGTGGGGGGTGTATGGTAAGGGAGATATAATAAATAAAACAATTAAAAAGTACCTGTTCTGCCGCCGACTCATCGGCGCTCCTCTTCACTCCTGATAATGTCTCGGCAGTCCCTGGGACATCAGCACAGGCTCCCCACCCAATCCAGACGCTGCTACCATAGAGAGCAGCACCAGGACTGGTCTGAGCATCCTCCTTTGCTCCTCAGACAGTGCCTTCGTGCCTGTGGCGTTTCTTTGCAACACAGCCGAGTTGGAGAAACCTAAGGGCCTTTGTCTTTACCCGGCCTAAGACGGCCAGCCAAACTGACATGCGCACTTTACAGTGCACACTACCCCCTCCTCCCTGCCATGCCGGTTCGGAAAAATAAAAAGACAATATTGTTTTATTTTTCGCTGACTGACTCAGTGGGGCGACGCTCCTCCGCCATTACAGAGGAGCCGCCCCTGGATTGATATTGTATCAGTTACCTCCTGACAACTTCATGTTCTAAATCCATGGGCCTACAATTTCATATTATTTACACCCCCATGTTTTCTGTCCCTGTTTTGAAGATGGCTTCATCAGCCCTTTGTGCCAGTGTGAAACACTGGACAGGGCGTCTTCGCGCAGCTGCCCGTGACTAGAGCTGGGCTGGGAGGCCTGAAGTCCGCCTCGGTCTGTCAGATACAATTGGGAACCTTCAGAGCAATTTACCGACTTAACCTGACTTCGCGGGTTTAATAAAAACGTCACTTTTCAATTATTTTATTCACGACGTATTTGTGATTTATAGATTCCGGCGTTCAGGAAGCGGGTAGTGGTATCCTGCCAAGGCAGGTGATTAAATCTAAAACCAGATTCTGGGGAGACCTTATCTCGGTGTGATCAGGGTGCTTGTCGCATAAAAAAGCAATAATTCCTACTGAGGAAAGTGGCTGGACAAACACAAATCCTGCTGCGTGTTGGATTTCAGTCTTCAAACCCAACAGCGCTCTCTGGCGGATCGTAAGGATAATACAGCACACATGAAGTTCAATATTTCCGTCCGCTCTTTTAATGCATATGGCCCGATAGATAATTTATCGACTAGCTTGCACTGCTCGGACGGGACCCTGTTGTCGATTAAACGTTTCGGCTTTGTTGTCAGTCTGAAATAATCCCCCCTTTCTTTTTAAAAGTCCTGACATGGCAGCGCGGATGTGTGCGTGACCTATCCCTGCTAAATCTGTACAAAAATAAGTGCGAAAGATCTCGTCAGGAGCTCACTGCAGCTTCCACCACACATTGCCCCCTCCCATGCAGCCAATGATAGTAAGAACACAACTACTAACCATCACACTCCTACAAGTGTGGTAATTCGGATTGACCCCCCCCCCCCCCCCCAGCTGTAAAAATGGTTTAGGCGGCAGGTAATATTAATTTTTAATGTATATTGAATTAATAATTAACTGTTGTGGTCATCTCTAAAATAGCCAGGCAGCATCCTCTTGTGGCAGACTGACACAAGCGCCAGTGGTGCCGAGCACTTGAAACCACTGCTTCAAATTAAGCACTGGCATTTCTGTACTATATACATGTAGTGAGCTTCGCCTCCCTGCCTCACCCCAGAGGAGTATTTGTCTATTTTGATCATGCCTCATGCGTCATGAAGTACTAATTTGCATTTCGAAAGTCCACTGAATCAGCACACATTACATTTGTTATTCATGCATTCTATACAGTAAGCATGCAATGTTTGTGTTGTTTGAAAAAGGTAAACCTTGATTTGTGTTAAATGGATTTATTGAGTGACTTTGAAGTGCTGGGACCAGACCCTTTGCGGCTCTTAAGCTGTGGACTGCGGACTTCTGGTAGCCCGGGGTGCCTTTTCAGAGGGTCAGCTGAACCATATAACCAATAATCGCCTGTAAATCTTAAGCATTTTGACCTAAATAGTTTTATAAATAGTTCTTCCTCTGAAGAGGATTGTTTCATCAGGTAACAATACTACCTACTGTATTGCATCCGAAAGTATTTGTTATAGCTATTAATAAAACCAATAAAGAGATGTTTAAAAACAAAAATCACAAAGAGTTTGTGGTCCGAAGCTCATAACCAGTGCAGGCCAGAGCATGTGTGACTGTCCGTGTTGGCATAATAATAATACTTAGATTTGTAGAGCGAGGCTAATCGCCCATGAGGGTCTCTAGGCATGTTTCCTTAAGATAAAGTGATTTCGCCAGGAATTCTAGGATGTTAAACCGATGAGGAGACTCGAACCTGGATCCACAGCTCCAAAGTTGGCAGCTCTCGCTGTTGCGGGCACTCCAATATGCTCCAGTGTGAACTAGCACTCTGCTAATGACTAAACGTTTTAGAATTTATGATTTTCTAGAAAATCATACTTGTCTGCAAACTCATAGCCAGAGTTTTAAGCACTCTGTAACTACACATGTGTAAACAAGTAGACTTCTAAAAGGTCCTTCCAAGCTACACATTTTCCCGTCAACTTTGTTATATGGGCAGGCACTTCTGGACTCCAAGCACCTATACTTCTTGTATTGGAAGGTGGCATGCCAGCACTTTTGACCACAGAGTATTATTTTCTAGTTGGCAGCGTACTCTGGCATAATGGTCTTTTAGCCATTTGCAATAAGTGTCCTTTTCACCCTTTGATATTTAAATATTCAGTTGTAGAGGAAGGTAGATGTGCTTGGTTCATATAATGTATGCTTTTTTAGTTTTTTGTGCCTCATTGTTATGTTACAGGTCATAGAACCGGTTGGAGGGTCCCTGTTTTCCAGTTGTGATTTAATGGGGTCCACAGAGGTCGAAAGGTTAAGAATCACTTTAATATAGCTATAAAGCAAGTGAGGGGTTGATGACCCCTGAAGATGTTTTCCTTAACATTAGTTGGCTTCTATATTGTGATTCATAATAGGAATATAAAGTATATATAATAAAACCACTAGGTTTAAAAGGGGGTGACTGTAATGCACAACAGCTGTTCCCGCTGTCCCAAATGCTAGAATTGTCACACTTGAGGAGTAGTGGCAATCTATAAACTGGCTTATTGGACAGGTGAGTAAACAACAGATAGTTACAGGCAACCTGACATATAATTACCTATAACCTCCCCACCCCATCCGTCCTCTAAGCAGGCAGTGGGTATGGCTAACTTTACCAATAAACAAAGTTGCAAAGGACATTTCATGTACTAGGAAGTTTCCTTTAAAGGGACCAATTTGGCCATCTCATTACATGACTGAAAATAAAATAACATGTCATTGTGTTAGGTGAACCCTTGCTAGTACCCATACTCTGGAGAGGGGTGTGGTGGTGTGTTTGCTTTTTTAATAAAAACCTTTCTCGCTTGCTGAGGTGGGTGCTGGTTTATGCGTATTATGTGTTGGTTAGTGTCTCTTGCATAGAGTCACTCTGGCCTAGCAGCATCCCTCCATGTTGGAAACCTGCCCCCCCTGGTGTTTCCACCATAAAGGTTGGCACATGAGCATTCCGGCTTGTGGTGGTGACACATGGACATCGTGGGCAGAATTTGTGGCACTGGTACGTGAGAAAACTTAATGAAAATAATAATGAGATGTTTGGGGACCCTAGAGATACTTTCTAAAAATGAAAAGCCGACATTTGGGGGATAAAGTGTTTCGTGAAAAAGTCAAGCCCTTGTTTTTGGAGAATTTTAGTTTAAATATTAGATTAAAAAGCTTGTATTTTGTTATAATAAAATGTGTGTATTTTTAGAAACCAATATGTTGAAATTTGTAAACAAAATAACTTTGAAAATCTGTTTCAAAGTGGACGGTCGTAATTCATGTTGATATTTCCTCGGTTCCAGAGGGCACCTGCTGAGATGGCCTTTAGTTCATGACTTGTGAGGAGGCATCTCGTTTTCTATATCGCTTCAGCTGTTTGTACCTTTTTAATTACTTTGCTTTCTCACGCATGAGCCCTTAAGATTGGTGTAATCTGTTTAATGTCTGAACCGAAAAGGCCTCTTTAAGCAGACCAGTAAGACGCACATAAAACTGTAGCATCGGTCTAACTCTGCTTACCAGTGTCAGGAACTGTGAGTTCGAGCAGTTTTCAATTACCCCCCCCCCCCCCCCCTCCCCTCCCAAATAGAACCACATTCAGAACAAATGACTGAGAAATTAACTGAAAGGATTAGCCTGGAAAAAAGGGAAGTCAAATGTAGAAGTGAAGAAAATGGTAAATATATTTGGCCACAGATATATATATATATATATATATATATATATATATATATATCCAAACTACAGGTAAGCCCCAAGGAGTGACGCCACACGAAGCTTTATCGCACTTGCTTTATTCCACAACCTGCCTGCAGGCAGCATCCGAGCACGGGTTACACTGGTATTCTAACCACGCCAGACGCGTTTCAGGATTCACTTGCTCCCTTCCTCAGTGGCGTTAGGTTTGAAGAAAGTCTGAGCACCAATAGCGCACACTTTAAATTGCAACTGCCGTCCCAAGTGGGCAGGGCCATTACTCATGGTCTTCTGGGCATTGTAGTGCGTTATAATCTTCCCCTTGTGGGGTGGCCTCTTCTTACTTCGAAAATGTCTTAAAATGAAATCCAAGTGGATTGAAACCCCATGTTCAAAGCAGCCTGTCCCGCTTTGTGGTTGTGAACTCTGTGCATACAAGCCAGCACCACCCCGCAAAGGCGCTGTACTTGCCTCGTCCCATCACTGCCGGCAACACGTTGGAGCCCGCATGGACCCGCACCACTGCGGTGGGCCTCACTCCGCGGCCGGGCACGGCCGAAACATATCCAAACTACAGGTAAGCCCCAAGGAGTGACGCCACACGAAGCTTTATCGCACTTGCTTTATTCCACAACCTGCCTGCAGGCAGCATCCGAGCACGGGTTACACTGGTATTCTAACCACGCCAGACGCGTTTCAGGATTCACTTGCTCCCTTCCTCAGTGGCGTTAGGTTTCAAGAAAGTCTGAGCACCAATAGCGCACACTTTAAATTGCAACTGCCGTCCCAAGTGGGCAGGGCCATTACTCATGGTCTTCTGGGCATTGTAGTGCGTTATAATCTTCCCCTTGTGGGGTGGCCTCTTCTTACTTCGAAAATGTCTTAAAATGAAATCCAAGTGGATTGAAACCCCATGTTCAAAGCAGCCTGTCCCGCTTGGTGGTTGTGAACTCTGTGCATACAAGCCAGCACCACCCCGCAAAGGCGCTGTACTTGCCTCGTCCCATCACTGCCGGCAACACGTTGGAGCCCGCATGGACCCGCACCACTGCGGTGGGCCTCACTCCGCGGCCGGGCACGGCCGAAATATATCCAAACTACAGGTAAGCCCCAAGGAGTGACGCCACACGAAGCTTTATCGCACTTGCTTTATTCCACAACCTGCCTGCAGGCAGCATCCGAGCACGGGTTACACTGGTATTCTAACCACGCCAGACGCGTTTCAGGATTCACTTGCTCCCTTCCTCAGTGGCGTTAGGTTTGAAGAAAGTCTGAGCACCAATAGCGCACACTTTAAATTGCAACTGCCGTCCCAAGTGGGCAGGGCCATTACTCATGGTCTTCTGGGCATTGTAGTGCGTTATAATCTTCCCCTTGTGGGGTGGCCTCTTCTTACTTCGAAAATGTCTTAAAATGAAATCCAAGTGGATTGAAACCCCATGTTCAAAGCAGCCTGTCCCGCTTTGTGGTTGTGAACTCTGTGCATACAAGCCAGCACCACCCCGCAAAGGCGCTGTACTTGCCTCGTCCCATCACTGCCGGCAACACGTTGGAGCCCGCATGGACCCGCACCACTGCGGTGGGCCTCACTCCGCGGCCGGGCACGGCCGAAACATATCCAAACTACAGGTAAGCCCCAAGGAGTGACGCCACACGAAGCTTTATCGCACTTGCTTTATTCCACAACCTGCCTGCAGGCAGCATCCGAGCACGGGTTACACTGGTATTCTAACCACGCCAGACGCGTTTCAGGATTCACTTGCTCCCTTCCTCAGTGGCGTTAGGTTTGAAGAAAGTCTGAGCACCAATAGCGCACACTTTAAATTGCAACTGCCGTCCCAAGTGGGCAGGGCCATTACTCATGGTCTTCTGGGCATTGTAGTGCGTTATAATCTTCCCCTTGTGGGGTGGCCTCTTCTTACTTCGAAAATGTCTTAAAATGAAATCCAAGTGGATTGAAACCCCATGTTCAAAGCAGCCTGTCCCGCTTTGTGGTTGTGAACTCTGTGCATACAAGCCAGCACCACCCCGCAAAGGCGCTGTACTTGCCTCGTCCCATCACTGCCGGCAACACGTTGGAGCCCGCATGGACCCGCACCACTGCGGTGGGCCTCACTCCGCGGCCGGGCACGGCCGAAACATATCCAAACTACAGGTAAGCCCCAAGGAGTGACGCCACACGAAGCTTTATCGCACTTGCTTTATTCCACAACCTGCCTGCAGGCAGCATCCGAGCACGGGTTACACTGGTATTCTAACCACGCCAGACGCGTTTCAGGATTCACTTGCTCCCTTCCTCAGTGGCGTTAGGTTTGAAGAAAGTCTGAGCACCAATAGCGCACACTTTAAATTGCAACTGCCGTCCCAAGTGGGCAGGGCCATTACTCATGGTCTTCTGGGCATTGTAGTGCGTTATAATCTTCCCCTTGTGGGGTGGCCTCTTCTTACTTCGAAAATGTCTTAAAATGAAATCCAAGTGGATTGAAACCCCATGTTCAAAGCAGCCTGTCCCGCTTTGTGGTTGTGAACTCTGTGCATACAAGCCAGCACCACCCCGCAAAGGCGCTGTACTTGCCTCGTCCCATCACTGCCGGCAACATGTTGGAGCCCGCATGGACCCGCACCACTGCGGTGGGCCTCACTCCGCGGCCGGGCACGGCCGAAACATATCCAAACTACAGGTAAGCCCCAAGGAGTGACGCCACACGAAGCTTTATCGCACTTGCTTTATTCCACAACCTGCCTGCAGGCAGCATCCGAGCACGGGTTACACTGGTATTCTAACCACGCCAGACGCGTTTCAGGATTCACTTGCTCCCTTCCTCAGTGGCGTTAGGTTTGAAGAAAGTCTGAGCACCAATAGCGCACACTTTAAATTGCAACTGCCGTCCCAAGTGGGCAGGGCCATTACTCATGGTCTTCTGGGCATTGTAGTGCGTTATAATCTTCCCCTTGTGGGGTGGCCTCTTCTTACTTCGAAAATGTCTTAAAATGAAATCCAAGTGGATTGAAACCCCATGTTCAAAGCAGCCTGTCCCGCTTTGTGGTTGTGAACTCTGTGCATACAAGCCAGCACCACCCCGCAAAGGCGCTGTACTTGCCTCGTCCCATCACTGCCGGCAACACGTTGGAGCCCGCATGGACCCGCACCACTGCGGTGGGCCTCACTCCGCGGCCGGCAGTGATGGGACGAGGCAAGTACAGCGCCTTTGCGGGGTGGTGCTGGCTTGTATGCACAGAGTTCACAACCACAAAGCGGGACAGGCTGCTTTGAACATGGGGTTTCAATCCACTTGGATTTCATTTTAAGACATTTTCGAAGTAAGAAGAGGCCACCCCACAAGGGGAAGATTATAACGCACTACAATGCCCAGAAGACCATGAGTAATGGCCCTGCCCACTTGGGACGGCAGTTGCAATTTAAAGTGTGCGCTATTGGTGCTCAGACTTTCTTCAAACCTAACGCCACTGAGGAAGGGAGCAAGTGAATTCTGAAACGCGTCTGGCGTGGTTAGAATACCAGTGTAACCCGTGCTCGGATGCTGCCTGCAGGCAGGTTGTGGAATAAAGCAAGTGCGATAAAGCTTCGTGTGGCGTCACTCCTTGGGGCTTACCTGTAGTTTGGATATGTTTCGGCCGTGCCCGGCCGCGGAGTGAGGCCCACCGCAGTGGTGCGGGTCCATGCGGGCTCCAACGTGTTGCCGGCAGTGATGGGACGAGGCAAGTACAGCGCCTTTGCGGGGTGGTGCTGGCTTGTATGCACAGAGTTCACAACCACAAAGCGGGACAGGCTGCTTTGAACATGGGGTTTCAATCCACTTGGATTTCATTTTAAGACATTTTCGAAGTAAGAAGAGGCCACCCCACAAGGGGAAGATTATAACGCACTACAATGCCCAGAAGACCATGAGTAATGGCCCTGCCCACTTGGGACGGCAGTTGCAATTTAAAGTGTGCGCTATTGGTGCTCAGACTTTCTTCAAACCTAACGCCACTGAGGAAGGGAGCAAGTGAATCCTGAAACGCGTCTGGTGTGGTTAGAATACCAGTGTAACCCGTGCTCGGATGCTGCCTGCAGGCAGGTTGTGGAATAAAGCAAGTGCGATAAAGCTTCGTGTGGCGTCACTCCTTGGGGCTTACCTGTAGTTTGGATATATATATATATATATATATTTTTTTTTTTACATTTTATGAAAATTTGCTCATTCCGTCATTCACCAAAGACCTGCTGAGAAGTGAGGGAGCTGTCCCTTAGAGTAACTTGTCATTACTTGAATTATTGGCAATTTTAACCTCGTAAATTGCCCTCATTTCCAGCACAGTCTAGCTTTTTAAAGCATTTTGAGATTAAATACGCGTCAGATTTCTTTATCTTGTATCTGGCTGGCACTGTTTCCCTGGAGCTACCGGATATCCGGTTTACTCTTGAGATCTCATCTACAGTTGGATGCCATTGGTATTCTAGGCTGTTTTTGCCATCAAATGCCTTGTTGGTTGTGCACACCTACAACTGTGACCCTTTGCTCTCCTTTTGAGTACAAAGCAGACAAACTTTGTATAAGAGAAAGCAAATGTACATTGCCCTACCTAGAATTAGCTTTATGCCAGGTGTGCAAGCCCTCCTTTAGTCAGACATGGTGCACACCGAGTCCTCCATTCCAAATATTTGTGCAAAACACCGTGAATTCCTTGCTGAAGTTTCCTTAAGCGTATTTATTTTTAAGTATATTTTTGTCCACCTATACACATCATCTCCACATATTTGTTTTTTTTGTAATCTACACTGGGGATTTCATGTATCGTTCTGCAGAGTTGCAAAGTTTTACATCCAAGCTTTTTCCACAACTCTACAAAAGGTGCTAAGCAAGCCTGTATTTGCAGAACTAATAGGCCAGGCTGGCTTTTTTTTTAGAGACTACAAAAGTATTAAAGTGTTATTATTTAAAGGTGGTGTGCTTTTGTTTTCAAACAAAAGTAAAAACAACAAAAAGGCTAAAATAAAAACAAACCTTGAAGCAGAGATTTTCCTACAAACCATGGCACAAACGTGGACTACTTTTTAGGCGGATATGCACATGTGCAAGAACGAATGCGGTCACTCACAGTGAAGAAAGCCAGTGGCTGAGGTGGGCTGACCCGCTGTTCCCTGCTGCAGCCAGTGGATGAAGGGATCAAATGTGAATGGCACTTGAACCGACCAACCAAGTCATTTTAAGGCCGAAACAACTGCCCAAGACACTGACCTTCCATGGGGCCACCTAGTAAAGTGATCGGGGCATTGAGACATCCCACTATAATAACTTTCTGCCTATAGAAAGTGATTTTTTTTTTTATCTGACAGTTCAGCATGCAAGATTCACATACCGAACCTTAACCCTTGCACCCTCAGAAAGTTGGGGACTGTTAAATTAAATAAGAACTTTTCTGTCTCGGGTCTATTTCCTTAGTTCAGCTCCTCTTTTACCCTCACTAGCTTTATGTACATACTGCTTCTCTTCCATTATATCCAGGGCCACTGGGATTATGCGGTAGGGGAGGGTCAAATTATGCGGCAGAGTTGAGAAAATTATGCATCAAGAAAAGGCAAATTATGCAGCACATTTTGTGCTAGTATTAATTATTTTTAAACTTGATAACACTGACTGGGTAAAAGTTCCACCTCACCTAGTGCACCTACAAGCGGTTTAACACCCAAATATAGCAATACGGTACAGAAAGGTGACAAGTCCATCTTTGCAAAGGGTCTTCCGCTGCGCAGCAACACACACCTCTCTGTTTTTAGTAACATTTGAACCGTTTCAGCCAGAAACCATTTTTTTTTGTTAAAATCTGCAGATTATGCACCAGATGATGGACTATGTGGCAAATTTTTAATGAAGGGAAAATTGCAGCAGCCACACAATTGCATAATTCCAGTGGCCCTGACTATATCACATATGGCTAATTCGCCTCTTTATCAATATCCCTCTAACTCCACCCTGCTGTCACAACCTCCGTTCTCTCTCGCTACCTCTCACTGCATCTGCTTCTACTTCTCTGCTTCTCTCTACTTCAAATCTTTCTCTACTTAATCGTTCCTTCAGAACATCAAGGCCATTTACATTGGACTTCTGTATCCTCCCCTCTATCAATTTTACCTCACTCTGCTTTACTTTTCAAGATCTCTCTCCGCCATCTCTACCTCGCTGCTCTCTACCTCCCATAACTTACTCTTTTTCTAGCACACACCTCATTCTTATTCTCGCCACCTCTTACCCACTATTTAACCGTTCAATGCATTTCAGCATTTTCAGTATCCTTCCTCTCTACCTCCTCTCCTCTCACTAACTTTTCTCTAACTTTTTCTCTATCATTACCTTCTGTCTCATTCTCAAATCCCTCTTTACATTTCATTCTCTAATTCAGCTCGCCCTTCCTACCTTTTCTCATGCTCTACTTCTCTCTACTCATACATTACTCTACTTCACAACTCTTTCACCATCACCCTTTCTCTTTCTTCACCTCTACGTCAACCTAGATACATTCCATACCCCACCTCTCTCTACTTCACCTCTTTCCTCTCTACAAAGCATTCTCTGGATCTACCATTCAACTCCTCTCTCTTTCTACCTCACTGGGCTGTCCCTGATCTGTTTTTCTAC